>NC_138125.1:117734674-118386337 GCF_964188305.1 Podarcis bocagei
TCCTCCTCCTCCTCCTCCTCCTCTTTGCAGCCACTTATATGCCCCCATCTCCAAACCCTTCCTCATTGTCAGGAGGAGCTATGAAACACCCCAGAGCTGTGTCTGGTGCAGCTGCAGCAGGAATGGGAGATCTGTACAAAATCAGGGAAAGGAACAGAGTACAAGATTCTTCCACCCAATTTTGAGTGATTTGCTTTGTGCAGCACAACCTACACTGCTCAGTAGACACTTCAGACACCCTCGAGAGATAGGGGAAGAGAAAGATGTGTTCTGTGTGCTCATTTCCATTCATCAGTGTTAGGTACAACACATAGATTCATTTCAATGAACAGAAAGAGTTGTTTTGCTCCAAGTCTCCACCAGGAGATCCTCTAAGCATCCCTTGCGCTCTTGGCAAGGAGATGTTGGCCACCCAGAGTGGCTGAGGAGCAGCCCAGGGAATGAACAGATGGGCAGTTGGGCTCCTAGCCACTCCGAGTCAGGGTGGAGAGGCATGGTTTTTGTGACCCCCCTGGATCTGTGCCCTTGGATGGGTGAGAACCTGGCCAACCCCTAGGTACACCCCTGCTTACTGTAACCATGTCAAAATTAGCATGGTAGTGTGATCTTGGCATCTCAGACCTGACTCAAATGTCCAAATACCGTAGATGGACTGTATCATTTCAAGATAGGCATGTCCTGCCCTCCACATCAGAAACATGGTGAATGTGGATATTTAGCTGATTGGACAAAAAGCTAGGATGGAATCTTCTTGTTAGCATAGTGACTCTTCGCACCCGGAGAACTTTTAATCTGCACTGGAAGGGTCTTGAGAGCATTATCAGTGCTGGCCCAATACATTCTTTCTGCCTGAAGCATAGCCCCAAATGTCACCCTATCCTCATACTAGGGCCAGCACTTGGATAAGTCTTGCTGCACCACTAGTTTCTGCCTTCTTCTGTCCCCCTACATTTCTTAGCTACACCTTGCTGCATGCTAGGGCCAACCCTGAGCACTGGACCACACATTTTTCTTGAAGTGCTGAATCAGCGGCTCCCCATCACAGATGTTATACTTTGATAGCCTATTATGCCTTTGGAATTGTTTGTTCTTACGGTTATTCTTTCCTTATGTTCCCAAAGATACAAAGTGCTTCACAAAAAAGAGACTGGGGAATGCAGACTTGAAATTTCGATGACTTTTGCCGACGATGCCGGAGAATACACTATTGTTGTTCGCAACAAACACGGGGAAGTTTCTGCATCAGCTTCCTTACTGGAAGAAGGTATGTGAGTAGGGAATTGGTGATTTTTTTTGGAGGGGGGAGGGAATCGAGAAGAGGAAGGCTAGTATCAGGGGTTGCCAACCTTTTGGGGCTGATGGGCATATTTGCAAAGTGCCATTTGCTAGTTTGTTCTATAGAATGCTTCCTAATTTCAGAGAGGGTATGGCACTCTCTGGGCATGAGGAAAGACCTCTGTGGGCGTCTGCATTGGGCACTGCATTGGCAAACTTCAGGCAAGGAGACACTGTTGTTGTCTAAGAATTGACAAAGTCACAACAGGGGTGGGTCTACTATGAAACTAATGAAGCTGAAGCTCCAGGGCCCCTAATCCTGGAGGATTTTTTGCGTAAAAAGTTGGGTTCCAGTAGACCCAATATGAATACCGTAACTACAAAGGATTAATTTTTTGTTGTTGTATCTCTTTCAACAATCACAACATTTGAGAGTCCATAGCACACGTTGGCGTGCAGTGAATATTT
The DNA here is from genome assembly GCF_964188305.1 of Podarcis bocagei. Taxonomy (NCBI): domain Eukaryota; kingdom Metazoa; phylum Chordata; class Lepidosauria; order Squamata; family Lacertidae; genus Podarcis; species Podarcis bocagei. The sequence continues at coordinate 117,736,418 of NC_138125.1, forward strand.
TCATAGGGGAACCGTTAGGGCCAGAGGCACCAGGTTGCAAGGGCAATTGGGGGGGGGATGTGTGTGGGAGCATCATACCTCTCTCCCTGTTGGAGAGCACCGCACCTTCCTCCTTAAGCCAGGCAGACGCTCCCCAGGCTTTGAAAAGGAGGCACTAGGCTTTAATACTTTAATACTCTAATTTACCGGGAACATTTACGGGATAATAATAATAATAATTTATTATTATTTATACCCCAGCCACTCTGGGCGGCTTCCAACAAAATATTAAAATACCGTAATACATCAAACATTAAAAGCTTCCCTAAACAGGGCTGCCTTCAGATGTCTTCTAAAAGTCTGGTAATTGTTGTTCTCTTTGACATCTGGTGGGAGGGCGTTCCACAGGGAGGGCGCCACTACCGAGAAGGCCCTGTCCCCTAGTTCACTGACCTCACACCACTGTAGCACTGATGTTGTAAATGTGTGGTGACCTGTCATGGAACAACCCCATTGAAGAAGACAACAGTTACCCAGACCTCATTGCTGGTTGTGAAGGGGCCCCCGTGACAGTTCAAGCTTCGGGGGGGGGGCAAATGTAGGTCTCCTGCTTGTCACAATTGCCCAGCTTGTTCAGATTAACATGGCAAGAAGTGACAAGGGTTTCTTACACACAGCAAAGAGCAAAGATCCCTGGATTTTTAAAGTAATAGCTGAATATGGCAATGATAGTTAACATAGATACCGCAAGAAGGATGGTGTTGGCTAATCTTAGATGTTGACTTAACCAGAGATTGGTTAACATTTTTAGTATCAGAACACATCATTGGTAATTTGTGCTTGTTACCTTGCATCTGATCCATATTTTTTCCAAAATATATTTGGCACAATCACAGAGACCTAACAATTCCCACATGAGCCCCAGCAAATCACTTAGGGGCCTCTGTTTTATAACATTCATTTTTTAAAAAGGCATTCTAATTATAATGCAACCTTAAAGGAAGGGCAGAATCAGTGTCCCTAACTCAGCACAAAAATATTCCCCCAATCAAACCAGCACTCAGATGGCAACATGTTCTCATATGTCAATTTACTAAAATGAGTATATTTTTGCCTTTAGCTGACTACGAGGTCTACCTAAAATCTCAAGAAACACTCTATCAAACCCAAGTAACTGCATATGTACAAGAGCCTAAAGTGGCTGTGGAAGCCCCACCGACTTTGTATCCCGACTACGAAAAAGAATATGAAAAAGAACAAGCTCTAATTATGAAGAAAATGGCAAAAGATACTGTGCTCGTCAGAACTTTTGCTGAAGAACAGGTAAGTCTATTGAAGTAGTCGTTTATAATTTCAAGGCGTTTCTTTTTTTTAATAAATATTTATTAAGATTTTACAAATTATAACAAACATAACAATACACACGCACACAAACAAAGATAACATAAAAAAGAACAAGTATAATTTCAATACCTTATTTTCTTAAAACTTATTTCACCGACCTCCTCATACCTCCCCTTTCTGCATTCCCATTTCAAAAATATAATTCAGCAAATCCTCACCCTTAATTTTATCTAATTATCATCCTTACTTTCCTTTCACTTAATCTTTATAGCTGTACTCCATTTAATTTTAAAAGCCACATTATTCTAAAATTCATAAATTTTACAATATTTTTTAAGGTAGTTCTTAAATTTCTTCCAATCTTCTTCCGCCGTCTCTTTTCCCCGGTCTCGGATTCTGCCAGTCATTTCTGCTAGTCCCATATAGTCTATAATTTCAAGGCGTTTCAGTTCTGTTTTGCTTCTTTCTTTCCTTTGTGGTTGTCCTAAGAACTGGAATATAACCCTCATTAAACAGACTGAACACTTCTTTTGTTGTTGTAGGAATTTCACATTTCCTCCTTTGAAGAAAGACTTATCAAAGAAATTGAATACAGAATTATTAAAACCACCTTGGAGGAACTCCTTGAAGAAGACGGAGAAGAAATGGTGGTTGATGTTTCTGAATCCGAAACAGTGGAAGCAGAATTTGAAATGAGGCTGAAGAATTACCGAATCCTTGAGGGAAGTGGTGTGACCTTTCATTGCAAGATGACTGGATATCCTTTGCCCAAGGTATGTATTGTCGTATGTGTGGAGGAAAACCTTAAACACGTAGCAGAGTTCCCAAAAATAGACCAGAGGCAATTGTACTTCATTCACCAGAGCTTTTACTTGCTACTGAAGGCAAATAAGCATAATGGTCACAAATCCAGTACATTCAGGATTAGCACAGTCCATAAAAATCCAGTTGCAACAGTTACAAAGCTTATAAATGTATAACAAGACTAAACTTTGGCATGCCCAAAGTCCGTTTTGGGGGCCTAATTTGGCCCGCTGGCCGGTTTAATCTGGCCCCTGTGGCAGTTTATTCCCTGGGGTAAATTTTTTAAAAAAGCTTTACACCTTCAATCCTAATCCTCTGGTCCTCTGGTCCTAATCCTTGGCCCTCTGGTCAGCCCTCACGGCTCTTCACTTCATCAAATCTGGCCCTCTTTGAAAAAAGTTTGGACACCACTGCCCTAAACATACTATGTTCAGAACACCACACCAGAAGGAAGAGAGATAGAAAGAGAAAGTAAAACCCAGGCTCCTTCTGGCCTATATTTATAGTCAGCATGACCTTAATTGGAAGAGATAAGAGAACCAGTTCAAGCTAGCTGCACTCGGCTTCTCCGAAGATATAACCCAAGCAATCACAAGGTTTCTTTCACACAGAAAAGCTTCCAGAAACCTCCAGAACCCTCTTGAATTAATCAGAATAGGAAAGATCTCTATACATCAGATCAATACTTTCTGCACTAAGAAATGCAAACTGACGTGTGTGTGTGTACTTTACAACAGAACAAACTGTGCTATTTGTACGCCTCCCACCACCACCAGTTAAATCATGTTTGTATAGGGGACATTTCTTAATTCATCTGACTGCAACAGGAAAAACCAATTTGTAAAAGTAACACCTTTCATAGTTTACAAAAGTAACACGTCTGAAGTTTTGCACACAGCTAGATGAAAACAGATATCATCTGAGGAAGCTTTGCTTTAGTGTTTTCGTTCTTTAAGTTTTACGTGCCTTTTCATGTATTGTAAAGAAAGGAAAAGGGAAGAGAGAACACATATCCACACATTTTCATGTTACCAAACCAACTATAAGAGTTGAAAATCAACTGAGTATGTCATGGGAAATTTTAGGACATTTATAGGGAACCTCATTCTTGCCACCTACATAGTTTTGCAAGTTTGATTTTTTTTACAAATTCAGATTGCATGGTACAAGGATGGCAAGCGTATCAAGCATGGAGACCACTACCACATGGAGGTTCTACAAGATGGCAGAGCCAGCCTCCGCTTACCTGTTGTCTTACCAGAAGATGAAGGAATTTATACTGTCTTTGCCAGTAACTTAAAAGGAAATGCCATATGCTCTGCAAAATTATACGTTGAGCCTGTTGGACCAAGTGGGTCTCCAGGTTATATCCCATCGCCTGAAATGATTAGAAGATATCGGTAAGAATTTATTTTATTTTATTTATTTATTTAGTAAATTTATATACACCCTTCCTCATAAGGTCTCAGGGCGGGTCGCAGAATAGAATACAAGATAAAAACACAAGTAAATGATTAGAACGAAACAGCAAAACAAGAACCACTTCCTTCCCACAAACACATTTAAAAGGCTGTAGAATATTTATCAGCCAAAGGCCTGGTTGAAGAGGAATGTTTTCACCTGGCGCCTAAAAATATACAATGAAGGCGCCAGGCGAACCTCCCTGGGATGAGCATTTCATAAACAGTGAGCCACTACAGAGAAAGTCTGTTCTTGTGTGGCCATCCTCTGGACCGCATGTGGAAGAGGCACATGAAAAAGGGACTCAGATGATGAACGCAGAGTATGGCACAGTTTATATGGGGAGGTATATACCTTGAGGTATTGCAGGCCTGAGCTATTTAAGGCTTTATAGGTCATAACCAGCAGTTTGAATTGGGCCTGGAAACTAATTGGCAGCCACTGCAGAATAAGTCACACCACTAAGAGAGTCTAGGGAGAGGAGTGGCCCACTACATTATACCCAAAACACAGGTGGTGGCCCTGTGACCCTACATATGTTGTTGGACTACAGCTCCCCTCACCATTGGTCATGCTGGCTGGGGCTGATGGGAAATTGAGTCCAGTAACAACTGGAACGCTACAAGTTCACTAACACTGGCCTAGGATGACTATGGCCACATACAAGTAGTACTTTGTATGTCCCACAACACAGCACTCTCTAATTAATTGACATAAGCGCCCCTTAAGCCATCTGTATGGCTGTAATGGAATTACTCAAAGGAGGGTCCCTGTAGGTTGCTACATTTCAGATATCATTGGTAGCATGTGTTTAATAGGATGGTTTATTATCTTTGCAGGTCTCTCTCTCCTCGCTCCCCAAGCCGCTCTCCTGCCCGCAGTTCCCCTTCACGCTCACCTGCACGGAGACTGGAGGAGACGGACGAAGCACAGCTGGAGAGGTTGTACAAGCCAGTGTTCGTCTTGAAGCCAACCTCATTTAAATGTGCAGAAGGGCAGACGGCGAGATTTGACCTCAAAGTTGTGGGCAGACCCATGCCAGAAACATACTGGTTCCACAATGGTATGACACTCACCACTCGTCGTGCAGCTCTTTGCAAAATCAAAGATTCACATTGAAGGAAAACAACACTCCGGTCTAAAATAATACGTATATTTATTTCCATAGGTCAACAAGTCCTTAACGATTACACACATAAAATTGTGATTAAGGAAGATGGCACACAGTCGCTGATTATTGTTCCAGCTACACCTGATGATTCCGGTGAATGGGTTGTAATTGCCCAAAACAGAGCAGGCAAAACATCCATCACAATGACCCTGACAGTGGAAGGTATTTGCTCTACCTCTTTTGGACATTGATTACAGTAGTCTACCTCCTCAGTATCTTCATCTGATAACCTGTCATCTTCTTCTTTTTTAGCTAAGGAACACTTAGTGAGACCACTGTTTGTAGAGAAGCTGAAGAACATGAGTGTTAAGGAGGGAAATAAACTGGAAATGAATGTGCGGGCCAGGGGTAACCCTAATCCTGACATTGTGTGGCTGAAGAACAGTGACATCATCGTACCCCACAAATATCCAAACATAAAGTGAGTCTTTATTGATTTTGTTCGGTAAATCTATAACTAGTTTGTTTCATCTGTAATGGGGTGAAAGAAATCATTTATTTGTATACATACACATGTACAAACAATGCCATATTCAATGGCTACACCGCAATTGAAATATAACTCAATAAATGAGTAAGGAAATTAAGGAGAGTTATTTGTAAGATAAAACGAGCTCCCCCAGTGGCATTTCCAACCAATGCTCATACACCAGTTCAAGAACTTCCACAGCACTACTAGAGAGCCAGTGTGGTGTAGTGGTTAAGAGCAGTGGACTCGTAACCTGGTGAACCGGGTTCGCATCTCCGCTCCTCCACATGCAGCTGCTGGGTGACCTTGGACCAGTCACACTTCTCTGAAGTCTCTCAGCCTCACTCACCTCACAGAGTGTTTGTTGTGGGGGAGGAAGGGAAAGGAGAATGTTAGCTGCTTTGAGACTCCTTCGGGTAGTGATAAAGCGGGATATCAAATCCAAACTCCTCCTCTTCTTCTCTTCTACTAAATAAGATATTGTGGGTGGGTGAGCTGGATTTTATGTAGATTTCAGTGAAATTCTCCAGAAGCGTCTGTGAATTTGCTAACCATTAAAACAAAAAACAATTGCATTGAAGTGACCGAAAAGCTCTACGAAGAGCAAATGTTTACTTTTGACACTCTGTGTTTCAGAATTGAAGGAACAAAAGGAGAAGCTGCCCTGAAAATCGAGCGCACTGTGAGACATGATGCTGCATGGTATACTGCGACGGCCATCAACAAAGCTGGACGTGACACTACACGGTGTAAAGTGAATGTTGAAGTTGAGCTCACTGAACCCGAACCAGAGAGGAGATTAATCATTCCCAAGGGGACTTACAAAGCAAAAGAGATTGCAGCACCAGAACTAGAACCTCTCCACTTGCGTTATGGTCAAGAGCAGTGGGAGGAAGGTGACCTTTACGACAAAGAAAAACAACAGAAGCCGTTTTTCAAGAAGAAGCTCACTTCCTTAAGGCTGAAGCGCTTTGGGCCAGCCCATTTTGAGTGCAGACTCACGCCGATTGGTGACCCAACCATGGTGGTGGAGTGGCTGCACGATGGCAAGCCCTTGGAGGCAGCCAACAGGCTTAGAATGATTAATGAATTTGGATATTGCAGCCTTGACTATGACGTATCCTATCCCAGAGACAGTGGAGTGATCACCTGCAGAGCTACAAACAAATATGGCACTGATCACACATCGGCGACACTCATTGTTAAGGACGAGAAGAGCCTTGTTGAAGAATCCCAACTGCCAGAAGGCAGGATGGGGCTGCAACGCATTGAAGAACTCGAGAGAATGGCCCATGAGGGCGCTCTTCATGGAGTTACAGAAGATCAGAAAGTCAAACAGAAGCCAGAAATAGTCTTGTTTCCTGAACCAGCAAGAGTTATTGAGGGTGAAATAGCACGGTTCCGCTGCCGGGTGACTGGTTATCCGCAGCCCAAAGTCAACTGGTACCTCAATGGCCAACTCATTCGCAAAAGCAAGAGGTTTAGACTCCGTTACGATGGGATCTATTACTTGGATATTGTGGACTGCAAATCCTACGATACAGGTGAAGTAAAAGTAGCTGCTGAAAACCCCGAAGGTGCAACGGAACACAAGGTGAAACTTGAGATTCAGCAGCGGGAAGATTTCAGATCCGTGCTTCGCCGAGCACCTGAGCCTAAGCATGAAGCTCCAGCAACGGAGCCTGGCAAACTTTTGTTTGAAGTTCAAAAGGTCGACAAGCCCGTTGAGAAAACTACCAAGGAGGTGGTGACGCTGAAGAAGGCCGAAAAAGTGAGCCACGAAAAAGTGTCTGAAGAATCTGAAGAACTCCGCAGTAAATTCAAGCGCAGAACTGAGGAGGGCTATTTTGAAGCAATCACCGCTGTGGAGCTCAAATCTCGCAAGAAGGACGAGTCCTATGAAGAGCTGCTTAAAAAGACAAAGGATGAACTTCTTCACTGGACCAAAGAGTTAACCGAGGAAGAGAAGAAAGCCCTGTTGGAAGAAGGCAAAGTCACTATTCCAACCATCAGGCCAGAGAAGGTTCAACTCAGTCCCAGCATGGAGGCTCCCAAAATACTTGAACGCATCCAAAGCCAGACAGTTGGCCAAGGAAGTGATGCTCATTTCCGCGTCCGTGTGGTAGGCAAACCAGACCCAGAGTGCCAGTGGTTCAAAAACGGTGTGCAGATTGAGAGGTCAGATCGCATCTATTGGTTCTGGCCGGAAGATAATGTTTGTGAGCTGGTCATCCGAGACGTAACAGCAGAGGACTCTGCCAGCATCATGGTGAAAGCCATTAACATAGCTGGTGAAACCTCAAGTCATGCTTTCTTGTTAGTACAAGGTAATATCCCTTTTCAAAAGGGGGCCTCTTGCCCCCTTTCCAAAATGTTGTCTTCTTTTTACGCTCAAATCATATAATATTCATTCTCATCTTTTGGCCTCTCTTTTTATTTTCTTTGCAGCCAAGCAGCATATCACATTCACACAGACTTTACAAGATGTCACTGCTAAGGAGAAAGATTCGATGGCGACCTTTGAGTGTGAAACCTCCGAGCCTTTTGTTAAAGTGCAGTGGTACAAGAATGGTCTGGAGATTTCTTACGGAGACAAATACAGAACGCACTCTGACAGGAAGGCTCACTTCCTTTCAGTGCTAATGATTGATAAGTCCGATGAAGACGATTACAGCTGTGCCCTGGTGGAAGACGAGTCTGTAAAGACAACAGCCAAACTAATTGTTGAAGGTGAGGGCAAAGGTTACTCTAAAAGTAAAGGGACCCCTGACCATTAGGTCCAGTCGTGATCGACTCTGGGGTTGCTCATCTTGCTTTATTGGCCGAGGGAGCCGGCATACAGCTTCCGGGTCATGTGGCCAGCATGACTAAGCTGCTTCTGGCGTACCAGAGCAGCGCACGGAAATGCCGTTTACCTTTCCACCAGAGTGGTACCTATTTATCTACTTGCACTTTGATGCGCTTTCAAACTGGTAGGTTTGGAGCAGGGACGGAGGAACGGGAGCTCACCCCGTCACGGGAATTCAAACCGCCGATCTTCTGATCGGCAAGTCCTAGGCTCTGTGGTTTAACCCACAGTGCCACCCGTGTCCCTTGCAAAAGGTTACTCTAGTACAACGTAATTTCTATCTCAGTCACTCTTTATTACTATAGAAATATGGGTGGTGCTGTGTAATGAGTGGCTCTTAGTGCAGGCTTCTCAGACCATAGATTTCCCCAGTGGCCAGATCGAACAACTGGTCTGATCAGCTGCACATTCTGCGCAACTAATGAGCACTGAGCCCAAGTTCCTGATTCTTTAAGTCTTGGAAGGTTTGCAGCGACAAAGTGAACCCAAATCAAAATGAGTGCTTGGGCAATCATGTAACCATTCTGATGCCCAACCCTAGTCACTTTTAAAATAGCCAGCCTTGCACTATTCAATTGGCCTATGGTTAAAAACAAACAGCCCTGTTTTCAGGCTAGCTGGGGCTGATGGGAGTTTGGAGTTGTCTGTGGGAGGGGCTGCAGATTCTCTGTCTTTGTATTTAAATCATTGGTGCATGGGCATAGCCCTAGATTAGCATAGAATGTACAAACATAAGAAGAGCTTGCTGGATCAGTCCACATTTTGAAAAGATGGAAGTATTTTGAACTGGGCATTCTTTTTAATTCTGTTGCTAAGAAACATTATGGAAAGTTCGTAAGTAATAAAATCACTTACTGAGATGTTTGCATCTGAATGCAGGTGCTGTTATTGAGTTTATTAAAGAACTAGAAGACATTGAAGTCCCAGAAACCTTCTCGGGGGAACTGGAATGCGAGCTTTCGCCTGAAGATGTCGAAGGAAAATGGTATCATAATGAGGTGGAGCTCAAACCCAGTAATAAGTATCTGATAACCTCACGCCGAGGTCGCCAAATCCTCACAGTTAAAGATGTTGCTAAAGAAGATCAAGGAGAATACAGCTTTGTGGCAGATGGGAAAAAGACCTCCTGTAAACTGAAGATGAAGCGTAAGTTGTTCTGCCTTCTAAATACTTGAGAGCAGGAGTGGGAAACCCATTTTCTTCCCCAGGCCCAAAGACCATATCCTATCATGAGTAGCCTTCCATCATGCTAGTGGTGGGTGGAGCTGGAAGCAGAGGCCAGAAGTGCAGATGGGTGGAACCACAAGTCTAGCTCTTGTCTTTGTGTAGTTGGTAACATTCCCATTCAACAATGCAGTATTCCAATGGTGTGGTGTGCGTGTGCGTGCATGCGTGCGTGCAGACACACATTATTATTACTATTGTTATTATTATTTCATTTCTATACTACTTTATATTTTTAAGAAAAAAAACTCAAAGAGGTTTGCATCCTACATTAAAACATCAAATAAATCAATCCAGAACAAAACATGACAGAAGAAAGTCAGCTATAAAGTATACATTCAAAGCAGCTTACTTAACAGGAAAGTAAAATATTATCTTGAAGACTGCAAAATAAAACATTACAAAGAAGGTCAACTATAGAATGCATATTTAACGCAGCAAATTTAACAAAAAAATCTTAGAACATTTTGAAAGAAAATATTACTAAAGGAAGTCAAATAGCAAATGCACATTTAAAACAGCACAATTAGCAAGAAAATAAAACATTATCCTAACCATGGAACTGCTGCTGTTGCTGCCAGTCTTGTCAATGATGGTTCATGGCAGGCAGTGTCTGTGGAAGTTCAGGCTCAGTGGGACTCACCTGGGTCTGCACTAAGACAACCAAGATGGTCTCTGGCAGCTTCAGCAGCTTCGGCTTTTGTAGCTGGAGTCAGTCCGGGCTCTGCCCACCCTGGTCACATGGGGAAAGGTCTGTAAAGCAGGGAGCAGGTCCCCCAGGACTGACAACCAGGGTGTCCTTGCACTGCTCTCTGTCCAAGCAATCAAGAGACATCTTCAGAGTTCAAGGACACATTCCTTCCAGTCAAAGGCAACTGAGGAGCACCCAGAGCAGGGCTACTGACAGGTGCAGCCTGGCTAGGGGAGAAAGGTTCCCCATCCCTATTTTATTGAAGCTCCTGATCATTGTTTAATAACTTCTTGCTTCTCTTTCGCATTCCATACAGCACGGCCTGTCGCTGTCCTTCAAGGTCTTACTGACCAGAAAGTCTGCGAGGGCGACATTGTGCAACTTGAAGTGAAACTCTCCCAAGAAAACGTTGAAGGTGTCTGGATGAAGGATGGTGTCGAGATTCAACCAAGCGACCGTGTCCACATTGTAGTAGATAAGCAGTCACATATGTTGCTGGTGGAAGATGTCACAAAGGAAGACAGCGGAGCATACTCCTTCAACATCCCCAGCCTGCTCCTCTCAACCACTGGCCGTGTCACAGTCTATAGTAAGTGCCTGTGTTTTGGAAGTCGTATAACAAAATGCAAGTCATAATTGTCTTGCGAAATTTGCTGCGCTAAGTGTGGGGAGGGCAGCCATCCTACGTAGCTTTAACAAAAGGATGACAAATGAGCCGCATGTTATGACAACTATGTGGAACCTGCATGTACAGAATGGAACCTATATGTATAGAGGAACCTATAGATATACTGCTGTATATCTCTGCCATCATCACAATAACTGGGGATAGCTATATGGGAACATAGGGCACTGCCTTATACTGAATCAGACCATGGTCCATCTAGTTCAGTCCAGGGTTTCCCAAACTTGGATCTCCAGCTGTTTTGGGACTACAGTTCCCATCATCCCTGACCACTGGTCCTGCTAGCTAGGGATGCTGGGATTTGTAGTCCCCAAACAGCTTTCGAAAACCCTGGTCTACACTGATTGGCAGTGGCTCTCCGGGGTTTTAGAGAGGGTTCTCTCTCAGCACTACCAAGAATTGCTAGTGATTGAATCTGGGACCTTCTGCATGCCATCTGTAAAGCTATCTGAGACATTTGGACACCTGATGCTTCAGATAATTACACTGGGAGGAGGATCTTGGTTCCATCCATTTTTGTACATTTCTCACATTCTTATATACTTAAGCTAAAAGCACCAGAATCCATGTATTGATCTTTCAATATAAATCTCTTATCTGCAATTTGCAGGTGTGGAAATTATTATACCACTAAAAGATGTCCATGCTATTGAGGGTACAAGAGCCATCCTTGAAAGCAAAATTTCAGTCCCTGACGTGTCTTCGTCCAAGTGGTACCTAAACGATGAGCAAATAAAACCTGATGACCGTGTCCAAGCTGTCTCCAAAGGCACAAAGCAGAGGCTCGTGTTTACCAGGACACATGCGTCAGATGAAGGACACTGTAAACTGGCAGTAGGCAAGGTTGAAACCAGCTGCAATCTCACAATTGAAGGTAAGTATTCTTCAGATAGGCAGGCTTTATTAAAATACATATTCTGATCGTGCAACAAGTAACAACTTGATTCTACTGTCGCCTTTTGTTTTTTAAACAACAGAAATTCAGATTATTAAAGGTCTTCACGATATCACCTGCACCGAAACTCAGAATGTAACCTTTGAAGTTGAGCTGTCCCACGCAGGGATTGATGTTGTGTGGCATTTTAAGGACCAAGAGCTCAAAGCTGGGCCCAAGTATAAGATCGAAGCACATGGCACAATCTATAAACTGACAGTGGTAAACATGATGAAAGACGATGAAGGAGAGTATACATTTTATGCTGGAGAAAAGAAGACATCTGGGACACTGGTTGTAGCAGGTTAGTTATTTATAAAGCACTTGACTTTTTCTTGAAGGTCAAATGCTCTGCTGTTTATATTTGTTAGTTCAGTTCATAATTAAGTCCATGAGACCTGCCAAACAAACAAACAAACCATGGTGAATGATAGTTGGAAGAAAGTGGACATTCCTAAGAAGAGGAATTCCTTTCCAACTCCTAGTCTGGGAGTAGTTGCATTATAATCCATTTTGTCTCCTTGGAAACATGGGGAAGGAGAGCATCATCAGGTCAACATGGTCTATGGATCCAATAGAGATCAATACAGCAATGATGGTGATGATGACAGTTTAATTAATTAAGTATACCTCCACTCATGTGACTGGGTTGCCCCAGTCACTGGGGGGGGGGGGCTTTCAACAAAATATAAAGGGATAATACAAAACACGCAGCCTTAAAAGCTTCCCGAAACAGGGCTGCCTTCAGATGTCTACCAAAGTTCATAGAATTTTTTAACTCTTTGACATCTGAAGGGTGGACATTCCACCAGGTGGGTGCAACTACTGAGAAGGTCCTCTGTTTTTCAGTTTTTCTCTGGGACCACCACTTAATGTGGCCTGTAGGAATGTCACTTACAGGAACATACAAATGTGCAATGCTTCAGAGTGCTGTGGAGCGCATCACCCTCCCAAGGTTATCTACGTGACCCTCACCCTGGTTATGGTAGCAGCAGTTGCCTGTCTGCATAGATAGCAGCAGCTACTGCACCAGGAACACCATCAACATAGACTATTAGTGTAGTCAGTAGGCATCTAATCAGAGGGACAACAAATACAAGCTTGTCCTTTATTTCCCCACAGGTGGTGCCATTTCAAAGCCCCTCACTGATCTAACTGTGGCCGAATCCCAGAAAGCTGTTTTTGAATGTGAAGTAACCAATCCAGACTCTGAGGGCCAGTGGCTGAAGGATGGGAAACCACTTTCAATGACTGATCGCTGCAAAAGTGAATCCGATGGTTTGAAGAGGAGACTTAATATCCCAATCAGCAAAGTAGATGATGTTGGCGAATATACCTATCAAGTGGCCTCTTCGAAAACATCCGCTAAGCTGAAAGTTGAAAGTGAGTAATCAATGGGGAAAGTTTGTCTCAATTCCACACTGGACAAATTGGAAAAAATCTCCCAAAATGGATATTCCTGTTAATAATTTTGTAAAATATATTTAGGGGGGGAAATGGACTGTAAGAACTCTATGGAATCTGCTTGTCTGAACTTAACAGTATATTTCAGCTATGCAATTGGTAGCTATACTCTTACATTTTTATTACACAATACCTAAGAGTTGTGTAAACGGGGAACTCCAGTTATGCGATGAGCCAGTACTCCAGCACAATATAGCTTCAATCCTGAGAGGTTCAGCAGAAAGGGGGTGCGGGGCCTTCCTCTCACCAGCACCCACCTTAACACCCTTTTTAGAGGGGGTTCTCAGGATAGGACTATCCTGACTGGGGAGAGTGCCTTCCATCAGCTTCAGCTGGTGGCCCAGCCGTGCCCCTATCTGGACAGGGATAGCCTAATGTCTGCTGTCTATGCTCTGGTAACCTCTAGGTTAGATTACTGCAACGTGTTATTTGTGGGGCTGCCTCTGAAGATGGTTCAGAAACTTCATCTGGTGCAGAATTCAGCAGCCAGGTTTGAGCATATTACACCGATCCTGAACTGCCTGCACTGGCTGCCAGTTAGTTTCTGGACCCAAATTAAAGTCCTGGTTTTCATCTATAAAGCCTTAAATGGATCAGGACTGCAATACCTCAAAGACTGCCTCTCTCCATATGAACCAAGCCAGACTCTGTGGTCATCATCTGAGGCCCTTCTTCATGTGCCTCCTCTGTGATAGGTCCAGAGGATGGCAACACAAGAACAGGCCTTTTGGGGGGTGGCTCCCCACTTGTGGAATGCTCTCCCCAGGGAGGCCCACCTGGTGCCTTTGTTACATATTTGTAGGCACCAGGCAAAAACATTCCTCTTCTCCCAGGCCTATGGGTAATTAAACAATCTATGACCTTTTAAACTGGAGGTTTGTTACTATGGTGTTTTTGTTTTTTATATATTGTAAACCCCTTGTGATCCTTGGGTGAAGGGCGGTATAGAAATTTAATACATAATAATAATATCTACCTGTATAACGTCAACAATTTGATTTGCTCTTTTCAAACAGCCGTCAAAATCAAGAAGACGTTGAAGAACCTGACTGTAACAGAAACACAAGATGCAGTTTTTTCAGTGGAACTTACTCATCCTGATGTGAAAGGAGCTCAGTGGATCAAGAATGGCGTTGAGCTGCATTCTGGTGACAAATATGAGATCAAGGTGGAAGGGACAACCCACACACTGAAAGTCAAGAAATGCGCTGTAACTGATGAGTCCGTCTACAGCTTTAAACTGGGAAGGATAGGAGCCAATGCACGACTCCATGTTGAAAGTAAGTCAGCCTCTACACGATAAATAGGCTGGGAAGAATTAAAGCAAGTTGAATGATGGTATGATAAAGACACATCATTCCCCACACTGTCAACACTCATTTGCTCTGTCCTATTATCATTTCTAGTAAAAGGTTTTGGGATGTATTTTTAAGCACTACAAACATTTTTTCAAAAAATGGGGGAGGGGGATGGTGAGCAGAGATGATGGCAGGAAGGATGCATGCATTTTTAAAATAATAATAATCTGGCTGGGCCTCCCCAGCCATGCTAGGTGACTCCCAACAGAATTTTAAAAACACGATAAAACATCAAACACTAAAACTTCCCTAAACAGGGCGGCCTTCAGGTAGTTGTTTATTTCCTTGACATCTGATGGGAGGGCATCTGGGCTGTTTTAAGCATATGTGACACTGGGGTGCAAAGATCCACCCCCCGGGTTGCCCAGTCCCAGGTGTGCAGGAGGGTGGAGCTGGCCATCTGCCTCAGCGTCTTGCTGGCTTGGTCACCCCCAAACTCGCAGCACCCAAGAGCTCGCTGCGGTGCTCTGACCGATGGGCAAGCTCTTTCCTGGACTCAACTCTCAGGCCCTGGACTCTCAGCCTGGCGCCCCTGAGAGCCCAGGTGCACCACACCCCTAATGCCTATGGGTAAGACAGCCCTGGAGGGCGTTCCACAGGGTGGGTGCCACTACCGAGAAGGCCCTTTGCCTGGTTCCCTGTAACCTCACTTCTTGCAGGGAGGGAGACACCAGAAGGCCCTTGGAGCTGGACCTCAGTGTCTGGGCTGAATGATGGGGGTGGAGAGGCCGTTTAGGGCTTTAAAGGTCAGCGCCAACATTTTGAATTGTGCTCGGAAACATACTGGGAGCCCAAAACATTTATTTATTACAATTATATACCACCTTTATCTTCCAAGGATCTCAAGCTAGTTGGTGTAAATGGTTCTCCTTCTCCACGTTTCAACCTCACAACAACCCTGTGGGATTGGTTAGGCTAAGAGATGGTGACTGGCCCAAGGTCACCCAGTGAGCTTCAGGGCTGAGTGAGGATTCAAACCCTGCTCTCTCAATTCCTAGTCCAACCCTCTTAATTATTATACCACACTGGCTTTCATTATGGGCAGTGCTGCCTCTTTTATTCCATGCTACATTCAACTCGGGGAAACAAAAACTTCTTGCAGTTTCCAGTCCTGAAGCCAATTGTCTTACAGTGGTTTTAACTGAAGCCAAGCGAGTAACTAAATTGTTGGTTACTTCTTCCCAAAAGCTGTCAAGATAATCAAGAAGCCCAAGGATGTGACTGCTCTGGAGAATGCCGTTGTTTCATTTGAAGTGAGTGTGTCCCATGACACCGTCCCAGTCAAATGGTTCCACAAGAACGTCGAGCTGAAGCCCAGCGACAAATACCGACTGAGCTCCCAGAGGAAAGTCCACAAGCTGACGTTGCAAAATATATCTCCCGCTGATGCTGGAGAATACACAGCAGTAGTAGGACAACTTGAGTGCAAAGCAAAACTCTTTGTAGAAAGTAAGTTAAAACAAATCTATCATTAGAATCAAGCTCCATTATCAAATATCAGACTGAAAGTACCTCACGATATGTTATAAAAGACGATCTAATTGTGTGTTTTGTCAATATTATTTTCTACAGCTGTGCACATAACAAAGACCATGAAAAATATTGAGGTTGCCGAGACCAAAACTGCCTCTTTTGAGTGCGAGGTGTCTCATTTCAATGTGCCCGCTGTGTGGCTGAAAAATGGAGTAGAAATTGAAATGAGCGAGAAGTTCAAAATAGTGGTTCAGGGAAAGCTTCATCAACTCAACATCATGAACACCAGCAGTGAGGATTCTGCCGAATACACCTTTGTCTGCGGAAATGACAAAGTCAGCGCAACCCTGACAGTGAAGCGTAAGTTTAAAATGGACATGAGCACAGAATGCTTGCCTGAAGTAAAGTTAACATTGCACAGCCTCTTATTCTCAGTCTTTGTAAATTTAGGGGGTTAAAAGTTTAGCCGGCCTACTTTCATGGGATATGGCACTGAATCTATGTGGTGCCAATGTATCCATTGACTTAATTACATCATGGTGATGTCAGATGATTGACAGGCAGGAAGTCCCTTTCCACATGTCTAAGTGGCCAACAGGAGGCGGGGGGGGGGGGCTCAGAATCCAGACCACCAGCTGGATCCTGTCCACAACCCCTGACTTAGCCCCTCAATTTCCAAACTTTTTTGTTCTAGAAAATTGCAATATGTTTTCTCTTCTTTGCTAAGTTCATTGATTTGTGTTTCAAAAACATGCATATGACATCAATCCGAGGCCGGGGTTTTTTAGATTTTGCTGGTTTTAATATATATGTTATATTTTATTTTATTATTTTTGTTGTGGGAAGTGACTTTGAGTTTACTTTTTGTAAGAAAAGCAACTGATAAGTTTAATGATGATGATGACAATGATGAAACATTTTCCCTTTTATTTCCTTTAAAACCAGCTATCTTGATAACATCCATGCTGAAGGACATCAACGCAGAAGAGAAAGATACAATAACCTTCGAAGTGACTGTTAATTATGAAGGCATTACGTACAAATGGTTGAAGAACGGCGTGGAAATAAAATCGACGGACCGGTGCCAGATTAGAACTAAGAAACTTACACATTCACTTTCGATAAGAAATGTGCATTTTGGAGATGCTGCGGAATACAGTTTTGTTGCTGGGAAAGCTGTTTCATCTGCAACTTTATATGTGGAAGGTATTAAGTTTTCTTCCATCTGTTTTAGCTCTTTAGCACTAAATTGAAGCAAACATCAATCCAGAGGAGTGTGCATGAGCCGTTACAGTAACAGATCCACTACTGAACTGGTTTGGATAATCCTGAACCGACATGTGACCTAGCCTTTTTGGAATGCATGTAGCTCCTTCACTCCTTCCTTTGCATGAGCTGCAGTTATACCAGGAAGCCTCTAATTAAGCAGAGTTTCTTTTTTTGAAATGATATTAAAGAAACTTCATGTCATAGTTTAATACCCTGGTTTGTTCCAAAGGTGGTAGTCATAGCTTCCCAGTTTGGAGAAACCAGAAAACTGTGGTTAATTGAAGACTTACTGGCTTATTTTCTCGCACCAGAAATAGGAGTGAAGGAGCTATAGGCACATGCTAAAGACTCGTTCATATCTCAGCTTATTAATAAATGAACGTTTTGCCTATGCTCGCCAAGCTATGACTGTCCAAATGTGGATGAAATTGGTAATGTCAGCCAAAAGATACGACAGGCTGAACTGGTTAAGTGACTTAAGAAATGCTTAAAGAAACCCATTTTCTTTAATCTTACTGCTATGTCTTAATTGTTTTATTTTGTTGAAATTACTCTACCTGCTTCTTATTTTGTTTCTTGTTATTTTAATTTCAATACAAAATGTTTTGCTGTGCTTTGTAAATGTGCGTATAACAAACAGGGAATTGTTGTCAGCTAATTATTGTTGCGCTCTGATGTGTAAAGGAGGAGTATAAATTAAGCAATTATTAATCATCTGGGACTATAAAGTGGCTCATAATGACAATATCTCTCATGGTTTGTTTTTTCCTAGCTCGCCACATTGAGTTTAGAAAGCACATCAAAGACATAAAAGTTGTGGAGAAGAAAAAAGCTGTTTTTGAATGTGAGATCTCAGAACCTGACATTTCTGTTCAGTGGATGAAAGATGGACAGGAGCTACAGCTTGAAGACAGGTAATTTGTGTTGTTGTTGTTTAAAAAAAATGAATATAAAGAAAAGTTGAAGTTTGACCTGAGAGCTGCTGCAGCTGCTGCTTGTGACAAGCATGCAGGACATGGATGGTGAATTGAAATGTTACTTGGCAACACTGGCTAGTTATTGTACTAGTCATCAACTCTGCCATATGACAAATTTCAGACACAACAGAACTTACTGAGCTAGAGGGAAGGCTTTGAGGGAAGAGCATGACCTTCTGAATCAAACAAAGATACCATATACATATAGTTATTGATATGTTAAGAGACCACACTTTCTAAGTTTCATTTGCTTGCATTATTTTTAGAATGAAAGTTCAGAGAGAACGGTTCGTTCATCGCCTCCTGATTACTACCACAAAGATGTCTGATTCCGGGAAGTACACGGTAGTGGCAGGAGGAAATATGTCCAGCGCTAATTTGGTAGTGGAAGGGCGTGATGTTCGCATCAGGAGCCTTCAAAAAACCGTCCAGGTATAGTACTTCCTCCTGTTTTGATGATCAATACAGCCAACCTGCCCCTGATCACTGAAATGTCAGTTTCTCAAATAGATTTTCCAAACTCGGTGCCAAAAATCTGTGGAGAAACTTCGGTTCCACCAAACAATAATGTTCGGGTGTTATATATATATATATATATAACCATACTAATGTGTAGAAGCATTTTGTTCAAAGATCTCAGTTAGAAAAAATACTGAATTCCCCATTGTGAAAATGTAAGCAAAATCAGATGCCAAAGAAGGTACACAGCCATGTGGAGAAGCATTGCTCTCATGGACTGAATAAAAAAATTCCTTCCAGTAGCACCTTAAAGACCAACTAAGTTAGTTCTTGGTATGAGCTTTCGTGTGCATGCACACTTCTTCAGATACTTCTTCAGATTCTTCTTCTTGGTATCTGAAGAAGTGTGCATGCACACGAAAGCTCATACCAAGAACTAACTTAGTTGGTCTTTAAGGTGCTACTGGAAGGAATTTTTTTATTTTGACTATGGCAGACCAACACGGCTACCTATCTGTAACTGGTCTCATGGACTGAGCGCTTCATAAATTGAACAATGATCTTTCTCTTCAGCAGTTGGAACAAAACTCTGTGCACAAGGCCCTCCTTCACATATTCATGTCCCCTTAGATATTTTTTAACACACCCCAAAATACAAAATATAAAACTACATTTCCCCTCCTCGCTTAATTTAAATCAGTTAATGTCAACGCATACAAGAAACCTTATAGTTCCCTTTAAGAATTCTTCAACCCCCGGCAAAATTATGAGAACCCTCTTATTTCCCCAAGTGCACACTGCGTTGATCTGATATTATTCCTTCATTGGTGTCTAGAGAAGTGAAGACTGTAGTATAGGGACAACTGATCATTTTGTTGGCAGATCTCACCCAGATCTGGAGCTGCTTATGCATTGTGATGTGCTTCCCCACTTATTTTGAAAAGTTATTCATCTTGTAAACTATGAGAAAAAAGATTAGCTGCAAAAATAGTCTGTTAAGGTTCAAGGGCTTCTGCTTGGTGATTTCAAGGGGCTTAGGAATGTTGAGTGCCAATTGAAAAATTGGTAAAAAGGAAGGAAGGAACAAACAAACAAATAAATGAACAAACAAACAAAAAGGGGTGTGTGTGGAATTGACCTACTTGAGCTCCCAAGGACTTGCAGTAGCTTGGGAATAGCATGGCAGGGCAGCACCCCACAAGGTCAAAAAATCCCCCTGAACAAGGCTGCAAGACTGCTAAAAAAGGACCCCCGACCATTAGGTCCAGTTGTGACCGACTCTGGGGTTGCGGCACTCATCTCGCTTTATTGGCCAAGGGAGCCGGCGTACAGCTTCTGGGTCATGGGGCCAGCATGACTAAACTGCTTCTGGTGAACTAGAGCAGCGCACGGAAATGCCGTTTACCTTCCTGCCGGAGCGGTACCTATTTATCTACTTGCACTTTGACGTGCTTTCAAACTGCTAGGTTGGCAGGAGCAGGGACAGAGCAAGGGGAGCTCACCCCATCATGGGGATTCGAACCGCCAACCTTCTGATCAGCAAGTCCTAGGCTCTGTGGTTTAACCCACAGTGCCACCCGCGTCCCTGCAAGACTGTTACTAGAGTCCTAAACAAGGGTACAATTATTAGGGTTGGGGGGTATAACACAACCCATTGTTGTGGGTCCCTGTTTTTGTACATACAAATGGGAAATGATAGGCGAAATATGTAACTACATCTATACAGTCCTTTTTTATTAAAAAAAAACCCACTGGTGTTTGTTTTGTTTGCACACTTTTGTTTGCATAACAGATTTATTTTGTATTGTTTGATGAATAGAATAGACTAACAGAAATGTGGGAAGTAATAAGTGTCTGTTTATTGGCAGGTCATTGAGAAACAGCGAGCCGTGGTGGAGTTTGAGGTCAATGAAGACGACGTTGAGGCTCGCTGGTATAAGGATGGAATTGAGATCAACTTCCACATTGAGGAGAGATATCACTATGTGGTGGAAAGAAAAGTCCACCGGATGACAATCACTGAAACTCGATATACCGATGCTGGAGAATACACCATCTTAGCTGGAAGAAACAGGAGTTCCATCACTCTCCATGTGAACGGTGTGTATACAGATTTATCTTGCTTTTTATTGGAATACTGATTCATATAAGAAGCTACATTAGCAGTCTCCACAAACACACTTGCCAATGCTGAAGTTCAGCATGACATTGCAGTCAATGAATGACAAGCAAAAGAAATGGACTGACTTTCAAGGCCAGCCAAGATTTGTGTTCTGCATTATATCACTTTCTCTTTTTGTGCACTTATTTTCTTTTGAACTATTTCAAGCTGCACTTTTCAGCAACAGTAAGCAAGTAATTAAGGTTCAGTCCTGTGTTTCCAAATGCAGGGAACCTCTGGCCCTCCATATGCTGTTGGACTCTCATCAGCAGAACCAATATGGCCAATTAGGGATGATAGCCCTTCTAGTCTAGCCACATCTGGAGGGCCACAGATTTCCCACCCCTGCTATACACAATTTTAGGGCAGTAAATCCAATTGGACTCTGAGCAGACATCCATAGGCTTGCACTGCTCATGATTAGCTATTTGTTAAGCTGTATCCTTCTGCATGTACTTGGTCGTCTTGATCAGACAAGTTTATTTTTCTTAGAGGTGTCTACACTTCAGCCCTAATCTGAGATATAAAAATGATTATTTTCTAGTATTCACCATTAGTTTATAGCCCCCCCCCCATTTATCATTGGAGCAACCCCATGATTAAGGCTAAACTGCAAGTTAGGCCTGAATAGGAACTCTCTCTTTTTTTAAAAAAAAGATATTTATTAGAGGTTTAATAGTTACAGAAAAAAAGAAGAAAGAAAAAAGAAACAATAAAAAGTTAAACAAAACAAAACAATACCTTACAATACATCAAAAATAAAAAAGAAAACAAAAAACTATACAGCAAAACTGAATAGGAACTCTCAGGGGAGAAAAGTGTGATGAAGTCTTTCAAGGATCATATTATATCATGGTTGTGGTGGGACATCATGGGTTTGAATGTTCCAACCACTGAAAACCATTGTGTCAGGGAAAGCTTTCTAGCCCAGTCGTTGTCCTGATGTGTAAGTTTTCTAGAGCCAAGAAGTTGCGGTTGTTGTTTTAATATGGCAGAGGTTTCAAACATGCTATCTCCCATCACAACGCATGTGGCTAATTTGTGCATGTGCAAATCAACACTTTGCCTGGGTCCTCTCTCCGCCAGATCTAGTTATCTTGCACTATGTGTCACATAAATGCTGAAAAACCTGCATGCAATCACAGGAAGGAAGGAATGGAATCTATCTTGCTGGAAATTAGTTGCATGATTATGTATATATTTTTAAAAATTATAGCTCCAGAGCCACCCCAGATTGAGAAGGAGCTTCAGCCAGCCACCGTGGAGTCTGGAAAGCCAGCCCGCTTCTGTGCGGTTGTGTCAGGAAAGCCGCAGCCCAAGATCTCGTGGTACAAAGATGAGCAGCCTCTTTCTTCAGGCTTTAAGGTCAAATTTCTTCATGATGCCCAAGAATACACCCTGTTGCTGATCGAGACTTTCCCAGAAGATGCTGCTGTTTACACAATTGAAGCGAAGAACGACTATGGAGTCGCCACTTCTTCTGCATCCCTTTCCGTGGAAGGCAAGCTCTCCCAGCAATCTCAAGCATTTTTGAAACTGGCATTGTCAATATTTTGCACTGTGTGCTCTTCCATGGAGGCTAATAATCACTCTTTGATCTTTTTCCTTAGTCCCAGAAGTTGTTTCTCCTGATGTAGAAGTGCCAATTTACCCACCTACTATTATCGCACCACTCCGCGATGCTATTACTTCTGAGGGACAGTCTGCTTGCTTTCAGTGCAGAGTTACAGGGACAGGTTAGTTTAACAAAGTCATAAAACACTTTTGTACTCCTTGTTCGACCTAGTGCACTTAGTAGGTTAAAAAAACAGCAACAAGCAAACAAACTAGTTACTGAAACCAGGCTTCCCCATAGCCATGTAGATTCAGTTGTGTGCATACAATAACCTAACTTGTCTTATACTGACCGAGAGGTTCCATAACCAGGGACTCCATTTTGCAGTGCTAAATATTAAAAAGGTAGGCACAGTTGTAATCATCCTTCCACTTTTAATTCAAAGTGGCATTTTGCCACACTCTCCTAGGTTTCAAATGAGCCTGAAAAATGAACAAAGCCTTGGATGTCAGCTGCTGACACAACTTTGCCATGGAAAGAATGGATCTTCACTGAGCATCAATTCTCACTTTACTTTTTGCACTTGGGTACATGTACTTGAGTAGAAATTCACGTGCGTTTAAGTATGTAGGTTGAATTAGGAAGAAGATAATTAGGAATGTGTCCTTTAATTGTTTTAAAACCCCCCAAAAGGGATTCTCAGTAAAGGATCATGTGCTTTTCCTAGCAGACACATGCAATTATTATTTTTTAAAGGAGAGACATACACTTCATATGTCTCTCATTTTTCTGGGAATATATATATAACGAGAAAGGTGTTACATGACTAGGAAGGTTGCTTGAAAAAAAATGTGGAAGAGAGATTAGAACCTATCCAAAATACTACTTGCAATCCATTCTGACCTCTCAACTTCATAATACTTCAGTGTCAGATGTGAATTTTGCACTTAGTTACACATACCTGAGTACAAAAAGTAAAGTGAGAATCAGCCCATGTTTCAGACATTTTATGGCTAAAAGTATTTATGTTACTCCTGCCCTGTCCACCATATTTCATGGAATCCAAGGATCAGCTAAACCAGCTCTGAAACCGAACCATTGATAACCAGTACCCCCAGTAAACCAGATATCTAACTGCAGACTGATCTCATCATATATGCAAAAGACTTGGGCAAATTAAAATCATGTATGCTCCAATATCTTGCTGGTGTGGGATCCCTAATATGTACACAGAGCTCCTTATAAAAGAGCTTCTATAGGAACAAAGAGCTATGTACTCTTTGTTGAAAAGAATGGAGGGGCCAGTTCATCTGAGAGTACATAGACCTCTTGATCCACAGTCCTGGGTCACCAGCAGTTCTGATCAGTTTGACTGTTTGCATATGGTTACAGATATATGGAGAGAGAGAGAAAAAAAATTTGAGCAGTCTAGATATCTGGGTAAATGCCCCCCTACCCCCCAAAACACTGAGCTTTATATAATTTTAAGAGAAGTGCCACGTCATAATTTTAAAGCCATCAGTATTGCCACAATAGTTCAACTTGCATATAAAAACATTCATTATAGTTCTTTTAATTCCCCCAGTGAATTTACTGAAACTCACACAATACTTCCTTCTTGCATATTTTAAAATTTGGATTAGATAGATTTTTTAAGCATAAGTATAGATTTTAATAAGGTGCACATAAAAATCCACATGGACAATTCGCTTTTAAATTAGATAAATACAGACATGTACTCGAAATGAGATATTATCCCTAGGAAAACAATTCGTGAATGTACGATCCATTTGCACGATGGGTGTAGCGGTGATGAACTGAGGATCCCGAAAAGGGCTCAAAAAGTTCTCTTCCCCCCACCTGCCCTGCTCCAGCCTGCACAGAGAGCACAAAATGACAGGGATGGGATACCTGTGACCTTTTGGACTCCAACTCCCATCAGCCCCAGCCAACACGGCCAGTGGTCAGGGATGGTGAGAAATGGAACCCAACAACATCTGGAGAGTCACCGTTTCCCCATTCTTGCTTTGAGAGTTACACATACACCAAGCAGAAACGAGTTGCACTGTGCAGAGGGCAGATAGAGGGAAGGTAGTCTGGGGATGAAGAAGGCATTCACAGACCACTCATTTCCCCCAGACATAACAACTTATGCTGCCTCTCCATGTGCCCATGTTGATATGTAGTTGGGATATACGGGTAAAGAGAGGAACTTCCAGGCATCGGTTGGCGCTACGCTCATGGTGCATATGGATCATGTCCCTAACTACAAAAAGAAAATTCTGATAGGACTTTTAAAAACATGTCATCATAAAAAGCATGTAGGAGTTTACACTGAAAATATTGGCAAATTTTGAGCTGTGCAAAAGCATGTCAGAATGATTTATGTATATATACATATATATACTCATATGGGTATATATATCATTTTGATGTGCATGTTGAAAGCTACAGCATTTCTATATGTATATATTTGTGGAACCAGAGCATGGGGAATTGTTCTTGGGAACGCCCGCTCTCTTTGTATTGTTCATGAATGTTTCTGCATATTACTCAGTACAGCATGAAATTATCCTTAGAATAGTTCTTTGTCATGGCCCAGATCAAACCTGCTCATGTGCTCCTCCACTGCCCCCAAATATCCAAAGCTGCCAGTTTCCAGAATAGAATGCTTCATTTTTCATGCTCACTGAAATTCTGGATGAAATGGAAGGAGAAGAAAATTTTGAGGTTCGCTAGGTGTACACGGAGGATAGAACTACACGTGATGCTCAACACGGGACTGCCACCAACAGTGACCTGTGTCTTCCCCTGCCTTCCCCTGAAATACTTTAATCAGACTTCCTATGCCATTTGCCTGGCTCTACATCATTGGCTGTTGCTTGCAGGAGTAAGGGAACACCAGGTGGGGAGAAGTGGATTTCCCCAAATCAGTGAGAATATTGCTCAAAACTGGCATCAATCCTGGTAACCACTTCTCCACCAGCGGTTGGAGGCGGCAGGGTGGGTGGCACAGGGGGCAGCGGGAAACGACATGGATTGGTCTAACAGTGCATTCTTAGGCTTCACTTTTCAGAAATCAGTCCTGTTGAATTCAATAGGACTTGTTTCCAGAAAACTGTGTATTACAGCCTAAACATTACAGTGGAGGGGGAAGAACTCAGTGCAGTGTTGCCATATCAAGTATCTCTTTAGTTCTGATCTCCCAACTTGTTCATCAGTTTGCTCCCCAAGAGTGAAACTAGAAACCTTACATGTATATGTCTCTCTTTTTTATTTTGCTTATTTTCACTTGAGCAGACCTCAAAGTAGCTTGGTATAGCAAAGACAAAGAGATCAAGCCATCCCGCTTCTTTAGGATGACTCAGTTTGAAGACACTTTCCAGCTTGAGATTGCAGAAGCATACCCAGAGGATGAAGGAATTTACACCTTTGTCGCAGGCAATTCTGTTGGCCAGGTGTCAAGTACGGCTGCACTGAAGCTGGAAGGTACAGTGTACTGTCTAAATAGACACTGTGTAAATTTGCATGTGTTTTAACATTAATATATATTTATATATATCTTTAAAACTACATGTAATTGTCTGTCATGTCAGTGTCTTTTAACTCAAGTAACCAACCCCATTGTCTGATGTCAATAGTGCCCATCTGGTCTCCGCAGTATAAATTCTTCAGAATGTCATTTCACGTTGTTCCAGTGCTCCATAGTTTTCATCTTTCCATTCTGTTTCCAATGAGTATCCAGCACGCACCAAAAATAAACGAATAAATAAACCCCCTCTGACATAAACAGATTCCCAGAATTTATTTGTCATGCCAAATCACATTTCTGTTGAAAGGCAGTGAAGGCATGTATCTAAAGAACTGTGCGATATAACTCAATACAGACAATGGGGGTTTAGGTTTAGGTTTGTCAAACAGGAGCACTCCCAGTCCCATGTTGTGTGGCAAACCAATTACGAGACTGAGGTCAGAAGGATGCCTATTGGCTGCCAATGCGAAAAAGCAGCGCCCCAGAGTCTCTTCCTCCTCCTCCTTTGTATCTTGCAATACAAAAATGTGTGACGTGCTGATTGTTATTTTTCCCCATTTACAAGTGGGAAGCTCATCACAAAATGAGGCCAGATCACATGGTTTCTACATTAATACATGCAAAAAGGGAACAAAGAGAAGATGTAGAGCTGGGATGGCTGCAGCCACCATGCATGCGCCATAATATCTAGTTCTAGTTTTGCGAGGCATGGGGGTGCTTAAAAAGGAAATTGTGATGTGGCGTGTGGATGATGAGCGAATCTGTTTATTTTCTGTCCATGTCACTTTCACACATGACTCCGTCCCATTTCCACATTAATTAAACGACATTAAATAATTAGGCATCGCTAATGCTGGCAAAATTGCATTTATGTATAAAAAAGAAAAGCACCTTACACTGAAATTAGAAATGAATGCCCCGTTGAAAAGAAATGTCTAACCTCATTACCATTCCAATACCTGCCGAAACACAAGGGGGAAGCCCAGAACCTGCAATACAATATTGATTTTGTTGCTGTTTTTCAGGGTAATAGATCTAGAATGATTTGAAATGCCTGTAGCAGGCATTAAAATCATTGGGATTTCATTGACTTGCATCATGCCAATTCAAACGTGAATATTTGTCAGAGGAAACAAATATTCAGATATGTGACACAGAGAACATTTAAACTCAGCTGGTTTTCAAATGTTTTGCTTTCCACTCTGCTTGTACCCAGAGCCTAAACATTGTCACTTAGGGAAAGGAAGAATGTCATGCTGTAAGAATGTGTTTTTAAATGAAGGGAGAGGGCATACAGAGCAGCTAGAGAAAATTGACTGGTGTACAGGGTAAGAAATTAAAAGTTGACATGCTTCTTTTCAGGCTTTAAGGTTGAAGAAGTTACCTCACATTCCCAAAGGCATGTTTCTTCATCTTTCTCCATTAAGAAGGACCCCGTTGCCCAAAGGCCCAACTTTATCCAGCCCATCTCAAGCTGCAGCGTTTGCAGCGGGGAAACAGTCAGATTCCAAGCCAGGGTTTCCGCCATGCCGAAACCAGAAATCCTCTGGTTTCATAATCAACAGCTAATGTTGCCAACCAAAGGCGTAGTTTTCCATTTTGATGAGTCGACAGGCACAGCCACATTGATAATAGTAGATGCTTTCTCAGAAAATGCCGGGCAGTACTCTTGCAAAGCAAGAAATAGTGCTGGAGATGCAACTTGCATGGCTACACTTACAGTGACTGCTGAAGGTAAAGCCCCGCTTTTGTTCCTAGGGAATTCTGTTTGTTGCATAAACCACACTTTTTTCTACACTGTGACTAATGACCTTCTCTTCTTCCTCGTTTCACACTTTTTAATTTTATTTTTAGAACTAGCAGTGCCGTCACTAATGTCAATAGTCCTAGTGGTAACCAAATAAACCACTCTCGTTTCCTGTACTTTCAAAGTGTCGTGTCATTTAGAACTTGCATCCTGGTCTATTGCTCAGATAATACACCTGGTTTTTGGTAGACTAAACACATGCACACACTTCAAGGCAGTGAGTTGTTGGCAGTTGGTAGCATTCTCTGACGTTTGCTCTACTCGGTTTTTAAAGGGAAAGAAGGGATATTGTCAGGGTATCAAAAAAAATACCTTCAAATTGCCATGGACAACTGCAGTGGAAAGAAGAGTCAAATAATTACCACATATTACCAGCATGAGCATATTTCATTTCTTCCCATCCATCATTGTGGCTGTTCTTTTCTGTAAAATATTTGCTGCCTCCTGAGGGCACCTTTAATGAATGCAGCTGGCATGCAAGGCTTTCAAACGAAGACATTTCATTCTTATCATCTATGGCATAGCGTTTTGCTTTTAACGTGGCCCACTGCAGTGCATTAGATATTAATCATATGTTTTGTTACTTGATTACACAGTGCAAGCCTTAGATAGGCTAAGTTCTGGGAAAGATGTAAAAGAGTCTATCCAGGCAAAATCAGAAGTGCATATTGCTTCCCCCTTTGCAAAGAAGGAAACTCAAGTGTATGTAAAAGAAATTAAGTCCAAGCAGGAGGCATCACGGGAAATGGTTGTGCAGGCCTTTGAACACCTTTCTGGAACTTCTACTGTGAAAGCTGAGATTGGGAAGGAAGGAGAAAGCTTCAGTGCCACTGCCATTACTCAGAAGTCAGAAAGCACCACGATATCTGCAACCTCCATTCAAGTGCTGAGAGAGGCGCCCCCAAAGATTCTTCTGAAACTTCATGATCTCACTGTGAGATGCGGTGACACCGCTCAGTTTATGTGCGCTTTGGAAAGTGAAAACTTCTCGGACGTTTTGTGGTCCCACGAGGGAGAAACGTTACAGGAATCTGAACGAATAAGGCTGTCACGAAATGGAAGCGTTCTCTTCCTCACTATAAGCAATGTCCAACTTTTAGATCAAGGATTGTACAGCTGTACTGTTCGTAACGACTATGGAGAAGTAACAACAACTGCTATACTAACCGTAGAAGGTGGTTATCTGATTTTTAACATTATGTGACGTTCTCTCATTTCATCCTCATCATCACTGCCTATAGCTCCTGTGCTAGTATTTAATTTAGAATTACAGTTTTGAGTTCCATTTCCCCCCAACCCTCTACATTTCGGGCTCTATTCATAAAGTAACCACATGCACAGGTACTCTGTGCAATTTGCTTGTAAAGTAGGAACCATACCTTCCCCTGCCATGTTACATCTCCAAAAGCAAGGACTAGTCAATTTGCAGTGAAATACTGAAGCAATTTGGAAGTTTCCTATAGGATCAAAGAGAAGTACAAGAAATTGTTTACAATTATTTCTCCTATTAATTTTTGTGAAAGTTTTTTTTAAAAAAAACAAAAACAAAAAACAGCTACCGTAGTCTAACTTAATGTAGGCTATTCTAGTTTACAAAGGATTTTATGCAGATATTGACTGCCATTAACAGAGCCATTCTCTGAATGCCCTTTTCCACCCATACCAGCTTTCTTTTAAAATTGGAATTTTGCACCTTTTTCCATTCTTTTATTGACCACAACAATTTGTTACGGTTAAGGCAAAGAAACTTTCACGTGTCATGTGCCTTGCTTTTCCAACCAACACCAGATGATGAAGGTGCCACAAATGTTTTTACCTATAGTCCTCTCTTGTGTTTAAGCAATGAAGACTAAGAATTGACTTTTGGTTTTCTTCTCATGGCATGGAAATAGCTGCACGATTAGCACACAGAAGAGTAGGAACAACAACCTGAACCCCAAACAGTGCCATATATCCTGCTTTTACAAACTGGTGGATTTCCTGACTTTTCTACACATCATTGAAAAGCATTGCAGCTGCAGCTGCCTTCTAGGCTATGCAGAAGAAGCCTTGACTAAAACTGAAGATGTCCTTGTAAAAATTACTGTGGGCCAATCCTATTTCCTCTGATGTCAGTGACGCAAATCCTGTGGATCTAATTGCACCTTCTATTTAACCTGGCATGAATAGAGCCCTTAAATGTGGAACAGGATAGTATAAAAGACTGGAAATTCAATTGTTTTTTGCACTAACACGCTGAACATTCTTTTTACCATACTAATGGCTTTTATATACATATATATTGCTGAGTATAGATTTTTTTTTTTTGCTGCAAAACATCTAATCTTATCCTAACTTTATTCTTGCCTAGCTAAAGAAGCACAAGCCAGAACAGTAACAAAAATTACCCTTGAATCAGATACTAAAAGCATTAAAACAAGCAAAGAGTCTCAGATTAAAACAGTCTATGAATATAAACAAGAGTCTTCCACGGAAACGACGAGCGTGGCAATATCTACAGCCCAAAAAGCACAAGAAGCTGAGAAACCGAGGATCAGAGACTACTACCCTGATGTTGTGCCGTGCGAAGACATCGCCGAAACTGGTGCCACAGTACCAGTCTTCCTTGAAACTCTGCCCCCAGAAAGCTTTGTCAAAGAAGGGGATCATGTCTCGCTGTTCTGTGTAATCAAGGGCTTCCCTACACCTTGTGTCATCTGGCTGTATAACCAGCTAATAGTTGAGGATTCCGCATTGTGCTCTTTAAGGCACGATGGCCCACTGTGCAGTTTAAACTTACTGAAAGTTAAGGAGAATCAGAGGGGTATATACAAGTGCAGAATAGTTAATTCTGCGGGACAAGCCGAGTGCAGCACACATCTGAGAGTGACAGGTTGGCAACTGCATGTTCCTTCCATATACTCCTCTTGCGTACCGTCGTTGAAACCTGTTCAATCCACAGTCCGTGATATAATGAAGCGGCTGTGGATTGTTGAATATTTTCCTCATGGTGTTAAAGGCATGTTAAAGGCATGTTGAATTAGAAAAAGAAAGAGAGGGAGAGGGTGGGGAGAGGGAAAGGCTCCTTTAAAATGCTGTGGGGGGAAATCCCCAATACTTTAGCATCCTCCCACTATTTGTTTTCAACTTATCAGGTACTTCCTGGCATGTATGTGTATGTATGTATGTATGTTTGTGTGGTTTTTTTCTCCCCCTATCAATGCATCATTTTTATATTCTTCTCTTGCAACATTCAACTCGCTTTCCATTAAATCACACTTTTATTTTTATTACAGCTCTGGAAAGAGTTCTGCAGGAGAAGATAGAACAACAGATTGAAATGGAAGTGAAAGGTACAGTCGCACACAAACGTTTATATGGAAAGGAAGGTTTAGCATAAAAAAAAAACCAGTAACCCCTTTGAAAAGCTGATGCGTATGACCAAGAAAGCAAAACATATTCTGAAGCATATCTGAATATGCTGCATGTTTTGTTTTAATATGCTCAGGATAACCTGCATTATTACAAAAAGGATACAAGTTTTAAAGTCCATTTAAAACTTTTCATTTTCACAGATTTGCCCGTCTTTACTTTCACGTCGTGCTATGCAGCTGGTTGCAAAAGCTTTTCTTTCGTATACCTTCTTGTAATGCATGGGACAATTTTAGACTGAATTGCTTCAGATGGTTTCAGAACACATTAGTCCTCTAACATGAATGAGTTGGTCAAAAACCATGGGCTGGCATCTGTTTAAGATGCAACACTTTGCAAGTTGGGAAAGGGGCCTGTTTCCATTGTCGCCCTCCCATTTCATGAACATGATATTAATTCTCCTTTATGGAAATTCTTACACTGGCTTGCAGATAGCATAGTTGGGCCATGTTGCTTGCTTTCTTT
The DNA here is from genome assembly GCF_964188305.1 of Podarcis bocagei. Lineage (NCBI taxonomy): Eukaryota > Metazoa > Chordata > Lepidosauria > Squamata > Lacertidae > Podarcis > Podarcis bocagei. Next base: position 117,767,959 of record NC_138125.1, read on the forward strand.
CCTTTTTTCTTTTTTTGCATAACATTGTGAAGTTAGCAGCTGTATTAGTTCGAATAAACGCCTTCTCATTTTGTTTTAGCAAATTACTTACAGTTGACTTTTTTTTCATATCTTTGAAAAAATATCTTTTCTATTGTTTGACCATTTTAACCCACAATCAAAGGGATCAGAAAGGGCGTTTATTCTACTGTCTGCAAGTCAGGTAAGATTCCCCTCCCCTTCTTTGCAAAGAAGAAATGCAAAAAAAAAATTACAAAAAAAATAAAAAAGCTTTCCAGGCAGTAAAACATGCACCCACAGGAACATGTCATTTTGAGATTCATTTTGCTTGTTGATGAAGAAATTTCCGCAGTTGGAAGAAAGAACCGACAGCGAACGATTTTCGTGTCAGAATCTTTAAAACAGAGCAAGGCGTTGCGTTTATTCGAACAAATATGGTGAGTGAATTTTTTTTTAATGGATTTGTGATGAATCTGTTGCATGCTCATTATTTAATTTCATTTATAGCTATTTCATTTCTTTTCATTTCTTTTCCCAACTGTGTGATGGAAAGGACGGAGTACGCTGTAATGTAATGGTATTCTTTTGCAGAACTGTTCTTCGGTGAAGAGCCAGAATATGCAGAAAACCCGGCTGGCAAACAGGCTGCTTCTGATGATTCCGTAGATCTTCCGCAACATGGATCTCTCCCGGATCTGAAGGGCACAAGTGGAATGTCATTTATGCATTCCTGGCCTGAGAAACAGAAACCTTCTTTCACACAAAAGTTAAAGTATCGGTCTGTTATGGCTGGAGAGCCAGTTGTTTTCCAGTGCAAATTGAGTGCCCTTCCTTTGCCCCAAATAACATGGTACCATAACAACAGGCAAATCCCCCAAAGTCTGCGAAGGCGAATAAAGAGTGAGAGCTGCATGGATATGCACAGCTCCAGTCTAGAGGTAAAAGAAGTTCAGGAAAGGGACTCAGGGAGTTACAGGGTTTTTGCTATTAACAGTGAGGGTTCAGCTGAGTCCACTGCTTCATTGTTGGTAGCACATGGTGACAAACAAAATGCCAAATACCTAGAGTTTTTGAGACAGTCAGAGAGTACTTGTGAACGCATAGAGCATCTGGTGCAGAAAAGGAGAGGCGATAGGCTCAAAGTTGATCTGCGGTGTATTGGTTCTCCATTTGATAAGAAGCAGGAAACCGAGAAAGCGCTGAGAGCTTTTTCTCCTACCAAAGGGATGGTGAGGACCATAAGCTTTGAAAGCCTCTCGTCCTTAAGAAAAGGATTTGTATACGATAAGGATTGGGTAAGAAACAGGCGTGCAGGTAGGGGGTGTAGTGAGGGAGAGGCTTTGCTTGACGAGGAAACAAAAGTAAAGTTGCAGCGACTTCGCGAGGCAAAAAAAGCCATGCTGGAAAAGAAAAAAGTGCTTCTATCACAGGGATCGACAGAGGAACACCTTCCCTCTGCGAAAATTGTAGGAATTGGAAATAAAAGAGGCCCGTTGGCTCGTTCAATCTGTGCAGCATCTCATGTAGAGACAAAGGGACTTGCTTTCCAAACTATAGAGCAGATTAATGAAAAGGCCATGTTACCGACAGCGTCAGGCACTAAAGAAGTTACTGTAGGAAGTTCTAACAGGGAGCTTGAGAAAACATCAGAAAAATTTCAGGTTAGAATGGAACGGATCCTGGGCCTTCCTGGACCTCCTCAGATTCTCCAGGATTTTCCTGATAAAAGCAATAGGGGAGGAATGTTCCGGAGACAGGAGGTAGTAGCCTCTAAAGGGAACGTGAAGCCACAAGTTCCAGAAAAAGATCCAAAGGCAATTGGGAACACAAGATGGATGAACTATACTTATACCCATGGAAAATCAGAAGAAGCAAGAATGGATACTCAAGACTTCAAGGCGACACAAACCATTAAGAAAAACCCCTCTCCCCTGGTATATGTACTTTTGACTGATGATGTCAGTGAGAGAGAGAAAGATGATGTCAGTGTGAGAGAGAAAGATGATGTCAATGAGAGAGGGAAACCTGATATGATGATGTCTGATACAATCACATTGAACATTAATGAACCTGCGCCTGTTTTTGAGATCAGGGAAATGAGCAAAACTGTAGAAATGGCAATGTCAGTAAACAAATGCTCCCTTGAAACTGAAGAGTCTGCGTTGGCTGAGGTCACTGAAACAGAAACAGAGATAGCAGAACCACCTGACAAATTGGTGAGGCCTCTTCCAAAATATCTGGAGCCATGCCCCCCTTCCTTTGTTCATGAAATTGAATCGCAAGAAGTAAGCGAAGGAGAGAGCTGTATTTTTAATTGTGATTTCCAAGGCCATCCACAGGTCACAGTCACTTGGTATAACAATGACAAGCCGCTGTCACGTAACCAAGAATGTAACATCAGAACCACAGAAAATAGTTCTACCCTGACATTCTCCACCATTGTCCGTGATCAGGAAGGCTCCATTACTTGTGTGATATTTAACCAGCACGGGACTGCTACAAGTTCAGGAACGCTAAAAGTGAAAGTAAAGGAAAAGCCTGAATTTGAACCATTCAGTATATGTAAAGTTGAGCTTTCACCAGACTATGCGGAAGAGGAAGAGGAACTCAGTTTGGCATTTGAGTATTCAAAAAAAGATGAACCTGATTTAAGTATGGATGGCAGAGCCACTCTCCTGCCTCCACAGATCAACCTGCCCAGACCTTGCATTTCTGATCCAGATCTGCTTTCACTTCCTGTGGAAATAAAAATAACCGCTCCAACCCCAACTCCAGAGCAAGATGAAGAATTTAAAGAATTAACTCAGTTTGTTGAGTTTGTGCCTGAAGAACCCCCTGAAGAACAAACTTCTGCAGGACTAAAGCATAAGTTTAAATTTTCATTTGATGTGGCTCATGAACCCCCCAAAATCTTAAAAGAAATTCAACAACACGTTAGATGTAGAGAAGGGGATTCGGTGGTACTTGAATGCTTAATATCTGCAGAACCACTGCCAATTGTAACATGGCTGCAGAATGATGGGATTTTAATCCCCACTGAAAAGTTTTACTTTGAGGAGGGAGATGGCGTTTATAGGTTGCACATTTGCAAGGTTTCCATATCTGATGCTGGCACGTACAAATGTGTTGCCGAAAACAAAGCTGGTATAGTCGAAACTGTTTGTTATCTTTCAGTTGATCCCACCGTGGAAATGTTTTCTGATGAAACTGAGCTCAAAGCTGTCCAAAGCCAAGTCAGAGGGACTCAGGACCAGATTGCAAAAGAACATTTGGGGAGTTATTTTGAATCCTCAGTAGGACTTACGGAAAGTAGTTTTAGCAATAAGGCGTATTCTGTAAGCCAGCAGTTCCACAGTGTTAGTAAACTGGATTTCAGAGGGGAAGAAACAGGTAGACCAGCCCAGGAAATGGAATCCCAGCTGCCAAATTATCTAAATGATGTAATGAAGTCTCTACTTGCTGATGAAAGTGAACACCCACATTTCCAGATCTGGGAGCAAAAAGAAGTATATAAAGAGATGGAGTCAAATGCAAAAGAAGAACAAAAGGTAGCCAGTATTTCAGAAATTTTAGCAGACACTCCACTTGTTGAGGAATTTAGAGATACAGCTGCTGAACAAGCCAAAGTAGAAAGCACATATAAACATGCAGCTATGGCAATATCATCAAGCTGTCAATTTGAAATGGTTGTAGAGAGTCATACGGAAAGAGAGAAGTCAGTTACAGAAGAAGACATTTCTGTAAGTCATGATGTAAAAGATGAAGGGGAAACTGTAAGAGATATATTTGAGAAGATGCAGAAGATTTCTAAAGATCAGGAATTCACACTAGCATACCTGGAACCAGAATCGGAGAGTCTTCAGTGTGGACCAACTCAAGGTATATCACACGAGGAAATACCTTCAAGTGAGATAATCACAGACATACCATTTAAGGAAGTTAAAGAACAAATCTGCACTTTTGAGCAGGAGTTAAGTGCAAAAGAATCTATGGATCATAGGTTTTCCACACTGCTGCAAGAAGACAGTGATATCCATGAGAAGGATCAATGTTTTACTGATATATTAAGCAAGAATTCTCAGGATCAGTCAGCCATAGAAGAGAGAAGTATGTTACATCTGCAAAATATAAACAATGAACTCCAAAGTGCACCTAAGGAAGAACAACTTGACGATGAGGTTGTAAACAAAGAAAATCTGCAGGAGGCAGTAGCCAATGAACAGCAAGAACTGTTCAGAGTAGAAAAAGAGCAAGCATTCAGAAGTTCTATCTCTGACAAAGAGAAAGACACTTTGATCCATGAGGAAAAGTTCACTAGCTTTGGTGAGGGGAAAGAGAAGGAAATCCATTGTGGTGAAGAATTGGTAGGAAAAGCAGATGTAAGTGTGCCTGAATTTGTATTTGATTTAAAACAAATGCTTACTATTGAAGACAACGTAGATAAGAATGCTCAAGAACAAACTGAAACTCGGGAACTCATAGGCCCAAGCTCAATTGCTGGCAAACTTGATATCTCACTTGATGGAATGCCGGTTCATGCAGATACAGAAACTGCTGATGAACAACAAAACAGACTTAAGTCAGAGGAAGTGTATGCCAAAGAAAAATGTTTGGTTTCTGAAATAATACAAGCTAATACAAACAAAATCACAGAATCAGCACAAATGGCCATATCAGTTCTAGAACAAAGATTGGATTCTAGTCAAGGTATTTCTAAAGAGGGTGAACTTGTAAAGGAAGCAAATTATGCCCAAGAAGATGCATTATGCCTAGAGAAGGAAGAATTTGGTTTACATCCAGCTTCCTTAGGCACAGAAACTGTTGTTGAGGAACGAGAGGAAATCGTTATCAAAGAACTTTCAGATTTTGAAAGAACAGACCTAGGCAAGATAATAGAAAGTGCAGAAGTTGACACATCAGCTGAGAGTTATAGCCAGGATATCAACAAAGAGAAGGAACTGGGAGAAGGAATATTTGATTTAAAACAACTTTCTCTGCATGTAGAAAATGATAGTCAAAACCAGGATGATGTCCTTGTGAAAGCTCTGCATTCTGGTTCTGAAGAAATGAAACTAGATGTCAACAAAACCCCAGAAATTGTACAATCTCCCACTTTGTTTCTAGAGCAAAAAAGAGCTTCTCAACAAGAGCTTTCCCAAGACACTGAACCAGTAAAGACAGAATATAGTTTCAAGGAAGCTATCTTATCCTTTGAAGAAGAATTTTCCTCCAAACAATCTAACTTAGAAATTGTTGTTCAAGAGGAAGTTCACATTGAGGAAAAACAGACTCATGAAAAGGATCAAGATTCTGTTTTTACTGTTCCAGACATAGAAATTATTGGGAGGAAATACGTTAAAACTGAATATTCAGTTGCTGAAAGCCTGGAAACTGACGTTGCTGAACATGCACACAAAAAATCGGATTTAGAGGTTTCCAAAATAAATGAAACTATAAAGGAAGAAAGTGGTGCACTGCAACAATCATTACCCCCTAAAAATGGCATTTTTGACTTAAAGCAAGCTTACTCAGATATAGAAAAAAATAGCCACCTACCAGAGACAGAAGAAAGATACTTAAAAAACCTCTATTCCGCTTCTGGAGTTCAGGCTGATACACAGAGTACCATGGAAAATGCACGTCAAATAATGCATTCTTGCCAAAAAGATTCCTTCTCTTTGAAAACCATGATGGAAGAAGAAAATGTTCAGGAACGTGCATCCCCAGAAAACAAAGACATTGATTTAAAATTAGCTTTTCTGAATCTAGAAAATGTTGATCAACAGCAAGAAGAGAAGTTGCCACAGGGGCAAATACCTCTCAAATTCCTGTATTCTGCTTCAGAGGAAATGGAAGCCTTTCAAGGGCAGCAGCTGAAATCCACTGAAAGCAATGTCCTCTACAAGAGCAGCGACCACAAAGAATGCACCCTGTCCCCAGGGAAAGAACTACAAACGCAAGAGCAAATGTTTGATCTGAAAGCACACGCTGCATCTTTATCACAAGGCTTTTCATTGAAGGAGGCTGAAACATTACCAGAGAAAGAAGTGGGTTCCTTTAATCTGAGGTCGGCTTTTGAGACGATGGGTACAGAGACAGAGAGTTTCATAAAACAGCTACAGAAGGCAAGCGTACCAGAGGAAGGAGTTTCTCTAAGTGAGGAACTTCGTCAGAGCTATAAGGCGCGGCTGGAGGGAGATAATTCCCTAGAGCAAAAATTACAAGCGGAAGCAGAGGTGACAGTGACACAAATACTGAAGAAGGCCTTAGAAACGATTAGCCTTTCTACTGAACAGGAGCCTGCTACAAAACGGCATTGCGATCAGGAGGGGGAAATTTCTGAGGAGAAAGTGCTTAGGATGCCAGATGAAGCCTTTCTGTGGGGGCAGCCAGAACCCATTCCTCTCAGTCAGTATTTTCAAAACCAAGTGAAAGAAACTGGTGTCCTCGAAGCTGATAGTTTCATATCTGATTTGAAAAAAGCTGCACATGGAAAGAAGCCTCAAAGCGTTCATGAAACAGGGGGAGAAAAGGCACGTGTTACTGAGCAAACCATTATCAAAGCGAGGAGCTCTTCCACTGAGGGGGCTACTGATATCGAGAAGCCTTTTGATAGCCAAATAATGCCTGACAAACAACCATCATCACACAGCTCAGCCGAGGAACCCTCGTTGGCCCAGTTCCTTCTTTCTTTAAAAGATGAATCACTTATAAGCCAGGGAGGTGTGACAGGAGAATGTGAAACTACTGAATTCATGAATCCTCCTCTAGGAAATCTAACTGAAGGGGCTACCAAAGAAACTACTCTTCACGCTCAAGAACTTCCTACTCCTCCTCATGAAGGAGCAGATTTCTCTCTTACAAAGTATTTGCTTGCTGCCAGAGAACAGGAGATCCCAGTTGTCAGAGAGAGCTCATCCAGGACTCTGACCAGGGAGGGATCTATCACATCCTTGGAAGTTGAAGATGTTACATTTAGCACCGTTTATGATTATTACAAACAACAGCAAGAACTGACCCGCCCTTTTTCTCCCGAGTCAGAAATGTCTATTGATATTGACAGCATGAGCGGAGACGAAATGGTAGAGGCTGAGGGATTCTACACACCACCGTCGTCAGTGGATAATTTTGAATCTCCCATGTCTTTTGAGTCTTATCACACACCAATTGGCAGCCCGGAACGATATTCTACACCTTCAGAGGAACGATACTCTACACCATCAGAGGAGCGATATTCTACACCGTCAGAGGAACGATATTCTACACCATCAGAGGAGCGATATTCTACACCATCTGCAGAGTCAAACAGAACTTCAGTGAGGTCTCCTGCAAATCTAGTAAGGGGGAGTACCCCACCAGAACGTTATCAGACACCCCGTGGCTCTCGTTTGCAACACAGGAGCTCTTCTCTTGAAGAGCTACGTGCTGAAATGTTTGGTACACCTTGTGAAGCATTGGAACCAAAGGGAAACGAAATTCCCCCTGCATTTATTAAGCCATTGACTAAAAGAAAAATCTATGAGAATACCACATTGCGTTTTATTGCCGAGGTCATAGGGATTCCCATACCTGATGTGAAATGGTATAGAAATAAGTCATTGCTTGAGCAAGATGAAAGGGTCAAAATACAAAAAGAAGGTGATGTTTGTATCTTAGAAATCCGCAACATTCAAAAAACAGACGGAGGGGAATATATGTGCCATGCAATAAATATCATAGGCGAATCCAAGAATATCGCACAAGTACAAGTGTTACCCCATGATGGAAGAGCTTTGGCTCTTCCTCCTCCAGTAACTCATCAACATGTCATAGAGTTTGATATAGAACAAGGGTCAGCATCACGAACACCTTCGCCTCAGGAAATTCTCCTGGAAGTGGAGCTGGATGAAACTGAGATTAAGGAATGTGAGAAGCAAGTGAAAATAGCCACTATTCCTGAACTCACTTCTGATAATCAAAGTATGATTGTGTCTCTTGATGTGCTCCCTTTATCTCTGGTGGAACACACAACGGCTTCTTTTGGGAAAGAGAACGAAGATGTTACAATTGACTTTGAAGTCACCGAGATGCCTCCACGCTTTACCACCCCTGTCTTTGACATAGAGGTTCCAGAAAAATCTGAGGCATTGTTTCATTGTACAGTCTCGGGCTGTCCTACCCCAGTAGTGCAGTGGTTTAAGGCAAATCAGTGCATTTCTTCAGACGCTTTGAAGTACGCTGTTAGAAGTGAGAATGGAAGTCATAGTCTTAAAATTCAGAATGTACAGCATTCTGATAGTGGCATGTATTTGTGTAAGGCTGTTAATGCTGTTGGAGAAGCTATATGCAGGTGCTTGTTAGCTGTAACCGAGGGCCAAGGGGCTCTTGCAGTGACCAATGATGGAAGTCAGACAGATTTAAGTTTGGATAGCACTAGTGGTAGGCCTCAAAAGATTGATTTGCTTGTTGATAACACTATCCAAAATGGCAACCAGACAGAAATAGAGCTGGAGTTTGAGTTTGAAGGTGACACTGATGATTCTCAGAAAGCTGTTAAATTGGTAGCTGTTACAGAACAGGAGCAGGAAGAGGAAGGAGAAGCATGTGTAAATATTAACTTTGATGTATTTGCTGAACCATCCAAAGAAGAGCAGATTGAATTTAAAGGTGAGAGCACAGACAGCTGCAGCTTTGAATTTCAAGTTACAGAAGCACCTCCAAAGTTTATGAAACATATTTCCGATTGTGCTTCTTTCAAGGGTACCTCTGCAAGTTTCCAGTGTTTAGTAGTTGGTTCTCCAAAACCGGCAATAAGCTGGTTTAAAAATGGGGTGTTGATTCACGAAGAGAGATACTGTGTGGAGGAAAGTCAGGAAGGTTGTCACAGTCTGACTATAAGAAGCTTAGTCCAAACTGATGAAGGCGAGTATAAGTGTGTAGCAACAAACAAAGCAGGGACTGCCTACAGCAGTGCTTCGTTAACAATCTGCTAAACGTCCTGCTTTCAAAATGTATTTATTCTTAAAGAGACAGCACATTTGCACCGCATTTAGAGATCCATCCTGGTAGACTATGTAGCAGTAATTTTGATGCTTCTTGTTATTTGAAGCAACCTTATGAGTGGGATTCACTGGCCCCTCCCCAAGACTCTCCCTACCGGGAACTACTGTGGAGATGAAGTGATGCTTAGCTCTTATTATACGCTAAGCTTCACTCAAAGCAAGTTCCATTGATCCCGACACCGTATGCATCCTTGTAATGATATCATTGTAATTGTCACCCACATGTGTACACCATCTTTGTCTGATACATGTAAATATGATTGTTTTATTTAAAAGGTGCATTCACATTTTTGTTAAGAGGGTCTTGAAATATTTGATACCCCCTTTTTTCTTATAACTGACTTTTTTGGAATTGTACTTTATATGCACACTGAATTTTAAATGCAGTACCAGAAGAGAAATGAGGATTTCCCTCTCGCAATGTTGTATCAGAAAATAACATTCTCTCTTGAACAGATCCTGAAATCTTATGTTCTTTCTCTCCCACTGAAGTGACTGAGACTTATATTGATCTCATTCCAATTCAAATGATGAGTATTAACATGACACCAGTTGAAATACCCTGATTCAAAGAGAATCAGAGACCAAATTGGCCCGTTTGGGTTTTCTGTCACAGTGGAGATTGCAGAAAAAACTTTCAGATTTATTTTTCTTTTACCAAGTTAAAACTACCTGTTAGCTAGAGAAAAAGCAATGTAAAACAGGCAAATATGCTAATGTGAAGCTATCATAAATAAAATATATTGAAATTAAACTTCTTAGAGATGGTTACACTTTAGGTGGTCAATTAATCTCTAGCAATGGATGAAATGAAACAGAACCCTGAAATCCATCTCAAACCAAGGCCTTGATATCCCAAAAAAAATTTTTAATACAATTCTTTATTGAGGGATATTCATGTTATTCTGTTGCAGCAAAATAGTAGTCCTGCGAACCTTCAAAGGCTAGCAAATTTATTATGTCACATTCACAAAAAAAAATACCATAATAAATTTGATAGTCTTTCAAGTATCATAAAACTCTTTGCTGGTTTTAAACTTCTGTCATCATAGACTAGAAGAAGTATGAATTAAAAACCATGTTTTTCAGTATATGAACGGACATGAATATTGTCCACTGTACAAATTTCATTCAGTAAAATGTTTTGTGCTGTGGTTGCATGCAAGCTTAGCTGGGACCAAATCCCATTGGAAACAATGGGATTTTACTCCTGAGTAAACATGCCTAGGTTTGGGACTCTAAGGCTGCAGTTCCAGACCCTATATGCCTGAGAGTAAACCTAAATCAACGCAATGGGGCTTAACTCCATGTTGATCTGTATCATGGGAGCCAACTCCTAGGGGCTGAGCTCCTTTTGCCCTCCCATATTTTATTTGAGGGGGTTGGTGGCTCTCCAAAGCTGATGGGCATTGCCATTCAAATGGTGTGTGTGTGTGCCATGTCTTGTGATCAATTATGTGGGGTGAGGCTTACATACCCCCCTCAATATTTTATTCAAGATGGCACCCCTGATCCGTATAGGACTTCACTCCCTGTGTACAGTGGTGCCTCGCAAGACGAAATTAATTCGTTCCGCAAGTTTTGCCGTCTAGCGAATTTTTCGTCTTGCGAAGCACGGTTTTAACGGTTTAACAAAGTCGCAAGACGTTTTCGTCTTGCGAAGCAAGCCCATAGGGAAATTCGTCTTGCGAGGCAAATCGCAAACGGAAAAACCTTTCGTCTAGCGAGTTTTTTGTCTTGCGAGGCATTCGTCTTGCGAGGTACCACTGTATATGAAAAAAAGAAAAAGAAAATACATAGGTAATCTAGTCACTATTGTGATCAGCACCAAAAGCACATTCTCTAACTCAGACATATTGATAAACGAAAATAGCCTTTTAACACTAGAAAAGAATACACCACTCTGAGACAGCTACCTTTAAATATGAAACTGTACTTTTGAGAGTTCCTGCTTTATATTATTTTCAACACTGATATTTAAAAGAAGCATGATAATTTATACTTAAATAAATTGGTGCATTTATATACTCAGTTGTGCACATGCATGCTCTTATTTCTATATTTATGTGCTCAGTCTTTCATCAAAAATCTGTGGCTTTAGGCACCACATAATCCCAAAGCTGATGCTATATTACTAGGAATTGCTGAAGTTCCCAAATATGTTAGAATTACTCTTCAAAATATAGAGCAGGTCATGTAAAGAAAAGAGTAAATATGCCCGCCCCCATACCATCAACTTTTATCTGTGGTTCTCATCACAGAATCTTACATAGGGCAAAGACAGAAGCTTTGCTTCGAAATGCAGAGCTACTTGCCCGAGACATGCATAACATGTTTTGTCAAATAGCTTGGGTGATCTGTGGAAAGCAGCCTGTATGGCTCCTTTATCACAGGATCCTCAGAACGGAAATCTCGCCGCCACTGATTTCAAAATTACAAGTTTGATTCGGTTTCCAGCCAAGCCATTTTCAGTCTCAGTTGACTAGAAATTTCAAACAGTTTAGACACCTGGTAACATACTAGGCATTTATATGTAAAACCTAAGGAAAAAAGTAAAAGGGGGGGGGAGGGTGTTTCCTTTTGGAAACACTAAACTGACACAATGGATATCACAGGGTATTTCAGCACTCTCAACGTGCTGACAGTAGGCATTAAAATAATTTGCATGGCAGTTAAAATGTTTCAATAGTGTAAGAGTATAAGAGAAATGAAATTTCTGATCCAACATTGAGCTGGGTAGAAATTGCTCATAGCATTGTGTCCATTGTCATTCCCGATATAGTTGACTAGCAGTTTTGGAGCAAATGAAGTGCAGCTATCCCAGCATATTAGGGAAAATGCATTGAATGTATTATATGGTCTGATGCTATCAGAAAGCCCACGGTGTTTCACTCTGAATAAGTTCAGCCACCATATCTGACCTCTCACACTCACTTCCAGCTGGTAGTATTTTTGCATCCACTTTATCTGTGACCTGATCCTGTAAATCCAAACCATTGGTTACAGTCAAAATCATGGCCAAGTAGTTGTGATGAAAGCAAAGACTGGCAGCTACACCTGTAGCATTGCATGCAACTAAGCCCTACTCAGAGTTGACCCATTTAAATTAATGGATGTAATTTAGTCATACCCATTAATTTCAGTTGGCTCTAAGTAGGACTAATGTTGGCTACAATTCCCATCTTCCAAAGCTAGCATTTAAGCTATACACTTTTCCAGTGTCAACTCAGATGTCTTTTTTCATAGTTACAGGGTATTCTTAAAAAAAAGGAACGAAAGAGCTTTATTTGTTCATATTTGATGTTACATTTTAAATGTCAATGTATATATTGTTTTAATAAAAGTTCAAAATACAGTACTCGACTTTGGTTTCGTATTCTTCATTGGGCATACATTGATGAATTAATTATTGACCTTTAAACAATGGTGGTATGTATGTGAAGGTCATAACCTTTATGCCCATCCTTCTAGACATATGAAACTAGAAACACATAATTTTTTCTAGAGTTGAACAGAGGGTGGGATGTTGGGAAAGTTCTCTTTGTAACTGTCAAACAAAGAACAGTTAACTTACTCTGGCATTTAAATTTAAAAACATGTACCAGTCATTTGCACACATGCTCAATTAATCATTAGTAGACAGCTGCAGTGTTCTAACAGAGTACTTTAAATGTTTGTAGGGGAAATGTAATGTTTGTAGGGGAAATGTAATGTTTGTAGGGGAAATGTAATGTTTAGAGCCCCAAAGGTATAAAGGCCTCCCTAGAACCTTGAAGGTACACAAGACTCCCATGGTTCTCTGTGACAGAGACAAAGAAAATTCTGTGCTGCCAGGGATTCTCCCCCCCCCCATAGATTTTAGGTAGAGCTATATCGCTTGTTTGTTTGTTTGCTTGATTGATTTAAATTTGTATACCGCCCTATGCCTGCAGGTCTCAGGGCAGTTACAACATAATATCACAATAATATAAAAACACAAAATACATAATAAAAAAAGAAACAGAAAATATCTTTATTGTACCACTTGATCTGGAGGTAATAGCTGTATAATCCTCCTCATATCATAGTTTAACCATTTGTGGATCTTAATTGCCATTTTAGAAAAAGGGAGGAATTTGTAGTATTTAGTGCGGCAAAACTGAGTGGTTTTGTAAAAGTCCCGAAAACATGTCCGCCTCCATACCATCAACTTTATCTGTGGTTATCATTGCAGAATCTTACATAGGGCAAAGACGAAAGCTTTGCTTCGAAACACTGAGCTGCTTTGTTTTGTAGTTTTGTAGAATTTGTAGTATTAAATGTGGCAAAAGTGAGGGCATGGATTAGGAAGTCAATATCTAACTGATCCATGCCCCCATTGGAGGACTTACAGAAGCTCATGCACATAAGAAAGGATGGCAACCAATTGGTGGGGAAAGCCAAATTGTTTCCTGACTGCTTGTCTGCCTGGCACAGTGTATGTGGACCATTTGTGGTCTTCTGATCAAGAGCTGAGAGTCACATGGCCTCTGAGTATTAAGAAGATGAATGTTTTCCTTCCAGAGGAAGGCTATACTGCCTAGGATACCTTATATGATCAAATACCTCTGGGTAGAGAAAGAAACACTGGCACTATCAATACTGAACCATATGGTTGGCATAAAATAGTTGTCTGTGTCTTTGACTTGGAACTAATTTTTGCTGGCTGAGCTCTAGAACATTCTGCCTTAGGGCTAATATTGTATTTTAATATTCTGTTGGAAGCCGCCCAGAATGGCTGGGGAAACCCAGCCAGATGGGCGGGGTATAAATAAATTATTATTATTTCCAACACCATAATTCTATGTTTCTACTGAATGGCATGAAGTGGAGTGCATTAGTTGTGCTTGACTGTTTAATTCAGTTGAAATGAATGGGATTTATGGTTCATTGATTTCAATGGGACTTAAGCATCCCCCCCCCCCGGATTGGTGCTGTATAATCAGTAGCACCATTTCAGTGAATACCTTTTATTTCACTTACCATCCTACACCTCAGACCACATTCCTTTTTCAGATATAAAACAGCCCCATAAAGCAAATCCAATAAGAATAATTGCTGAATCTACCTCCAGGTGTTAAGTGTACTTTAAGTCACACAAAAAATACGTAGAAGATTATATACCAGTGTAAAAAATTATTACAAGTTTAAATATTTATTATTGTGTGATATGTTACTGAATCCCTATCCCAATTAATATTCTCTTTATGACTTTATGACTTGGAGTGAGATTTCCTTTTCCATTAATAGAAGGGTTCCTTTCTTCTGCAGAAGTTTCTCTGTTCCAACAGAGGATCCCGCTGACAGAAAATGTGAGAGATAATTTTTGTGGATTCCTCCTTCCCCTTGCATTCTCATGCCACAGGAGGGTTCCCCAAATTTGCCAGAGCAAATTTTCAGGGGGATGCAGGGTGAAGCAGCAAAATTTTCCTTTTCTTCCTTCTGTCAGCAGGAACACCCCATAATGAGCATTCAGCTCATGGATCTGCAGTACCTTTTTTTTTTTTTAAGGGAGTATTTAAATCATCAAACATTTTATTGCAGACTCTTGTATCTCCTAGATCAACTTTCCTCAGCCTGGTATCCTCCATACATCTGAGGCTCTCAGCTCCCATCATCCCTGACCGACAGCCATACTGGTTGGAGCAGATGGAAATTGTAGTCCAAAACATCTGTAGAATAGCAGGAGAGGGAAGACTGCCCTTGATGGGGAACTTGTGGCCCTCCAGACTTTGCTAGATTTCAATTCCCATCAGTCCCAGCCACAATGGCTAATGTTCTAGAATGATGGGAGCTGTGATTTTGCTTTTTTAGTAAAAGTGAACATCTGAGTCTGTCTATACATATTAAACACCAACCCATATATCTGAGATGTATTATGCCTTCAGTTTATATGCAGATATTCCCCAATATTCATGCACTAATTAAATGGGAAATTGTCAATACAGTGGTACCTTGGTACTCGAATGGCTTGGTTCCCAAAAAAATGAACTCCAGAACGCCGCAAACCCGAAAGGTGTTCTAGGTTGTGAATGTTTTTTGAACGCCTAATGTCCAACGTGACAGACAAGTGGCTTCCGATTGGCTCTTCTGATTGCAAGAGCCAATCAGAAGCCGTGCCTTGGAAATCGAACGTTTCGGAAGTTGAACATCCTTCTGGAACAGATTACGTTCAGCATCTGAGGTACCACTGTGTAAACTAAATCCTAAAATAATGTCCACCCTTTGATTCAAGGTATATTTTAAAATATATGAATGTTTTAATCATCTTGCAGCATTACAAAGTGTTGTCCTAACATGATAATTGATTGATAGTATCTGGTAGGTACAAGATGAATTTTTCAAGAAAGCATTTTAGTAAAATGTAAATAATTTTTTCCCCATACAGAGATTTCTAGCTCTATTATTGTGTCTTCTGAGGAAGAAAGAACTGAGAGTTACACCAGCGGCCTACAATTATCTGATAGAGATAAAACACTTGAACTCATGCCTGAAGATCCAGTTTATTCTAGCAGTTTAGAGGTGAAAAGGGAGAAGAGCAATGTCCCAACCTTCCTCAAGCATGTGTCAAATGTTGAAATAAGTTTAGGAGATTTAGCTAGACTTTCTGTTGTAGTTACTGGGGATCCAAAACCACAGATACAATGGTATTTCAATAGTGTTAAGCTGACATCATCTGCTGACTATAAGTTTGTGTTTGATGATGAAAACTATAGCCTCATTATTCTCTCCACAAAATTTGACCATGAAGGGGAATATACTTGCATTGCTAGTAATATCCATGGAGAGACGGCCTGCTCTGCTTATCTGAAGGTCAACCCTAAGGGAGATGAAAGGGAACTGGAGGCAGAATTCACTGCAGAGAAGACAGGAAGTCCTCAACCTCCATATTTTGTTAGGAAGCTAGACCCTGTTCAGTGTGCACAAGGTGCTCCTGCTGTGTTTGAGTACAAAGTGGCTGGGTACCCACCTCCAGAGATTCAGTGGTTTAGGGGAAGCAACCAGATTTTCTCCTGTGCACAATACACTATCATTCATAATCGAGATGGTTCTGGGTCACTAATGGTGAATAACTGCCAGGGGCCCGATGGTGGCTTATACATCTGTAAGGGAATCAACCTCATAGGTGAAGCCTCTAGCAGTGCAGAACTTCTTGTTCTCTTAGACGTGCCTGGGGAGGCTCCATATAAGGAACAGAAGAGTAAACAGAAAACACGCACCAAGTCATATAAAGAAACTGTAAGTGACGAGGCTACCATCTCACGGATATATGCCGTTAAACTGCCTGGTGATGATAGGCATGATGGGCAGCATGTGATGTATACAATTGGAACTGAAGATAGGCATTCACTACATAGTGAAGAGGTAGATGTTTTGCAGGTGGCTTCCTACTCAACAGCTACTGTACAGCAGGAAGCCCTTCTGACCCAACAAGTAGCCTTGCTTGAGTCTCACAAAGTTGGAGAAATTGCAGATCCATCTTCTCAGGCCAGTGAAAGGGTGGCTTCTTCAGCTTTTACCACAGGTGAGGTGAAGGAGCATCCCGGTTTCCTAGAGCAACACTCTGAACCAATTCAAAGCCCACCAATAGTCGAATTGCCAGGTTCCTGGAGCCACCAAGTTTCTGACATCTGTTTACCTGTTGTGGAGGAAATAAACCAAGAAGACAAAGAAAAGGGGCTGCAAACCAAGCTTCCAGAAATGGTCAGGCCAACGTCAGCTATAGAGCAAACATCTCAGTTTGCCTCCATTATATCTGAGGAGAAATATGTGGTAAGCCCAGGTGAGTCTGCTGTATTCTCAGTCCCAGGAGCTGAGGAAGTTATTGAAACCAGTGAGCCTAAACATGCAGTGTGTGTTCCTAGAATTGAGGGCATCCAAGAATTGTCCAAGGAAAGTTCTTTGGCAGACCACACACACAAGTGGGAGAATGTCGCACCAGCTAAAGAACGAGGCAGCTTTTTTCAGTCTGTTGTAGCAGCAGAACAATGCAAGATAAGTGAAGCTCATGCTGAGGCAATTGATTATGCTGATTCACCTGCAGAAGTTCGTCCAACCCAAGAATCATCCAATGTATTGCATGTGGCTACGATTGCCTCTGAACAGATGTTCCCCAAAGAGTCCGCCTTTGATGCAACCATTGCAGATCAGCAGAAGGGCTCACTGGAACAGGACAGGCTTGTCCAAACAGCTCTGGTTGCTGAAGAAAAGCAGCAGCTCTTTGATGAACACACTGAGGACCTTCCCAGGTTAGACTGCACAGTGGTAGCGGAAATACAAAGAGAGGGTGAAAAGCCACTGCATTTGCCTGTTGTACATGGACAAGGCTCACTTGCTAGGGAAGAGCATTTTAGTTCTGAAGTCCCCCTGGAAGATGAGGCACTGTCTAGGAAAAGCCCATGTTTGCTACACTGCTTAGTAACAGAAGAACAAGTCTCCACGTCTTGTGAAGATGCTAAGCAGTTTCCTCCTCTGGCAGAGGCAGTTAACATTCAGGTCACCCAGGAGCCCATTTCTGTGTTGCATCTCCAAACGAGCCAAACTGAGCAAGTGTTGCCTAAGGAAGGCATCTTGGCTGTACAAGAACCCGAATCCCAAAATGCTTTGCAGAAAGCTGAAATAATGCTCAAACGTGCTGTGGCGTCTGAGGAAAAAAACAAGATAGCTGCCGAGGCCCTAGAGGCCTTTCAGAGTGGCATTGCTGGAGAATGCCCTGTGGCTATAGCAGAGCCTCAGCTTCGTAAGTGTCTGACCACTGTGGCTGAGGAGATGCTTCTGCCCAAAGAGGAAATCCTCCCCGAAGCAGGAAAAGAGCAGAAAGCTACCCTGAGGAAGGAAGACTTTCAAACAGTGATGCAGGTATCTGATGTGACTGAAGAGAGGGTTTTGGATGTCGGACATGCTGAGCCATTTGAGGCTGTTCAGGCCATGAGTTGTGAGGTGATGTCTGAGCCCAGGTTGCCTTCAGAATCCACCTGCGTTGAGGAGCAAGGTGTTCCGATAGAGAGCATCGATCTCTTGGAAGCCACAGAGCAAGAATTTGCAGCCCGCATCCAAGAAGGTCAGTCAGTCAGGCTCCCAATGTCATTGGAGGAAAAACAGCCATTAAAGGAAGAGCACTTGGACAAGATCACAAGGCCAGATGCTGAGAACGTAAAGGCCCAGAAGCAACTGGGGCTGCTTATGGATGTGCCTGAAACATGGGAAAACAAAGTGCTTCGGAAAGAACAAGAACTTGCAGCTGAGACTCCAGTATGTTGTAGCTTAGATATAAAGGCTCAGATCAGAAGGGCCCTGAAAGTAGCTCTGACAAATGAACAGCACTTATTTCCATTCGATGCTTTCGATGATATTGAGAGCGTTCAATTAAAAACTGTAACAGTGATCAAAGAACCTAAACATGCAACATGCACTTGCCTTATAATCTTGGAAAGTTCCAATACTGCAGAAATAACTCTCTCTCTAGATGGAATATATTCTCAGACAGCTGATTTCAAAAGCGAATTGCAAGCTGCTGTTCATTCCATTATTTATGATGAGAAACATGTTCTGACAGCAGAGGAACCCAGTGCCATACCAGAACCTAAACACCACAAGTTGCTTGCTTCTTGTTCACCTTCCAAACTAATGCAGTCTGCTACTGTAACTGAGACACCTGTTCAGCAACAATCTGTCAGTAATATTATTGGCTCACCTGAGCTACATCATGCTTACCTGAGTACTGAATCAGAAATACAGGAGGAGCAACTTGTGTCTATTCAAGAAGTCCAAACTATTGCTCTCAGTGAGCACATTAAAGATGTAGGTACAACCACACTCACCCTTGATATTCCTGTAGCAGCAGCCCCAGTTGAGAGGTTAATAGATGCTCTAAAAGTGAAAGAGAGAAAGGAAGAACTTTTTGAGGAAAATGAAGGGGAGGCACATGTAGTTAAGGCTAGCAAACGAGAAGACAGTCTGGTGAGCAGGGATTGTCCCATCATGCGCCAAAGTTTTATAGACACTGTTGTTGAAGAAGGTGACAGTGTAAGTCTTACTTCCATTATAGAAAATGTTAAAGTGGTGAACTGGTATTTTGGGGATAAGCTGGTATCTTCAGGAAATGAGTTCAAGTGCTTGCAAGACCATGACACATACACACTAGTAATCAACCAAGCATTCAAGGAAGTGCATCAAGGAGAATACACCTGTGAGGCTCTGAATGAAGGTGGAAAAACAACAGCAGCCGCGAAACTCACAGTTGTAAAAAGAGGTTGGAATATGGGGATAAAATATTGCTTTCCTATTTTCACTCATTTGCTAACTGAATAGAACACACATATACATATTTGTATCTCTAGTATCATTTTGGATACAGATATAAGAAGTATATAAACTTCAGCTGTGCATCACCAAACTAATCACAGATCCTTCACTTTTTGTTTCCTCTTTAGAACTTTTATTTCTTTAAATATATTTCTTATTCACACCTTTTATTTGCATTTTTCACTTTTTGCTACTGAAACAAAATTAACTTTTGTTTCATGAATGATGATTGTTAAATAAAACTATTTGTAATTTCAGATTTTTAAAAAAGAGTGCATGTCTTAGGAGCACTTTCATCCCCATATCCGCAGAGCAACTTGGTTCACTTTTCCTTTTCATTGCTACAATAAAGATGCAATCCTAAACACGCTTACTAGGGAGGAAGCCCCACTGAGCACAATGAGACTTGCTTCTGAGTAGACGTGCCAAGAGATTGCACAGCACGTTGTAGAAGTCATTGCACCATTCTAGCATAATGTCACACCTTTCATGTTGAAAATGTTCTGGTACAACCTGGTATAATTTTATATATCGTGTTGTTTGCATGCCTTTAATAGTAAGTAGCACATCAGAGTATCTTCAGAGTTCCATTATGCACTGCAATGTATGTAGCCCTCTGGTAGACTGAGCACTGCTTTTGGTTTGCTTTCACCTCTGACAACCATTTTTCTTTACAGCCACTTTCCTTGGATAGCTCATGAAACCACACATCTCATTTCTGTTGGTCACTTTATTAACAGTGTTTTGGAATGTACACTTATAAGCACCATACATGCTATTAGTATTACCATATCCACATGAACGTGGATGGTTGTAACCACATTATTCTTTCACTTTTAACTTCAGTTGGACCCATACTGAGGAGAAGGCTGGAGTCCCAAGAAGTCGCTGTGAACCACCTTGCCAAGTTCACCTGCGAGATCGAGATGGCGCCAGACGTACGGTTTCAATGGTACAGAGCCGGTCGGGAAATCTATGATGGCGACAAGTATACCATACACACCACTAATTATACATCCACTCTTCAAATCCCGAGACCGCAAGTAGTTGACTGTGGCGAATACAGCTGCAAAGCTTCCAATAAGTATGGCAGCGTAAGCAGCAAAGCAACCTTAACGGTAACTGGTAAGTGCGAGTCATGAACCCTGTGCTGCTTCCTTGTTAGGTAACTGAATGCGTTCACCATTAGTATGTGGTAAAATGCATCTAGGGCCAATAACAGACTAAGGATTTCCATTTCTGTGCATATAGATATAGAAGAAAATACCAGGTATTTGGCCCCCAGGTTCAACGTACATATCCAGGAGCAAAAAATATATTTCCATCGGAAGCTGAGTCAAAGAACAGAACTTAGGATATGGTCAAATTACCCATTTGTAATTATTGTATATTATTTTGGAACTCTTTTAAGCATGGAGGAAAACACGAATAATAAAGGGAATACTCTAGTTCATTTCAGATGTGCACCATTTGGTACAAGCACACACACTACAGGCACCTCTCTCTAGTGATGGAAGAAATGCAGTTGGCGAAGGAGATTGTAGGCAATAACTTCCACACTTAAAGCATTTCGCACTGGGGTCGGGAGGAGAGAAGAATGCAGCAAGGGCATGGATTGTGCCCAGAGGCATTTGAAATGTTTTTTGATTCCGTCATATTCACCTATAATTCTCTCTTAAATGTCTTAAGCTTCTCAAAAAGACTATAGTACTAACTGAGTCGTCTGATCATGATTTTGCTGGGATGCAGTTCATTTTATTTACTCTTTGAGACCCATGCTTACAGAAGTAGTGGGTGATGGGAGCCATCTTGAAGTGAATAAAGGATACATAATGACATCACTCGTTTAAAAAGTTCTCCCTAGGCCTTTTTATTACTATAATAATTGCCTATACCTTTCATCTTACTGGAATCTGTATTGCTGGTTAATTCATGGCATGCACTTCAAATCCTCACATGTAAACCTAATTTCATGACTAAATAACTCTTGCTAGATGGCTTTTAAAACTGCTCTTTTAGATAACAAATAACTCTTGATAGATTGCTTTTAGAACTGCTCTTTTAGATAACAAATAACTCTGGCTAGATGGCTTTTAAAACTGCTAGATCATCCTAATGATTTCCTGGATATATTGAGTCTTGAGAATCTTTACTGCACATTATTTCTAGGCAATTTAATGCGTGTATATGGAGACAGCGTTTCTGTCTCCTTTCTTTGGTGCTGGGGTGTGGGGGAAAGGTTGCTGTATTGGCCAAGTCCATGTCAACTTTCCCCCCTTTCTTTTGCAGAAGCGTTTCCTCCAACCTTTCTAACCAGACCCGAATCTATTACTACTTTTGTGGGTAAGAGTGTCAGGTTCCTCTGCACAGTGGCAGGCACCCCTGTAATCGACACAGTGTGGCAGAAGGATGGTGCCGCCATTTCTTCCACAGAACATTGCAAGATTTCAGCTTCTGAGAATAAGCACAGTTTAGAGATTCCACGCCTCACAGTAAATGACAGGGGGGTATATACCTGCAAAGCCTCAAACAAATTTGGAGCAGACATCTGCCAGGCAGAAATAGCTGTCATCGATAAACCACGATTCGTCAAGGAACTGCAGTCTGTTCAGTCTGCAGTCAATAAGAAGATACATCTTGAATGCCAAGTGGATGAAGACAGGAAAGTCACAGTATCCTGGAGCAAGGATGGAACCCGAATACCTCCAGGCAAAGATTACAAGATTTGCTTTGAAGACAAGATAGCATCACTTGATATCCCTCTGTCTAAACTTAAAGATTCAGGAACATATGCATGCACTGCTGCAAATGAGGCTGGAAGTAGCTCTTCTTCGGCCACTGTAACAATCAGAGGTAAGGAAATTGTCGGCCTGCTAAACTTGGTGCCATTTATGTCCTCTTATTTATAGTAGTTGTGCTTCAAAGAGGAGCTGCCAGAGTTGTGCCGCGGGTTTAAGTGGGCCCCGGCCACACCCCCACAGTGCCCTGATTGGCCGCCTGGCAAATGGCGTGGCCGGGTCACCCTCAACATGACGCAGGACGCTATCCTGCACCACGCTGAGGCAGGGGTGGGGCCTGGTGGCCTGAGCGTAAACCCGGTCCCACACGGAACTGATTTGTTAGTTCCAAATAATGAAGAAATGAGAGGTAACATTGAGAAGGAAAAAGCTAATCATAGCACATTTCTCCAAGTGTGGTGTGGTGTTTCTTTGTAAAAAGAAAAGCTACAATCTTTTTCACTCGTCTTTGTGTCTTTACTAAAGCTTATTGTCTGATTTCCTTAAATGTGAAACTTTATTCCAGTGTTGACTAAAACTGTCGTTTATTTATTTTTCCGTCCTAGGTGATTCTTTAGAGAAGTTCTGGTTTACCATGATAAAAGGCAGAACTAAGAACATTGGTGGGAATTGGAGTTTTGTCCTGGATAGATATCTGCATGCTTCTCAAAAGCTTATCTTTGTAATCGTCCTATCAAATCGATCTTCTTAAGGTGTTATATTTCAGGCTTCTTTCTTTCTGAACTTTTCTTCTAGAGCCACCATCGTTCCTGAAGAAAGTGGACCCCTCTTACTTGTTGACTCCTGGAGAGTCAGCACACCTTCAGTGCAAAATCAAAGGGTCTCCTGAGATCCAGGTGACATGGTACAAAAATAACAAAGAAATTAGAGAGAGCGACACACAGAGGATGTCTTTTGCCAATAACGTGGCTGTGCTAGATATTACCAATGTGAAAGTTGATGACAGTGGAAGTTACTCGTGCGAAGCAGCTAATGATGCTGGCAGTGACAGCTGTAGTACTGAGATTGTTGTCAAAGGTTTGTTCTTAAACCCAGGGGTGCTTTCTTTTCAAGGTGCTCTGTTCTGTTGCAAGTGTACTATCGCTCACTAATTCTTTATTCATGCTTTGATGATTTTATAGAGCCTCCTACTTTCATCAAAACTCTTGAGCCGGGCGACATAGTGAGAGGAATGAATGCCACTCTTCACTGTGAGGTTTCTGGTACTGGACCATTTGAAATCAGTTGGTTTAAAGACAGGAAACAAATTCGCAGTAGTAAAAAATACAGGTTGACTTCCCAAAAGTCTCTTATCTCTCTGGAGATTTCTTCATTTAATAGTGCAGATGTTGGTGAATATGAATGTTCCATAGCGAATGAAGTTGGAAAATGTGTTTGCAGTGCAACATATATACTGAAAGGTTAGTGAGCAAGTGAACAAACAAAACCTATTTTTAACATGTACAAAAGGAGAAAATAACTCTTTCGTGGAAACCAATTTTTCTTTTTTAGCTGTCTCCTTTCCTTCTCTTTCTGTTTCTTGTTGCATCTTGGAATCTTTTCTTATATTCTTGAACGCAGGAATAAAGGCAGAGAACAGATTTCATTGAGCTTAATTCCCAAGCAAGAGGCTGTTTTACACATGTTTAGGTGTGGGGGAGAAAGTCAATTCAGTTCTCTTTTAAAGGTGACCTTACCTTTCAAAAGAATATGCGGACCAGAACACCACCATCCTTTAAAATTCACACTTCTCTGAATTTTGCAATGCAGTGTTCCAGCTGGGAAATGAAAAATAGTTTTGGGAAATAGTGAATATTGGACAAAACAGCATTAAAAATGTGTGTGGTAGAAGAAATTCACACTAAAATGCTGATAAACTTTCACGAGGACTTTTAAAAACTGCAATCTGATGTGGAAATGTGAGGACTCAATTTAAGACTTTTAAAAAAGAGGAACTGATAGGTTTCCCATCCCTACACATGATATGTAAAGAATTTATTGCTTCTGTCAGCTTGTGATACAAATGTAAAACCTACCCAAGTCAGAATTCTAATTTGCAATGCTAATGCATCTTTTCATCTCCCATCCCCCACATTATCAGTACTCAAAGTTCCACCAAGTAATGAAAGAGGAGCCCAAAGGCAATGTAAAAAAAATGCTCTTAGCATTCCCACACACTTACTTAAGAGTAAGCCTTGCTGAACTCAATGTGACTTACCACTGAGTAGGCACGCCTATGATTGGTCTGTTAGCCTTTCCTTTGATAAGTATAATGTCATGCAAATCAGAGGGATTCCAACATAAAGCATAGCCAAAAGGCAAAATCTCTACTCCAGACATCCTTCTGAGAAGCAAGCTTTGGTACACAGTAAAATAATTCCTCTTTTACTCTTCCTAGTCCTCTCATTTACACCAGTAGTGGGGAACCTGTGGTCCTTCAAGTGTTGCTGAACTACAATTCCCATCAGCCCCAGTCAGCATGACCAATTTGTAGTTCATCAACATCTGGAGGACCAAAGGTTTTCCACTCCTGGTTTACATCAATGATGGGGAAACTGTAGCCTTCCAGATGTTGTTGGACCCCATAATTCCTGACCATTGGCTAATGGGGTGGGAGTTGGAGTACCATATCTAGAGTGCCACAGGTTCCTCACATCTACTTCACCTGGATTAATTTCCCTGCTGTCAAATGGAAGACATTTACTTATTGCTCAACAAATAATGGTTTCTCCCTCTCCAGATTGAAATGGTAATTTTTCCCCTAACATTCAGAGGTAGTAATCCATAAAAGACGTTGCCATTGTATCCAGAAGGCAATTTATTTTCTTTAAAAAGCCTTAAATGCAGCACCATATGATGCAATGATAGATAAGGGTTTTTCTTCCTTTCTTTCTTTTTCAAATTAGAACCTCCCTCTTTCATTAAGAAAATCGAAGATGTTACTGCACTCGCTGGGGATGAAGTTTTCTTACAGGCAGCTGTGAGAGGCTCAGCTCCTATTTCTGTCACTTGGATGAAGGGGAAAGATATTATTAAAGAAGATAACAAAGTCAAAGTGACCTTTGAAAATGGCATTGCAACTTTGCAAATCACAGATGTCCAGATTAGGTCTGGTGGTAAATATACATGTCTGGCTGAGAATGATGCAGGAAGCCAAACATGTTTTGGAGAATTAGCAGTTAAAGGTCAGTGTAGGAGCACTTTAAGATCACACAATTCTTATACACAGGCATATTGTTCGCATTAGGTCTATAATGACCACTGTTTAATTCTGTTATAGAGCCTGCTACCATTGTTGAGAGAGCTGAATTCATTCAGGTGACGGCAGGGGACCCAGCAACTCTGGAATACACTGTTGCAGGCACTCCAGAGCTCAAAACGAAATGGTTCAAAGACGGAAAGCCTCTGGCTTCTAACAAAAAGTATAGAATCAGTTTTAAGAACAATGTTGCTCAGTTGAAATTCTACACCGCTGAATTGCACGATACTGGCGAAATCACCTTTGAAGTTTCAAACGATGTTGGACGCAGTTCGTGCACCACCTCATTTACTGTGTTAGGTTGGTAATCCAGTAGCGCTACTGCGATTTAGATGGTAGAACAATTAGAAGGTGGGAGGTGGGAGGGGACACTCCTAAAACACTCTTTTTGATATATATTGGTTTTCTTTTCTTTGCTGTGCCTTGGAACAGATCGCACCCTTCCTCCGTTCTTTACCAAACCTCTGCGGAACGTCGATAGCGCGGTTGGTGGCTCCTGCCACTTTGACTGCAAAGTATCAGGTTCTCTTCCAATAAAAGTGTCTTGGTTTAAGCATGACAAAGAGATCACTGCCAGTGCCAAGTATGCAATACGCTACGAAGAAGGTTCAGCGTCTTTGGACATCAAACACCTGGATACCAATGACGCAGGAGTGTATTCCTGCAGAGCTACTAACTCTGCAGGGGGCAAGGAAAGCCATGGAACTTTAACGATAAAAGGTTTGACATCTTCTTTTGCATTCTCTTCTCAGTATCTCTTTTAACCGTTCTTTCCCCACCCCCTTTTTAACTCCTCACTACATTAAGTTGCACTACTGATTCTTTCCAACTCTTTCTTTCAAACAATGTGTAGAGCCACCTAGCTTCGTGACAGAGCCAGAGTCTCAAGAAATATCTCCCGGGTCAACAGTGCGTTTGAAGAGTACATTTAAGGGAACAGCGCCACTCTCTGTGCAATGGTTTAAGGGTGATGCTGAGCTAACAACTGGCGGAGCTTGTTACATCATGACAGAAGCTTTGTCGAGTTACTTGGAGCTTTACGCTGTGAAACCTGCTGATTCAGGCGCCTATTCTTGCAAAGTCAGCAACGCGGCTGGTTCAGCCTCATGCAGTGCAAATTTGTTTGTCCAAGGTTTGCACAACTCTTTCTCTTATGATGATATGCTTGGGTGACGATTTGAGGTGCCTCTTATTTTTCCCTAACCTCTTTCTACAACTCTTCTTAATAACATTCTTTAATTCCACAGAACCTGCTACTTTCGTGGAAAGACTTGAGCCGTCGCAGTTGATTAAGAAAGGAGAATACGCCCAATTAGAATGTAAAGTTACAGGCACGCCTGAAATTAAAATCTCTTGGTTCAAGGATGACAGGGAAATTAAAGACAGTGCCAAACACAAGATGACTTTGGTGGGCTCCACAGCAGTCCTCAGACTCCTGGATGTCACTCTTGAAGACTGTGGTGAATATACATGTGAGGCAAAAAATAATGCTGGGAAAGATACCTGCAGTAGTGTCGTGGTTGTAAAAGGTGTGTGCAAGTACCCCTCCACTCAATTTTCTCAGCAAGTCTTTCAAGCCTTTTAAAGGTCCCAGAACCAATTAACAACCCTCACTCTTTCTTTCTGTCTTGTGCTATAGAGTCCCCTTACTTTGTCAAGGAATTTGAACCAAGGGAAGTGTTAAAAGACTCAGATGTGATACTGGAATGTGAGGTCTTAGGTACCCCTCCATTTGAGGTCTATTGGTTAAAGGACAACAAACCTGTGAGGAGCAGTAGAAAGCACAGAATAAGCATTGAGAATTCCTTGATTAGCCTCCAGGTTTTCAAGTTTGACTCTTCAGATGCAGGAGAATACCAGTGCAGGGTAACAAACGATGTAGGAAGCTGTGTCTGTAGCTCTGAGTTGGCTCTGAAAGGTCAGTACCGCCTGGAAAATATAATAATTTAATTCTGATGTTTAGTTGAGGCTAATACTCACCAAGGCATCTATTCTTTCAATAGAACCCCCACAATTTGTGAAGAGGATTGAGAACATTAGCTCACTTAGAGGAGGCACAATAGTATTTCAAGCAACTATTAAAGGTTCCATGCCTATAACAGTCTCTTGGCTGAAAGATAATGATGACATTGTTGAAGACGATAACACCAAAATGACCTTTGTGAACAATGTGGCCACTCTTATGATCAGGGCCATAGAAGTGAAGCACGATGGGAAATATTTTTGCCAGGCTAAAAATGATGCTGGAATCCAAAGATGTTCTGCTTTACTAACAGTAAAAGGTTTGTAGAGCTTCCTCCCGCCTCCTTAATTTATAGCATCGTGTTTTGCTAACGTCTACACTTCAAGTCACCCAGACTCATATTTGCTCCTGTATTTATCACAGAGGCAGCCACCATCACTGATAAAGCTGTTTCCATTGATGTCACGGAAGGCGACCCAGCCACACTGCAGTGTAGATTTTCAGGAACAAAAGATATTACTGCCAAGTGGTTCAGAGATGGAAAGGAGTTGACATTGGGACACAAATATAAAATCAGTGTTACCGATACAGTCTCTATGCTAAAGATTGTTTCTACCGAAAAGAAAGATAGCGGCGAATACACATTTGAGGTTTCAAATGATGTCGGAAGCAGCAGCTGTAAAGCTAGCATTAATGTCTTAGGTTCGTATTGTGTATCCCTCTTCTCTTGGAGGTGGGTCGGTTGGTGGGTGCTGGCCACAACTGCAATTCTTATTTTCTTTTTATGCCAAAGGCCAGCAAAGTGGCATCCTAATCTAATATCTATCTTTTTGGTTTGTCTTGGGTAGATCTGATCATACCGCCTAAATTCACCAAAAAGCTAAAGAAAATGGATAGCATTAAGGGCTCTTTTGTTCACCTTGAGTGTATAGTGTCTGGTTCACACCCAATAAGTATCCAGTGGTACAAGGATGGCCAAGAGATAACTGCTAGTGAAAAGCACAAGTATTCTTTCCATGATAACATGGCATTCTTGGAGATCAACCAGCTTGAAGGTGCAGATAGTGGATCTTATACCTGCGAGGCAACAAATAAAGCTGGAAGCAACCAATGCAGTGCTCATTTAACCGTCAAAGGTTTGGACATCTTGTACTTTTTCTCCTAGGCGGCAGGCTTATTTGCCACGTTGCTTTGATTCTGGTTTTTGTTTATCGTTCCAAAATGAATGACCACCTTCTTTTCCTGGTCTTTCTTCCCACTCTTTGTAGAACCCCCATGCTTTGTTGAAAAGCCACAGTCACAAGATGTGGTACCAGCTGCCAGAGTCCAACTCAAAGCTCTTGTGAGCGGCACGCCTCCCATACAAATAAAGTGGTTCAAAGATAGCAAAGAACTCCTTTCGGGAGCTTCTCGCTCAGTTTACAAAGATGACACTTCAAGCGTGCTGGAACTCTTTTCAGCCAAGACGTCTGATTCAGGGAACTATATCTGCCAATTAAGCAATGACGTCGGGACAACAACCTGCAAGACAACTCTTTTTGTGAAAGGTCTGCACTTTTACATCCTGTGTTATCAGCTGCGATTTGTGCAGCTCAATCCTATGCATGTCTACTTGAGTGTAAGTCCCACTGTGTTAGATGGGGATTACAGTAAGTATGTGCATAGGATTGCAATCTACCTTAGTTTTTTAGTTGGTTTGTGTTTTTTAAAGCCAATTACTATTTTCTAAATAATTATTTTAAATTTTATTTTAGAGCCCCCTAGGTTTCTTCAGAAGCCTAGCCCTGTAGTAGCTTTGAGAAAAGGACAGTCTACCACTTTTGAATGCCAGGTAGCGGGTACACCGGAAATCCGTGTCCTTTGGTACCTTGATGGGAACGAAGTGCTGGACCATGCTAAATATGGAGTCTCGTTAGTAGACAACATGGCGACTTTTAAAGTTTCCAATGCTAAAGTGGAGGATAGCGGGACTTACATCTGCGAGGCCCGCAATGACGCAGGTAGTGAGAGTTGCAGCATTGAACTGAGAGTGAAAGGTTAGTTGCTAAGAATTCCTTTTCCAGTTCCTTCAGCCATGCAGTTGGGTTCCTCCCCTTATTTCTGAGGTTGCTTTGTTTTCTTCTACTACTTTAGAACCTCCCACATTTGTGAGGGAGCTAAAACCTGTGGAAGTAGTAAGAACCTACGATGCTGTGTTAGAATGTGAAGTCACAGGGACTCCTCCGTTTGAAGTGACCTGGCTGAAGAACAACAACGAGATCCGAAGTAGCAAGAAATACACCATGACTGATCAGCAATCTGTTTTTGCCCTTCATATCATGAACTGTGATGTTCAGGATGCTGGCGAATACCAGTGCATTATTTCAAATGAAGGGGGCAGCTGTTCCTGTAGCACAAAAGTCAGTCTGAAAGGTCAGTTCAGTAATCATAGTAGGGAAAAAGCCTAAGAAACATTCCGTTTGTTCTCTCACCTCCTTTAGTAAATTTTAAACCTTGCCCAGGTTTCATTCCGGCTTTTTTATATTTTTAATAAACACAGAACCCCCATCCTTCATCAAGAAGTTAGAAAACGTCCACGCTGTTTTGAAGAGCTCTGCTGTATTTCAATGCACTGTGGCTGGTTCTCAGCCTTTAACAGTGTCTTGGATAAAAGACGAAAGAATAATTGAAAACGATGACAGCTTCCACATTACATTTGAAAACAATGTGGCGAGACTGAAGATCAGGCATGTTGACCTCGGTCACAGTGGGAGATACACCTGTCAGGCAAAGAATGAGTCAGGAGTTGAGAAGTGTTTTGCTTTACTTTTAGTGCAAGGTTTGTGAGTTTTGATTCCTATTTTGATTCCTCAGTAAGCACCAGTCTTCTGCCGGTTACTCATCGGAAGACTTCAATATATTTGTGTTTTTATTCTTACTCCAGAACCTGCTCAGATCATAGAAAAAGCTAAATCAATTAAAGTTACGGAGAAAGACCCAGTCACTCTAGAATGCACTGTGGCTGGAACACCAGAACTTCAAGTAAAATGGTCCAAAGATGGCAAACAACTCATGCCCAGCAGATATTACACCATGAGCTTTGACAATAATGTGGCTAGGTTCAGGATTGAGTCCATTATGAAGGAGGACAGCGGCACATACACCTTTAAGGTTGAAAATGAGTTTGGAAGCAGCACCTGTGAGGCTACTTTGTCTGTACTAGGTTTGTATTTTGTTTGGTCAAAATGGAGCATGTTCTTTTTCAATCAACATTTTAATTGCCTGTGTATTTTTCATGAAGAAGAATGACTAAAGCAAGGAATCTGATGCTACTTACCTTCTTCCCTCCTTTCTGGGCAGATCAAGCAATCCCTCCTTCGTTTACCAAAAAATTGCCAAAAATGGATAAAATTCTGGGATCATCTATTCATATGGAGTGCAAAGTCTCTGGCTCACTCCCAATTACTGCAAAATGGTTTAAAGATGGAAAAGAGATACCCGAGAGTGCAAAATACAGGCATCTGTGCCATGAGAACACTGTATCGCTCGAGGTTAATTACCTAGAGTTGACAGATTCTGGAAATTATACTTGCAGCGTAACAAATGTTGCAGGAAGTGACTCATGTAGCGCCATCTTAACTGTGAAAGGTTTGGATTTCTATCTTCTCTCTATACACTGTATTAAAATATAAATCTTCTTCAACTTCACATCATTATCTTAATATCTTTGAATGTAGATCCCATTTAATGTTATCTATATAGAACCTTTCTTTTCTTATTAACTTTGACACATGTTTTATTTCTCTTTATTGGTTTGCTGTGGCTTGCCAGGCCATATTTCTTGCGCCGGAACCTAATTAGTTTTCTTTTGTTTCTTAAAACCTTTAGAGCCACCAAGCTTCTTGGTAAAACCAGAAAGTCAATCAGCTATACCTGATTCAACAGTGGAATTTAAGGCATCTTTAAAGGGAACACCGCCTTTTAAAATAAAGTGGTTTAAAGAAGATTTAGAACTTGTGTCTGGACCTAACTGTTTATTTGGGATTGAAGGGTCAACTGGTTTCTTAAATCTTTATTCTGTGGATGTATCAAAAAGTGGAAACTATACTTGCCAAGTTTCCAACGATGTTGGCAGCGATTCTTGTACAACCACACTGAGCATGACAGGTGTGCTAATGTGTTCTGTGTTGCTCTTTTCTTAATTGTCTTCTGCAGTCTTTTGTGTAAATGTTTCTGGGCTACTTTTCTTCCTGCATTGCTAAAACTAGAAGTTAAGCGCCCTTTTAGATTTCTCTCCCCTCTTATTCTATATACCTTTCAACACAGTCCCTCTTTTCTTCCGATTTACCTTGCTTTCATTTTTCTTCCGTTTCCCAGAACCTCCAAAGTTCATTAAGAAGCTAGACCCGTCTAAAGTGATTAAACAGGGCGACTCCACACGACTTGAATGTAAAATCAGTGGCTCTCCGGAAATCAAAGTGGTATGGTACAGAAATGACACTGAAGTCCATGCCAGCGAAAAATTCCAGATGTCATTCACAGATTCTGTGGCAGTCATTGAAATGAGGCATCTTGGTGCAGACGATAGTGGAGATTACATATGTGAAGCACAGAACCCTGCTGGCAGGGCAAGCTGCAGTACTAAACTCCTAGTCAAAGGTTAGCAAACATGCCTTGGCGGACTTCCTTCTCTTTGACTAACTATCCCTAAAAAGATTGAGATTAGCTCATTCTGATTCTTGTATGGTTAAGCTAACTGTTAGATTGCTATAGCTGCCCATTGTGGACAGGGTCCTATTTCTCATCTAATTAACCTCCAGGTTAATTTTAAACAAGGGACGCGGGTGGCGTTGTGGGTAAAACCACAGAGCCTAGGACTTGCCAATCGCATGGTCGGCAGTTCGAATCCCCGCGGCGGGGTGCACTCCCACTGCTCGGTCCCAGCGCTTGCCAACCTAGCAGTTCGAAAGCACCCCCGGGTGCAAGTAGATAAATAGGGACCGCTTACTAGCGGAAAGGTAAACGGCGTTTCTGTGTGCGGCTTTGGCTCGCCAGATGCAGCTTGTCACGCTGGCCATGTGACCCGGAAGTGTCTGTGGATAGCGCTGCCCCTGGCCTCTAGAGTGAGATGAGCGCACAACCCTAGAGTCTGGCAAGACTGGCCCGTACGGGCAGGGGTACCTTTACCTAATTTTAAACAAGTATTCTCTAACCTGTGGCTTTCACTCTTTCCCTCAAGAATGTTCAAAGGGATGTGGTGTATTTACTATTATTTATTTAGGTTATTTAATTATTGCAATATTTGTATGCCACTATTAAACCAAAAAACCAAAGTGGTCTACAACAACCACATAGTAAAAACTACATTTTTTAAAAAAACAACAACAACCCAGAGATCATCAATTAGCTATTACAGAAAGATGTTTTCTTAATTACCTGCATAAACTTGGTGGCAATTATAACCCACTCTTCATTAACGTCAATGAGTGGGGTACTTAAATCAAGGCTGCAACCATAAGTCATTCAAATTTGCACCACAACACTGAGAGGGTGACAAAACATCCCCTCCAGTCAACTAATCAACTGCTTGAGTAGATGTCAGGGTTGGCGTCCACTGAATCTGCAAGAGGCGGCAGTGACCATCACCCCTCTCTGCCTGTTACAGAAAGGATAAGTAATTAGTCAGTAGGACTACATTCCATGTGAAAGGAGGAGAAAATGGGTGTTAAATGCATTCCTGCACTCACCCTTTTGGCTCAGCATTCTAGGATGGTCATTGCTTTTATTACTGAAATGGCCAATTACCCTATTCTGGGTGGGCAACAGTTGTGGCCTCTTGTGGGCTGGCTGCTAGCCATTCCCAAGTGCTGGGACTCGCGTGCACATTGAAGATCATCCGGCCCACCGCATTGCAGGGTGGGATTGCCCGCCAAATACACTAAACTGCCCAATCATGGGCATCTTAGTGGGTGGAGCTTTGCTGGAGGACTGGGACATGCATGCTTCCATTCCAGGCAGTTGGCTACCCTTAAAAACCAGCTGTGAAAAGAAAAGGTGCTTTTTCTGCTGCATGCATGCCTTGGCACTGGAACAGATACATATATGGCAATTCTCACATTATATTCATATTAAACTAGCAACATATATATTGAGGTAACTTTCTTTAAATGATGCCTGATTCTTTCTCTCATCCTAGAACCACCCATCTTTAGCAGGAAGCCGTCTCCAGTAGATACACTCAAGGGTACTGAGGTTAGCCTTGAATGTGAGATTTCTGGGACGCCACCTTTTGATATTACGTGGTATAAGGATAAGAGGCAAATCCGTAGCAGTAAAAAGTACAAAGTCGCATCCAAAAACTACCATGCAAGTGTTCACATTCTGAATATCGAAGTATCTGACATTGGTGAATACCAGTGCAAAGCTCAGAACGATGTCGGAAGCGACACTTGCGTTTGTATGGTAAAACTTAAAGGTAGGTATTATTTGAGGAAATACGGTGTGCAATCATCATTGTCTTTATAGAAATGCACAATTCTTGTTGGAACTCTTGATGCCCATTGGCTCTTTCCTCTTCAGAACCACCAAAATTCGTGACCAAAATTAACAACCTCACTGTTGTGGTGGGTGAACCAGTAGAGTTGCAGGCCACCTTGGAAGGCTCTCAGCCGATTTCGGTGACGTGGCTCAAGGACAAAGAAGAGGTCATCAGAGAAAGTGCTAACAGGACAATAACATACGTGGAAAATGTTGCCACTTTGCAGCTTGCCAAAGCAGAACCAGCAAGCGCTGGGAAGTATATCTGTCAAATCAGTAATGATGCTGGAACCCGAGAGTGCATAGCTACTTTAACCGTTCTAGGTTGGTAATGACACAAACTTGGCTTTTTATTTTCTTTTAAAAAGAGAGAGTTACTTTTAAAAGTTGGGAAGGCTAAATAACATTCAGAGCCTTGAGGATGAGAGAGGGAGGGGAATTCCATCAGTGTACATGGTGCATTACAGAGTATTGGAGAACGGGTTCTGAAGCAAATAGTTCAGGTAACTATTTGGGGGTTTCATACTGGTCTGCTCCTATTAGTTGGGCAGTCAGCTCC
This sequence comes from Podarcis bocagei, assembly GCF_964188305.1. NCBI lineage: Eukaryota > Metazoa > Chordata > Lepidosauria > Squamata > Lacertidae > Podarcis > Podarcis bocagei. Next base: position 117,802,397 of record NC_138125.1, read on the forward strand.
TCTTCTCTGGGAGACAGATAAGTGGCACGGTGGTGTTTACTGTGTTTCTCAATTCTAGAAAAGAAGAGCCATTAATAGCTTTGTAGTGGCTCCTTTCCAAAGCAGAAAACTGTGGCTTTAGAGAAGTGATTTCTATAATTGCAGTATTAAGCCATGTGGCTAAGGAGACAATGATATTCACAGGCAGATATTGCTTGAATCTTTTTCCAGAGCCAGCTGTCATCACTGAGAAGGCAGAACCAATGAAAGTCACCGTCGGAGACATTTGTACCCTAGAGTGCAAAGTGGGTGGAACACCAGAACTTTCAGTAGGCTGGTTTAAGGATGGAAAAGAATTAACAACTAGCAACAAATACAAAATTACCTTCTACAACAAAGTGTCCACACTTAAAATTATTGATTCAGAAATGGAAGACAGTGGCTTATACACTTTTGAGGTGCAGAACAATGTTGGCAAAAGCAGCTGCACAGCTTCCGTTGATGTTCTGGGTCAGTTCTGTTGCTTCTCTTCATTGTATTCCCACCAGGAAATGGTTCTCCTTTGTGAGGTCCTAATTTTCTTTTGTTTACCTCCTCTTACACAGATCGAATTATTCCACCTTCTTTCACAAGAAAACTTAAAGAAACTCATGGTGTACTGGCTTCTTCAGTGATTCTTGAGTGCAAAGTGGCTGGATCCCTTCCCATTACAGTTGCTTGGTTCCATAATGGACATAAAATCACTAGTGGGGAAAAACATCAAATCTCATTTTCAGACAATGTTTGCAGTTTGCAGATTGGTTCACTGAACTCATCTGATACAGGAACTTATGCATGTAAAGCTGCTAATGTGGCAGGCTCTGATGAAACCAAGGCTGCTTTGATTGTACAAGGTCAGTACAAGGTTCTGCAAAGTGGCTAACACTTTGCAGAAATCTTCCATAATCTTTATTCTTGCAAAATTGCATTCTCTTGGTGCTGTGATTTGAGGAAAGTTTTATTTTAACTTTGATTCCTTCATTATCGACTGATCTGTTGTCACTTTCGATGCTTCTTTAGAACCACCCTCTTTTGAGAAGGTACCTGAATCTGTGGATATTTTACCAGGCAAAAGTGTTACATTTTCTGCTGTTATTAGAGGAACACCACCATTTAAGGTGAGGTGGTTTAGAGGCGTCAATGAACTCGTACCAAGTGATAAATGTAACATCTACTTGGAAGATTCGGTCACAGACCTGGAGCTGTTTGATGTAGAGCCACAACAGAGCGGAGAGTATACTTGTGTTGTGACTAATGAGGCTGGCAAAGTGTCTTGTACGGCACATCTTTCTGTAAAAGGTTGGTACAGGTTGCACTTTTTCGCTTTGGAATGTTTAGGTGTTTGTGCAGCGTTGATGCCAATACTTGACTTCTTATTGCTCACTAGAACCAGCCGTTTTTGTGAAGAAGCTCAGCGACCATTGTGTGGAGCCAGGCAAATCCATAATTCTAGAGAGCAGGTACACTGGTAGCCTTCCGATTTCAGTGACATGGAAGAAGAACGGCGTAACTTTAGGCCAGTCCGAAAAGTGCAGCATCACCACAACAGAGAAGTCATGCATTCTGGAAATTCTTAACAGTACAAAGGATGATCAAGGAGAATACACATGTATGGTTGAGAATGAGGCTGGAGAAGATATCTGTGAAGCACTGGTATCCACTTTAGGTCTGTCTTTAGCGCCTTCTTAATAATATTTTTTTATTTAAAAACCTCATTGTTTCTTCATTGTAGCTTTCAGGTGCCATTATCCTAATGCTGACTCTTTGTGTCCTCAGAACCTCCCTCTTTCGTCACTCACTTGGGACCTCTTGAGGTGTCAGTTGGAGACTATACCACTTTGCAATGCCAAGTTACTGGGACCCCAGAAATTACAATATCTTGGTTCAAAGGAGATACAAAATTAAGATCTACTCCTGAGTATAAGATGTACTTCAAAGATAATGTTGCTACACTTATTTTTAACAAAGTGGATGCCAGTGACAGTGGGGAATATATTTGCAAAGCAGAAAACAGTGTCGGAACAGCCTCTTCAAAGGCTGTCTTAGCAGTTCAAGGTGATTATTTTATCTGGGATTGGTTAAAAACTCATACTTACAGATCTTTCACTCTTTAAAAAACATTTTCACCTGTCCAGATGCCTGCATAAGCCGTATGTTTATTGCATGCTTCTTTTCTTGCAGAGCGAAAACGCCCACCTTCTTTTGCAAGGAAATTAAAGGATACAGAGCAAACCGTTGGCTTCCCCATCAAATTAGTTTGCCGTCTAAATGGGTCAGAGCCTATTAGTGTTACATGGTATAAGGATGGTGTGCCTTTAAGAGATGACTTTAATGTGCAGGCCTCTTACATAGATAACGTGGCAACTCTTCAGCTGTTGCAAACTGAGATGAGTCACACTGGGCAATATTCTTGCACAGCGACCAATCCTGTAGGAACTGCTACTTCTAGCGCTAGGCTCACAGTCTCAGGTTAGTTTCATACCGGCTCTCTTGTTTCCATCTGTTACGTTCAACCACTCTTCCTAACCTCTAAAAAGATTTTACAGTATTTAGCTTTGCTGCGTCCAAAAGAAATCCAATCGTTCCTCTTCATTTTATTCCCCAGAACGCAAACAAGCTCCCTCCTTTGATATCACACCCGAGTCCAAAGATCTTCCTGTTGGAGAAAGTGCTGACTTTGAGTGTCATGTTACTGGAGCCCAACCTATACATGTAACGTGGGCTAAAGATGGCCGCGAGATCCGTACAGGAGGAAACTATGCCATTACCTTTGTAGCAAATACAGCCCATTTGAGAATTCTGAGAGTAGGCAAAGGAGACAGCGGACAGTATACTTGCCAAGCTAGCAATGATGTTGGGAAAGACTTTTGCTCGGCTCAGCTTAATGTGAAAGGTATTTGAATTTAAGTTGGCTGATCTTTTATGCAGAAAGGGGATTTTCTTGGGATTTCTTTTCCACAGAATTCTTTGTTTCTAACTGTTAGAAGTTAAAAAGAAAAAGGCAGACCTCTTTCAAATTAACAAAAATTCTTAGGAAGCTATCCGTGAGTATTTAAGTTCTGAACTATTTTCTTCTCCTTGCTGTGTCTTGAAACCCCAGTAGAGCAAAAGAATAATGTTTTGTGCTCATAGAAATGTGATGGATTCTTATGACAAATTACACGTGCCGGTTGTGATTTACAGATACCCACATTAAATGTAGCTTTTATAGCATTCTTTGGTTTTTGCTGTTGTAAAAGTCGAGGTGGATTTGATTCATTTACAGTTTATGTATAATTTACATTCTAAAAAATAGTTGCATGGGAAAATATACATAGATAGCTTGATCCATTAGCAGGGATTTACCAAGAGTTTTGCACACCTCTCCAGTAGATGTCGACAAGTTGAAAGGGGAGTGGGGAAATAGCAATTGGCCTCTGCACTCGTGCACCTGTCAGGGATGTCATCTTAGCATCCCACCCACAGGCTGAAATTTTGAGAGGGCTTTGAGTGCCAGTCAACAAACAGATGAGATGGAAGCAGATGGAACGCTTGGGCACAGATAGGCTCCTTCCTCCCCTCCTCCAGATTATTGTGCCTGGGAGAGGCTTATCTCATAAGTATTGCTTCTCAAAATATCCATCTGTTTTGGGGAGCACAGGTGCAGGAGAAGAGTTATCCTATGTTGAGTCTGGGTGCTAATTTCCCGCCAATCTCCCTTCTTTGTAGTGGACTGGCATTAAGGGAGGCATGAGGAAACAAAGGCTGTATTTTGCTGTGTTTGCTGTTCAGTGAATCAGTGCCATGGCTTATTTCAGCAGAAATGTCAGAATTTTTGCAGTTGTTACTTTTTTATGGAGGTTTCTCATACACTTACTAATTTTTGTTGTTATCCTCATTAATAATACCATATTATGATTTCCACCACAATTATTATTATTTTTTGGCGTGTTCTTAATTGTTCTTATTCCTCTCCATATTGAATGCTACTTTCCTTCCGGCTTCTCAGAACCTCCTAAATTTGTGAAGAAACTGGAACCATCAAGAATGCTGAAACAGGGCGATTCATGTCAACTTGAATGCAAGATCAGTGGTTCCCCAGAAATCAGAGTTGTGTGGTACAAGAATGACCACGAAATCCATGCTAGCGACAAGCACCGTATGGCATTCAGTGACGGCACAGCAGTGCTGATCATTGTTGATGCTACCCATGAGGACAGTGGAGATTACATTTGTGAAGCTCTTAATTCTGCTGGCACCGCAAGCTGCAGTACAACGGTCACAGTGAAAGGTTAGAAGCCAATGTCTACTCTGACTTCCTCCACTCTACCCAACCCTTAGGAGCACTGGAAGGTGTTTTGTTTTCCCCCCATACGGAGTCAGACCATTGGCCCATCTACCTCAGTGTTATCTTCACTGACTGACAGTGGCTCTCCAGGATTTCGGTCAGGACTCTCTCCCAGCCCTACCTGCAGATGCTGGGGAGTTGGACCTGAGGTCCTCTTCATTCAGAGCAGATGCTCTACCAGTGAGCTGCAGGCATTCCCCTACTTTACCCTTAAATGGTTGGATGATAATGCTATAATGCTGGGGACGCGTAGTCAAAAGTACTGACAAAGGACTGAGATGTTTGACTCCTCGACTGTAGTGAAAATGGTGGCAGGGCTGATGAGGAGGTCAGGCACACTATGCAAATAGATATAGTAAAGCAGTCTTGAAAATTTTAAAAGTGGGAGAAGCAGTCTTAGAGGATCATTGGCCCCTCCAGCCTTTACCTATCACTGGCCTGTGTCAGAAATTACAGAACTGTGAAGTAGCACAGGACAGAAAAGAGTAAAATCTATTATTATTATTATTATTATTATTATTATTATTATTATTATTATTATTATTATCAGTGCTTTTTTCTGGGGAGATGCAGGGGTACACATACCCATAAACATTTTGTAAATCTAAGTTTGGCCTCATTGAGGGGCAGTATTTCAATATGAGTAGGAAAATGAGAGCTTTTTTTTAGGAAAAAAGGCACTTGTTATTATCAATATTCCCTGCCTCTTTCCTTGACTGGACTTAAGGTGGCTTACAGATAAAAATAAGAACCACTACCAACACAGAAAAACAATCATTAAAAAACAATTAAACATTGACATATCTAAACATCTGTTAAACCCATACCAATAATTACCATAAAAACAACACAGCACCAGCCCTTTCGCTAAAAGCAGTCAGTTCCCAAAATCCTGTTGGAACAAGAAAGTCTTCACCTGCTGGCTGAAAGACAAGAAGCAGGAAGCCAGCCTAGCTTCTCTAGGGAGGGAGTTCCCAAAAAAGTCTGGGAGCAGCCACCGAGAAGGCCCTCTATTCCCTGAAAATTCAGTTTACAGGCAGTGAAAGGTTTAAAGATAACCTATGCCTCAGTTAGGATATTCTCCTTGAGCATCTGATAAATAGCTAGGAAGTTGACAAGAAGAGGCAACAGGTGAACGGATCAAAGAAGTGGGTGATAATGCAAGATATAAGGTTACAGGAGTAGGAGGACCAGTTTTCTCTTGTGTGTGCCAGCTACACAATCTGCCAGGTGATCGTCTGTTACTTCCTAGCAATACTCTATAGTTAGATAAGACATAAGATGTGAATTGCAGTTGTAGGGGACAGTGGGGAAAGAGTTAGAGGATTTCTTCTATTTAAAAATAAAATAAAATACAGTACTTATAGGGATAAGGAGGAGGACTGTAAGAAAATAAACCTTTGGCCATGGAAGGTTTAGAGCATGTGTTTGAGGGTGTCAGTTTGAGAATAGCAGATGTGGGAGTGGAAAACGTTATGCGGAGGTACACACCCATGCTTATTAACTGCATTTATTTGGAAAACTCAGTGCCACATGCAACAGGAATTTGTGGGGGGGATGACAAAGTTTCCAAGCAAGACTTTGCAGCTTTAGAAATAGAAATGACCTAAAATTGACCTGCTATGCACTTGGGAGAACTAGAGAAAGAATCTTCTTAGGCACCTAAATGGGGATTTACAAGCATACCTTCTGCCTTCTGTTTCTGGATATCTTGCCCCTGTTAGCAAGAAACCCCTCCCAGGAGTCCCGTTACATGTCCTCGTCTCCTTTCTTTTATAGAACCTCCCGTTTTTAGCAAGAAACCCAGCCCCATAGACACACTCAAGGGCTCCGATGTCACCCTTCAGTGTGAAATAGCAGGCACACCGCCATTCGAAGTCGTCTGGTTCAAGGACAGAAAGCAAGTCAGGAGCAGCAAGAAGTTCAAAGTGACAACCAAGAACTTCAGTGCCAGCGTCCACATTCTCAACCTCGAAGCGGCAGACCTTGGGGAATATCAGTGCAAAGCCACAAATGAGGTCGGAAGCGACACTTGCTCTTGTGCTGTGAAGTTCAAAGGTTAGTAATGAGTGCGACTTCAGTGCAAAGTCTGCGGGCACGCTTTCCTTTGCCTTTCTTTTGCGGCTTCCTTGCCACCTTCCTCTTACCGTAAGGAATTCTCTTCCCTGCCAGAACCTCCTCGGTTTGTTAAGAAGCTGAGCGAAACCTCCACCTATGCCGGGGAACCCACAGCACTGCGGGCCGTAGTAGAAGGCTCCCAACCCATTTCCGTCGTTTGGCTTAAGGACAAAGGCGAAATAATACGGGAAAGCGAAAACCTCAAGATTTCCTTTTCGGATAACATCGCAACTCTTCAGATTGCAAGTGCTGAAGCCACCAACAGCGGGAAGTACATCTGCCAGATTAAAAATGATGCTGGAATGAGAGAATGCGCAGGGCATTTACAAGTTCTAGGTTGGTACAGGCACCCATCCCCTTCTAAAGAATTGAATCTTGGCTGCCTTTGGCATTGCAGCTAATTTGCTTCTTAAGTCTTGGTTTTCTCGAAACTCAAGTTTCTGGATTGTCTCCCTCATTCCAGAGCCGGCTGTGATTTTAGAGAAGCCCGAGCCCATGACGGTGACCTCTGGCAATGCTTTTACTCTGGAGTGCACGGTGGGTGGCACTCCAGAGCTAATTGCCAAGTGGTTTAAGGACGGAAGAGAGCTCACCAACAGCCGCAAGCACCAAATCAGCTTTTCCAACAAGGTGGCGACACTTAAAGTTCTCTCTGCAGACATGAACGACAGGGGATTGTACACTTTTGAAGTGCACAACGAAGTGGGGAAAAGCAGCTGCTCTTCCTCCGTCGACATTTCAGGTTAGCTTGGGATCTTTTTTGTTTCTCATTTGCCCTTCTCTTCTCTTCTGTCGTTTCTCCTCTTAAAAGTTGGCTCTTTGTTGCCTTTTCCTACCCAGACCACGTCGTCCCTCCTTCTTTTATAAGAAGATTGAAAGAAACCTTTGGCGTGCAGGGCTCCTCGGTTGTTTTGGAGTGCAAAGTTGCCGGCTCCCTTCCTATTTCAGTCACTTGGTTTTATGGAGGAAATGAAATTTTCCCAGGGGACAAATATGAAACCGGCTTTTCAGATAATGTCTGTGCTTTGAAGGTGAATGCTCTGGACTCGTCTGATACAGGTCCCTACACCTGTGCTGCCCAGAATGTAGCTGGTTCTGACGAATGCAGTGCCTTTTTGACAGTGCAAGGTCAGTAAAGGATAGACAAGGCATCCGTTGCAAATCTTTCCTGTGCGCGTTTATCTTGCTTTCTTGACAACCTGTTTTATACAGATGTTCGCTACCTGGCACATTTGCGTTAACTTTTTAAATGTTGTGTGTAATTCTAGAACCACCCTCTTTTGCAAAGACGCCAGACCCGCTGGAGGTTTTACCTGGAATGAGTGTAACCTTCAGAAGTCTGATTAGGGGAACTCCTCCATTCAAAGTGAGCTGGTTTAAGGGGAGTAGAGAACTGGTGCCAGGGAAAACGTGCAACATCACCTTGGCAGATTCATCTGCGGAGCTGGAATTGTTCGAAGTGGGACCACTCCAGACTGGAGATTACACCTGCCTTGCCACGAACGATGCTGGCAGTGCTTCTTGCACCACACATCTTTTTGTAAAAGGTTTGTCCAAATGCTATTATTATGGCATGTACACGTGTTAAGTGTGTGTGCATGTCTATGTGATACACACACACACACGTAGAGAGACACCCATATTGCAGTTCTTGGTTTAACCACTTCTTTCATATGACTTTATCTTAGAGCCTGCTGTGTTTGTGAAGAAGCTGAGCGATTTCAGTGTAGAACATGGGAAATCCATAATTCTAGAAAGCACATTCAGCGGAACTCCTCCACTCGCAGTAACGTGGAAGAAGAACGGCTTAAACATCACACAGTCTCCAAAATGCAATATAACCACCACGGAAAAATCAGGCATTCTGGAAATTCTTAATAGTTCTACAGAAGATGAAGGAGAATATATCTGTGAAGTTGCAAATGACGCTGGGGAGGATGTATGTCACGCCCTGGTATCAATCATAGGTGTGTTGCTGTCTTAATAGTTGGTTAACTATTCTTGTACTAATTGCCATCTTCTGATGTGCTTAGATTGACTGTGGGTATTGACTATGATTATTTCTGCTGCAGAACCACCTCATTTTGTTAAGCACTTGGATCACTTGGAGGTGACCATCGGAGAGCCTGCAACTTTACAGTGCCAAGTGGCTGGAACACCAGAAATTAAAGTGTCATGGTACAAAGGAGATACCAAACTAAGATCTACACAGGCTTATAAAATGCACTTCAAGAACAATGTGGCTTCACTCGCTTTCAGCCGGGTAGAGAACGCTGACATTGGCGAATACACCTGCAAAGCAGAAAACAGCGCTGGGTTTGCTACTTCAATGACAACAATCACCATCAAAGGTGATGGCTCTTTTTAAAATAATTGACCCTTGTCATATTACACACAATGTTTGTGTGTAATATGCTGAAGTGTGTGACCCACTTGAATCACAGGCATGGGGACGGGGCTCTCAGCATGTCTACAAGCTGCTTGGCTGAGCTGTAAGGAGACTGAGATAGCTCTGAGTTCTTCCTGTGTCTCCGTGCAGCCTTCCTTCCTTTCCCCAAACCCTGCAAATTACTGAACTTGCATGAGTTTGAAAGGGATGACTGGATAAGGGTATGGGAGGCACACACAGACCTCCTACTCCCTGTGTGTGTCCATATAGGTGGGGGGGGCATGAGGGGTTAGGAACAGAGAACATGGCTCTGTTTATTTTTATTGGAATTCTCCACATGTGCAGGGCATACTGGCCCAGGTATTCTTTTTAGTTTTCTTGCATGGCCAGTTATCATACCCTGCAATTTATTTTTTTGCAGATGTTAAACTTCCTCCTTCATTCACGAGAAAACTGAAAGACGTGCAGGAGACTCTTGGTTCTCCCATAGCCTTTGACTGCCGCATTGTTGGCTCTGAGCCGCTTGAAGTGTCTTGGTCGAAGGATGGGGTGCAGCTGAGAGATGACGACAACATTCAAACCACCTTCTTAAGCAATATAGCGACGCTTCAGATCTTGCAAACCTCCATGGCTCACGCTGGCCAGTACACTTGCACAGCTCACAATGCTCTTGGGACTGCTTCTTCCAGTGCCAAGCTCCTACTCACAGGTTTGTAAACAACTAAGTCCGAAGTTGTAGCATGCTGGTTCAGTTTTAAAGAACGTGAACAAGTCACAGAGCCGTAACAACAGACTAAGAGTTTGCTGTTTGAAGGGAAGGCAATACGTCCTGCCATGCCTTTTCACTTTTTGATTTTCTTTCTTTTCCTTAGAACACCTGAAACCACCATTCTTTGATGTGAAGCCTTTGCCCCTTGACGTTGCTCTTGGGGAAAGCGGTTCTTTCAAGTGTCATGTCACAGGTTCAGTGCCAATGAAAGTCAGCTGGGCGAAAGATAACCGTGAGATCCGCCCTGGTGGCAATTACAAGATTACACTGGTAGAAAACACTGCCACACTGACCATTCTTAAAGTAGGCAAAGGTGATGGTGGACTGTATACTTGTTATGCAAGCAACAGTGCTGGGAAGGATTCTTGTGGCGCTCAGCTGAGTTTCAAAGGTAATTTGATGGAAAGTGCTGTCAGTTCTTCTTCTTCTTCTTCTTCTTCTTCTTCTTCTTCTTCTTCTTCTTCTTCTTCTCCTTCTTCTTCTCCCCCCCCCCCCATTTTGTAAAAATAAAGACATGTTTGAATCTTCCAGCTAAAATGGGCACAAGTGGGTGGCATTCTGTATCTAGAGTAGCAGCTGATAAAAATCTTCTTGAAGTTATTTTCTTGAGCATATTAATACCACACCGGGGTTTTCGTTTATTGCTTACAGGCCTGTTTAAAATTAGCAGCCTGTGGAAATTTATTAGGCCGTTAACAGGCTGAACATAGACTCTCCTTTTAATATGTGACACTTGAGTTGTGGTATCATGTTTTCCACTGAAGTGCGATTAAGCTGGGAAATCTGTGGACCAGAATAAGAAAAAAGACTTGGTGTTTATTTGTGCGATAAGAAAATACAGTGTTGTATCCAGTCTTCTCTCTCCATTGATAGAAGGCTCTTGGATCCACTGGAGGCTTCCATCAGTGGAACAGGGAGGGAGGTGACATCAAGCAATTCTCCCTCCCCGCAGTCCACAACCTCTCATACCACCTTTCACTATGTTTCAAAGGATCCCCCAACCCTCTGGAACACTTTTGATGGGTGCCTGGGGCTGCTGATGGGAGGGGAAATTGAAAACATTTCCTTCTCATTCTTCCAATGGAATCTTCCACTCAATCAGTCCAGTGGAGGGACACCACTGGACTGCAACGCATGCAGCCATTATTTAAATGGGCAAGAGTGTTATGAGCTTCCATAACTTTAACTGGACATAGACAAGCTTTAGGGAAAACTTCAGGCCAGATCTGAAATCATATTACATAGAGAAATCAGCCTTCAGATATTGCACGTTTAGAAGGAATCTGAGTGGCTATTGATGTAAACAGGCCTGCTGAGTTGTTTCTATCAAGGCCCTTGGCATTTTATGAATAGCAGAGATTCAATACATGGAGCTTTCCCCAGCATGATAATGCAACAATAGGGGAAGCTTTACCTGCTGAATATCCTTCTAATGCACAGTTGTCAAAGGCACAAAATCACTGCTCCCCTGCCTAATCTCAGAATACTAGGCTAGATTTAGAAGCAAGCCAAGCCCCATTCCACAGAGAATGCATATGGAAGGCACGTTCAGCCAGGTCCACTGCATTTCCCTAGCCTGGTACAGTGCAGTAGTGATGGTAGATGTCAATTCCTGGCTGTCTCCATGCATTCTAGGAGGAACGCAAGGATGGAAGAGGAGCAAAATGTTGCTGGGGTAGTGAGCAATATTGACAGCCTCCTTCTTAAAGTTGGAAGGGAGGCTCAAGCAAATAGATCACAGTGTGGGTTACTAACTCTGGATAAAGTATTTGCAATGGTATGTGCACAAGAGTTCCGCTGGATCAGATCAAAAGGTTCTCTAGTCCAGCATCGTCTTTCCCACAGTGGCCAATCAGATGTCTCTGGGAATTCCATAAACAGGAGATGAGGGCAATAGCTCTCTCCCACTGTTTCCCTCCAGCCATTTCTATTTGGAGGCTTGCTGCCTCTGATCTGATCCTGGAGGTAGCCTACAGCCATCATGACTTCCATCCATTGAGGGCCTAATCCTCTGTGGTTATATTTATCAGTTGTATTTCTCCTTTTTTGTCTTAGTGTAGTGTTGCATGTAATGGAGATAATTTAAATTTTACAAGGAGGGGCTGATAGAATCCCCTGTGCTTCCATGTGTGCTTCTCCAGTCTTTTTATCATACCACCACCATGAAATATACTTCTGAGGCAGATGTGGTTTGAACTGTTCTTGAGTGCTCTATGGCTTGACTTGTAAGGGATCAGTTTGCTGCTGTAGATTGACCGTAAACTCTTTGCCAGTACACTTTGATAGCTAATATAGATGACACACATTCCTGAGATCTTGCAAAATTAACACAAGCAATTTTATGTATTCATTTTCTTTCCTTGTTGTTGTTTTTTAATAGAGCCACCGAGGTTTATTAAGAAGTTAGACTCCTCCAGGGTTGTGAAAGAGCACGATTCGACTAGATTTGAATGCAGAATAGGTGGCTCTCCAGAAATTAACATTGTGTGGTACAAGGGTGAAACTCAAATTCATCCCAGTGACAAATTCAGCATGTCATTCATCGATTCTGTGGCAGTCATTGAAATGCACAGTCTGAGTGTTGAAGACAGTGGAGACTACACTTGCGAAGCCCAAAACGCAGCGGGTAGTGCAAACAGCAGTACTTCACTGAAAGTGAAAGGTCAGAACCTGATCTTCCTTTGCTTTCTCTACCCTTCCTGTTGTAGAAGGTTGCAAGGGCTTGCCGTCTTCTACTAAGCAAGCCGATATCAGTTTCCATTAAATGCCACTAGTAGGCCCCTTTATTTGGAATGGGAAATTTCCTTTGCATGTCTCTTCTCTCCCATTTCATTGCAATCCTTCATTCTTCATGGTGGGCTCTCTGTTCTTTCAAACATAGCTCCTTTGCATTTAACAGAAATCCAAACCTCCTCTTTTGTAGCTCCTCCTGTTTTCCGCAAGAAACCGCGGCCAGTAGAGGCTCTGAAAGGTTTCGATGTTCACCTTGAATGTGAGCTTCAGGGCACTCCTCCCTTCCATGTTTCATGGTACAAAGAGAAAAGAGAAATAAGAAGCAGCAAAAAGTACAAGATCTTGTCTGAGAATTACCTTGCTAGCATTCACATTCTCAACGTTGACGCAGCAGACATTGGTGAATATCACTGTAAAGCTGTCAATGATGTGGGAAGTGACACTTGCATCTGCTCTGTGATGCTGAAAGGTTGGTAAAAGACTTTCCATTGCCATGTTTTCCCCGGACGCTCCAGGTTTTTAAAATCTTACTCTCTTTTCCATCACTTACATATTTTCCACCTCTTGATCAGGACCCCCAAGGTTTGTGAAGAAACTTAATGATACCACCGCTGTTGTTGGGGATCCAGCAGAACTGCAAGCTACGGTAGAAGGTTCTGAGCCGATTTCTGTTGTTTGGATGAAAGACAAAGGTGAAATCATCAGGGAAAGTGAAAATGTCTGGATGTCATATTCCGATAAAGTTGCCATCCTTCAGGTTGTAAATGCAGAACCAAGCAACACTGGGAAGTATACCTGCCAAATTAAAAACGATGCCGGAAGTCAGGAGTGTTTTGCTACTTTATCAGTTCTAGGTTGGTATAGAGTAAAAAAACAACAACAACACAAAAGCATACTGAAGAATAAATATTTTAACGTATTAACATCTTATTTACAAATGTGACTCGTTTTGCATCTTATTCCAGAGCCAGCATCTATAGTGGAGAAACCAGGACCAATGAAAGTCACAACTGGAGATTCTTGTACATTGGAGTGTACGGTAGCTGGGACACCAGAGCTGACTGCTCGGTGGTTCAAGAACGGACACGAGCTCTCTTCCGACCACAAATACAAAATCACTTTCTTCAACAAAGTAGCTGGGCTTAAGATTCTGAATACAGGAGTAGAGGACAGTGGAGAATATACGTTTGAGGTGAAAAACAATGTAGGCCAAAGCAGTTGCAAAGCATCAGTCCAAGTTTCAGGTTAGTTGAATGACTTGGGAATATCCCATCTGCATCTTGATATATGGACTTATCTAATTCAGTGATTTCCTATACTGCTTAACCACTGAAATTTCCAAGTGCTGTACGATCAAACTAGACAGCGGATAAAATAAATTTAAGTGAATGATTAAAGATGGAAAGCTTCCTTAAAATGCCTACTGAAATAAGAAGGTCTTCAAAAAGCGCCTGATGTTGAACAGAGAGCGGGCTGCTCTAATGTTGGCTACGAGAGAGTTCCACATAATTGGACCCACAATACTGGATGTGGAGACACAAGGAGAAGCCATGGACATGCCTCTAAAATGAAGAGAGTGCATATGCCTGCTTTCAAGATCCATCTCAAACTTCTTATGCCAATAAATAGTTTAATTATTGTTAAGCCCTTGGGAATCTATTACTTTTTTAAACTAAACTTAACATGCCATAATGTTTCTATCTTTGCTTTGTGCTCCACAGATCGCATTATACCACCTTCATTCACAAAGAAGCTGAAGGAAACACATGGGCTCTTGGGTTCATCTGCTGTACTTGAGTGCAAAGTAATTGGGTCACCTCCCATTTCTGTTTTTTGGTTCCATGACGGAGAAGAGATCACTAGTGGAGAAAAGTATCAAGCAACTCTTACAGATAACACTTGCTCTTTAAGAGTGAATGCCGTTCAAGAGTCAGATGCCGGAAATTACATTTGCACGGCAACTAATGTAGCTGGATCTGATGAATGTGATGCATATTTCATTGTCAGAGGTAAATACTGAAACTTAGGTAGATAATAAGAACAGGATATCAGGGGTTGGGTTTTTTTAAAAAAAACCCCACATGTTCCTTATATTCTTTATATCTTTTGTAAATGCAGCTGCTTGCCTTCCAACCATAACTATGTTTCATTAACCTCTTGTTACGTATGTCTAGAACCTCCATCTTTTGTGAAGAAACCAGAACCTCTGCAAGTTTTATCTGGGGCAAATATAACTTTCACAAGTATCATTAAAGGAAGCCTTCCCCTTGATGTGAAATGGTTTAGGGGTAGCGTTGAACTATCCCCAGGACATAGATGTAACATCTCTCTAGAAGAATCAGTGGCTGAACTGGAGCTTTTTGATGTACTCCCAGCCCAAAGTGGAGACTATACTTGCATTGTTAGTAACGAAGCTGGCAAAATCTCTTGCACAACCCAACTCTTTGTAAAAGGTTTGTTCTTTGTTTCGGCTTCCTTTGTTTACACTGGAACAAAATCCAAAATCCCAGGCAATTATCTTAAACTTTTGCTCTCGTGTTATTTCTGATAGAACCAGCGAAATTTGTGAAGAAACTGAATGACTTCAATGTTGAGAAAGGAAAGCAGGTAATCCTGGAATGTACATACACTGGGACACCTCCTATTGCAGTGTCCTGGAGGAAAAATGCTATAAACATATCACAGTCAGAAAAATACAGCATCACCACTACTGAAACATCTGCCATACTTGAGATCTCTAGTAGCAAACTGGACGATGCTGGGCTGTATTCTTGCCATATAGAAAATGACTCGGGACAAGATAATTCACAGTCTACGGTCTCAATACTAGGTTTGTAGATTGTTTTAAAAGTGACCGCCCTTTTTCATTAACTTTATGGTTGTTGTGACACGTGGAAGGATCTGGCTGGTTTTGTAACTGAGTCTGTGTGCTTCTTCTCTAGAACCACCTTATTTTGTCAGAAGCCTGGAACCGACTCAGGTGACAGTAGGGGATTCTGCATCACTGCAGTGCCAAATTGCGGGCACACCAGAAATCACTGTGTCGTGGTACAAAGGAGACACCAAACTGAGAGCAACCGCTACCTCTAAAATGCACTTTAAGAACCAAGTTGCCACGCTGGTGTTCACTCAGCTGGGTAGCAACGATGGTGGAGAGTATATTTGCAAAGCAGAAAATAGTATTGGAGAAGCTTCCTGTTCAGCACTACTGACTGTTCAAGGTGAATATGGCAATATGCTTTTGAAAGCCCCGGAGACAATGATTTATTGCTCTTTGAAAATGTGCCCGTGCGTCAGAACAGGAAATGCATTCTATGCCATGACCCCGGACTTCCTTATTCTTGTGCCTTCATGGTGGTGTTGCAGCAGTGATCTGGCTTTCAAAACTGCTTGTGCCCACAAAGTTTTGACAGTGGACATGCTGCTTCTTTCCAATCCATGCACATCCCATGGGTCCTGCTAAAATCTTGTAACTTTTCATGCCACACGTTTCATGTAGCGTAGGGGGTTTTGTCCCACTTTTGCAGTGCTATGGTGCAAGAGTGTCTCTCCGGGTTATCAGTGGGGGGTAACACACTGGAGAAGCATGGCATGGCAGGTAATAATATGGAATAATGTGTGGACAGTTTAAATCCATCACTATTACACTATTATTGCCTCGATGGCATGGTGCAGAATATATATGCAAAAGATCCCCATGTTTCTACCTGTTCTTTATTCCTTAACAGCAAATTTCCATAGATTTAATATAAACAAGTTATGATGCTTCACTATAGAACCATCTGTGTCATGGACCTGACTAGAACTTCTCTATGACGTAACTTCCTTCCTACCCACAGGATTCAATCTTTCTGTTCTTGCTAATAGTGAATAATCAAACATCGGCTAATCTTTAAAAATGAATTCCATCTTCTATGCCATTCAGTATTTATCAGTAATGTTTGAAAAAAATACAATGACTCCCATTCACCTTTAGCAGCCAATTAAGCTAATTCTCACTTATTTCAATGGGATTTAGTCATCACTGCCTTTAGCTAGATTGGGGACATATGTTGCTACAAATGTGCATACTATTTATCTCTATGAAAAAATCTTAAGCAGTGGAAATATAGTACAACAACTGAAACACTCAGTCAACAACACTCCAATGTACAATATTTGTTCCCTTGCAGAGCTTAAACTTCCTCCTTCATTTCCCCGGAAATTAAGAGATATTCACGAAACTGTTGGATTACCAATTACATTTGATTGTGGCATTACTGGTTCCGAACCCATTGAAGTAACCTGGTATAAAGATGGCGCACAAATAAGAGATGGCTATAATGTGCAAACGTCATACTTAAACAACGTTGCAACTCTGCAGATCTCACAAACTGACATGAGTCTTGCCGGACAATATACTTGCACAGCTTCCAATGCTATTGGAACTGCTTCTTCTAGTGCCAAACTCATCCTTACAGGTTTGTCAAGTGTCAAATGTACTTTTCTTTGATGTCATCAATGGGATGTTTCCCCACTTACGTGCCTATCCTAAATGAAGAATATGCTGTGACTTGGGCCTCTTCCTGCAATTACCATGTGTTTCTTTCTTAACAACGTAACTCATCTGGATTAACATGTGCAAAGTTACACCTTATTTTTACTTCTTCCAATCTTTAGAAGGGAAGACTCCTCCGTTCTTTGACATCCCAATTGCACCTGTTGACGCCGTTGCTGGTGATGGTGCTGACTTTGAATGCCATATTTCTGGAACACGCCCAATAAAGGTTACTTGGTCAAAGGATAACCGAGAACTGCGAACTGGAGGGAACTACCAGATCAGCTATGTGGAAAATATAGCCCATTTGACAATTCTGAAAGTTGGCAAAGGGGATTCTGGAAAATATACGTGTCATGCTAGCAACGAAGTTGGAAAGGACTCTTGCACAGCTCAACTTAACATTAAAGGTACTGGGTGCTTAATCTGTACCAGCTTCCATTATATCATATTGGCTTCTCTCTAAAGAACAGTGAGCAGATTTTCACATGTGGGAAGGGTTTTGTTTTTGTTTACTTCTCCCCGCATCTTCCAAAAAGTCACATTTGAATTTCAGAGGATGACCTGTAATAGTGTGTTATGCAGTGCAGGAGGTGGCTGTACCTGGCATTGGAATCAACAGACTCTGGAGACCCCTCGTATGAGTGCCTTCCACTCGCCTAGGAGGTCTCAGAGTTCAAGCTACAATGACAAAGTGATGCTTTGGAAAACATCACAACATCTGTATTTTGACAAGACATACTGGAGGAAACTGAAAATACGCATTGAAGAGTGTTTGGGTGGTAGTCCATGGCATGTGAGCAGATTTCCATTTGTCCATTGGGACTTCCCCTTCCTCTCCTTCCCCATGCAGTCCCATGAACTCCCACAAATATGTTCTTGGGGGGCACTCAATCCTCTGGAGCAGATTTGTGGGAGCACTTGGTCTTCGGGGGAAACCGAGAAGAATGGGAAGTCTCATCATGCAAGTGCAAGTTTGTTCTGCTGGATGTGAGCCCCTGACAGTAAATGGGGAAATCCAGGAGAATAGAAGACAGTTGTTCGGAGGGTGACAAAGATTTTTCTTCCTTTCTGACAGAACGACAGACTCCACCTTCCTTCACCAAAAAGCTGTCAGAAACTGTAGAAGAGACAGAGGGGAACACATTTAAACTTGAGGGCCGTGTTTCTGGCTCCCAGCCTTTGACTGTTGCCTGGTACAAGAATAACCAGGAGATTTATGAAAGCCCTAATTGCGAAATATCATTCAAGAACAACACTCTTCTCCTTGAAATTAAGAATTCAGGACAAGCTGATGCAGGTTTATATACCTGCAAAGTGTCCAATGAGGCTGGGAGTGCACTCTGTACTTCTTCTGTGGTTATTAAAGGTCAGTTGACAGCCTCTATGGTATTTATTTTTCTTTTTAAGCTCATAAGCTTTTGGTGTTTTCTGATTGTCTAATTGCGCTATAATACTCATTAATTGCAATTACTTTTCTACATTGGGTGATAAAATCCAGTCCCACCTTATTTATTCATAGGACTTGCAGGAGTTAAAGTGTAAGATTAGGAAAATAGTAGGCAATTCTTCTGAAGATGTTCATTACTTGACATTTCTCTTATTAAAAATGTTCTGCTGTTTACTAAACTCTTTAATAATGCCACTTTATGCATGCTTGAAGAGGCAAAAATAGTTTGAAAAAGACATCTTCCAGATGTTTTTCTGTAAATGCTAAGCCTTCTGAAAAAGTTATCTTATCTTTTCATCACTTTTTAATATAAATAATTAGTTCTCATACTTACTGTTAACAGTGCATAAAAACTTCATCCATTAAAAAAAATGTTTTGCAAATAAATCCATTAAGGACTGCTTCAAAAGTTAGAAAGTGTTTAATGCTTCCCAACACTTGAAGATATAGCTGCATTTGTGAAAGTCTGATCAGATAAGCAATATATTGAGTGCCTGCTTTTACTTACATGGAACTGCTATCCATGTAAGGACTCTTTGAAATGTTTTTTCCCCTTAACAATATCACATTAAAGGTATCAAAGGTGAAGGATTGCAACCAATTGTGTAATATATTGTTCCAACCTTTCTGGCTTGTACATCTTTGGTAGCTTGTTGTGAAATCATCAAATTTTGGGCTGTTAACATAAAAGGCGATAATGCATATTTTGCAGCTAATTCAATGCTTTCATATTCCTTTCTCTTTGCAAAATAACAGCTTTATGTGCTACCTTAACGTATGCATACTTCACACCTCCATTCTTTTTGTACTACTTCTACCATATAAATACTGTACTGGGAAAATGGAATGGATTCATCAGCATCCGCTGCATAATCTTATTCAAACCCAGATCTGTATCTTGTTATGGAAGAGAAATTATTACTTAACATCTTTTCTTCTCTTGCTTCATTATTTTGTCCCTTCGAATGGCATTACAGAGCCCAAAAAACCACCAGTATTTGATCAACCTCTTAAACCGGCAACAATAGAAGAAGGTAAAATCTTGCAGCTCAGTTGCCATGTCAAGGGATCGCAGCCCATCAGAATCCAGTGGCTAAAAGCTGGGAAAGAGCTAAGATCATCTGATAAATGCAGCTTGAGCTTTGCTAATGGATCCGCTGTTTTGGAAGTCCAGGCAGTTACTAAGACTGATTCTGGCGAGTATATATGCAAAGCTTCGAATGCAGCTGGAACTGACTCTTGCAAGTCAAAAGTGACAATTAAAGGTACAGTGAAACTGAATGCTTTGGTGATGAAACAGTAACTCAAAATTCCGGTATCAGTCTATTCAGTATCTCCCTGTTACAGTAGATAGGAGCAGCTTCACCTATAAATTAGCAGGTCAAAACTGCTTATTTTTCCTGGGCACGTGACTGCATATCACACTACAACTTGCATATTCACATGCATTATTTCATAGTATTGCCACCCAAAATGCATTTGCTTCAATACCCTGAGCTAGTTGTTCCTTGGTATCCTGTATTTTATACATGACTTGTATAAAATTAAATCAAACAAAAGGACCCCAATACATAAGCTGGGTAGTATTTTGTGCATTTAGTCAATGGTCTCATCTATGGCATGGGTTGTTGTTGTTGTTTGGTTTTAGTGTAGTCCCTTTCTGCTCCACCACTTAATTCCCTCAATATTCTTTTTTCAGAAAAAGCAGCAGCTGCACCAGCAGCAGCTAAGAAAGCACCAACTGATGGCAAGCTTTACTTCGTCTCGGAGCCTCAAAGCATCACTGTCATCGAAAGTAAGCCAAGCTTTTAAAAAAATAGCCATATTTCATAATACTTGAATTTGGCATATGCTGACTGCTGTTTCCCCCTGGCCAGGGACAGATATTTTCTTTACCACATTTCATTTCTTTTCTTCTTCATCAGAGAGCGTTGCAACATTTATTGCCAAAGTAGGTGGCGATCCCATCCCCAATGTTAAATGGATGAAGGGAAAATGGAGGCAACTCAACCAAGGAGGTCGCATTAGCATCCAGCAAAGAGGAGATGAAGCCAAGCTGGAAATAAAGGATACAACAAAAACTGATTCTGGGCATTACAGATGTGTGGCTTTCAATCAACACGGTGAAATTGACAGCAACGTCAACCTACAGGTTGAGGAGAAGAAACAAGAAGTGATAGAAGGTGATCTTAGAGCAAAACTAAAGAAGTAAGTACCAGAATTGCTCTAAGTTTTAATCTGAAGGTGAGGCAGGATCTGAACCACAAATATAACTCAGGCTGCAACCCTAAACACTCTTAATAGCAGTCGTGTTCCACTGGACTTAGCAGGACTTATTTCTGACTAAACATGCCTCTTGAAGTCTATCGGACTATACCTGATCATGACACTCAAACTTCAGTCTGGTAAACATGTAGTAGATGTTATGCAGCCTTTTGCAGCCTTTTCAGCACTAGGGGCTAACAGAATGTTGTATTAATTAAAGTCTGAAACCACAATTTGATCCACTCTCTAATGCTGAGGACAACAGCCATGAGTTTTAGAAAATCAAACATTATGGTTTAGGTTGTGCTTAATCATGACTAACAAGTCCCACTGATTTCAGAGAGTCTACTCTAAGCATGATTCAATCCATATCCAATTGTATATGAACGAGATATCCCACAACGTGACAGCAGACCTACAGGGATATATCAGACATGCTGTTTTAAGGGCATGAATGAAAAGTTCTTTTTCCTGGTCAGAAAAACCATTAAGAGAAACTTGTCAAGAAGTAATTTATGATTCTCTATGGCATGTTACATAGAGGAATGTAAATTATCTGAAAAGTTAACTAAGTGCAAACCTATGCATTGTGCACACAGAGGTAAGCTTGGCTGAGTTAAAAAAGGATTCTAGATTCAGGTAGGTAGCTATGTTGGTCTGACGCAGTCAAAATAAATTAAAAAATTAAGACATTATCCAGTAGCACCTTAGAGACCAACTAAGTTTGTTCTGGGTATAAGCTTTCTTGTGCATGCACACTTCTTGAGATACACTGAAACAGAAGTCACCAGACCCTAATATATAGTGGGAGGGTGCGGTGGGGATTTTCTCAGAAGGGTAGTAGGAGATGGGTGATTGACTCAATGGGTATGGTAAACCTGTTAACGACTGCAATTAGTCTTACAGGAAAAAGCAAGGGATAGTCTGCAGATGACCAAAAATAGCTTTAGCAATTTAGCAATTCAGAACATTGAACCATTCAACACAGAGAGCATCTTTTATGAACAACACCAAAAATTCTGCCATTTCTATAGGACCCCAACTAAAAGGAAGGAAGATGAGGAAGAAAAGGCCATTGATATAATGGAACTTCTGAAAAATGTAGATCCTAAAGAATATGAAAAATATGCACGTATGTATGGAATTACCGATTTCCGAGGTCTCCTCCAAGCCTTTGAGCTGCTGAAACAAAGCCAGGAAGAAGAAACTCATAGACTGGTAAATACCAGCATATCCATTTGCTTCAGAGTAATTTTTTGAAATGTGTTGTGCTATTATTGCTTAAATAAGTGTGTTCAATATTCCAGATATGCAGTTAACCAATTACAGAGATTTATATTCTATTTTGGAACTTAGCTGTTGCTTCTGATGTCATGAAGGTTCACATTTGGGGATCGTTTATTCATGGCATCTTCACAGCAAACCCTACTCAGTGTTGTTCTCCAAAAGATGTCAATCATACCTCATCACATGAGTTGTATAGACTAAGAGGCATTGTTTAGGGACAGTAGAGAAGAAAAGAGGTGCTTCTGATAGTTTTTAGTGGGTTCTCTTTGGGTAACCTTAAGCATTTTGGAAGGATTGGAGTTGAGCTGTCCTGCATGTAAAGGAAGTTAGATCTGCAATGAATATACAGAACTGCTTCATTTTCGTAAAGTTTTGGCAAAAGGGAATAGCTAAAAGCATGAAGGTTTTCTACCATTTTAAACCTTGGTTTTTGCTCCAACAGGAGATTGAAGTAACACAGAGATCTAGAAGGGAAGAACAAGAGTTTGATGAACTGGTATCATTTATTCAGCAAAGACTTACACAGACAGAGGTAGTTATTGCCATATATTACACCATTTAATTATGTGTGCTGACAACTGTAGCTAATACATAGCATAGGCTGTGCTCTGAAACAGTCAAACATATGAAAAATGTTTTTCAGCCCGTCACTCTGATCAGAGATATTGAAGATCTGACTGTAGTAACAGATGAAGATGCCGTGTTTGAGTGTGAGATTAAAATTAACTATCCAGAAATCAAACTTTCCTGGTACAAAGGCACGGAAAAACTGGACTCTAACAACAAGTATGAAATAAGAATTGAAGGTGACCGACACATACTTAAAATCAGGAATTGTCAACTTGGAGATCAAGGAAATTACAGAGTGGTCTGTGGGCCACATATTGCCAGCGCTAAGCTTACTGTGATTGGTAAGTGCAAAATTTCTGTTTAACATAAACTTAAGCTTTGATTTTACTTGGCATTTTCTAAAATATGTACTTGAACTTGCTAACAGAACCAGCAATTGAACGGCATCTGCGTGACACTTCACTCAAGGAAGGCTTTACGTGCTCTTTCGTCTGCCAGTTTTCTGTTCCAAATGCAAAATCCCAGTGGTTCAGAAATGGAAAGGCTCTTAAGATAGGAGGTAGATATTCAGCTGAAGTCTCAGAGAAGATGCACAGGCTCATTATTAAAGATGTGCGAACAGAAGACCAGGGGCGCTATACCTGCAGGTTTGACCATCTAGAAACAACTGCTGACCTAACCATTGAAGGTTTGTATATGCACATCTTTATGTAAGAATAAGCAAGTTTGGGGGTAATCTTGACAAATAAGACAGAAAAGACAATGCTGGGAAATCCTCTGTTTGAAGAAAATTCTGCTATACTTCTTCCCTCACTGCCCAAGATATCAGTCATGCTGTCATTGTACACATTCTTATCTCAGCTTATTTCTCTTTGAACATTCTTATAGCTTGACTTTACAATGGGAGGGGTTTTTCCACCCCATTTCATCTTTTGGCACTTTTATGCTGAGGTTTTTACGATGATCGCAGCCCTTTCCATTGTTACCTGGCTTCTATTGCTTCTGACACAGCGCTGTGCCAACTATCTTAAGTTTCGGATCTACTTCCAGTATACGAACTCGCTGTCATGGAATGCCGAATGCTCAGTTCTTTGTATAACTTTCTTTGTTTTTTGGTGGAGTTGTGTATGTAGGCAAAGCTTCATGTAAAGGAATAATGGTTACATTTTCAAAAAATTGTTTCCAAAAACAGCTGAACCCATCCAGTTTACAAAGACCATTCAGAACATAGTGGTGAGTGAATACCAATCTGCAACCTTTGAGTGCGAGGTATCCTTTGATGATGCAGTCGTCACATGGTATAAAGGCAAAGTTGAACTCAGGGAGAGTCAAAAGTACAGTTTCAGAAGTGAAGGCCGTTGCCATTATATGACTATCCACAACGTTACTGCAGATGATGAAGGTAATGTTACACTATTTGCTTCCTTCCCTTGCTGTCGTCCCCGCCCCCCCGCCCCCGTTGCTGACAAAAATGATGTCACATAACAAATTGCCTTTGTGATTTCAGGGGTGTATTCTGTAATTGCTCGTCTGGAGCCAAGAGGTGAAGCAAGAAGCACTGCTGAACTTTATCTGACTACTAAAGGTTAGTAAATGCTTTCTTCAACTTAAAAAACAACAACACAGGACGTAAGATGGAAGGGTGGAAATGATGTCCGCGAAGTGGAAATAATTTCAAATGCAAATCTACTTTCTTCTCTTGCAGAAATTAAACTGGAAGTGAAGCCCCCAGGTAAAGAAAAAAAGCATGGATGCATTTGTCTCAAGTTTTATTTTTGTATATCATGCCCACACATGATGAGGTTCTCTGCCTGTACAGTTCCCCTTCCACCTGAAGCCCCTACCCCTCTGGGTTGGATGCCAGTGTGGAGCCTCCCCAGACTTTCAGCAATGGCCCCTGGATGTTTCTAGATGGGGGGTGGGGCTAAAAATCCCCTGGTACATGCACAAAAGCCTGCAGCCTCCATACTAAAGTTAGTTTCAGTGAGCATAGGCTATTTGCTCTTGTGTGTTCCAAGTAGGACAATTAAAGGGTTGGAGCCAAACTTAGTTGCTTGCAAATGAAAGCCACCCTTCTATCCTGAAAATACCTCATCCTTTCTTCCATTTTTGAAGGCCTCCTAACCCCACTGGAACAGATTTTAAGAGGGTGCAAGGGACTGCAGAGGGAAGGCGGAATTGGCAAAAGTCACCCTCTTTCCTTCCGCCGGAGTTCTGCTCCCACTAGCAAGATGCTCCTGTCAGTGGGCGAAACATCTGGATCTAAGCCAAATGGAATATTTAGAATGGCTTTTTCATAAGGGCAAATGACTTAAGAGTCATCTTCTAACTGAACCAGGACAGTCCATTCCATTCCAGGACACGCTATTCTTTTCCTCCTGGTTTTTAATTTCTTCCCCCCTCCACAAAAGTCAGCAAGCGTGCTGTGGCCCCTTTTCATTCCTTATTGTGCTGTGCTTGGTCCCTGTGCTTTGGAAATAAGTTTTTGCACTTCTGCAAACTTCATGACGGATGGGAACCTTTGGCCCTCCAGAAGTTGCTCAACAAGCATGGCCAGTGGGAGTTGTTGTTCAGCAATATAAGGAGGGCCAAAGTTTCCCCATACCTCCCTTAAGAGATTTCCAAAGCTTTGGGTACCTCCTGTGTGTGTGTGTGTGTGTGTGTGGTATCACTTAAGCTGCATAAGGATCCACACTTCGAGAATGAGTTTCTTATTCGTATACGGGATGCAGCCAGGATTAATCTGATGGTCCCTTTCCTTGCACATTTGGTTCTCTAGATATCCCAGATGCTAGAGTTGCAGTTCCTGTTGAAGTTCCAGCTGAAGGTAAGCCTTATATACAAAAGATTCCGCTGTTAAGGGTGGGAGAGCAGGTGGTTTAGAATTTGTGTGCCATATGAATGTTCATTGATTGAATTTTCCCTTGCGTTTATCAGAAACTCCTGCTCTTCCTCTCTTCCTTCTTATGCCAGAAGAGAAGAAAAAGGAAAAAGGTATTACAGTTCTGTTGCATACATGCTCAGAAATGCAGATCTTTACATGCACTTTCACTTGCTGCTGGGTTCATTTTGGGTGGCTAATGGCTTTATCTATTTTGTACTTGTTTTAGTTGTTAAAAAGACAACTGTGCAGAAAGTGACCAAAAAGGTGGTTCCAAAAGCTCCAGAAGAAGTTGCCCCTCCTAAAGGTACTATCATACTAGAAGTGTTGATTCAAATACTATAAAATTGATTTATAAGGGACATATGTTAACCAGTGTAGATTAAGGCATAATCACAGCAAAGGAAGGGGGGGAACCATGTTACTCTCATTCTAAAAACTTTAGTTTTCACATGTTACTACAAATGCATAAGTTCTATATCAGCAAGCATGTGTAGGCTCTGTTCATGCAATGGGGTCCAGTACTATTTGGTTATTAAGACACAGCTCCAGCTTACGTCCCAGAGCAGCCATATGCATGTCTACTCAGATGTCTATTCAGCCAATGGGACTTACAGTCTACAATCTGCCCTCACTTATCTGGGAGTAAGAATTCAATAGGGCTTACACTGGAGTGTACCTGGTTAGGACTGCATTGTAAGGGCAGGATTCCACTCATGAGTCCCGTCAGTGGAAGACCTGCATGGGGACTTCCACTTGCACAATGGGGCTTCCCCTCTCCCTGTGTGCCCCCCCTTCCCCATGAAACTGGTTCGGGGGAGGGGGGAATCAAGACAACCCTCAGAACAGCACACAGTGGGAAGAGGGGGGGGGGTCATTCTGTCTGGCAAGTCAAGATGTTTCCCCTGGTGGAACAGTTGTCCTAGCATGACGTTGAATTCCTCCCTAGCTGTGGATGGCTTTAAAAGAGTATTAGGCAAATTAATGGAGGGGAAGACTGCCAGTGGCTACTAGCCATGTGGAGAGCCAGTGTGGTGTAGTGGTTAAGAGCGGTAGTCTCGTAATCTGGGGGACCGGGTTCGCGTCTCCGCTCCTCCACATGCAGCTGCTGGGTGACCTTGGGCTAGTCACACTTCTTTGAAGTCTCTCAGCTCCACTCACCTCACAGAGTGTTTGTTGTGGGGGAGGAAGGGAAAGGAGAATGTTAGCCGCTTTGAGACTCCTTAAAGGGAGTGAAAGGCGGGATATCAAATCCAAACTCTTCTTCTTCTTCTTCTTCTTCTTCTTCTTCTTCTTCTTCTTCTTCTTCTTCTTCTCTACTCCACTTCTACCACAGTTGGAGGAAGCAATGCTTCCGAAGCCACAAGAGAGAATTGCTCTTATGCTAATGTTCTGCCCCCTGGTTTCCCACAGCCATCTGGTTGGCCACTGTGAGAACAGGGTTTTGGATTCGATGGGCCATTGGGCTGATTCAGGAGGCTATTATTAGGTCTTGTGTGTGTGTGATTGCAGCCTCAGTTGGGTTGTCGCTGCTGAATTTGACAGAAGACTCAATTAGCTATATTTGTTCCCGAGATTTGTTCCTCTCCCCTTTGTCTTTAAATGTTAACGAGAATGCCGCGCATCTTAACAATACAAACCGAAGATCTCAGTCCAGTTTCATCTGACTAATGTTAATGAGACCAGATGAAATTAAATCCAAAGGCTAGCTCATGATGCTCAATCAAGCCGCTTAGCAGACATATCTGTAAATGTTTCAGAAGTGGCAAAGGAACCAGAACCCCCATCTTCGGCCCTAGTCCCAGTTCCAAAAGTACAGGAAATTATTCCAACAGAAGGTAAAGAATCAAATACTGAAATGCGCATACTAAGAAAATAATCTTTTATGAGGAAAATGGCACCCACTCCCCATCTTTTATTGCTTGGGCCATTTAAAATGTGGCGCTGTCATTCTTCATTTCCCCTTCAGTCATCCTAACATCATTATTCATGCAAAGGTCATCCCTTTACAGGATTTTCCAGATAATACTAATTTGAACTCTTTCTTCAACGTTTACTTCAGGAGCTTGCTGCAGATAAGCCGGGGGATTTAACTATCAGTTGACTAGAATACCCACTGAAATACTGATAGTTTATTAAAAGGACTTTGAAAAGACAGTAGGTAGAATTAAAGCAGAATGGCTTTTGATCTAGTGGAGGTGTGTACTAGCACAAGAGATTAGGAGGCAGTTTTTTCATTAGTTTTTTCTCCTTGCAGCCCCCTTTGCCACCTGCCACACTGTTCCAGAGTGAAACCTCTTGAACTCATTTTCTGGGGACACAAGGGGTTGCAGCAGAAAAAGGAGGAGAAGGTTCAGCAAAAAAAACTCCTCTCCTTCTCTTATATCAGTGGACACTTCCATGCAGAATTGTTTTTCATAGGGTTGGAGGAGACATTCAATTTTGTTTCCGTTTTAATGACAAACTAACTAGTTCACACTTTTTGATCCAATAGCCAAACTGAAATGCAGCTCTCCTTTGAAATTCACACTCCTTCAAATTTTGTGATGTAGTTCTCCAAGCATAAATTTGTATACTAGGGGCAAGTGCGCATGAAAATGCATCAAATAGTCGAAACACTTCATTATATTAGGGGAAAATACTTGCAAAAATATGTATATTAGTCAAAACTGCATGGGAAAATGTTGGTGGATTTGCATGAGGAATTTTTAAAATAAATAAATAAAATAAAGACAGAGAACTGAATTTAAGATTGGGAAAAACAAAAAGCTGAGAGAAACAGTCATTACAGATTCATCTATCCCTAGATTTCACCCAAGAATTTCAAACTTTTCCACTGAGCAGAAAGCTTTCATTTAATTCATCTATCCATTCGTAAGCTCTAATAAATCCATCTGCCTTAGGACAGCCATGCTGCTGTTGCTTTGAGAATGACATGGCATTGAAACTACACGACGAAAAACTTCATTTGTACAATTTCAAAGCACAATAACGCATGTATGGAATGATTATTCTGAAAACTGCAAATACCCATGTCAACCTTATTAGGCTTTGTATTATTATTATTATTATTATTATTATTATTATTATTATTATTATTATTATTTATTAGCTCCTGCAAAGAAACCTCAGGAAGTCAAAGTAACCACTGTAGCTAAGAAGAAAGAAGCAGTTTATGAGAAGAAGGAAGAAGTATATGAGGTTCACAAAGAAGAATATGAAGAATGGGAAGAGGATTATGGAGAGGAGCATGAATATTATGAACGAGAAGAAGGATACGATGAAGGAGAAGAGGAATGGGCATATGGAGAAAGACAAGTAACTTATGAAGAAAAGCAAATTCGCAAAGAAGGTATGTTTCGTTTTTTAAAACTTTCTCCTTTCTGTTTTCTCTGTTGAGGAATCTGTGGTTCTCGAGATGTTGGTGTATTCCATATCCTATCAGCCCCAGTCAGCATAGCCATTTGGCAAGGATGATATCTGGAGAGTCACAGCTTCCCCAGCACTGCACTATATGATTAATTTCCAATACCTCTCATTTCACTGTTCTTTGGAGGGGGAAGAGAGCTCAAATGTGGTTGGAAAAGCTGCTGTTCCTTTTTTTCTATCAAATTTTGCTTTCTTGCAGCAATATACTTGCAGAAAATATTTCAATTTTTTTTAAAAAAATAATTTTTATTTGATTTTACAAGTGTAAAGGTAAAGGGTAAAGGGACCCCTGACTGTTAAGTCCAGTCGCGAACGACTCTGGGGTTGCAGCGCTCATCTCGGTTTATTGGCTGAGGGAGCCGGCATACAGCTTCCGGGTCATGTGGCCAGCATGACTAAGCCGCTTCTGGCGAACCAGAGCAGCACACGGAAACACTGTTTACCTTCCCACCAGAGGTGCTTTAGAACTGCTAGGTTGGCAGGAGCAGGGACGGAGCAATGGGAGCTCACCCCGTCGCAGGGATTCGAACCGCCAACCTTCTGATCAGCAAGCCCTAGGCTCTGTTTAACCCACAGCGCCACCCGCATCCCTTTTCAAGTGTAGAATTATAACAATACAAAATACATATGCATATTTAGAGATTTTTCCAAATCTTCCCACCTTCCCCTCCTTGGGTCCTATTATCAGCCTTTTCAACTGCATATTATTTCATCGTCCAAATTTTATGTCTCTCCATTTTGTCCATAATATTTTCAACATTACCAGTGTTATTGCAATCCTGCTAAAGTTTTCATCTGCTTACAGTGGTCTCTCAAGTAAATTACATTTTTTTTCTCATTCTTTATTAAAGTTTTGGTCCTCTTGGTCCTGAGCTTTCTGGTCAGTTTTGCCATTTCGGCATAATCCAACAGCAGAAAATATTTCAAATGGATGTTCATCCAATCTAAATCTGCCTATACCTTGCCTTACAGGTCATATTAAAAAATAAGCATATTCTTTTGCAGATGGAACAATGCTGCACTGCTTAAGCAAATGGTGGCCAGTGTTGATTTCCATTTGGGCCAAGAATACACAACTGCTAACATTCCCTGCACTCTTTTTCTTTCTCAATTATACAATCCTTGATGTTTATGAAGCAGGTGTAAGGTAATGTTCTCTAATATAAATGTAATGTATGTTACAGTTGTCCAGGTTCCAGGAAAGCCAGAACCACCTACGCGGAAACCACCAGAGATTTCAGCCAAGAAAGTAGAGAAGAAAGTTGTGGTAGAAAAAGGTATGGCCTTTAGAATTTTAGTATCAAAACATTTCCCACTGCAGCAAGCCCTATTCAGATTCTCACAGTCCTATTTTCTTTCCTTTTTAAAAAGTGCATATTCCCATTATATTCTTAAGATAATGTGAGGGTTTGATTAGCTG
This sequence comes from Podarcis bocagei, assembly GCF_964188305.1. Classification (NCBI taxonomy): domain Eukaryota; kingdom Metazoa; phylum Chordata; class Lepidosauria; order Squamata; family Lacertidae; genus Podarcis; species Podarcis bocagei. Next base: position 117,832,590 of record NC_138125.1, read on the forward strand.
CTTGTGCGTGAAAACGTGCTCCCTCAGAGTTTGTGTGCCCCCACAAACCTCTGTGTGTGACGGAGCTCCTCAGACATGTCTGCTCTAGTCACTAGTAGAGTCCGACAGTGGCTGCCTGCGGAAGCGTTTCCAGCAAAGAAGTTCCTTAACGGAAACGCGTCTCCTGGACTCACGGCGTGACAGTTTCCTGCGAAGTATGGGTCTCCCTATGTGAGACTCAGATACCTCCCCACTATTTTCGCTGGAAGCGTCCCTGAGCCCTCCCTCCTGCTCACATTCCCTCAGAGAATCACTCCTCCCCCTGCTGGTCCCTGCTTCAGCAGTTGAGTCTCTTTCATCCTGCCTGAGTCCCTCCACCACCTGATGCTCTGATGGCAGTTCCCTGACATCCACTTCCCCTCCAGGGCCCCCCTCACCCCCTCCCAATTCCTCCCCCCTGGGAGGTGAAGGGCTAAAACCCCGAAACGAATCTTCCTCATCTTCTGACGTCTCGAACAATTCTCTCCATCGATCGTCGTCCTGGCCAGCTGAATCCTCCTCCTCTTCAGAATCTGGGAACCCCTCCAACTCCTCTTCCTCGTCGGTGGTGGCAAAGTATTCCCTTCGGAACCTCGCTACAGGCTGAGGTTTACGTGGGAACCTCTGATGAAAAGTCTCTATTAAAACCTCGTCATTGACATCCTCTGCCCTAACCCAGGTGTTTTCCGACTCCGGTTCCCCTTCCCACATTACCAAATACTCTACTTGATCTCCCTTCCACCTGGAATCGAGGATCTCTGCTACATGGTAGCTGTGTTCCTTCTCCTCCATTGCTGGTCCCCTAGTGACCCTCCCCTCACTGTCTCCTCTATACGGTGACAGCAACGACCTGTGAAAAACTGGGTGCAGCTTCATGTGGTTCGGTAACCGGAGCCTGAAAGCCACTGGATTGACCTGCTGTATGACTTCAAATGGACCCAGCCTTTTGGGTCTTAATTTCTTACAACCTCCTTTGAATGGCAACCCTTGGGTAGACAGCCACACCTGGTCCCCCACCCTGATGCTTTCACCTTCCCTTCTGTTTTTGTCTGCTTGCCTCTTATATTCCTCCTTAGCCCTGTTTAAGTTGAGTTGGAGCTGGCGATGGATCGCTTCCATTTCTTCCACGAACTGTTCTGCAGCTGGAACGCTCCAGTTCTCCCCCTCCCCCCCTGGGAAGGCTCTGGGATGGCACCCGTGATTGGCCAAAAAGGGGCTCATCCCCGTGGACACGTTCTCTGCATTGTTGTAGGCAAATTCTGCCAACGCCAGCTTCTCCACCCAATCATTCTCCCTGTCATTAACATAACACCTCAAATATTGTTGGAGAACCCCATTTGCTCTTTCCGCCTGCCCGTTGGTTTCAGGATGACGGGCCGTCGAGAAATTAACCTCTACATGCAGTAAGCTCATGAGCTTCCTCCAGAACCTGGAAGTAAATTGTTTCCCTCGGTCTGAAACCACCCTCAAGGGGGCGCCATGCAACCTAAACACATTCTCTACAAACAATTTGGCGGTTTCTTCTGCTGTAACCGCATGTGAGCAGGCTATGAAGTGGGCCATTTTAGTTAACAGGTCTACTACAACCATGATGGCTGTTTTCCCTCTAGACCTTGGCAGATCAGTCATGAAATCTATTGCCACTGCTTCCCACGGTCTCTCAGGTGTGGGCAGTGGTTCTAATAAACCAGCCGGCGCCTGCCTCTCCCCCTTGGCTCGTTGGCATTGTTCACACCCTCTCACATACTCCCGCACATCTTCCCTGACCTTGGGCCACCAAAATTCCCTGGTAACCAGCCACATGGTTTTGTGTTGCCCAAAGTGCCCTGCTGTGGGGCTATCGTGCAGCTGCTTGAGTACTTTCTCCCTCAATTCCCCTTCAGGTATATATAACGCTCCCTTATAATACAATGCCCCATTTCTCTCCTCAAAACCACCGGGTTTGTCTTCCTCCCCTCTGAGATCCCTGAGTTTCCCCTGGGCGTATGCATCCTGCACCGTACCCTCTACCAATTCCCTTTGCCCCACCAAAGTCGCCCCACACACCCAGCGGTCCTCTGGAATGATATGGGTTTCTTCGGGTGCTCCCTCCCCCTCCAAATATTCAGGTTTGCGTGAGAGAGCGTCCGCCCTAACATTCTCTGGGCCTGGCACATAACAAATCTCAAAGTTAAATTTGGAGAACTCTTGGGCCCATCTCAACTGCCTTTGGTTGAGCACTCGCGCCGTTCTCCAGTACTCTAGATTTTTATGGTCCGTGCACACTTGCACTTTATGTTGTGCACCAACCAGCAGATGCCTCCATCTCCGGAACGCCTCATGAATAGCAAGCAGTTCTCGGTCGTACACCGTGTAGTTCCTCTCGGATTTGTTCAGCTTCCGCGAGAAGAAGGCACACGGACGCCACTCCGACTCCTCCTTCCCCGGCTGCAGAAGAAGCACCGCCCCTATGGCTCTGTCAGATGCGTCTGTTTCCACCCTTAGCTTCTTTCGTAAATCCACATGCAGAAGTTGTTCTTCAGAGGCGAAGGCCCTTTTCAGTTCCTCAAACGCTCGCTCCGCCTCCGCCGTCCATACAAACTTCTTCTTACTGCTGAGACAGTCAGTGATGGGTGCCGTCAGATGGGCGAAGTTGCGGATGAACTTACGATAAAAGTTTCCAAACCCTAGGAACCTCTGCACATCCTTCTTGGTTTTGGGTGTTTTCCATTCCAGCACTGCCTGTACCTTGCCGGGATCCATGGCCAATCCCTTGTCTGACAGGCGGTACCCCAGGAATTCCACCTCCTTGGTATGGAACCGACACTTCTCCAGTTTGACCCACAGCCTGTTGGCTTGCAGTCTGCTCAACACTTCTCTGACGTCTCTCACATGTTGCTCCTCATTCTCAGAATACACCAACACATCATCTAGAAAGGCGACGCAATTCTTGTAGAGCAAAGGGCCCAGCACGTGGTTCATAAAAGATTGAAAACACGCGGAGCCTGCTTGTAATCCAAATGGCATAACGAGGTATTCAAACGCCCCCAAAGGGGTAAACATGGTGGTTTTCCATTCATCCCCTTTCCTTATGCGTATCAGGTTGTACGCCCCCCTTAGATCCAGCTTTGTGAAAATCTTTCCCTTCCTCACCATGTTCAAAATATCATCAATTCTGGGCATAGGGAACGCCACCGGTTCAGTCACTGCATTCAGCCGCCTAAAATCACATACAAGTCTCGGCTTGTCCGCATTTTTTTTGTCCACAAAGAACACTGGGCTCCCCCCTGCTGCTTTGGACTCTCTGATGAAGCCTCTCTTCAGGTTCTTGTCAATGAACCCTCGCAACTCCTGCATTTCCCTGTCTGACATGGCATACACCTTGCCCACGGGAAGCTGTGCTCCAGGGAGTAAATTGATCTGACAATCAAAGGGTCTATGAGGTGGTAGTTGGTCAGCTTCCTTCTCACTGAACACGTCGCTGAGATCTGCATACTGTGGTGGTACCTTCACCTTCCCCATAACTTCAGTCCCTGCTAGGGTGGCTTGGACCCCTACTGAACCCTTCTCCCCTTTGCAGTGTTCTAGGCAATGTGCTGAACCAAAGGACACCACTCTTTGATGCCAGCCAACCAGCGGATCATGTAGAGCTAGCCAGCTCATTCCCAAAATAATGGGAGCGCCTCCCAGGGTGGCCACATTAAACGCTATCAGTTCTGTGTGCCTTGCCACCCTCATTATCATTGGGACAGTCTGCAAGCGGACTCCTCCTCCCAACAACTCCCTGCCATCAATCGTGGTCACCTGCAGGGGGTTGCTTAAAGGGATGGTCTGTATCTGGTGTTCAGCAGCAAACTCCTTGCTCATAAAATTGCAGGAGCTGCCTGAGTCCAATAGCGCCTTTATTTTTAGGGGGTGCCCATTCTGCAGCTCTAGCGACACTTCAATCACTAGAGCAGGTCGAGGAGCTTCTGGCACGGGCACTTTCACTGCTCTTTGGCCTGGCTGCAGTGCCCCAATTGTGGCAACCAGGCGTTGGCTTTTACCTGCTCCTCTCCCCCTTCTTCTCCCCCCTCAACAGCTCCCACCATCCCTTGCCATTCCTTCCTCTGGGGGCAGACTCTGGCAAAGTGGCCTGGCTGTTGGCAGAGATAGCATTTCCGGGGGCCCTTTCCCTCCTTCTTAGCTCCCTCGCTGGTTTTTGAAAATGCGCGCGCGCGCGCTGTTCCGATTTCCATCGGCTCTGCCGGCGGGAAAGCTGGCTCAGGAATGTCTGGAATGCGGAACTCCTTCCAACGTTCCCCTCTCCCTTCCCGCCTCTCCAAGGCTCTTGCCTCCTGCCGCGCTCCTATGGTCAGCGCAGATTTGGTCAGCTGATCCATAGACTCCGCCCTGGGGCTCCGTGCCAGCTCGTCTTTCACCCCCGAAGAAAGACCTTCTTCAAATAGCATTTGAACGGGTGCCGCCGATAAATCCCAACTCAGTCTGTGAATCAGCATGGTAAACTCAGTCCAATATTCACGGACAGATCGACTCCCCTGCTTACAAGCCATTAGCTGTCTGCGCACCACCCCTTCCTCAATATCGCTGGAAAACATGATATCCATTGCACGAAAGAACTTCATTGTGTCCTTTAGTATGTCATTGTGCGTTGCCATTAGGGGTCGAACCCAGTCTCTAGCCCCTTTCTCAAGATGCCCAATTACAAAAGCAACTCGCGATTCCTCATCAGGGAACTCATCGAACTGCACATTAAGGGCATATTGCATCTCTGTCCTAAAAGCATGGTAGTCCTTGGGGTCCCCCCCAAATTTCTGCACCAATCCTGGTACCTTTCTGGGGAATTGAGTGGCTCTCCCCTTCTTGTCTGCATCCTGAGCCCTTCTCTCCTCCAGCCTCGCCGTCTGCAGGGCCAGTTGAACCTCCAACGCTCGGTATCTATCTTCCAAGCTTGGACCAGCTCCAGCCCCTGCTCCTCCGGTTCCGGTTGGTTCGCTCATGATGCCTTCTCTTGCACAGGCAGCGTACAAAGACTGTCGGACTGCTGTGAGGGTTTGATTAGCTGCTTGTGCGTGAAAACGTGCTCCCTCAGAGTTTGTGTGCCCCCACAAACCTCTGTGTGTGACGGAGCTCCTCAGACATGTCTGCTCTAGTCACTAGTAGAGTCCGACAGTGGCTGCCTGCGGAAGCGTTTCCAGCAAAGAAGTTCCTTAACGGAAACGCGTCTCCTGGACTCACGGCGTGACAGTTTCCTGCGAAGTATGGGTCTCCCTATGTGAGACTCAGATACCTCCCCACTATTTTCGCTGGAAGCGTCCCTGAGCCCTCCCTCCTGCTCACATTCCCTCAGAGAATCACTCCTCCCCCTGCTGGTCCCTGCTTCAGCAGTTGAGTCTCTTTCATCCTGCCTGAGTCCCTCCACCACCTGATGCTCTGATGGCAGTTCCCTGACAGATAACTTCTGTGTAAAATGAACCAATTTCCAGCTTATGTGAAATTATTTAAATTCCCTGTAGTTACACGGAAACCTGTAACCGAAGAGGTGGAAAGAAAGGCTAAAGTGATGGAGGAAGAACATCTCAAACGGGCCAGAGGTATTACTGAAGATGATATAAATTGCATGTGCTATTAATACATTTGCATCAATTTCATATCCATGAAATACATGAAACTGCCTTAACAGGTCAGCCTGTTTTGTTCATCTGATCCAGTGTACTGTTTCCTCTGGCTAGCACTGGTCTCCATGGCAGATGCCTTTCGTGTTATCTGCACCCTGTCCCTTTAAATGGAGAGGCCAGGGACTTCACCTTGGACCTCCTTCTTGCAAACTAGGTGCCCAGCTACTAGCAGAGGGAAGGAAGTAGTGATGGGGGAGCAAATGGAGATGAGTTGTCCATTAAAAGCAAGAGGTTATAGTTAAGAGTTATGGGGTTTTCCCCAACCCCCTGGAGCAGATTTGGGGGAGAGACATAGGAAAGCATGAGGAGACAAGGGGACTTCTGCTATGCATATTGAAGTCCTTGCACGAACAGAATGACTTATTTGGATACAACCCTTTGCTATGTATTGATTTGGTCTTTTGTAAATTGTATCCCACGAGTGATGCAAAAATGCAAGCGCATATGCAGTGTGAGCCTACATTTTCTGCATGTAATCTTAGCCTAGAAGGCTTGGGACTAACTATTTATATCCTTTAAGCTCCAGAAGCTCCACCACCAAAACCTGCACGAAAGGTGGTCCATGAAGAAGTGGTAGAGAGAAAAGGTACAAAACACATTTTTATTTTTTCAGCATTTATGTGTAATCCCTGATCTGAATATTTCCATAATGTATGCAGGCAGGCCCACAGGTTCACTCTGTGCTGACCTGCAGTGATTGCTGGTTTTTATTAAGCCATTGTGTTGTTCCCACTTCACAGTCACACATGGCATTCTCTTTCTCTATGCAGGAATGGTGACCATGCCTTGAGAAATCCCCAGATCCCCATACGCTTACCACAATTCTGTTTTTCTACTTCCCATATCACAACACTCCAAAACACACCAACTCCCAAAGCATGCTAGTGCCTCTTTTGTTTCTCCTTAAGGCTCCTTAAAGCCATCTGTTTTGACTCCAGTCCTGTTGTTGTCCTTGATCTGAGTTTGCCATTAGAGGAAGAAATGGTAGTTCTCATCACTATAGGGTGTGTGTGCTTTAAATGAACGTGGGGGAACAGGGTTCTCTTAAGTCCTGTGGGGTTTCCACAACACCTAGGCACCGAGTCTATATTGGTGCAGAATTCTTGCTTTTGGCTTTCTTTCTTTAATATCTTCTACATTCATCTAATTTACACTATATGTTACCATTTAATACAACTTCTCCTATATACTCACCAAAGTATGTGTCCACTCTCTTGTTCTTCTTATGTCTGCTTTTCTTTGGAAACGGGGCTTTTGTACATTCACTTTGCACACAAAAATGGTTTGGACTGCTTGAAAATGCTTTTTATGCTTTATGGTCTCAATTGTTACCTGTTTATGATTTTTGTTTCTCTTTATTGCTGTGGCACATCCACCCTAATGGTGTAATTTTGAGCTGTGGTGCTGAGTTCACTAAATGTAGTATGTGGTGTTATGCGACTTCCGTAAGGATAGATTCATTGTCTACCAAATCTTTAATTTAAAAAACACTAAAGTGAATTCTTGCTTTTTAAAGTACCAACAGAACAACAATGGACCATTTCAGAAGAAAAGGTGTCTGTTTCGTATCACAGAGAAGAAGAATATACATACGGTTCAGGTAACTATAAATATCTTTCCTCACTTCTTTTTTCTTCTTGCTGTCTTGTCTCGTGTGAAAATGGCGCCTTTTAAATTTGTCCCGATACAATGGTATCTTATGGATGTGGGACCTCTCTGCATTCTCCTACTCTCCTACTCAGAATTCTCACATTCTTTTTTACTTGATGATAGAGTAACAAGTGAGGATGTGCTCCCTATACTGAACTGCCTGGGGCAATACTCATGCACAAGAGTTTTGTGAGCACATGGGAGTGCAAAGATTGCTTAGGATTGATGGAATAGACAAAGTCTGTTTGCTGTTGCATTTCTTAGTTGTCATTTTGTGTACCAATCCAGTATTATCTAAAACAGAGTGAAAGTACAGTTTTTACATCTTACAATTTTCTTTAAAGAACCAGAAGAGTATGAAGAAGACAGCTTCTATGTGGAATATCCAGCTGAAGGTAGATTTGCTCTTTTTCCAAACCAGTTATATCTTGTTTTGTACCATGCGAGTTCATCTAAATTGTTAACTGTTGAAATGTGTAGCTGTCATTGTACACCATCATTGATACTTCCTTGGGTTTGGGCATGTCTTTATCACTATTCAGATGACCGATATGTTGGGTGGTGGGACTTAAGATCATGCCCGGAATTGTTGCTCCCAGATTTGCAAGCACTGTGGGGAAAGAGCCTAAGCACATACAATTTGTACACACCTAGACTCCATACGAAAGATCAGATGGACACTTAGAGGTGTGGGTAGCAGGAGCAATATTTTCTTCCACCAATTCATCCATCATCTTAATAGGTCTACATGTAGCATTTCAGTATTATCTAAAATGGAGGGTAAATGTAACTTTTTAATCTCATAATTCTCTTTAAAGAACCAGATGAGTACGATGAGGAAAGGTTCTATGTGGAAGCACCTGAAGTTCCACCTCCCAAAGGTAGATAATATTATTATTAATATTATTATTACTACTACAATTTTAGTATGTGAGTTTATTTAAACAAGGGTTTCCCAAACTTAGGTTCCAGCTGTTTTTGGACTATAATTCCCATCAACCATGACCACTGGTCCTGCTAGCTAGGGATTATGACAGCTAGAGACCCAAGTTTTGGGAAACCCTGGTTTAAACTCTTATCCATTAAGAACTTGATATCTGCAGTTATTTTATATTTTGTTGATCAGGTTTGGGTGCTTATGTATGTTTACATGTGTCACAAAAGCCCGTAAGGTTTTAAAAATATAATGTGAGGGTGGCTCTGACGACCACTATAATCTGATTAACCCAAAATTAATATCTTTAAAGTTCCTGAGGTGAGGAAGAGAGCAGAAGAAAAGGTTCCCAAGGAAGTAGAGGCCCCACCAGCTAAAGGTGAATAATATATGTGCAATAATAACAATATCTCAGACAGGTCTCTTGCCTGTGTATCTTCTAGATGATTGATAAACACACAGCCAAAAATGTGGCTGTGCTACTGCATCAGAAAGACACCTTTACAACTAAGATCTTACATGTTAAACGTTATATACTGAAGTTTAATCTTCAATAGCCATAACTGTCTTTGTTAAATAGATACATGGTTTTAAATCCACGCTGGCATTTCAAACATTTTCTTCACTGCTATGAACTGTAGGCCTGTAGCACTTCCCTAAACCTTTTATACCTGTGTGTCTTTAAAGTGCCTGAGGTGCCAAAGAAACCAGTCCCAGAAAAGAAAAAACCTGCTCCTCCTCCAAAAGTAGAGGCTCCGCCAGCTAAAGGTACATCCATTGTCAGAGATGATCCCACCATCTTGCTTATCTGAACTCTTCTCCATGCTCTAAAATGTGTCCATCTATGTGTTACTTAAGTGGTTTTGTGGTCTTTTTCTGCAAGCAAAGTGTGTATAATATACATGTACTTTAGTGATGGCCCAATGCAGTATTCATTTGCTAAATTTCGCTTTGTAATGTAATGGATGCTTACTCCTTCCTGGGTGGGTGCCTGTTGTGGTCCCTCATGCTCAGTTGCCATCCCTGGGCAGTGAGAACAGAGCACACATGGCCAGGCAGCTATTGGGGTAATCCCCCCTAGCTGTCTGGGCATCTGGCTTGTGTTCCCGCCAGCTGCTGCATTTCAAATTGGCCAATCAGTGGCCTCTCCCGGCTGAGAGGGCATTGGCTGCACACATGCCCTTGCAACTGATGAGGTATAAAAGCCAGCAGTGTTTTCCAGCCCCAGCGCATTTGCCAGATTTCGCTTTGTTAACGTAATATCTTCTGCATGGCATGATAACTGTTCGATTTGCATGCCGTGTATAGAAGGCACTCATACAGACACACAATTTTGTGGATCAAAATGGGATGTATGCCCAGTGCGGCTTTTTTCATGACAGATTACCCTTACCTGTTAACAGATTGGGGACGTGGGTGGCACTGTGGTCTAAACCACTGAGCCTAGGGCTTGCCGATCAGAAGGTCAGTGGTTCGAATCCTCGCAACGGGGTGAGCTCCCGCTGCTTGGTCCCAGCTCCTGCCAACCTAGCAGTTCTAAAGCACACCAGTGCAAGTAGATAAATAGGTACTGCTCCGGCGGGAAGGTAAATAGCATTTACGTGCGCTGCCCTGGTTCGCCACATGACCCGGAAGCTGTCTGCGGACAAATGCCGGCTTCCCTCGGCCTACAGAGCGAGTTGAGCGCGCAACCCCAGGGTCATCCACGACTGAACCTAACAGTCAGGGGTACATTTACCTCTTTATTAACAGCTTTTGCTTGATGCCTTGATATGCCATTTATCTCGCTTCTGCTTCTCTCCGTATATTTCTGTGCAATCTTGGATGTTGGGCCTCAAATAGGAGTTCCAAGTTCTAAAACCTCTCTTTTTTTAATGATCAAGTGCCAGAGGCGCCTAAGAAACCTACGCCAGAAGAAAGAAAGCCTGCTGCTGTTCCCAAGAAAGAACCGGCACCCCCAGCTAAAGGTACTTTTCTTGAAACGAAAGCCACCCAAAGAACCTTTGTCCCCTGTGCTTTCTCCCCCATATGCAACCACTGTTCGGAATGAGCTTTACAAATCCAGCGTCTTTCTGTGTTTGGTGACCAAAGCTAATGTATTGAATATGTGGGAATCTTAAATGGAGGTTCTTCTGGGTTAGAGCATTCCTTTCCAAAATACCATCTCTTCCTTGTTGGGAAATGTAATCACAATATGTGAGATGTCATTGATCAGTCGTTATGTGTCCGGGTGATTCTCAGAATCTGCTTTTGATATCTTTAAAGTGCCCGAAGTACCTAAAAAGCCAGTCCCAGAAGAAAAAGCACCTGTTCCCGTTCCTAAAAAAGTGGAGCCACCTGCTAAAGGTATGAGACCACCGCTCATAAGCAGCTCTTTTCATTTGTTGCTTCAAATGACGTGTCGTGAAAAGATCTGAGGTCCCACAGCAGTGATTGTTTTTGTGTCGTAATCGTCGTCTTCCTATATTTGTTCGTTGCTCAACAGCATCTTCATTAACAAATGTTCTTCAGTTAAACACCAGAACACTAAACGGACAGGGTGCAATGTTATCGTAACACATCTAAATTTGGTAAAGTGCCCAGTTCACTTGTAAGTGATCTTACAACTTGATATAGGACCCTGCTCCTCACTTTATAATAGTTAGCAATATTTGATCCCAATATTCATAACTAATGTTTTTTTCAAAGTGCCAGAGGTACCTAAGAAAGTAGAAGAAAAGGTTCCTGTTCCAAAGAAGAAAGTGCCTCCGCCACCCAAAGGTACAAGACACAAATCTTATATATTTGAAAAATATATAAAACTAAATCTTAAGACTCTTTTGTTTCTCTCTTTGGATCTTCCTCTTAATCATATGTACGTTCATTTCATATTTGAGTCCTATGCAGCATATGTTTGTGTATAGTTGTTGATAATAGCCGTCATGGTCGCTTAGTCTCTACATATTCTTACATATTCTCATTTTAACATTATTAAAAGTACCTGAGAAAGGGGTCCCTGAAGAAAAAGTGCCGCGACTACGCAAAAGGGAAGAAGCTCCTCCAGCTAAAGGTATGCTATCCTTCAAAACAAACAAACAAAACAGAACAGAACAAAAAGACCATTGTAGTCAAATGTAGACAAGGATTAAATATAAGGTATTGGTTGCGTTTAGAATAGAAGCTTTAGAAAACTTATTGATTAGAATATTTGTGTGAGACTGTATGGGAAAAATACGGAATAACACATACAATCTTGCTTAAAATGTATATAGGAAGTGCAGTGTATGCGATGGAAGTCAATCAATGAAATTTTATTATTATTTTCATATTGAGATATTTGTAGAATAAATTTGGAACAAATTCTTCCAACTTTTCTTCTTCTTCTTTTCTCTTTATTTCTTTTTTATTTTCTTATTTGCTTCTCTTTTGTTCCTTTTTTCATGTATATATGCTTATTTGAAGTGTATATGTGTGTATGTATTTGCAGTGTTTTACTTATATTTTGTAATGATTATGTTAAATAAAATTTAAATTTAAATTAAAAACAAAAAAACAAAAAACAAAAAAACAAAAGACCATTGGTCTTTTACATCGGCACCATTATTTAAATGTCCTCTAAATCTTTTTAGTTGCTGCCTCTTCTTTGTAGCCGAAATCTGTACTTTTAACATCATTCTTGCCACTTCAAAAAATTTCTAAAACTAAATGGTCTCTTTAAAGTGCCTGAGGTACCTAAGAAAGTCATCCCTGAAGAAAAATTACCTGTTGCTGTTCCCAAAAAGGTCGAAGCTCCCCCAGCCAGAGGTATGCATTTAAGTGGTCAATGGTCTTATTATCTAAAAGAGCTTTTACCTTTCTATCGTCTGCTGACCATCATTTTATGTTTCGTACCGTGTCACATTGCTTGCAACTGTTCAACATATTTTCATAGGGCAGGAATGGGGAACCTTAGATCTGGGGGCCAAATACAGCCCTGTGGGCTTCTCCATCTGGTCTTCAAAACACTCCTCAAGCCACATACCCTCCCAAGGTCACATGCCTCATCGGCCATGCTTTGTATCCTCCTTGAGTAAAAGGACGCGGGTGGCGCTGTGGTCTAAGCCACTGAGCCTCTTGGGCTTGCCAGTCAGAAGGTTGCCGGTTCAAATCCCCACGCACGATGGGGTGCTCTGTCCCAGCTGCTGCCAACCTAACAGTTTGAAAGCACACCAGTGCAAGTAGATAAATAGGTACCGCTGCGGTGGGAAGGCAAACGGCGTTTCCATGCGCTCTGGTTTCTGTCACGGTGTTCCGTTGTGCTAGAAGTGGTTTAGTCATGCTGGCCACATGAGGTATTTTTGCCTGGCTAGGATGGATGCTTAGATGGATGGATAATAAAGCAGGGTTGGTGAGTGTGTGTACAAACTGACCTACCGTCAAATTCGTATTGGTTCCTCTCTGCACATTTGCCTCTGGCCCTGTGCACCACTGATATGTGTGCCCCGGAAGGTTGCCCCAAAGAGAAGGCAGCCCTCAGGCTGAGAAAGCTTCCCCATCCCTGTCAAGAGGGGAGAAATTGCTTATGTCTGTTTTGCAGTTCTGTATTAGCTTCACTTTGTATGTTGCCTAGTAAAGAACAGTATGTAGTTTACTTGTCCATTTTGCAGTTGTTAGTTGCACAAGTGTTCAGACAGACCTCCTCAGATATCAATCAGGAATCTGTATATCCCCATTAAAACTCAATGCGTTTAATGTCTTTTAAAGTGCCTGAGGTGTCTAAGAGAGCTGTTCTAGAAGAGAAAATGTTTGTTTCAGAAGAAAAAGTATCTGTTGCCATTTCTAAAAGAGTGGAAGCTCCACCACCTGAAGGTATATTTACAAATAATTAGAACTGTGAGGAATTTAACTGTTTTTAGGCGCTTTTTGTTGTCGCTGCTCTTCACTGGTCTTCCCTGTTAACATCTGCCATTACAGTTTTGTGTTTGTGTGTCTCTGGACATTTGTATAACATCTGACACCCAGGCAAGATCCTCAGAGGAAATGTCTTTTCTCAGATCCAATTCCTTGGTTATCTAGAATGTCAATAGCATTTACTATTTATCCATTACATTTTATCGCACCCTACTTCCAAGAATCTCAGGGTGATATACATGGTCCTTCCTTTCATTTTGCTTTTGCAACAACCTAGTGAGATGAGTTAAGCTGAGAGATAGTGATTGGTCCATTCACCCAGTGAGATTCATGGCTGAGCCCCACATTCTAGTCAGACACACCTATATCATGGTGGCAGAAGTAAATGTTGCACAAAGTCTTACAGAAAACCTTGTGCAAGTGGAGGAGCTCCTAGGGATCTGGGGTAGATTTTGTCATTCAATGTTCTTCCATTAAGTCAGAAGCAGACCAACTATGCTTGGAAAAGGTTTTCTTCTAAATGAAGATCACCTTTGGCTCTAATCCTTTATCCTTTCAATTTTCCATACTCTGGGGAAAGAAGTCATGGTTTAGGAGCAAAGTTACACAGTGTAAGACCCATAGGACACCTGTAGTGTGACATGGGTTTTCCTAAATAAAACTCCACCTGATTTTTCTTGTAAGAATCTGTCCCCTGATGGAGTCATCACATACCACAATGCAGGATTCCATAGATCAAGAGACCTTAGCCAAGTCATCTAGACCCTTGCAGTAGCTAACTTTGATGTAGATACTTTGCTATTAATTCTCTTATGTACCTGTTGTAATGGGAAAAAATCTGAGATCCCTACAATTGCAGTGAAAAGAATGTGTGTTTCTGTGTATGCAAATCAGTTCATGTCCTTTGTATATGCCTGTTTGTAGTAACTACACTGACCTGGCAAGGGTGGTTATAGGACATCTAACCCCACAGCAAAATTAAAAATAACCCATCTTTAAAATATTAACAGTGGAAGAATGGCCTGAAGAGGTGGAAGAGGAGGAAGAAGTGGAAGAAGAAGAAATTTATGAAAGAGAGGAGGAGATTTCTTATGAAAGGGAGGAGGAAATTTCTTATGAGAGAGAGGAGATCTCTTATGAGAGAGAGGAAGAGATTTCTGAAGTAACAGGTATGCCTCAATTCAACAGCCAGCAGCAAATGTTGGTATAGTATAATATCTGCCATTATATCCTTTGGGCTGAATTGAATGTCATTATTTAATGACCTTTTGAAATTAAGCCAGTCATTTGCTGCTTATGATATGATATGATTTACTTTGTTCAGAACCCAAACAAAGGTTTAAAAGAGTAAATTTAAGAGTGCATACACTTTTTCTTTTCTTATTTCCCTCCATCATTCTTATTTTCACATGAAAATACAGAAACGGACCCAAGTGTTCTTTTCTCAAATTTACAAATATAGGCAGATCACTGCAAGCCAATTTGTATAAGAATAAAAGATTCCTACATTCCTACACAGATAACACATATTATTTAGGGTGGCTCAACTTTCAGAGCCTCATTACTCTCCCAAGAAAGCTGGAACCACCAGAAACAGACAGAAAAAGAGCTACATATTTGAAAGAAATAGTATTTATTTATTTATGTATTTATTTATTTATTTATTCTTTCATTCATATGATCTATTACTTGCTTATCATTATAAAATAATTCCAAATATTAGTCACCTTCATATCAGCCACGTAGAGCTAAACAAAAAAAAAGTACATGAAATCTAACTTACCTAAAGCCATTGCTCCAAGAGCTATGGAATTAAAGGATGTGATCTAATACCCCATTTCATAAGGCTCCCCCTATTTATTACAAGAACCATTGAGATAGGCCCTTTCATGGATGTGACCTTTTCAAGGAAGTTGAGATATGTCATCTCTTGCTGAAGTCACTGTGGATGTTTACATTGACTTCAACGGGAACTGGGAAGTAATCTACTCACTTTTTTCCATGAAATGGTCAGAAGAGAGAGTATGGCCTCTGTTAAGAGGAAAGCAGGGATGGAGAACCTGTGGACCTCCAGAGCTTGCTGGACTCCCAACGACCCCAGCTAGCATGGCCAATGGTCAGAAATTATGGGAGTTGTAGCCCAGCAATATCAGGAGGTCTGTCCCTGGAGTAAACCTACCTGCACATGTACTAGGAGTAACATGAGATGAAAGTAAATATATGTGTGTTTGTAAGAGCTGTCACTTTCTTGTTTTGTTAATTGTATCAACATGTGCATGTCAACTATTCAACTATACCTTCTTAATATCTTTACATTAACAGAAGAGGCCTACTACGCTGAGGAGATAGTGCATGAAGAAGTCCCACCAGTTAAAGGTATACCAGCAACTCTTTGGTATTAAAGTATCAACTCTTCAATATAGATGTTTGACAGCTGTCTGTCCCATGCTTGTTACTATTGTATTTGTGCTTGTTTTTTGTCGTTGTAGTGCTCAAAATATTATGAACTATCTTTTTTGACTAGCAAAGACCTGTTTGCAAATTCCTGTGCCTTTCTCAATTTTAAAAACCCTAATTGCCAGCAATGGCACATTTTGTTTTCATATAACACCTTGGGTATCTTTTTATTCGGCTGTGCAGAGATGAGTATGTCTTAGTGTGTATTTATGTGTGTATATAAAACAGAATTAGCCTCTGAACATTTCGACTGAATTTTGCATTGAAATATGGAGTCATCTCCTTATTTTTTTATACTGTTTGAATAACATGCACAGCGAACATAACTGATACTTAAATATTCTTCCTGAAGTGCCTGAGGTTCGGAAGAAACCTGAACCAGAAAAGAAAGTACCAGTTGCTGTTCCCAAGAAAGTGGAAGCCCCCCCAGCTAGAGGTATATATATAGACTGCTTTTTTCACTTAGGCAAAATTAGGGTTGCCATACGTCTGGATTTTCTCGGACATTACTGGGATTTCAAAGGCTCAACAACTTTGGGGTTTGTCTGAAAAAGCTCAACAACTTTCAGGGTGCCCTGGTTTTGACTTTTTGAAATATGGCAACCCTAGGCAAAATGCTCTTTTTTGTTTTTGTTTTTTTGGTCGTCTATCATCTAAACTATTTGAGTTGATGTTAATCTCTTTTGCATTAAGTGTGAGCAATTGCTTGTCTCTAAGCAATCTGGCTGTGGATTTACTCAGTGAAATGTATGTGTTGTAAGTTCTTAATGCGTTTTCCTATTGATGTTAAAATCACTCCAACGTTATAAAATTTTGTAATATTTTTAAGTGGCCAAGAAAGCTCCTCCTGAGGAACGGGCACCACCTAAAGCAAAAGAACCTCCAGCACCCAAAGGTAACACACACACAAAATCATGTCAGTAATGTGTTTTGTCTAGAGAGCGTCATGTATATATTTTGTTGGTCCATTTCACATAAGAATTATATGGGTTTCATGCACATTAATATCTTGAGGGACTGTCGCCATGTATTGGCCCCTCTTTCAATCTTCTGCCAGTAATGTTGTCAGTTCCTCGGTCTCTTTTACTGTCTCATTCATGTTTTATATATGGTAAATAATAAATCAGTATTTTTAAACGGAACTGAATTATATTCAAAATATATTCCTGTCATTCTGAGATGGAACCACATGCAATATTCCTACCTTTGCTTGTTGTCTTTAAGTGACCGAAGTACACAAGAAAAAGGTTGTCACTGAAGAAAAAGTAACAGTCACTAAGAAGGAGGAGGCTCCACCAAAAAGAGGTATATAAAGTTTTAAATTCTGTGGAATTTATATATATGTATCTTAAGATTTCTTGGGAACTAAAGAACTGCACAGCAAATGCGAGAAACCCAGGGGACTCCGTCCTCAAATATCTCCCTCCATGACGCAGAGCAAACCACTTTTGAAACCAAATGAGCTTTCAAAGGCTATTTGTGATATAGCATAGGAGAGGAATATAGCAGGGGGAGAAAGAATTTATTGTTCAAACAAAAAATGTTGTTTTTAGGCATGTGGTGTAGAGCCAGTGTGGTGTAGTGGTTAAGAGCGGTGGACTCATAATCTGGTGAACCGGGTTCGCGTCTCCGCTCCTCCACATGTAGCTGCTGGGTGACCTTGGGCCAGTCACACTTCTCTGAAGTCTCTCAGCCCCACTCACCTCACAGAGTGTTTGTTGTGGGGGAGGAAGGGAAAGGAGACTGTTAGCCGCTTTGAGACTCCTTCGGGTAGTGATAAAGCGGGATATCAAATCCAAACTCTTTGCATCCTTCTTTTGCCCTAGTGATCCAATTATCTTAAATAGTCTGCGTTTCCTTTTCTTGTTTTATGTACAATGTCAAGATCTCGGTACTTTGAATCGTTTTGTTACCTGGTTTATATTTGTCACATGTACGTGATTTAAGTCACCTGAAAATTAATAATATCTTTCAAGTGCCAGCTGTGCCAAAGAAAGCTGTGCCAGAGGAGAAAGTCCCCGTTCCGGTTCCCAAGAAAGCAGTGGCTCCACCAGCTAAAGGTACACCTGCTTTCTCTGACTCTACAAGTGGGCTTTTGAATAGGTCAGAAACAGGCACCCGCTGGAGTTGTGAACCAGCTGCTTCTGATAAGGAAGAAGTAAACTTGACTAAATTTCACAGAAATGTTC
Source organism: Podarcis bocagei (assembly GCF_964188305.1). Classification (NCBI taxonomy): domain Eukaryota; kingdom Metazoa; phylum Chordata; class Lepidosauria; order Squamata; family Lacertidae; genus Podarcis; species Podarcis bocagei. The sequence continues at coordinate 117,850,364 of NC_138125.1, forward strand.
TGCTCTGTGTCAAAACAAATGCAGAATAACTGGGTTAAACTGGGACACTTGAAACGCTGGTGGTAATGAATTCCTGTAGGCACTTTGCCTGCACAACTTTGAACAGCTGGCCTTTGCTGATCTGCAGCAGTTCATTGTGTTGACTGTGTAGTTTGTAAGGTCTTTTGCGATACTATTTTTATGTGGGTAAAACTGCCATGTGCTTTAGACTTCTTATTGCATTCTTGTTTTGTGAGGCATTTCTCTGTCACTGTTAAAAGCTGTCCTGAATCTTAACGTCCTTCTTGAAAGTTTTCTGTAGTGTACACTCTTTTGGACCTTTATTTTTTTAAAAGAAGAAAGAAAGGAAATAAATGATTTCATAAATATTATTTCTGTTTAAAAATCTGCAGTGAATATTTTACATTATGATGCCTTTGGATAAGAAATAACTATTTCTATTCTTGAAAAAGAGCAAATTCCATACACCAAAAGCAGGCCAGTTAATTATCTAAGTGTATTGTCAGGTTTTTGCTAAATGTATGTCTGCTTAATATTATGTTGTCATGTTGGTCTCCTGTATTAGAAAATCTTGAGATATCAAATGTCTATGAAGTTTTCTTTATCTATAATCCTCTTACAAGACCACCAACAGCGACACTTCAGAGAGAGGGTTTTAAATTCACCACGTGGTTTTCTTACATTTCCTATCTTTCAAGTGCCAGAAGTTCCAAAGACAGTTGTCTCAGAAGAAAAAATATCTATTGCTGTCCCCAAAAGGAAAGCAGCCCCTCCAGAAAAAGGTATACAAGCTTTGAAGTAAACTAAATCAAAGTCCAAGTGGTTAATGTGCTAACAACCTACCTATTAATTCCTATCTCCAACCCTACGTTATTAAGCAAATTCTTTTTTTCTGCTCCAAATACATTTGAGAGGATATTGCTTTGGGCACTCCCCTCCCCCAATTTATTTATTTTATTTTATTTAAACCTAGAAGGCTAGCCATAAAAGTTACATTTGTTTTGTAACTGCTTAATCATTCTTATCGAAATTCCCGTTGTCTGACTCAAATAGTGTTTCCCATAAGAAATGCTAAAGTTCAATACTCTGTCTTTAATAATAGTTGTGGAAGAGCACTGGGGGTATTCGGAAGAAATGTCTGTTTCTCTTCATACAGAGGAGGAAGTTTCATATACAGGTATGAGCTCAACCAGGGTAGGGGAACAGGAATCCTAACCAATTCACTGTATAGATTAATGGGCAGGGTGAGAACGTAAAATGAACCTACTAGATCAGGCCAATGACCCATCTAGTCCAACATCCTGTTTTCCCAGTGTTTCATGAGATGCCTTTGGGAAGCATGTGGCATAGTTGTCAACTTTTCCCTATTCTTGCGAGGAATCCTATTCGGAATAAGGGAAATCCCCTTTTAAAAAAAAGGAAACGTTGACAGCTATGGCATGTGGGTATCACCTCAGTTTTCACTTTTATATTAAAATGAGGTGTATCTAAAGGTGTTCTACTGATCCATTAGAGGCTTCCATCAGCCAAACCGTGAGGAAAGTGATTTTTGCCAAATCCCTCTTGTTCTTGCAGCTCCCATGCCTCTGCGCCACAAATGTGCTCTGCGGTAGGTGGCATGGAAGATGCAGAGGGGATGGCAATTTGGTGTAAATTGATGTTTCCTTCCCTGTTCTGATAACAGAAGCCTCCACTTTCTCAAAAAAAAAACAACCTCCCGTCGGTAGAGGTGCATCTTTGGAAACAACCCAATTTGTCTTTTTCTTACATTAGCAGAATTATTAGTTCTAGAACTAAACCAGTGTGAATGCTAATTCACTAAAGAAGTTCACTGATATAAAACAGTGGTGCAGGATAGTATTCATGTAAGAATTGCTGAGGGTGTTCAACTTCATTCATAGTGAGGCAAAAAAGAAGCAGTTTGTTGGCCTAAACCACAGATAACAGTGGACATTTGGTTGTTTGGCTCCCCACACCCTCCAACAGAGTAAATTTCACAGCTTGCATAAATTATTGATTTGTTTGTTCATTTTTGGCTTGGATGACTGCTACAGTTGTCCCATCCCATAAAGCTGAAGGCTTAAATCTTCCCACATAATCTCTTCTAGAATGTAGAAATTTCTTCAAAATGTCAGTAACCTAAACAGAGACTTGGCATAATACCCACTTAATGTAACCAGACTTTCAATGACTTCCATCCCTTTGATTTACCAGACATAGCAGTTTGCAATGAAAGTCCCTATGTATTATCTTGAAAAATTACTGTAGATTACTGTCTAGAGTATTTCTAAGTAATAGCACCTGAAGAAATGGGCAGCTTTCCAGTATGTTAGACATATAGACTCCACTGATCCTAACAACAAAATGGTGTATATGCACTACACCAGTAAGAAGACGGATGTATAAAGACTATACCTGCAACTATGCGTTAGCCACATCTTGTCCAAATGTTTGTTCATTTGTCTGGCAACTTAAATGTTTGTTTCTGTCAAATTTCCTACTCCTCTTTATGGCCTTCTGTACCTTTACCATCAAAGTTCTGAAACATAAATATACTGTGTCTTTAAAGTTCCCGAAGAACCTGAGAGAATTCCCACAAAACAGAAAATGCCCATATCAATTGCCGCTAAAGTGAAGAAACCTCCAGCTAAAGGTACATTTAATATTGTGCCAATGTGTGCTCTTTGTGTGCCATAAGTGTATACTTATGTATACGTCTGCTGATGTATATCTGAGTGTTCTTGTCCTAGCTTGATTCTTTCATTGCACTGAAATTTGGTTCTTAGTATGCGTTTAATAATACGTTAGCTAAGACTCTTGAAAATTCGTATTTTTTAAGTGCCTGAAGTCCGTAAGACCGTTACTCGAAAAGAAGTGGTTCATGTGGAAGTTCCCCAATATGAAGAGGAGGAAGAGGCGCCCCAATATGAAGAGGAGGAAGTCACACAATATGAAGAGGAAGTCACACAATATGAGGAGGAAGTCACACAATATGAGAAGGAAGTCTCTCATTATGAGGAGGAAGTCACCCGATATGAGGAAGAAGTCACACAATATGAGGAGGAAGTACCTCAATATGAAGAGGAAGTTCCTCATTATGAAGAAGTTCCTGAGTATGAGGAAGAGGAAGAAGTGCCTCCTCCACCTCCTCCAGCTAAAGGTAACATCCCAGTTTACAAGCGCATTACAAAGAAAGGATCTTTTTTTTTAATGCTCTTGGTTAGGCTTTGGCTTTTGTTCGCTTGGTTATTTATTTGGTTTTTGCTTTCGGTTCATTTTGCTCTCCTTTGTTATGAGATGTGTGCGGTGCAGCTCATGTTGCAAGTAGAAATAGCTGTAGTTGAATTAGAGAATATGCCAGAAACACAGGGCTTGTCCACGCCAGGCAGTGTCTTTAGTCCTAGCAAAACTCTCAGGAATATATTTCATTTCCACCCAGGCTTCTCCAAGCTGAATAAAATGTCAATTCAGCAAGCTAGTTGTGTGCCAAAACCCTGTGACACCACAGTTCCCAGAGAGTAAATAACCAGAGAAGACAACAGCATACAGTTTGAGGGTAAAATAGATTACAAAAATATCTACAGAACATCTGATAGCATTGTCCTATGCTCTACTGAATAGTGAGATCAGGAAGAAAATGTCTAGCATCCGATAGTGTCCCCATGTTCTTGCATTGCCAACCACCCCTCTCCATGTGCCGAGCAATATATCTTAACCATAGAGGAGATGGGAAATTTCTCCTCCATGACCTTCCCTTAAATCACTTATCTTTGAATCTTTGCTTTTGAATTACTCTCCCCTCCCAGTACCAGTGCCCCCATCTGCAGAAGGACTGTGGCTTTGTGGTAAAACATCTGCTTTGAATGTAGAAGGTTCTAGTTTCAATCCCTGGCATTCCCAGGTAGGACTAAGAATGCTCCCTGTTTGTCATTATACAGTCATACCTTGGAAGTCAAATGGAATCCGTTCCGGAAGTCCGTTCAACTTCCAAAACGTTTGGAAACCAAAGCGCGGCTTCTGGTTGGCTGCAGGAAGTTCCTGCAGCCAATCGGAAGCTGCAGAAGCCCCACCAGACGTTTGGCTTCCAAAAATAGTTCGCAAACCGGAACAGTCACTTCCAGGTTTGCGGCGTTTGGGAGCCAAAACGTCCGAGTACCATGGCGTTCGGGACCCAAGGTTTGACTAATTGACAACGAGGAGCTAGATGGACCCAGTGGTCTGGCTTGATTACAAAAAAACAGCTATGTATGCCCCATTTCACTGTATTCAGGAAGGAACCCCAACACTCTGGAGAGGACTTTCAGGGGATGCAAGTGGCTGCAAGGGGGAAGAGGGAGCAAGCAACTTTCCTTAAGTTAACTTAGCTGTCGGGGGTCATGTCAGAGTGTTGCAATACAGCTGTGTTCTTATGGTGCGTCTTGGTGTGTCCATTCTTTTAAATACAATCTTATCCTTCAAGTGCCTGAGGTACCAAAGAAGCCTGTCCCTGAGAAAAAGGCTCCTCCTGCGCCTGTCCCCAAGAAGAAGGAAGCTCCTCCAGCAAAAGGTACATCATCTCTTCATTCGGTGTCCTCAAACTCTTGCTTTCAGTTCATTAAGTTTGTTGGCTTAGTGGCGTTAGTGGGCTGGGGATCAACTGTAGACATGCCCTTTGTTGACTCTCTGTTTTAATGTGCTGTGTGAACGGTGTGGTGTCCTCAACAATCTCTTGCCCTATCTCTAAAGTGCCTGAAGTGCCAAAGAAACCCGTCCCAGAAGAAAAGGTTCCGGTTCCTAAACGAAAAGAAGCCCCACCAGCTAAAGGTAAATCAGTGTGAGGCTTGCCCTGTGCAAATAAACTTATCTATTAGGCTACAACTAGGCTATTAATTGCAATGACGTACTTAGATTTTCCTGTTGTGTTGATGTTGTGTCATGACCCACTCTGGGCACGTTTATGTGGTAAAATTGCTGTGCAAACTAAAAAAACACACCTGTGTTAATAGTCCTTTGATCCTGTTAAATGTAACTTCTTGTTTATTTTCTTCGACAACAAAAAATCTTCTTGTGTTTTGTGTCACTGTTCTCCATCTTGATTTGGAAACCAAATTCTATGCTCAAAGTACTGTCTCTTTCAATTGAAGTGCCTGAAGTGCCCAAGAAAGTGGTCCCTGAAGAGAAAATACCTGTTCCTAAAAAGGTGGAAGCTCCTCCCGCTAAAGGTATTGTCCCCTTGTTCACCTGGTCATCCTTTTAAGCCTGGAAACTTGGGTTTCCAGGTGGGTTTTGGGGGGGACTACAATGCCCATCATCCCTGGCCACTGGTTCTGCTAGCTAGGGATGATGGGCATTGTAATCCAAAAACAGCTGGTGACTCAAGTTTGGAGAGCCTTGTTATAAGCAACTGACCTGCTACGTTACATAGCAGGGCTGCAGTTTGTTGAACCTCTCCCTGGGTGGTCAATACCATGAAGGGTGGGCCTGTAAATATAAATATTAAAGAAACATTATATCAGTGAGAAAAACCTGGCTGTTTCATTAAGAGCAGATCTGCAAATTCCCTTGCCCTTGTGGTTCAGATGCAGCACATTCTTCTTTTAGTTCTTTTGCTTTGTGGTGTCTAAATACCAGAAGGAGTCAAATCAATCTGCAAATTAATCTTTTTAAAGTGCCGGCCGTGCCGAAAAAAGCCGTGCCAGAAGAGAAAGTGCCTGTTGCGGTCCCCAAAAAACCAGAGCCCGCTCCACCTAAAGGTATCTGAAATAATATTTGAAAGTTATAAATTATACATACATGTGTAAGTGCTTTACCCATGGTTTAACACAGAGATATGTGCTGAATATTTCAACAAGCAATATTAACCATGCAGAATCAACAAGGATGTTTAGATTTGCAACCACAGACACACCCACCCGAGATATCAATGGTTTTTGTGTTTTGTCTTCTGCTACATCTGTTCTTTATTTTTTGTGATACAATGTGCATACAAAGTCTGTTTCTTGGTGTCTTTAAAGTGCCTGAGATACCCAAGAAAGCTGTGTCTGAAGCAAAGGTGCCTCTTACTGTGCCCAAAAAACCAGAACCTCCACCAGCTAAAGGTATATCAACCCAGTCAAAATCAGTCTTCTTGATCTCATGTGTTTCTTTAATATTAGATGTGATGCTTGTGTATGTCAAATATAGATGTTGTCCCTTGGCTGTCAGCTCTTTCTATTTCTGTCTCTTTCTTTGTCACAACAAACCCATAAATCACATTCTTCAAATTAAATCCTTGAAGTGCCTCACATACCAAAGGAGCCTGTCCCAGAAGAAGAACCTGTTTATATACCTGAAGAAGAGGAAGCTATACCTGAAAAAGGTACATTCAGCTCATCCTTATCCTTATCAAAGACCTCTTTTAAAAATAAGAACAATAATATGATCTGTGTCGTTTGCTTTATGTTCTCTAAAAGCCATGCAATCTGATCTTATGCATGTTTACTCAGGAATAAATTCTGCTAGTCGTACCAAATTCTGGGCAAGCAGAGTTTTGCTCATTCAGTGGGACTTCCCTTTCCCCCCTTTTTCCCATGCACCCCCCAAAATCTGCTCAAATAGTCCCCTGACTTCCGTATGTTAATTTTGAGGGTGCACAGAGGGGCACTGCAGACGGGAGGAAACGACAGGGAAGTTCCATTGGGTAATCAGTAAAACAGCACTGGAGACAATGAACGATTACTCCCAAGTGAATGGGCATAGGACTGCAGACATACTTTTAATTGCAGTCTAAATACTTCTCTTTCTTGATCTGGTTTCGTGCTGCAACTTTCTTTATAACGCCTCTGAAAATAATTTTACAAACCTGTTTCTAAAGACATAAATAACAGCACTTAAGTATTTAAAGATAACTGTTTCTATGTAAAGATATTTGCATAGCCATACTCTAGAAGTGCGCCATCCAATGTTGGAGGCAAACCATGAGAACTGGTTTTGAAGAAGACATTGGGTAGGTATCCGAGATCAACCAGCCGGTCTGCTGGTTGTTGATAGTTGGGTCAAGAGGTCACGCCCCGACATGCATCAAGTGTGATGCTCCCTGCAAGGCCGCCTCTCAGTGGGGTGCTATGGCCCATTGGCCTCCATGTGACCTCTGGACAGCAATATCCCTTCCCAGACCCCTTTAACAGGGTTTAACCCGCAGCGCAACCCGTGTCCCATTTTAGCAGGATAAAGGTAAAGGGACCCCTGACCATTAGGTCCAGTCGTGACCGACTCTGGGGTTGCGACGATCATCTCGCTTTATTGGCCGAGGGAGCAGGCGTTTGTCCGCAGACAGCTTCCGGGTCATGTGGCCAGCATGACTAAGCTGCTTCTGGCGAACCAGAGCAGCACACGGAAATGCCGTTTACCTTCCCGCTGGAGCGGTACCTATTTATCTACTTGCACTTTGTGCTTTCGAACTGCTAGGTTGGCAGGAGCTGGGACTGAGCAACGGGAGCTCACCCGTCACAGGGATTCGAACTGCCAACCTTCTGATCGGCAAGTCCTAGGCTCTGTGGTTTAACCCACAGCGCCACCTGTGTCCCTAACAGGATACCCAGTTGTAAAAAGCTCCAGACCCGATTCCTTAACCTTAACCTTAACTCATGATCTGATTTGGTATAATGACACTTCTTTGAACACTGTGGGATTTACTCCTAAGTAAACATGAATAGGATTGATGTGTATTGTTTAGTTATCACAAGCAAAGGCCCACATACTGTTTCACGAATTGTTTTTGAAACTCCGCAAAATTTCAAATGTAGTGTGTGATATGGCATGGCTGCTGTTCCGAGAGGAATAGTCACAAATTCTGTTACGCAAATGCTAAAGCAGATTCATGGATTGTGGCCTATGCTGTGACCTGTGTTTGTGCTTCCCTCCCTGCCCCAACCCCAACATGAGCTATGTTTCTCTTTCCGAAGTGGATTAAAAACAAAATTCTTAATCTGAAAATATGTGTTTAAAGTCCCAGAAGTGCCAAAGAAAGTCGTCCCAGAAAAGAGAGTCCCTGCAGCTGTTCCCAAAAAAGTGGAGCCTCCTCCAGCAAAAGGTACACTGAGTAACAAAGAATTAGTGTATGTTTTCTTCAGTTGTACTAACAAGCTGACCTTCCAGAAGAGAAAAGAAACTTCTTGTTTGCCAGTGAATTCAGGGGGATTTAAACTGTGTGCAGGAAATATTTCAAAATGTATATAGTACAACATGTTTGTCCTGTGTCACTTTTGTCTGTTTGCAATGTATGGAAAATGGCTTCCTGGCAGAATATTGTCTGTTGGGTTCTTGAATTGCTGAATTGTTTGTTCTGCAAATTTCTTGCTTTTTGTACACATCTTCCTGTTCTTGGTGCTTCTTGGTGTTGTGTTAGCACTGAGGATTTTTTAAAAAAGCAAAACATATTCTCAAAACACTATCGTGCTTTTTTTTTTTAAGTGGCTGAGGTTCCTAAACCTGTCCCTGAAGAGAAAGTGCCCGTTCCCAAAAAGGTGCCGTCTCCTCCAGCAAAAGGTATAGCCATATATCAAAACCAGAACGCTTTTGACACTTACTTTAAGTCTAGAAATTATCATGTCTCAGAGCATTGAAACACATAGCTAACAATGCTGTGAAGTCTTACATGTTTGTGTGTGCGGTGGCTTTAAATTAAGTCTATGTTGTCTTTAAAGTGCCTGAGGTTCCTAAGCCTGTTCCGGAGGAGAAAGTTCCTGTTGCCAAAAAGGTCCCAGCTCCTCCCAAAAAAGGTATATCCAATCTTTAAAACGGTGTGCAATTTTTATTTTTATTTTTGTCCATAACTGATAACCATTTGTATTAATTCATTAGCTATTAAAGTAGGGTTGCCGTACGTCATACCTGGTGTTCACTTTTGGGAATATGGCAAAGTTGTCTGAATAGATAGCTCTTAAACGTTGCAATGTCATATGTGTTTGTCCGCGCTGGCTCGAGACCAAATTCTTAAAACAACTCAATATTCTTTAAAGTGCCTGAAGTTCCCAAACCTGTCCCAGAAGAGAAAGTCCCTGTTCCTAAAAAGGTGGCAGCTCCTCCAGAGAAAGGTATATCCATAAATCTATACCTATAGATACATAAGATGATAACATTTATCATGGCATTAACCAGTCGTTTTTGTTGTTGTTGTCCCATTACGTTTGAACTTGAACCAACTAAACAATGCCATCCTATACACTTCGACTCAGAAGTAAGTCCCATTGGGATCAATAGGACTTACACCCAGGAAAATGATGGTTATAGGATTCAATCCTAAATCAGCATAGTGGTTTGTGTCATCTTGTATGTCTCTGTGTTGCTTGTGATCTTGTAGTTTGACTGACATTGTGCAATATATATAAAAAAGCTAAAGTAGTGGTGTCATGTCTTTAAAGTGCCTGAGGTACCCAAGAAAGTTGTCCCTGAAAAGAAGGTACCACCTGCTCCTCCTAAAAAAGTAGAGGCTCCACCTGCCAAAGGTACAACTCTTCTTATCTGTGTTATAATGTTCTTCTTTCATATTACTAATTATATGTGTGTTTCATCACAGTCAAATATATGTTAGTAACTTCTTGCATTCGTTTTTATTCATGCTTTATGAATTGTGTGGTTTTCTTATACTTGGTAAACAATTTAAAAATGCCTACCTAAAACAGCACTGTATTTTTTAACATCTCTGAGGAAAAAATATCTGCTGTTAAATCAAAGAAAATTCTTCCACCTAAGTTTGTTTTTGTGCATGTCTAAATATCTTATAAAGAGAATTTATTATTGATCTTTTCTAACATGTTCTAGTCTATTACTATAGGCTACTAGCATTACAGGTATCCCTTTTTTATTTTTAAAAACCCTTCTTGTAATTATAATGATAACTTTGGGTGGTTTTCTTTCTATGTTTGCTTGGTATGCTTATGCACCAGCAAGTCTTTGAAATAATGAAAAATTAATGCTATCTTTAAAGTGCCTGTGGTACGTAAGAAACCCATCCCTGAAGAACAGGCCACTGTTGAAAAATACTTCTATGAAGAATATGAGAAATATGAGACCTATGAGAAGACTGAGGAGTTTCTTCAGGTAGAAGAGGGTGAAGAACCTGAAGAATATGAGGAAGCCCCAGAACCTGAAAGATATGAAGAAGCTCCAGAAGGACCTGAAGTCGAGCAATACGAGGAAGCTCCAGAAGAATTTGAACAGTATGAAGAAGCTCCAGAACCGGAGGAACTTGAGTACTATGAAGAGGTTCGGGAGACCAAGGAGATTGAAGAATATGAGGAAGTGTATGAGGTTCCACCAGCAATAGGTATATTGATCATTTACCTGTTGTTTGTTGCTGCCCTGAGATTGAACCTTCTTTTGAATGCCCAAATTTCCCCTCCCCCCAAAAACCCACCCCAGAGTTCCCTGCTTTTGTGCTTACAAGACTCCATTTGAGGGACAGGTTTCCCAGAGTGGGTCAAACCAACTGTGCTGTTGTTACTGAAGAGTTCAAAAGCTAATGATGGGTGTATCCTCCTTTAATGATTAGAGACTTCTTCTGTAATTGTGATTACAGTCTTCTGAATTTGGCCATTTGGTTTCTTTGTAAATAACTAAAAGCTCCTTCGTAAAATGTTTTTCAAGTGCCTGAGGTGCCTAAAAGAGCCATTGCTGAAGAAAAAGTAAAAGTTGCTGTACCTAAAAAAGAGGAAGCTCCACCAGCTAAAGGTAGATAAAGCTGCTGAATCTGTTCCTTTGTGTACCCTGAAAAATCACGTGCCCTTATGGGAGATTGTTGCCCTTACATTTCAGTTTTCACTAGCAGATAGGACATTAATTTTAATATGTCACTATGGGTTGTATCCACGGTTAGTCATAGTCATAACAGACCCAATGAAATTAAAGGTCATGACTAACATAGGCCCATTAATTTCACTGTGTCTGCTCTAAGTTGGATACAAACCTGTTAGTTGAACTGTCTAAGGGCATGAGCTTGAGCCTCTGATTGGTCAATGTGAACCTGGCTTCACTGGGCAGAAAGTTGTACCCATGGCCATGACAACTGGGGGACAACCATGTGTGTTCAGCTGCCAGGTGAGGAGACCTTCCAGAGTGGCTTTTCAGAAGAAGAATGGGGCTTGAGAGAGGGTATAGTTGGATTGTGGTTCCAAACCACCTAAGTTTCATTACGTTTAGTGGAACAGTTTCCCATATATGTAAGCAACTAGATAAGAGAAGAAAGACCAGTATAGCTAACAAACTGGGATAGATAATTTTTTTCCTTCTCTGTTGAACTTGACATTTAATCAATATTGCCCCTATGCGTCTGTGTCGTTTTTTAAACCCCTTTCTGTCATTTCGTGTGGCATTTTAAGTCTGTTTTGTTTATTCTTGCACTTGATTCGTAATTCAAAGAATGGCAAACTCTTAAAAGAAATGCATGTTTTTAAAGTGCCCGCAGCAAAAAAGAAACCAGAAGAAAAAGTACCTCTAGCTGTTCCTAAGAAAGAAGTGACTCCACCACCTAAAGGTACATTCACTCTTCGCTATCTTGTGTATCTTTCATCTTCTCTCTGTGTATTTTGTATAAATGTGTTGTGCACCTTCAATGGTATGTTGTGTTTGTTCTGTATGTGTACATATTCATGGTGTGTCCTTGTGTTTTGCGTTCCCTTCTTTTGTAATTATGTATATAGCATTCATGTAAGATTCATAAATAACTAAACAAAAGTACTGTATCTTTAAAGTGCCTGAGATAGCTAAGAAAGCTGTTCCTGAAGAAAAAGTGCCTAAGACTGTTCCCAAAAGGAAAGAGCCTTCACCAACTAAAGGTAGATTCAGTAGTAAGACAGAAAGAATGTTGACATTCCTGTGTTCTCGTCTATGGTGTTATCACTAACGCCTCAGAAGAGAACTTTCAGCAATGTGCACATTATTTTAGAAGTGTGTATTTCTCCAAATAAGCTTGAGTTCATGCTCTATCTTTAAAGTGCCTGACATTCCCAAGAGAGCCGTCCCTGAAGAAAAAGTATCCATCACTACCTATGAAGCAGAAGAACCTCCCACAGTAAAAGGTAGATGAAATTTTGAATAGGCAAGAACAAAAAAAAGTATATCTCCGTCAGTGTAGTTGCATGATCAGTGTGCTTAGATCACAGCAGTAAGGCCCTTAGATGTTCCTGGCACAAGTGTATCATAAATCCTATGAAATCTGGAGAAAACATTTTCATTTGGCTTACAAAAATCTGTTGACGATGTTGACAACAGCTGTGATTGGAAGATGTCCTAAATAAAGTGATGGCATTTACTGTATAAAGGAAAAGAGGTATAGCTGACATTAGAAAATGTATTTTATCGGCCAAGCCACTTTATTAAATTTAAATTGCTCATTATCCCCTTCTTTCCTGCGTAGGAAACCATTAAAATGATATTCTGCCCCTGAAGTATTTAAAATGGAAAAAGAATTTGTTTAGTTATTCTTTTCTCTGTGTTATTGTTGTCTTGCGTTTAAAGATGTTATAACTATTTTTTAAAAAAAACAACAACTAAGAGAAAACTAATATCTTTAAAGCTCCCGCAGTTCATGAGAAAACATTACGGGAAGAAAAAGTTACTTATATTATCTCCAGAGAAAAGGAAGGTGCTACAGTTGAAGGTACATCAGAGTTTTATTCAATTTGCAAAATAACTAAGCTTGAAAAGCCGGTCAGTCAGTTTAGCAATTTAATTGGCACTGGGAATAGTAAGAGGTGTCTGATTTTGTAGACTTTATAATATCAAACACCTTATCATGCTGTGTTTTGCTTAATCAAAATGTCATGATTTTAAATATTATTGTCCACATGTTTTGGCGTGAGGACATATTGCAGTGAGGTAGCAGGTCTTATGGTCCAATGGTAGGATTCTGGCTCCAGTGCTGAATTTCCTTTGCGAAGCTTCCTATCAATCATTTGACCTCCACAGTCTAAAACAAATGCACTTGGCCAAACATAGACATAAGGGAAGGAATCTGAGTTGTTAGTATGCAGAGCAGAGCCTGTTGTCACTGTATCAAGAAGAGCATAGTAATTCAGCTGCTGTGGCAAAAATCACTGTTTCTGCTGTTAGCCATTTCACTTTTAAAAGCCAAAGGAAACAACATAGATGTCAGAGAGCAAATTGTAAATGAGTTGTGCTTCTTTAGTTCTAGGATTATTCTTTTTTTAACTTCGTTTGTTTTCTTGATCTGCTGGTCTTCACTGTGTGCTATTTATTCCCCCCCCCCAACCTGTCCTTTGCGTGTCCTTTTGAAACGTCTCAAATATACTAATATCTTTAAAGTGCTTGAACTGGAAGAGGAAGCTGTCCCAGAAGAAACGGCTCCCATTGGTGTTCCTATAAAACAGAAAGCTCCGCCCATTAAAGGTACATACACCACCTCTTCCGCTAACTTCACAAAGCAAGCAGCTACCATTGTATTATCCAGGCCCTTTGTTGGTCTGCTCCTTTTTGTCTTATGTGTGACATAATTGTATACATACTTAAAAATAAACTAATATCTTTAAAGTGCCTCCGGCGGCAAAGAAAGCTGTGCCAGAGAAGAAGAAACCTACTCCTGTACCTAAAGAAGAAGCCCCGCCCATTAAAGGTAACACACCTCTAGCTACAACTGCAGTGAAATGAGACATTTCGCCATTTTATTTCCCCACCTGCTATTCTCTTATATAATTCAGTGTTTTGTGCAATGTAGGAGAATTTCTTGCTAATTTCTTGCCAAATTAATGACAAATTATCCCATGCAATTTTAGGGGGAATAATTAAATGGGATAAAATCCTGTACTAGAAATCTGAATAGGAATAGGAATATTGCTTTTCATCTAGAATCGCCACTCTTGCAAAGCAGAGACGAATGCAGAAGGCAATGTTTTGTCACTGTAATTCTATCATGGGAGATACGTGTCAAATTTCTTCCAAGATCTTTGAAATATGTATGTGTGTGTCCTGTTGTTTTGTCTGTGGTCTGCAATAACCTCTTATTTTAAAATGCCCACATTTCTAAAAAAAGACTAATATCTTTAAAGCACCTGAGATTCGAGAAAAGGCTGTTTCACAAGAAATAATTCCTACTCCATCGGTCTCAAAAGAATTGGAACCTCCGGCAGCTAAAGGTACATCAGCAATTCAGTGAAAGTGATAATGAATCAAGGCATTTAAATGTGCCATAATAGCTCATTGTCATAAATTTCGGGGTGTTGTGTGCCAACGTCAATAACTGTTTATTTAGTTTGTCTGTTTCTATGTGTTTCACAATTTTTTTAATTTCCTGCCACAAACTAATATCTTTAAAGTGCCTGTGATACGAAAGAAAGCCATTTCGGAGGAACAAGTAACAGTTCAAGTATCTAGGAAAGAAGCTACGCGCTATGAAGGTACATAATCCTTGAATTAGAATGTTTTATCTAAAAGTCTTCTAACTTGTCAATGCTTTATGTTACAGAGCCCAAGCCCAGGTTGTCATGTATACTAAAGGTGTTTATGGCCATTTGATCGGCCATTCACACTCCATTCACATTACTAATTGGATAGACTTTAAGTAAATTCATTTTCAAATGCAGCAATAGACACACATGGGGGATTGTTTCAAGGTTTAGATATTATTTAGGCTGCCTTTCATGTGTCTCAGATGTAGCCCAATAAAAACCATTCTCATAAAGCATTAAGGGAGAAAAATGAAAACTTGGGTGAAAAAGAAAATAGCATAAGATCCAGTTAATGATAGTTCAGTAGCAATGTAAAAAACTTTTTTCAGAACTTAACTGAAAAACTTTTTTCAGAACTTAACTGAAGATTGGAATAACAAGAAACCAGAAAGGTGGAACACTTAGATTTTAATTAGATTAGACCAACTGGTTTCAGTGGGACCAAACTTTATAACTAGTAAGGCTAACCATAAAAGCATGACTAGTGCTCAGTTGAGGGGTAAGCCTTAACTTGCCTTGGTAGACATGACCCATGAGAGCAGAAAAATAATCAGAGCCCAGGTGGGGTAAAAAGGAGTTCCAGCAAAAAAATGTTTAGGGACTTATGGAGCGCAGAAGGGGCATATTTCAGAACCTTTCACTCCTCCACCCCCTTTGCTCTTAACAACAGGCACTCTACTTTATATGTGATTGTAGCAAACCTAGATTTAAGCAAATAATTGTGCTGTACTCCTATCTGCTTTCAGCCTGAGCTCTAATTAGCAGAGCAAAAGGTTTGAATTAGTTAACCTTGAAGAGGGCCTGCTTCTGTGACTAAATGAAAAGTATAAGTTTATTCCACAATAAATACGGCTGGGCTCTCTGTTTGTTGGTCATAGTCTTTGGTTATGTCTTTTTTGTCCTATGCTTTTTACAAGTATGATTTTGCATGTCTCAAAGAAAACTAATATCTTTAAGATACAGAAACATTTGAGGAAATGCTTCTAGAAGAAATGGAAGAACGGTATCCTGCCGCCATTCCTAGGAAACGTGAGGTTGCACCTCCCAAAGGTATATTCTCTCTTCGAGGAAAACGTAAAGCTACCAAAGTCACAGAAGTGACATATTTTCATTATTTCGCTCTTGTTCAGTTTGATGCTACTGTTTGCATTTTGTGGTTTAAAAATTCTTACAAGGGAATTGATTTTATTTAAAGTGTCTGAGGTGCCCAGAAAAGGAGTGGCGGAAGAGAAGATATCCATTGCAAAGCATGAAAAAACAGAATTAGTTTCTGTACATAAAAAAGCAGAACTTACTGAAGTATCTCAGATAACGCAGCCTCAAGCACCAGAAAGGAAGACAGCTGCTCGTAGACCCACAAAACCAGAATCTATTGCTGTATCAAAGCCAGCAGAGCCTGAGCTGCCAAAACAGAAGCCACTTGTTGCCAAACCCAGAAAACCACAACCCGTTGTAGAGCCTGAAGTGCAAGAAGAGGAGATAGATATTGCTGAACCTGAGGAACCCATACCTGTTGCAGTTTATGAGGTAGTCGAACCTCATGTGCCAGAAAAGAAGAAAGTCGTTGCTAAACCTAAAAAACCAGAGCCTGTTGTGATGCTTAAAACAGTAGAGTCAAAGCAGGAGATAGCTGTTGCCAAACCCAGAAAACCAGAACCTCTTGTGGAGCTTGAAACAGAAGAGCCTGGGGTGCCAGAAAAGAAGCTATTCATTGCTAAACCTAAAAAAGCAAAACCTGGTGTGGTTCCTAAAACAACAGAGCCTCCAGTGCGAGAAGACCAGATGGCTGTCTCCAGACCTAGGAAATCAGAACCTGTTGGGTTTCCTCAAACAGTAGAGCCTGAAGTGGAAGAAGAGGAGACAGATATTGCTCAACGCGAGGAACCAAAACCTGTTGTAGTTCTTGAGACGGTAGAACCTCATGTATCAAAAAAGAAGGCAGCTGTTGCTAAACCTAAAAAACCAGAACCTATTATGGTGTCTAAAATAGTGGAGCCTCCAGTACCAAAACAGAAGATAGCTGTCACTGAACCCAGAAAACCAGGACCTGTTGTGGAGCCTGAACGGGCAGAGCCTGAAGTGCTAGAGGAGCAGATAGTTGTCTCCAAACCCAGAAAACCAGAATCCATTGTCATGGCTCAGATGGTACAGCCTGAAGTGGAAGAAGAGGAGATAGATATTGTTGAACTCAAGAAACCAAAACCCACTTCAGTTCTTGAGGCAGTTGAACTTCATGTGCCAGAAAAGAAAGCAGCTGTTGCTAAACCTAAAAAAACAGAGCCGCTGGTGTCTGAGCCTCCTGCACCAAAACAGAAGATAGCTGTCACCAAACCCAGAAAACCACAACCTGCTTTGGTGCCTGACATAGAAGGGCCTGAAGAGGAAGAAAAGAAGGCAACCATTGCTAAACCTAAAAAAACAGAGCCTTACATCCCAGAAGACAAGATGGCTGTTGCCAAACCCAGAAAACAGGAATTCATTGTCATGCCTCAGATGGCAGAGCATGAGCTGGAAGAAGAGACAGATATTGTGGAACCTGAGAAACCGAAACCTATTGCTGTTCTTGAGTCAGCAGAACCTCGTGTGCCAGAAATGGAGGTAGCCGCTGCTAAACCTAAAAAACCAGAACTTATTGCAGTGCCTGAAACAGTAAAGCTTCCAGCGGCAAAACAGAAGATGGCTGTCACCAAACCCAGAGAACCAGAAGTTGCCATGGTGCTTGAAACAGCAAAGCCTGAGGTGGAAGGAGAAAAGAGAGCAAAATCCAGGGAGCCAGAACCGACAGTGGTGCCTGAAACAGTTTGGCGGCAAGAGCCAGAGGAAAAGGCAGCTGTTTCCAAACCCAGAAAACCAGAGCCTCCTGTTGTGCTTGAAGCAGCAGAGGCTCAAATACCAGAAGAGACTGTGATGGTTGCTAAGCCTAAAAAACAAGACCCTTATGCTGTGCCTGCAACAGAGCCTCCACCATTAAAAGGTAGACGTCATTCCCAAAGGGAAAAGACACTCTTGGCTATAGAAATGTTTGTCTTGTTTGTGGGAAAGAAATCTTCTTTGTTTCATGTTAGTTTATAAATTTTGTGCAGGCAACTTTTCTTGTCATACGTAAATGTGAATGTTCCAAATTAATGTCAATGTTTGGTGTCAAGTCTTTATGGCCTTGCTGTTATTTATCTTTATTGTGGCTTCTTCAGTTCGTACAATTAACACAATCTAATATCTTTATTGAAGTATCTGGTTTATCCAAGAAACCTGTTCTAGACAAGTGCTGACAAAAAGCAAAAAAACAGAAGCTCTGCTGGATAAGAAAGAAAGTAAAAAAAGAACTTATCTCTTCTTGTTTCCTGATAATCTTGTGTCCCAAAAAGTTCCCATGCTGATTTTTGCAGAAATAGGAATATCATTTGCAGCTGTATTCTTACCTTGATGCATAGGCATCCTTCCCTTTATAAACAAATATGACACAATACATCATAAAACATGAGGTCAGATGCCAGGATGAAAGGGGAAATGCTAATTATGATAACAATTAATAGTAATAAACATACCCAAACCACTGTCAGGAAGGTAACAGCAGTGGAAGTAATCTTACAAAACAGATATATCAGCAGGTGTTTTGAAATCTTTCAAATGTTCAGTTGAGTTCAACCATTTCCATCAGCCCATAAAAGATAACTACTTATATATATGAATGAAGGACCTGTATAGAGGGGAATTTTAATCGCAGTGCCTTCTTTTCAGTCACTTGAATGATTTGTTCAGATTTGCCACCTGGACAGCTAATATTCAGCAACAATTGACGTTGTGGTGCTTGTTCATATGCCAACTATAGATGTTTTGAGAAAAGGTCTATGTCTATACAATGTAAAGGGGAGCCTCTGGCTTTCAATTGAATACCCACCCATGTGATTTTAATGTCAATATTGTCCATGTCATTCCATGTCCATGTGTCATGTTCTGTCTGTTGGGACTAAATCTGTTTCACTTCTTCATGCCGTGTTATAAACCATTTTCAGTTCTTCAAAGTAAAATGTACTAATATCTTTAAAGTTCCCGAGATGCCCAAGAAGGCTGTGCCAGAAGAGAAAATGCCTGTTGCAGTGCCTAAAAAACCAGCGCCTCCACCTGCTAAAGGTATATACCTCAGTCTTGGTGCCATTCATTCTCACCAAAAGAAAAAAGAAATGGGTTATGGGTTCACTTCCCCCCACCCCCATTTATAATTCTGCATTCTTTTCTTCTTCCTCGTCTTCTAAAAACCGACTTCATTTCTTAATTGGAAACGTTCAAATAGGTTTTGGTTACAATTCAGAGAGTTATGGATACAAAACCCCATCGATTTCAATGGAACTTGCTTGCCCCCTGAACTGTGACTGCTTAATATTGACCACTAACCTTCCTGATACTCCTCTAAAGGCGCCTCTTTATTCCTGACACTTTTGCCTACATTTTAACAAACTGAAACGTAACAGAAAATGATGCTATTTCTTTTCAAGTGCCTGAGGTACCCACAAAAGTTGTCCCGGAAAAGAAGGTGCCAGCTGCTGTTCCAGAAGCACCTCCAGCTAAAGGTAACATCCCCTTTGACAGAAAACAGCAGTGGGTTAGGGCTGGTCCAGGAGGATAGGCATTGGCCTGGTTTGCATGACATGGTAAGAAGAAACCTCAGCTGCAGCTCATGGTTAGTGAGTAGACCACTTAACAGTGAGTCTGGGCTCCGGCAATACACTAAACCAGGCCTCCTCAACCTCGGCCCTCCAGATGTTTTGAGACTACAATTCCCATCATCCCTGACCACTGGTCCTGCTAGCTAGGGATCATTGGAGTTGTAGGCCAAAAACATCTGGTGGGCTGAGGTTGAGGAAGCCTGCACTAAACTAAACTTTGATTGAGCTCAGCGCAGTGTAATACTAAAAAAGACTATGGAGGAGCAAAATGGTTGCAAGCTGGTGATTGAAAGCCTGCACTTTTGCACAATTCTGGTAAGCCATAGCTTAGCTTACTGTGTCACATGAACCAGGCCAGTGTATATCTTATTATTTTAAATTCATATTACTTTTTTATACTACACATTATCATCTCTAAATGCCATGCGTTCTTCACTTTAGGAGACCATATCAAGTGTGGTATTTGGATACCAAAGGTGGCAGAAATGTTCTCCTTTAAGCTAATATTATTTATTTGTTTGCTTGTTTGTTTGTAAATTCACAGTCAGCCGTTAATATCAAAATTTCTAGAACAGGTCACCATAAAAATAAGAAAACAATTTTAAAAGATCAAACAGCAGATAAGACTAGCATCACTAAGACAGTCTCCTCAACAGTGAACAGGCAGGTGAAATAAATAGGGTGGCATCAAAAGATATTATGAGAATATATAATTATGGTTTCCGTCAAATTTCAAATTATAAATTATACATTAAAGATAAAGGATATAAATTGAATATTATTATTTAAATATCCCCATCTACTATAACTTTATTTCATATTATTATATTTCCTTTTTAAATTATTATTGAAACTAATTTATTGTAGTGTTGGTTGTTAAATTGCTAACTGCTTAATTATTTACTGTTCTGTTACTGGTTTGTCAATGCTGCGCTTTCTTCCTTACTATTACTTTCTATTTAAATTATGTATAATTTTAAAAAAAATGTTAATGGTGGTGTTAATAACAATGATGGCAAAAAAGACTGCATGCTAGGTGAGCCTCCCTTGGGAAATAGTTCCACAAAAAGGCCCCTACCCCAGTCACCGCCCACCTTGTCTCAGAGAGATGGCACATTTCAGATGAGAGCCCTCAAAGACAAAGCCTTGTGTGTTAGATGATGGCCAGTGCAGTCAAATCTCAGAAGCGGCTGCTGCTGCATTCGATGGGATTTGAACGTAACTGGACCTAGGATTACAGCCTTAAGCTGAGCAATGTTGTCACTTGTTAATATTCAGTGGGACTTACTTCCTAGTGTGCATTGAGTTTAGACTGCAGCCTCAGTTTGCATTTGTGTCTTAGAAGTTATATTTATCGTCCTGCAAAAAGAGTAAGCAAAATCCATACCCTTCCTTTAACAGTGCCTGAAGTACCAAAGAAACCTGTTCCAGAAGAGAAAGTTGTGCCTAAAAAGCCAGAGGTGCCAGCAGCTAAAGGTGTGTGCATTTCATGAATTCAACAAATAAGATACTCCCATCCCGTCAGTTCCTTACTGTTCCTTTAGTGTCTACACTTCATTTCTTTCATACTTCCTTGTCATTATTCTTCACATAGAATACATGGCAGCAACGATAGCACTTCTTAGTCATGTTGTATATATGGTATACAGTAGTACCTTGGTTCTCAAACTTAATCAATTCCAGGAGTCCATTTGACTCCCAAAACCGTTCAAAAACCAAAACACAGCTTCCAGTTGGCTGCAGGAGCTTCCTGCATGCAAGCGGAAGCCGCGTTGGATGTTTGCAGCATTCGGGAGCCGATTTGTTCGACAACTAAGCTATTCGAGAACCAAGGTACTACTGTTTAAGTTCACATTATTGAAGCTATTATGTGTCCACCTGCTACCATTCTGTGACAGGATTAACATATGCTACCTTTGGAATAAATGGCATTAACATAAGCTAATCTTATTCAGTGCCTGAGGTACCAAAAAAACCTGTCCCAGAAGAAAAAGCTCCAGTGGCTGTGCCGAAGAAGCCAGAACCTCCACCTGCCAAAGGTAGGCCTCATTTTTAAAGAAAGAATGACAAGTTAGTACTACCAGGGCTTTTTTTCAGCCGGAACTTGCTGGAACTCAGTTCTGGCACCTCTCAGGTGGGCGCCATTGCCATTCTAAGGAAACAAAGTCTGGCACCTCTTTTTCTAGAAAAATAGCACTGAGAAGTACACATTTTTTCAAACTGAAGTCTGTTGGTGTTAGTATACTGTATATCTGCAATGCCTAAATGTGTTTGGGTGAGCATAAGAAGAGACCAAAAACCCATCTAATCTAGCACATGGCTGTCACAGTGCCCGACTAAATAGATGCTAATGGGAAGTCTACAAGCAGAACATGGGCACTACAGCACTCTTCTCACTTGCGATTTCCCAGAAACTGGTTTTGAGGAGCATACTGCCCCTACTCTGGAAGTAGTACACAACCATAATGGCTGGTAGCCACTGGTAGCCTTATTCCCCCATGAACCCCTTTGAAGGCCAACCAATTTGGTGGTCATCACTGCATTAAGAACAACATGTCAGAATCATGAACTCAAATGATGGATCTGTGCTGCAATTTAATGTTGGGGTTGTGTGTGTGTGTTTGCAACTGTGTATGTTTCTTAAATGACTTGTTGTAAAAAATATATATATTAATGTTTTCAAGTGCCTGAGGTGCCAAAGAAAGTTGTTCCGGAAAAGAAAGTACCAGCTGAAGTGCCTAAGAAACCGGAAGCTCCACCTGCTAAAGGTGTGTATTACTCGTAACGCATGAAACAGCTTTGTTTGCTCTTGGGAGGAATATTTAACCTTTATCAAGGGGAGAGACAGGAAAATATCGATTTCCGTCTGTGTGTTTCTACTGTGTTATCCGTAAAGAAAGATAGGAGGCTTACTACTGTACAGCTTAATTGTGTCATACCAGTTCTCTACAGTTTTGTCCTTATTTTTGAAGTTCTGTGTTTTACGACTTTCATGTGTCCTTAGTATATTCTGCACATTCTTTGATATTCGCATTCTTAAATGAAATTATTTTCCCTTCAAGTTCCGGAAGTACCCAAGAAAGTGGTCCCTGAGGAAAAAGCAAAGGTTCCTGAGCCTAAAAAACCAGAGGCTCCTGCTGTTAAAGGTACATGTCATAACCAGAAACGCCACAAAGAACTTCAGATTTGCTTTATAGATGTAACATTAGTTTCCCATAACTGAATATTTATGAAAGTATGTTTAATAGTCTTATTTTCCCTCTGAGATGACTTCTCATAATGCAGTCATATGTAATATGTGTCCCACATGTATTTTAGAAAAAAGATAGCCCTTTATGTTGGTTTCCCTTCCCCTTGTTTGCTCTTGTTAATTACTGGCATACATCACTGAAGCCCAAGACTTAAAACAATTTACTATCTTTGAAGTTCCTGAGGTGCCAAAGAAAATCCCAGAAGAAAAAGTACCCGTGAAAAAGCCTGAACCTCCAGCACCCAAAGGTATATCTTAGCATCTTGGGAATATTTGTATTCATATTGTTTTGCATGTTTAGTTCTTTCAAATTCGCCACCTCCTCGGATTTCCTTCTACTGTTTTGGTGGCAAACTCAAATCTGTTCACTCGATTCTGTGAACAGATCTAAGGAGTGCTGCTTGAGTTTCTTGTATAATCTGTTTTTCCTTTGCGTTTTGCTCATCTCTTCTACATTTAGAAAGCTGGTGCATGTTTTAATCTGTTTATTGTTATTTTAGCCTTTTCAAAAGTCTTAAATTACTGTTGTTAATTCTTCTTATCAATAATTGTATTATCTTTTTTTGTAAACCCCTTTGAGGATTTGTTTTTTATTTTACTTTGTTTTTACAATCAAGCAGTATATAAAATTTCTCGTGAAAGTAAATAAATAAATCGGACATTAAAACTGACCAATGTCTTTTAAAGTGCCAGAAGTTCCCAAGAAAGTCGTTCCAGAAAAGAAACCGCCTGAACCGGAAGCTCCACCAGCTAAAGGTACATGTCAACATTATTGTGGTCACATGGAAGCATCTTCTTATTCTGATGTGTTTGTTGTACTTTGTGTTTCTTGTTTTCTCTTATGATGTACAACATGTCTTCTTCATGTGAGATATTCAGAAGGCTTTCAGCCTATTTATAAAATAATTTCTTTATTAGCTTACTCTTAGCTCCTGGTGAGTGATCTGCCATCCAGGCTGTTAACCTATTTACTTTCAGCAACCCTGGCAGCAGAAATTTACTGGAAAATAAACTGTGTAGTTCATATACTTAAGGAAAATTCAAATGAGAATGTACCAGGAAGCATCTCCATCCCTTACTAATGCTATGCTCATCTTCCATTGATTGTGATAATTTAACAGAAGGACAAAGAAATAGGATGGCAATTAAACTGCCACACTTTATAGAGATCTACATAACTTCTCAGGAAAGGGAAGGAGGACTCATTTAACAAAACAAAAACAAACTAGGGATATAGCATGAAAATAAAGAAAATATACTGTCTGCATTTGTGGAGAGGAGGAGAAAATTGTATTTGAATATCGTTTTTGTCACTGTTTTCAAGTTTTGTGTTCATTGTTTTCAAATCTTTTATATCTTTGACAATCACACATTCAAAACTAATATCTTTTAAGTGCCTGAAGTGCCCAAGAAAATTGTCCCAGAAGAAAAAGTACCAAAGAAACCAGAACCTCCCCCTGCTAAAGGTATTTGTCAATTCTGAAATAATCATAGTGAAAATATTTGGGTACAATGCTGCTTATATAGAATCAGTAGTAAAACTCCCATGGGTTTTAAATGGAGCAGGATTCCAGCTTTTGCCTTGCTCCCATGCCTTCAGTTCCTTCATTTATTACTTCCCATTGAAATGTGGCATTTATTAGGCACAATCCAGGTGAAGCTAAGCACTTTTAAGGCTACAGTTCTATGCACACATCTGAGAGAAAAGTTCATTGTACACCATGGGACTTCCTTCTGACTAAACATGAGCAGGAAGTTTATGCATGTCCCATTAATTTCAGTGGAAGGATTAAGCACAAAGTGCTTAACTTTAACTGGATTATGCCCAAAGTAACATGTAATCCAAATGCATATCAGATACATTTTTATAGTCTTTTTGATCATATTGAGTAAGGAAAGCCAGAGGTTTATGAGCTGTCAGTGACATTTAGGTTGCATTGAGCTTGGTGGGTCACAAAGAAGTTGGTGGTACGCCTAGGCAATGCATGTCTACAAAATATCAACAGGCCAAAGAAGACATGTAAACTTCCAGTTGTGTTGTGTCATCTTCCTATAAGGTGGCAAAATTCTTGTCAAAGGCATAAACTTCTTCATTATCCATTTAAGTCATTGGATGTTAATGTGAACATCCTATTAATATGTACTTGGATTTTACCATCATTTTGAGTATATCATTGGGCTTTGAGAATTAAGGAGTACACCTTAGGAATATATGATGGCCCAGAAGAAAATATTTATCAAATATTTATCAGTTCATATATAGTCATCAGTAATAGAGTAAATATAACCAAGGCTAAAACCACTCCAATCTTTTTACAGATTTACTATTTATGAGGAGTGGGGGTGTAATGCTATCTTGTCACAGTGGGATTGTAAATGCATTTTCTTTGTTTGTGTTTGATACCCTTGTTTTCCATCTGCATTGTCTGAATTAGTGATTGTTTTAATGAAAGAGAAAAGCGAGAGGCTGAGATAGATCTTCAATGTTATGTAGTAGATAATGTTGTATATCGTCATGTTTTGTGTCTCACGGTTTCTTGATCTCATAATCTTGCACATTGCATTTCGAATTAATAATAGTAAAACAAACAAATATCTTTAAAGTGCCAGAGGTGCCCAAGAAACCTGTGCCTGAAGAGAAGCTCCCTACTCTCAAAAAGAAAGAACCACCAACACCTAAAGGTATATGTTATATGTGATCAAATCTTGAAGTGAAAAACATCATTTTCTTATACTCTTGATCATTGATCATCTTTTGGATATCCTTATGAGTCTATGTCATGCATTCTTTTGAGTAGCTTTCTGTGGCTAGCATCTCCATCCTTATAGTTCTGCTGTTGGTACAAGTGGAGTTGTACTTCATGGTAGTTTGTTGTTACAAGATTCTGGGGACAAAAGCATGCATGCCCCCTCACCTTACATCTTGAGCTTTGACATTTTCCCATCTTTTACATTTCATTGTGCTTTCAAAATTCAATAGTAAGCATTAACTAATATCTTTAAAGTGCCAGAAGTGCCCAAGAAGGCTGTCGTCGAAGAGAAAGAACCAACTCCTGTGCTTAAAAAGCCTGTACTTAAGGAACCAGAACCTCCTCCTGTTAAAGGTACATTTCAGCATTAATGCAGTTATAAAGAATGTGGTTTTGATGCAGGTGTTTAAAGCAGATGTCTGGGAGATTCTTGTTCTGTCTGTGCTCCGTTGCTTAAAATTTCTTTTGTAAACAATACTGTTGGTTCAGTCCAGTGTGTGAGAGAAAAAGTGCTTAGCTGTGCTGAACTGCATCACGACTGCTTTCTCTGTGTCCTAGTATGCAAACACACAATTGCTGATTTTGTTATAATTGTGCATTATGTTTCAATCTTCTTCATATTAGCTACATATCTTTTGCCCCTTCTTAAAAGTAAAACTAATCTCTTTTAAGCACTCAAAGTACTTCGGAAAACTGTGCCAGTTTAAAAAGTAACTCTTGTTTTACCTAAAGAACCAGAACGCTTTGCTGTGTCTGAAGAACCAGAGACCATTAGTGTTTATGAAGAAGAAAAAGTCACTGTTGAGTATGAAGAAGAAGTCGTCACTGTTGTTGCCGAAGAACGTCAACCTGCTATTGTGCCTAAGAAACCCAAGCCTACCATTGTCCCTAAGAAACCAGAAGCTGCAGCCGTGCCGAAACCACCAAAGACTGTACTTAAGAAACCAGAACGCCCACCTGCTAAAGAGACCTTGGAATATGAAGAAGAACGAGAGGTGCAAACGATTGTTGGGTACAGAGAGCGAACACATGTTTCTGTCCACCAGGACATAGAGGCTATAGTTGCACTTGAAGAACCCGAGAGTGCTTCAGCTTTTGAGATCACAGAGCCTGAGCAATACTTTATTGAGGGATCAGAGGAGATTATTTCACTTGAAGGACCCGAAGCTGTCCCAGAAGAACCAGAAGTCGTTGCTGCTCCAGAAGAAATGAAACCTGCTATTGTGCCAAAAAAGCCGAAGCCTACTGCTGTAGCTAAAAAGCCAGAACCTGCGGCTGCACCCAAGAAACCAGAACCTATTGCGGTGCCTAAAAAGCCGAAACTTGCTCCTGTACCTAAAAAACCGGAGCCTCAGAAGCCAGAACCCTTGTTCAAAAAACCGGAACGCCCACCAGCTAAAGAGATCGAAGAGCACGAAGAGGAACGAGAGGTGCAGACTTTTATTGGAAAGAGAGAGCGACAACATGTTTCCGTCCACCTAGACATAGAGGCCATAACTCCTTTTGAGGAACCTGAGAGCGCTGCAGCTTATGAGATGGAAGAAGAAGAACAATACGTCATTGAGGGGTCCGAGGACATTGTTTCCCTTACAGGACCTGAGCCTGTTGCTGTCCCTGAGGAACCCCAAGTCGTTGCTGCTCCTGAGGAACCTAAGCCTGCTCTTGTGCCCAAAAAACCCAAGCCTGTTGCTGCGCCTAAGAAACCTGAACCCGAAGCTGCTCCCAAGAAACTGGAACACGTCGTGGTGACGAAAAAGCCGAAACCTGCCGCTGTGCCTAAAAAACCAGAGCTTGCGGCACCGCCCAAGAAGCCCGAACCCTTGTTCAAAAAACCAGAACGCCCACCAGCTAAAGAGATCGAAGAGCACGAAGAGGAACGAGAGGTGCAGACTTTTATCGGAAAGAGAGAGCGGCAACATGTTTCCGTCCACCAAGACATAGAGGCCATAACTGCTTTTGGGGAACCTGAGAGCGCTGCAGCTTATGAGTTGGAAGAGGCAGAACAATACGTCATTGAGGGGTCTGAGGACATTCTTGCACTTGAAGCACCTAGAGCTGCTCCTGAGGAACCAGAAGTCATTGCTGCTCCTGGCGAGCCTACGGAAGTACCTAAGAAACCAGCAAAAGGTATATGGCATAATCTTTTCCAGTACAAAGAGTATGTCTTCCTTAAAGCAGAATGTTGACAAGCGTTGCTTTGCCAACTTTCTGCTGAGCAATTCGAAAAACTGCTCTTGGAAACAAAGTTGTTGTGTGTATACATTGGTGCGTGGGTGTGTGAAAGAGAGAAAGGTTCTTTCTGATTCTGCAAAGCAATTTGCTTAGGCCTGCAAGAATTTGAAATTTCCATTATTAATTGACGTGAAAGTAAATAAAAAACAACAACTTAAATGTATAAATGGAAACAGATTCAGGAAGAATTATTCATTTGAAGCTGGATGAAGGTGATGTCTGATGTGCCTGTGGGTTGATGGATATATTTTTTCCCCTGTCTTTTAACAAACCAACTAATATCTTTAAAGTGCCTGAGGTACCCAAGAAAGCTGTCCCAGAAAAGAAAGTACCAGTTCCTGTGGCTAAAAAAGTCAAACCGCCACCAGCTAAAGGTATATGTCCACACCTAAAGAAGAAATTTCTTTGTTCTTCTTAAAATACTCTCTTCTTCTGTACTGTCTCTCCTATAGTTTTTGCTTGACTGAAATAACCTAGTGTTCATGAACTCTGTATGTATAATACGAAGTCTGTATGTCTCTAGATACGATGTACGTCTATGTATCTGTCTGTAGCATTAATCTTGCTTTTGATACGTCCTTAATTCTTCGTTCCTCTTCTTAACATCTTGGTACCTCTTACTTCAATAATTCTCAAAGTAAAAATAGAAATATTATCTTTAAAGTGCCTGAAGAGCCCAAGAAAGTTGTTCCCGAAAAGAAAAAACCAGCTGCTGCACTTAAAAAACCAGAAGCTCCTCCCGCAAAAGGTACTTTTATCATTCACAGAGAAAATCATTATCTTGCTTGCTGCGTTTGGTTCAGCTGTTGGATTTGTAAATCGTACTAATGTGTATAAATGACAGGCTGAGCCTAACCTGGGAGGGGATGGGGGTGAGGGAGTGTTTGTGTCCAAACACAATAGGTAGCTTCAATACCTTCAGCAGCTCCACTTTTGCTTTTAATGCCTTGTTTGTTTTACCTACATGAAAGTAAAACTAATTAACATTTCTTGAAGTCCCTGAAGTCCCTAAGAAACCTGTGCCAGAAGAAGAGGCCCCTCTTGCTGTTCCTAAAGAGCCGGAACCTCTGCCTGCAGAAGGTAGCTCTCCCTATTAATCACGACGTCATTCTTATCCAGACTGCTATGTCCGCTTTGTTTGGTCTTACGTTTTATGTGGTCCTGTATGTATATGTAAGGTGAGGGTGGTGGTGGTAGAGGACTGTCTGTTCTTTATGATGTCCTTCTGTTTAAAGTCTGCCTTTCTGCCTTATTACAGATTTCAGGCCACAGTCTTCAATGGCTGCGAGCAATTCTAACCGTGGAAAACCCACGCTTAGAATCTTGATTTGCCATTAAGGACTGAAGCTAATACTTCAATCATCTCATTTTGCACAAATTGGCTTTGGCCTTTTTGTCATCTTTCTGCTGTGTGGTGTTGCACTCCTTTTGGTTGCAATTATAGTACTGGCCTCATTTATAGGGGCCTTAGGGAGAAATCAGAAGCAGGGCTTTTTCTTTCCTTTTTTGTCCAGCAGCAGCAAGTCTACCTGGGGCTTTGGCCCAAATTTTTATTGATCCCATGGTCCCAGAGGCACATTTGACCAATGATGTGCTGCAGTACTTCAATTCAACATTCTGGATCGAGCCCTCAAGAGTTGGCAGGGGATTCTTAGATTTCACACCAGAACTGTAGCTATTGCCTTTGTGTTGAGGGATCTGAATTGTGAACATTTGAATGAAACACAGCTGCATCAAATAGTTGCTTCATACAAAATTGGACCTTATCAGGCCATCAAAGCTGCCCCAACTTCTTTGAAGGGGAAAAACACATGTATATATATATAAAAAAATCTGTGAATCTGATGGCAACAATCCTTCTTTAAAATATGTGTGAATATAATCTGGACATACACTTTTCAAAAGCCCCATCAAATGCAGACTATATAGGCCTTTGTGCAGAGGGCTGCAGAGGGTTCCTAAAGGCCTGATGCAATTTCTGTTTACGAAAGCATCCATTTAAGGGCCTTCCATCCATTTATGTACAAAAATACACTGTGACACTGGTGTGTTTGTCTGTGAATGTGTATGTTGTAATAATGTCCCCGCTATTTTGTGCAATATGTCTCCAATTCTTCTTGCCATTTGATCTTTGAAATGGCAATCTTATCTTCGTTGTCGATATTCTTTAAAGAGCCAGAAG
Organism: Podarcis bocagei; assembly: GCF_964188305.1. Classification (NCBI taxonomy): domain Eukaryota; kingdom Metazoa; phylum Chordata; class Lepidosauria; order Squamata; family Lacertidae; genus Podarcis; species Podarcis bocagei. The sequence goes on from NC_138125.1 coordinate 117,879,862, forward strand.
TTACAGAGGAAATTGAACCGGAAGAACCAGTACCTGTTCCTATTCCAGAAACAGAGGAGATAATTCCAGATGAAGGTATATACTAAAGTGTGAATGAAATATACCACTTTCTTTTGTACCATCTCCATCTTGCAGAGTAAGAATTAGGTGTGTTTGTTCCGTGATGTGTACACTCCAGTATGTTTTGTTTTGTTATTTTTGTGTGTGTGTTTGTATGCGTGTATTTCCTATGTTGTATTGCTTTCTGTAACTGTGTGGTGATTCCCATTATCTTTGACCATGTAAACACCTTTCCCTCTTAATTGACTTGGAAGTTTACTAATGACTTTTTCAAAAACTTTCTTGAACCTATGGGCCATCAGATATTTTGAGCTGAGTTGTTTATTTTGGCACTTGCATTACTGGGACTTTTACGAATAGAGTCTATAAAAGCAGTTTATTTCCTTTGTTACATTAGATGGTTTACATCTGAGGTTTATATAGTATAATTACATTAGCACTGAATCTACCGCAATATCATTTAAAGAACCAGAACCGGAGAAGAAGATACCTGAAAAACCCAAACCCCGTGTACCTTTCCCACCAAAAGAGGAGGTTAAGGAGGAAAAGGTTCAGCTTAAAGGTATCAGCAGCAACCCCAACAGTACTTAACAACTTTTACTAAGCCCCAGTTTTATAACTAATGCCTGTTGACACATAATAATGTTCTTTGAAAGTGTGGACTTTAGGCTGCCATCCTATTCCCACTCACCTGGGAGTAAGCCTGATTAAACTTACTTTTGAGTAGGTGTGTATAGGATTGCGCTGTTAATATATTAATGTAAGTCTAACTTAATGTTGTCTGAATGGTTTTCAGTCTAATGTCCCTACTCACTGATGGTTTTCATTTTTTTATTGTTTCTAAATTTGTAATTAGGGTTTGCAATCCAGATAGTTAATTTTACCTGTGCTCTAAGGCCTTATGCATGGTGTAGAAAACCTCCCGTTACATTCAATCAGTCACTGTGCTTTGCAGATAGAGAGCCTCCTTCAGATACCATCTTACCAAGAGCTTTGTTCCACATAATGTAGGAATCAGGCCTTAAGTGTCTTGGCGCCTAACCATTGGAATTCTGTCCTATTAAACATTAGACAAGTGATGTCTCTGTTGCTTTTTTGGTACCTTCTGAAGATCTTCCTATTTCAACAAGCCTTTTAAATAGAGATCTTTCCCAGTCTGCATCTGTATTGGAATTGTATTGGGTGTTTTTAGATGAATTAATTGTTTTGTCTTTTGTGTTTTTGCTGCCCTGGGCTCCTTCAGGAGGAAGGAAAGGTTATAAATTTAACAAATGATGACGGCGATGTCACCTCACAAACTGCTTTTGAAACTCTCCTGAGTTTCAAACACCAGTCAACGTGTGGCATGTTTGTTTGCTGTCTGAGATTCAGAAGTCCAGAGTCCTACTGAGTGTGTGAAACTTGTTTTATAGTTCTTTGGATTGTATTTAGTTATTTGAAAGTGCATGTGCCAAGCATGGATGTAATATAGCTAGCATTCAGAATTAAGCATAGAGAAAATGGAACTCAAAGCATTATAGACAGGGAGGAAGATTTATTACTTCCTAATGAAAATCAGTAGTGGATTATCAAAATAAACAACTATATGTAGCTTTTTTAAAGGTTCCATAAAAAATATTACTCCACATCCCACATTTTGCAATATTCTGATCTTATACAGCATCATGAAAAGAATCAAACATAATTTAATATTTCAAAGTGTATCACCTAAGTAATATTTGGTCCTACAAGAATTGCATTTACTTTTGAAAAATCTGTTCTTTTCCCACCATCTCAAATCAGAGGGAAATAGATCCTCTTCCCGAAACAAGATTCCACCCCACCACCGCACACACTTTTGCAATAATAGTTTCACGCAAAATTCACAGCGAAAAACTTGGTTATAGGGTCTTTATAGCTTATGTCAAGAAGGAACATTGTGGCTACACAATCTATTAAAGTTTCAACAGAAGTGGATGTCCTCTCTGCTAAGTATATATAGATCCAGTGAAAACAAATTATTGTATGATCAGATATGCTAGAACCAAAGTAAGCAATGTAAAGTCTTCAGGCTGCATGTATCCTAAGAAGGCCCTTCCCCAGCCCAAGCAGCCACTATGTGGTAAGTTGTCCACAGACCCTTGTGTCTTGTTCTCATCTTAAAGAGCGCTAGACTGTAGTTTTTAGTATATTTCACAAAGTAGTATATTTTTCATTCCATTTCCATGTGTGACTTCCAGTGGTTGTTTTGTGTTCAACTCGATTCACTTTTTTCCTATTTTCTTTTTACTGAAGCATACTTTCATTTCGGATGGAGTATTCTGTGGCTTCTTCATCATGGCCTTGTTATCATGACTAACAATATTATACAGTGGCACCTCAGTTTTCGATCTTCTCAGAAGCCAAACACTTCGGTTTTCAACCGCCGAAAACCTTGAAGTAAATGCTTCCGTTTTTGAATGTGCCTCAGAAGTCAAATGGATTCCACTGAGGTCCCCCCCCCAAGTTTCTCCATTGATTTTTCAGGCTGCCCTTTGTGCCTCAGTTTCCGAATGTTTCAGAAGTCGAACAGTCTTCTGGAACGGATTATGATCGAAAACTGAGGTACCACTGTATATACTAAAGTTAAAGTCAAAAATTAAAGTTTAGCAACAAAAATGGTGGTGGTTGTTTTAGTTTTTTAAAGAACTCCTTCTGAAATAAAGTATCTTTGGAAGAGAGGACCAAACTTAACAAAGAGAAAAGTAAAGTAAAGTAACAAATGTCTCCATGTTTTGTGATCATTCAAATGGAACTGAAAGGTATAGCTCTCTTATAATAGGAGGTTTTTCAGTTTTAAATGCCAATGGAGATGATTGCATATGCGCTTATTCTGAAATTAATATCATTTTAAGCACCTGGACTGAAGCCACGGAGACCCACACCTGAGCCTCCCGCTCCACCACCTAAAGAAGAAGTTGTTTTGAAAAAAGGTAATTTAGCCATGTTGCTTTTTTCAAAAACTGGAGGACCCCACTGCTGTGATATTCCAGTCCTAACGCCACATTGTGAGGTCTGGCTGCAACAGCTAAGACACTTCAGCTTCTTCTTGCATCCGACTATAGGATCTCGAGAAGCCCATAAACAATTTCCTCAAGCAGGTTAACTCCTTTGCTGGTTCAAAGAAAATGCTAGTTCTAGACATGCCGATTCTAGGCAGAAAGCTCTACTAGCAACCATAGCTGATGCTGGAAGCTCCCAGACAGTTGGAAGTTCTAAGGTGTCTACATTATTTGCAACATAAAGAAAGCTGTTGTTGCTTTTGCTTTTGAATATACAGTAATTAGTGCTTTGATTTCACCTGCAATTCTAAAAAGGACTTCTCAATGGAGACTTGGTTGTAGATTATCACACCGTGCAGATTTTAAGTGGTGATCAGTTTATCAGCCTTGAGAAATAAGAGGTCACTATTCTCCAGATGTAAAACCAAGCCTATTTGTTAGCCTGTGTCATTTATTAATAAAGTTCCTCATCACTTCATCACACTGTTCTTGAAAGAAAATTGTTTTTTCTTTTAAAGTCACAAGAGCAGTTAAGAAACCAGAGGAAGAACCTAAGCCAGAGAAGGAACCAAAAGCTCCACCCAAGCCTCTTGAAAAGATTAAGAAGCCTGAAGGTACAACGAAAATCAGATTGCCATGAGGTTAAGCAGTAGGAGACCCTTCTTAGATCCCCATATTCACAAATACTTTCTGAATCTGAAACAGTAAGCCATCTGAATTTTGAATAGTTCTTCAGCATGGAAAGAAAAATCCCAACCATTTGGAATATTCAGAAATTTGGGGACACAATCTGCAGTGTAACAACTTTCCCTCTCCCATCCCCTTGACACACTCTGTCTTTTCAGTCTTCACTTTGTAAGAACTCTTGTAGAAAGCTACATCTGACATATTCTATAATTGATAGTTTTGATCTGTCTTCCTCATTATCGCTATTGTGTCCCAGCTGTTCATCTTCGCCACATACAGTGTTTTGACAGGCTTTGAACTTATTTCTTATTTGTTTTAAATAAATCACACCAGCTACATGGCTCAGGATAAACTCGATTAATGCATCAGGGAAGTCAAAATATATGAATTCAGCTTCCGCATAAAACAAATATTTTTTTTAAGTGCCGGAGGTTGAAAAGAAGAAAACTGAGATCCCAGCTTTCAAGAAAAGGGAAGAAAAAGAAAAACCTGTGCCTGAACCAACAAAAGGTACAAACATGCAGTGCTCTTATAATCGCTTATACAACTAAAACCGCATTTGATCTTGAATATTGGTCTGTGAGCTGCACTAATCTTTAAAACAAGCCAGCTATAAATGCTCCCATCTTTGTGCTCTTCCAGCTGCTCCCTAATTCTTCATGCAGTACCTCGTCGTTTCTTCTTCTTCTTCATTAAATGTTCTCTTATTTGTCTTTATATGGTTCAAGCCTGTTCTGTTCCCCTGAAGTAGTATGTGAATGTCTTTAAGGCTTCTGTTAACTGTGCTGTTTGTCTCTCCAACTATTTTTATGCATTTTTTTGGTTTTGCAATGTTCTGTTAAAAAAAAACCCTGATTGACCCACTTGTTATTTTTTTTGTTCAAAGTTCCAGAGCCTAAACCAGCCACAATTCCTGAACCAAAGCCTGCTACAGGTAGGACATTTTGAAACCACTGATTATAGACCATTTTCCTCCAATCTAGTTAACTCTGGCGTTAGCATAAAATCAATGGAGCACCAATATAACATGAATTATTTTTAATCCCACCCTATGCCCTTATGTGCTGGTGCAACTCCTTGTTTTTTCAGACTGCGGGCTTACATTTTAGCATTTGTAAATTATGCAATCACATTTGAGAATTCTGTAGTGTTCTGCTTATGTTTTGCTTGTTAAAGATTATTCCAACAAGTTTGCTTGTTAAAGATTCATCCCAGCTAATACCACTGTCTGTTTCTGTGACAAACTAAGGCTAGTAAAAATCTATTTCATGGTTCTAAGAAGTACTAGCAGTGTAAGCCTATGTATGTCTATTCAGAAGGAAGCCCCATTGCCTTCAATGTGTAGGATTGCAGACTAAAAGGATTTTTAAAAATGTGTATTGTCTAATGTTAATCATTGTTGTGCAGAAGTAGGTCCACTTAACTCAGTGTGGCTTTCCTAGTATGTGTGTTGAGGATTACAACCTCAGTAAATATATATAATTTTTTCTACAGCCCTAAAATCTCCTAAGCCTCCCACAGAACCCAAACCTGAAACAGCTCCTTTAACAACACCAGTGGTTGGAAAGAAAGCAGGTATGACTATTACTTCAGTAATATATTCAAGGGCGGGACTGTATTATTATTCTGTAATATATTCAAGAGCAAGGTTGTATCACAATTCTATTAACTTTTGTATGAGTAATCATGAGCACAACAATCATGAGAGAGTTTAAATGTTCTTACTAACAAAAATATTTACAATACACAACTCACTAAAGAACTTTTAGGGATCACATCTTGTTGTGCTATCAGTATTATTCAACGTCCAGTCTTCAGATGTGGTTGGACTACAACTCCCAGCCTCCTTAATCAATGGTGAAGGGAGTTGTAGCGCAACAACATTTTGGGCCCAAACCTTGAATGGACACTGTCCTAAATAACATGCACACCTTTCACCCAGGACTCAATGATAGCAGATGGGGAAATGAGTACACTTAGCTGGAGGGCTTGAGGATCCAAGAGGATGATAAGACCATTACTACAAGAGGGGGAAATGAGGCTGAATTAAACCATTCATTCATTCATTCATTTGAATATGCACAACTTCTCAACAGTAAAATGAATGCAAGAAGCAACATTTTGAGGAAATAATAGCTGATAGATAGATAGATGATAGATAGATAGATAGATAGATAGATAGATAGATAGATAGATAGATATAGATAGATAGATAGATAATAGTTTAAACTTGACTTCATTATCTAATACTGCTGTTGCTGTTTTATGTCAGAGCCTAAAACTACACCAAAGGAGGAAGCTGGTAAAGCTAAACTTCCTATTAAAGGTAAGAGAGATTATGAAATGGAAAACTGCCCCCCCCAGCCTCTTTAAATATATAGTAACTGTGATCAACAGTCCCAGTATTTATGCTATACCAAATAACTGACTATCTAGAGTAAACCTGTGAGTCATTTGATAAATGAATGGCAAAGACACTCACACACCCTTTGTAGTCAACATTTTTACAATGAGTAGTGTCTCTTCTTTCAGAGAACCTAGGCGGTAGTAAGCTAAATTTTACTCAAAGTAGAGACCTATTGAAATTAATACAGTCAAACCTCGGTTGTCGAACGTAATCCATTCCAGAAGACCATTCGACTTGCGAAACGTTCGGCAACTGAAAACTGAAATCGGAAGCCTAAATACAATACGAAAACTCAAAACGGAAGCCGCATACCATGTTCAGATTCCGAAAATCGTTCGAAAACCAGAACAGTTACTTCCGGGTTTTCGGCGTTCGGGAGCCAAGACATTCCAAAATGGAGGCGTTCAGGAACCGAGGTTTGACTGTAGACCTAACTTAGTCATGTGCATTAATTTTACTGGATCTATGCAGAGAAAAAGGTAGCTAAACGCCACCCCATGTTTTCATGTAACCATTTTCCCAAAGTGCAAATGGTACTTAAAACAAGAGATTGGCTTTAGCATGCCTAAATTAACAGGATCACATAAAAATCTAGAATAATTGTATCTGTTTTTTATGTAATATTCCTGGACTTCAATAAGTAGACAATAAGAGTGGGGGTGGGGTGGACGAATATTGCAATCAAATTAAAGAAAGGAAGTATGAAGTGTTTTGCTCTTTGGGCAGAACAATACTTTGTCTGTAGGAACCACAAAGGACCAAGATCGGCTTCTACATGCCACAGCCATGCCTTGCATTTTGTGTCTTGGTCATGCTAGAATGGGATTGGAATGTCAAAAGGACAGAACTGACTGGCTTGTATATAGAATAGATTTAAATGTTCTAGGGATAAACAAATTGCCACTTGAACAGAAATAACTGCATGCTTTTCCTGCTGTGTTTAAGACTTGTCATCTTTCATCACACCTCTGCTGACTTTAACTGTGAGATTCATACAAATATCCCTTTTAAATATATTACTTGTAGCCAAAAAGACACCTTCGCCAGCAGATGCCGAGAGGAGGAAATTAAGACCAGGAAGTGGTGGCGAGAAACCTCCAGATGAGCCTCCTTTCACATACCAGCTGAAAGCTGTGCCCCTCAAGTTTGTTACAGAAATTAAAGACATAGTGCTGACAGAAGCAGAGTCGGTAGGCTCTTCCGCCATCTTTGAGTGCCTCATCTCTCCCTCCACTGCCATTACCTCTTGGATGAAAGATGGCAGCAACATCCGCGAGAGTCCTAAGCACAGGTTCCTCTCTGATGGGAAAGACAGAAAGCTCCACATTATTGATGTCCAGCTTTCAGACGCTGGGGAATACACTTGTGTACTGAAACTGGGAAATAAAGAAAAGACCTCTACAGCGAAACTAATTGTTGAAGGTATTTTACGGCATCTCCAGTTGGGCTTGAGTTGCTTATATAGATGTTATTTATGCCCCAAAGTTACATTTTATTTGCATTAGATGTAATTAGATGTAATTAATGCCATCCATAGCACAATATTTTGCAAAACACAATGGAACAGGTCCCTGATCCCAAGTGTGTTACAATCAATATTTTAACACAGGGGAGACAACAGAAGTAGCTAAGGAGTGTGTGTTTACTTCATTACACGACCTTAGTTTTAGTGATAGCAAGGCACGGGGTCTTCCTACATAAATTAAATTATATATACTTGCCCCTAATTTGACAATTTATTCTGGGCATAGGTACTCTGATGCGTGCACAGAATTTCCTGGCTGAGAAGAATATTGCTTTCTGTATGCATGTCACACCACTATAATGAATAGGCTCCACCTCAGATCCAAGAGACAAGCATGTCTATATGAGCACATGTGGATCTCTGAAGTTAGAGTCATCATTCTAATGTGACTGCTTAAATTTCTATACTGTAGTTTATGGCAATGGTTCCCATTTAGCTAAGTCCTGTGGACTTCCTGTACTTCAAAAACCAAGCCACAAACCCCCTGCTTTTGGGGGGGGGGAGGGAATCTCTCTATGGTAGTTTTTGTTACGTGAATGGTGCCATGGACGCCCCTGTGCAGGTTACGCCAAGTGTAGATTGCTCAGAGCATGAGAGCATGAGACTCTTAATCTCAGGGTTGTGGGTTTGAGTCCTTGCATAGCACGGAGTTGGATTAGAAGATCTTTGTGGTCCCTTCCAATGCTATAATTCTATGATTCTGTGACCCCCCTTGGAGTCCGTGGACAACCAATTGGGAACCACTGGTTTGTGGGAGTGGGGAAAAGATGCAAATAACACTTCTCCTGTTCCCTAGAATTACCAGTGCGCTTCGTGAAGACTCTGGAGGAAGAGCTTACTGTCATCAAAGGGCAACCCTTTTATCTAAGTTGTGAGCTGAACAAAGAGAGAGATGTGGTCTGGAGAAAAGATGGGAAAATCATTAAAGACAAATCTGGAAAATTTGCTCTGGGTATTATTGGTTTGCAGCGCGCCGTTACGATCATGGATGCCGATGACACTGATGGAGGTGTATACACTGTGACTGTGGATAATACTGACCTCATCTGTCAGTCAACTGTGAAAGTGGTTGGTAAGTTAAATTTCAAAACTGTGTAGTGTGTGCTTGGGATAAAATTGGGATATGAAGAAATTCTATTGAGTAATATTAAGCCTTGTGCATTATTTTTGCTCTTATATGCTAGTCCTTTTACTTTACTCTATCTTCACTGACCTATTTAAGAAGATTGGTTTTCACTTAAGTTGATTGTGTAATTAGTACTGAAATCATCTGAAGGTCTTTAGTGAAGAGCTGGTTTGACTAGAACTGGAACTCAGTATTTAATTCCAGTTAGAAAATGATTCAGTCACAATATCTCACATTGCTGTACTCCCAAAAGCTTCAGATGGAAATATATCAACCTGTGCAAAGTTTATAAAATTGCCTCTGTAGAAGTGCTAACAACTATACCAATTCAGTTCACAAGACTGAAGATCTGTGGTCATCCATGACTCACTTTGGGTAATCTTATTTGAGGGCGGGGGGAGGAATATTTAGCAATAACATCAGATTCCAGCAGTTCTGAGCAAAATGAGGCCATCAAAAATATGTTTGGGTTTCTGCATATATATATATATATATATATATATATATATATATATAGCCATATAGGCGTTTCCAAGTAAGAAAAATAATAATTAAAATAAAAATAAATTCTACTTTTCCATTTTAAAAATATATTCAAAGCAGAAACACCCCAACACTTTTGTTGTATATTTTTAATTAATAACATATGTGGCAATGCCCAGACATTTTATTCTGTGTTATCCAGGTTTTCATGGCACTTTGGCTATGTGGTAGCCCTTTAATACAATTAGAAAGAAGAGATGGGCAACCTTTCTCTCTCTCTCATAGCGCAAAGGACCCTTGTCATTCATCTCTACATGTATTATGCTAATTCTAATGGTTATTAATTTTTTTGTCATTTGTTATACAGAAGTGATAAAAGACTGGCTAGTGAAGCCTATTAGAGACCAGCATGTGAAACCAAAGGGTACTGCTACCTTTGCTTGTGATGTCGTGAAGGACACACCAAATATTAAATGGTACAAAGGTGATGAGGAGATTCCTCTTGAACCCAATGACAAAACAGAAATTGTAAAAGATGGACCTCATCTCTTCCTCAAAATTAAGAACTGCATGCCGGAAGATCTCGGAGAATATGCCGTGGAAGTTGAAGGGAAGAGATACCCAGCTAAACTGACCCTGGGTGGTAAGTGTCTTTTGATCTTGATGCAATACATTTGCCGGGGAGTAAGAAAAAAGATGAAAGCCCGCAAGACTGTTGAAGTACTGTCTTGATTGCATAGATGTTATTAATTTGTTCATTTCTAAATGCCAGAACGTGAAGTTGATCTGCTTAAGCCCATTGAAGATGTCACTATTTATGAAAAAGAAACAGCCAACTTTGACTGTGAGATTTCTGAAGACGATGTCCCCGGTGAATGGAAACTGAAAGGAGAAACACTCAGGCCCTCACCTGTAAGAATCTATATTTAAGACCTCGTGAATTTGAATGTAGTATTATTATGTTGGTCAATTGTGGCCCTGCAGAATACCTTAAAGAAGGATTTAGAACCGTTTGGGCTTATAGTTAACGTTAGTGTGGTTTTCAAAGAGGCACATTTTAATTATGAAGCTTAAAATCTCAAGAGCAGGGTATCTCCACGCAACATAAACAACTGATCCTAGCTCACTGTATAGCTCACCATCAGAATTTTACTTGCGACCCTAAGAAGACATTTGTTACCACATATGCAAGGAATTTTAGGGCGATTATTATTGAGTACTATGGACAGCCCCAAGTTTTGTTTAGCTCAGAGGCACTTGTGGAGGAAGAGGAGTGGGGGGGGAGGGCACTGCCCCCGGCAGCGCGATCCTGGTGGGGTGCCATTGTGGCTGCCCCCCCGCCCGTGCTGGGTGCCACACCCCCAGGACACGCGCCACACCGCTGCAGGCAGCGTGCCCCGCCCCCAGGATGTGTGCCCCGCCCCCAGGACGCATGCCAGCCCTGCCCCCGCCTGCTCTCCGCCCCCCACCCGGTGCCGGAGCATGAAGCTCCGCCACTGCTCAGAGGAGGATGGAAGACCATGGAAATATCTTGGCCCTGGATCACTTCAATTACATAGAGGACTTCGCCATCACATTTTGAGGACTTTACGAGCTATTGCTTTAAAATCAACAAAACATGCTTTGATTAGAATTTTCTTTTGTTACCGTGAACTTTTTCATCTTTTCCCTCCAGACTTGTGAGATCAGAGCCGAAGGAGGAAAACGCTTCTTAACCTTACACAAAGTCAAACTAGACCAGGCTGGAGAGGTTCTCTACCAGGCATTGAATGCAGTGACTTCAGCTATTTTGACAGTGAAAGGTAAAGTGTTTCACTAAAAATGTGTCTCCAATTAGCCTGCCGTTTCTGCCATTGTAGTATCTGGGGGGAAATATTCAATATTCTCTTTATTTGCAGAAATCGAGCTGGACTTTGCTGTGCCTTTGAAAGATGTGACTGTACCAGAGAAACGGCAGGCGAGGTTTGAATGTGTGCTCACCAGGGAAGCCAATGTGATATGGACTAAAGGCACTGACATAATCAAAGTTGGAGATAAATTTGACATAATTGCAGATGGAACAAAACACATTCTGGTCATCAATGATTCTCAGTTTGATGATGAAGGAGAGTACACTGCTGTAGTCGAAGGGAAGGAAAGCACTGCAAAATTGTTTGTGGAAGGCAAGTTCATTACTGTCAAGAATTACACTGTAAAAGTCACAACAGGAATCAGTCACTGGTTATGACCGGATGGCATTAATTGTCTTTCCCTCTATTTCAGGTGTCCGGCTGAAATTTATCTCCCCACTCAAAGATCAGACAGTGAAGGAAGGAGAAACAGCCCACTTTGATTTTGAGCTTTCTCATGAAGATATGCCAGTAACCTGGTACAAAAATGATAAGAAAATCCACAATAGCAGAACGGTTCTCATTTCTGTAGAAGGGAAGAAACACAAATTAGAAATTAGAGAAGTGACACTTGATGACATCTCCGAAATCAAGGCTGAAGTGAAGACACTGCACACTAAGGCAAACCTGAAGGTTTTAGGTAATTTATGTTGTCACATTTTGTTACTGGTTGGATCTGTATCTATTATATGTATGTATAAAATACATATCTTTATGTATTTTAGTATTTATGTTTTTCATGTACTAATTCACTCTGATTACTAACCTCTTCAAAAAAATACAACAACACTTCTTACCTGACCCATATCTTGTAGAGGCCGACCCATATTTCGTTGTGAAATTGCAAGATTATACCGCTGTTGAGAAAGATGATATCATTCTGGAGTGTGAACTTAGCAAAGATGTGCCAGTGAAATGGTATAAAGATGGTGAGGAGCTTGTAGCTTCCAAGAGAATCTCCATCAAGACTGATGGCAAGCGCCGCATATTAAAAATTAAAAAAGCAACCGATGCTGATAAGGGAAATTATGAATGTAACTGTGGAACTGACAAGACAAATTCTGAAGTTAAGATTGAGGGTAAGTGATTGTCCTCCTTCAGTAGAACCTCTTCGAAACATTGTACACCTTACTGGTCAAGGCAGGAAATCTGAGATATATACATATTTGCTTTCAGCCCGTATGATAAAAATAGAGCGTCCTCTTTATGGAGTGGAAGTATTTGTTGGCGAAACAGCACGATTTGAGGTCGAAATCTCTGAGCCTGATGTTCATGCCATTTGGAAGTTAAAGGGAGAAACTTTAACAGCTTCACCTGTAAGTCTGTTTCAAAAAAAAACCAAGCAAACCACAGCACAAGTGTTGTTTTTTTAAGAGACACACACAAAAACAATTCTTAGAAAGTTTTAGAGAACACATGAGTGATTAGGACAAATCTGTTATTTTTTTCCCCACCCTCATAAAAAAAAAATCAGGATTGTGAAATGATTGAAGATGGCAAGAAACATGTCTTGATTCTTTACAACTGCAAACTGGATATGACAGGAGAAGTGTCCTTCCAAGCTGCAAATGCGAAAAGCGCTGCAAATCTGAAAGTGAAAGGTAGGCTTCAGAAGGCATCAACTCCCAACCCATCATGCAGGGTTTTCTTAATGCCCAGCAATATCAATAAATCCATTGCTGGAGCAGTTTATAAAAAAACAAACAAACACGTGTCTAACACTCTTAATAACCCGGTTTGATTTCAGAGCTGCCTCTCATCTTCATAACTCCTCTCAGTGACATTAAAGTCTTTGAGAAGGATCCTGCGAAGTTTGAATGTGAGGTATCAAGGGAACCGAAGACGTTCCGTTGGTTGAAAGGAACCCAAGAGCTTGAAGGGGATGAGAAATTTGAAATTATAACAGAAGGCACAAAGCACGCACTTGCCATTAAGAGTGTGGCTTTTGAGGATGAGGCTAAATATATGTTTGAGGCTGAAGACAAACGGACAAGTGCAAAGCTGATCATTGAAGGTTTGTTTGTAGCTCTGGTTCTCCCGACGGTGTGTTTGGCTTTCATATTTATGTCATTTGATTCGTCACAGTTTAACTTTAACGAGATGCTTTTGTGGTTTAGGCATTCGCCTTCAATTCATTACCCCTCTCAAGGATGTAACTGCAAAGGAGCGCGAGACTGCAGAATTTACTGTTGAGCTTTCCCATGACAATATCCCTGTTATCTGGTATAAGAATGACCAACGGCTCCATACCACCAAGGTTGTTTCAATGAAGGACGATGGCAAATTCCATACGCTCACATTCAAAGATCTCAATATTGATGACACCTCTCAGATAAAAGTGGAAGCTATGGGCAAATCGTGTGAAGCTAAACTTACTGTCCTTGGTATGTGTGGTCTGAGTTTGATTTACATTATGGCTCTTCTTTGATAGAACATCAACTAGAAGCATAACCGTGTGCTTAGAAGCTTTATTCACATGGGCTTCCCCTTCCTCAGAGCAGTTCTTTAAATCTTATGGGGAGATCCCATTCCAGATTCTTATGGTACAGCTAGATTTGCCTCCATATTGGGGCTTTCTTGGCAGCAGACCTCATACTTTTGAACATGCTTTCAAGAAGAGGTTTCATATGAGCTCCCCTTTTGGGGGCCATCTGTCCTCTTTCAGAAAGCTTCTGACAATTGACTGCCACTAGTTGATGTGTTCTATTATACTGCCATGCTACCCTATTAGCAATCCTTTTGTTATTTATTTGTCCTTTGGTTCATTGTTTCATTGTAGTTGTTGCTTTGAATTTGCACCCTTTTCCATTGGCTGCCTGTTTCTTTCCGGTAACACAATACAAAGTACTAGTCCTGACCTATAAAGGCCTAAGTGGTCTGGGACCAGCATATCTAAAAGAACATCCTTTTCACTTACAAGTCTAATCATCAGTTAAGAATATTTCGGTGGCAAAGCACATGCCTTGCACACAAAAACTCCCAGGTTAAATCCCTTCCTTCTCCAGGTAGTATTGGAAAAGACTCCTGTCTGAAACCCTGCATAGCTACAACCAACCATTGTAGACAGTAGTACTTAGTTAGATTGAGCCAATGGTCTGACTGAGTGAAAGGCAGTTTCCTATGTTTTTATCTGTTGGGACCTTTTTCCAAACTCCCATGCTTGTTATTGTCATTCAGGCTTTACTTTGAAATGGTCCTATTTTCCTGTTTTTTTATTATCAGTAATAGCTTTCAGTGTCTTTATATGGCTCTGCTGTAAGTTTTTGTGCTGCCATTTTATTTTTGTTTTAGTCTTGTTTTTTGGGAAACGTCATCCCTCCTACAAATTTTTGGATGTCATATTGTCTAAGTTTGTTTTGAATTTGTTGTAAGCCGCCTTGTGGATCCAAATCTCTGGAAGGCGGGGTATAAATCTCTTTTAAATAACCAAAATAATGAAGAAATAAGAAACCACTTTGTGGTGTACCACATAAACACGTTTCTTTCGGGTCCGTGTAAAGGAAACAAAATGAAAAGCAGAATCAGCTACTTTTACCTAATAACAATAATTTGCTCTATTAAAGTTGCTTAAAAACTTGCTTTTAGAAAACTTTATCCTACATAGAAAATCTAAAAAAAGCACTCTTACCTGAAAGGAGAACTGTCTTGCATAAGTTGGTACACTTTTGAATGTATGAATAATCTTAGAATGTCACATATTCACCTTGACTTGCAGAGGGGGACCCTTATTTTACTGGGAAGCTTCAAGATTACACTGCTGTGGAGAAAGACGAAGTGATTTTGCAATGTGAAATTAGCAAAGCAAATGCTCCCGTAAAATGGTTTAAAGACGGACAAGAACTAACTCCGTCTAAGAATGTTATTATCAAGGCCGATGGCAAAAAGAGAATACTCATCCTCAAGAAAGCCTTGAAGAAAGATATTGGTCAATATACCTGTGATTGCGGCACTGATCAGACTTCTGCTAAGCTGAACATTGAAGGCAAGTTCACACTTACTGGTGTATTATTATATTCTATTTTAAACCGCCTTGAGGATCATTCATTTGAAAGACAAGATATAAATCTTCTTAATAAACACATAAATAAAATCTTCCTGATCCTTCTGTTGTAGAACCCTTCTCATCAACATTGTCATGAAAGCTAATAATATTGGTGTGGGTTTTTTTCCTTCACAGATCGTGATATTAAGATTGTACGTCCCTTATACAGCGTGGAAATATTTGAGACAGAGACTGCACGTTTTGATACAGAAATCTCTGAGGAAGATATTCATGCTAACTGGAAACTTAAAGGGGAGCCCTTGACACAGACGCCTGTAAGCAATGCTTTTAAATATTTCCCCACTTCTAAATGAGACTTATATTGCCTAAAATATGCAGATGGAAGAACATAAACCTTTGGAAAATCTTTGGAAGATCTGAGAAAGTACTGTAGGGGTACTGAGAAAATAATTTCTATATCAACACAATTTAAATGGCTTGAATTGTAAATCGTGCAGTTAAGCAAAATATATAGAATGTAGTCATCCATGTTTCATATTTACACAACAGAAAATATATAATTCAAGGGGAGCAGTTTTAACGTTAGAAATCTGAAGATTGCTTTTGTAATGAAAAGCAATTGTAAGTAATATGTAAATAATATTTGATAAAAATATGTTGGTTGCAATTGTTAAAGCAATGTACCAGGTGCCTCTGGAAGTTAATAACTGCAATCAATTGGTTCATTGTAGCCATATATGGGGAGGGTTATTAATGTTCCCATGTAAACAATTCAGAAAATCAATGTGCATGTTTAGCACATTAACATCTCATTGATCGGGACAATGTGTGGTTCAAGGCCTGAGGTAAAAGTTTTGAAAAAGTTCAGTAGGTCTTAGCCATTGGTTGTGGGAGCAGATAGATGGAAGGGTTGCGCACAGTGCCCTGACCAACTTTAACTCTTTAGCAGCTGGCTGCAACACGGCCAATGCTGTTCAGGAGGGCCTCTGACCCTCCAAAGAGGCTTTTCATGAGGCTCACTGGGCTGCAGTGGGGAGGGGAAAGATTGGTTGCACAGGCACCCTTCCTCTCACACAGTCATTAGATACAGAACAATGGGGTCCAAGTACAGTGGTACCTCGGGTTACACACACTTCAGGTTACATATGCTTCAGGTTACAGACTCTGCTAACCCAGAAATATTACCTCGGGTTAAGAACTTTGCTTCAGGATGAGAACAGAAATCGTGCAGCGGTGGCGCAGCGGCAGCGGGAGGCCCCATTAGCTAAAGTGGTGCTTCAGGTTAAGAACAGTTTCAGGTTAAGAACAGACTTCCAGAATGAATTAAGTTCATAACCCGAAGTACCACTGTATTGTCAATGTACGTGCCAGAAAATGTGTTGTTCTGGTATTTGTACTCTGAGGCAGGATGTTGAGAATCATGGTTGCAAAACAGCTGCAGCCAGTACTGTTTTGTCCCCAAAGGGGAATGAAAGGTTGCTACCATTCTGAATATCCAAATACCAGAAATATGGACCTGATAAAAGGAAGTGAAAGCTATTAAAAACAAGCATTGTACAAACCTTTGCATTTGTTTGCTCTTGGAAGGACTGTGAAATTAAGGAGGAAGGCAAAAGGCACTGTCTTACCCTCTACAACGTGCGCTTGGACCAGGCCGGTAGCGTAGACTTCCAAGCAGCCAATGCCAAATCATCTGCCAATCTTCGAGTAAAACGTAAGTGTCTTGCAAGTGTATCTGTAAGATCACTTGTCTTTTACATCAGTAACTGAGCTAAACTGAAACAAGTTGAGAGTCAGAGTGGGGCATGTGATCTGTTGTTAATGGAACAGTAAATGAGAAGGAGAGACAGTCGGGTGAGCTGAGGTTAAGGAGTAGTTATTTGATATAGTTGTGTGCCTTATTCTTTCTTTATAAAAGCTTTTTATAAGTTAATTCTGATACTTTTAATTTAGTTTGTTTGTTTTTAGATCGTGGGATAGGTATTATATAAAGATTTTCAATTAGTTAATAAGAACAGGTTGTTAGACCACTGGAATTGCCCCTCCTTATTCCAGGATGATTGGCAAGGTAGCATAATGAGTTGTTACGAAATCTAAAATATTACAAACGGACTCTCTGCTGTGCTTGGCATTTGGGGTATAAGATCTGAGAGATAACACCATGCTGACATTTGTGGAAAGTGCCAGTAGCTTGATGGACAGGAACACCCTACACAGTTGGTGGCCACTTGTCTCTCTATCCAATTGTAGACCTTGCTATTTTGGAAGGCGCATGCCTTATCTAGCAAGAGGCATGCAGGGCTTGGCAAAGGAGACAGATGCAACGTAGCTTTCTTGCTGATCTTTTCATTTAAAAGGAACAGGCTCCGCAAATAGGGAATCTCCAGTGACCAGCCTTCCCCCTGAAAACCCCAAGGGCCCAGATCTAGCCAGGGAATTTAAATAGCCTCTGTACATCATACTCCCTCTCTCTTGGGGAAAGGCACTATGGCCATTAGTAAAAGGTGCAGGTGGCTAATCTGAAGATGTTTTCTTCGTTCCGTCAAGCACGTGTAATTGGCCTGCTGAGGCCTCTGAAGGATGTAACTGTAACAGCTGGTGAAACGGCAAACTTTGAATGCGAACTCTCCTATGAGGGAATTGTAGTGGACTGGTTCTTGAAAGGACAGAAATTGGAGCCCAGTGACAAGGTACAGAAGACATTCTTTCTCTTCTCCCCTTTTTCCATGTCAAACCCTATTTCTTTCCCTCTTTCTCTCCTACCCCTCCCGTTTGTGAGACTGGCAGTGCAATCCTATACATACGTACCTGGAAGTAAGCCCCACTGAGCTCAATGGGGCTTGCTTCCAAGTAGAGATCCATAGGATTGCACTGTAAGGCGCTATTCTAAAATGTCATTCAGAAAAATCAGTTCCTTCCGCATGGTAGAAGATAAAAGTTTCAAAGGGAGAGGTGAAAGGGGTTGGGGAGGTTTTGTATCAGTGCTAACATAAAGGGATATGTAATATTTTGATATTAGTGGGGAAGCTTATGAATGTTTGCATCTCCTGATTCTTTCCCTTCTCTGAATGTAGAGCTGGCATTCAGTTCTGCATATAAGGGGATTAAGGAGATTGAAATTCCATTTCAGGCATTTGAGCAGGCTTCCAGATAACTTTCTCGGTAGATCTGCTCGCAGAGCATTTCTCACCAGCTATTTTTAACCCTTCATCAAGTGTGCTGTTAGCGCTGAGATGTGAACAGCCTGGAATGCAGTTCATTCAATATTTAAAATGTTTTAGCAGCAAGCCATATAGTAGTATAAGTAATCACATGTAGAAGTTGCATTCAGTGAAATATTATTTGGTGCATGCTTTTTTAGATCCTCTGTTTAAGTTGTTAGAGTGTCTGTTAATGATAGGCTTACGCAGAGAATATTTGCAAAGGAAAACAGAAATATACCTGCTAAAATAAGGCATAGTTAGTGCAAGTTTGAAATTACCATAGCCAATTCAGCCTAATCAAAACATTAAATTTAAACTAGCATAGCGAGATTTAACTAAATGAATAGATTAATACTTACGGTTCCCATGAAAAGTATTTTAATGGTGAAGCATTATTAGATGCATCATAAATATTTCAACTTTTATTTCAACTTTCATATTAATAGTTAGCAAGATTTTATGTTTTGCTTCTGATTAACCATTCTACATCAGTTTAAATGGGCCTATGATGACACAAACAATGGTGTTTAGGGCACTCCTACCCCAGTCTAGTAAGGGATGATAATCCATGCACAACCAAGCATCTCCTGACTTCTTCCCAGCTGGACAGGGGAGCTATGATGAAAAGCTTCTTATACAAGTACTGTAGTTCCCTGTTTTGATTGATTTGGATTATATCAACCCTTTGAAGAAGTTTACAGTTCCAGCAATCAGCTGGTGGATTCAGTCTGCCGACTCCCACAAAACTCTAGAGGCCTTTGGGGCTTGGCGGCTGATTCAGTACGAAGAGCTGAAATTGCAACAAGAAATCAGAGAGGCCCCAATGCATGCCCAGAGGTGCATGGGTGTATAACTGGGAGTCTTTGTTTACCAGCCTATTTAGACAGACATGTGCTAATACAAATGTTTGATATAAGGTTGCAACATGTTTGCTTACCAAATCTATTCTCCTGAACATTCCTTTTGTTTAAAGATCGTGCCCCGTGCTGAAGGCAGAGTTCACACCCTTGTTCTAAGAGATGTGAAACTAACAGATGCTGGAGAAGTCAAACTGACTGCAAAGGATTTCAGAACTCAAGCAAATCTTTTTGTAAAAGGTAGGCTTCCTAAAGTAACAATTTATTCCCTTAGTAGTATGCTAGAGACGACTGATCTGTGTTAGGCAAACTGCATGATTGGGCCGATCCTTTTCTGCAGTACTTTTTACACATAAAATGCTGGAAGGAATTCTGGCCATAACTCAGTCTTTTAAAAAGATCAGAATGATAGCTAGCTTTTCAATCTCTTGGGAGGAAAAAATGATGCATGTAGCACCAACATGATTTGTGGGGTTTTTTCCCTCCCTGTCCTCAGAACCACCTGTTGAATTTACTAAGCCTCTTGAGGACCAGACTGTAGAGGAGGAAGCTACTGCAGTTCTGGAGTGTGAAGTATCCAGAGAAAACGCACCAGTGAAATGGTTCAAGAATGGCCAAGAAATCCACAAGACAAAGAAATATGATATAATTGCTGATGGCAGAGTCAGAAAACTTATCATTCACGGCTGCACACTGGACGATGCTAAAACGTACACATGTGATTCTAAAGATTTCAAGACATCTTGTTTCTTGAACGTTGAACGTAAGTTTTTCTCATAATTTTCTTATAAAGACATAGATACTTGTTTGCATGATTCCAAAGGTAGGCATGTTGCAGATATATGGGTGGGTCAAACTGATGGTGCTGTAAAACAAGCAGACCTTTGACTTAAGTGGGTTGGGCTTTTTCTTTCATCCACAAAAGTGGGAACCTCTACTTTATCATAACTCTATTAGAATAAATTATTATAACTAAGGCCATTGCTACGAATTGAGATTCACGGATAAGAAAAAAAGAGATCGTTTTCAAACTGGAAATTTTTTCTTCCTTATAGCACCTCATGTTGAGTTCACAAAGCCCCTTACGGATATTGAAGTTAAAGAAAAAGAAGTTGCTCGGTTTGAATGTGAAATTTCCCGACCAAATGTTCAGGTCTGTAATGTTTGTGTCTCTTCATATTTGCCCTTGTCAATAGCTTTTGCACAGAATCTCACAGCATTTATTGCAGCCACCAGGAAACATTTTCTATTTTTCTAGTCACTAGGGCAGCCCAAAGCATTTAGAAGGTGGAAACTGTGTCTACTAAAAGCTCAAACCAAAAGATGATCTAGGTTGTCTGCATCATTCAGTCCCACCTTCACTAGCTCCTTACTATAGATCTCCAGTTGCCAACGTGGTGCCTGAGCAGCTTCATCTTTTTCACCTCTAAAGATTTCCTTAGGTGCCCTCAAAGCCTCTGTGCACCCTTCCCACCCACCTGCTTTTCAAGGATCAGATTGGCACCTGAGCAGCTTTCTTAGGGCTGCCACGACATGGAAATATGGATCTGAGGCATGGGTCCTTAAGGATTCTCATAGCCTGATTGTTCCCTCACGCCCACCCCCAGGAAACCCAACCCTTCATACCAGCCTGCCATTGGCCAATTCCGCAGGCTGACGCGGAACATGATTTCAAGTTGTGAGTGTGAGCTAAAGCTCTCGCTCCGGCTGGGATCAGCCCACCACACCCTGTCCTGTGTCGTTGGGTCGTCCCACAAAGCTGCTGCCCTCCTAAAAGGGGGTAAGCAGACTTCCAGAACCTTAATAACAAAAACCAGGACTGCCAATGAAAATAAAACACACCTATCTGAACGTAGATTCTGTCTACATATTTTACTTTGGTTCTAGAGCCAAATCCTATGCCCTTTCCAATAGGTGATTGGCACCATCGTCAATTTTCTAATTCATCTCCACATGTGCAACTTCCAAACGGCCGAATTGGAACGAACAATGGACCCAGTACTCTCATGCTTACAACTGATTTCTGAGTTTAGATGAAAAATAATTGCAGTAAAATGTGCACCATTTGACATGTTCATAGGGAATGCATCTATATTCACTGTGGGATATTGGTTTATGGTTTAGCTTAAAATGTCATCCAGGCATGCTTTACTCTAATACAGTCAGTAATTATATATTTCAATTTCTCAGTTACTGCTTCAGTTGATATTGCAGTATCTCTTCTTTGCATTCTGTTCAACTTGATTTTTATCACTATTTTAAATATAGGCACGGTGGTTTAGGGATGGCGTTGAAATCAGAAAAGGCAAGAAGTTTGACATCATTGCTAAAGGTGCCCAGAGAATACTTGTTATCAACAAATGTCTGCTTGATGATGAGGCAGAATACGCATGTGAAGCAAAAGGAGCCAGAACCTCTGGCATGCTGACAGTGATAGGTAAAGCTAAAATCAAGTTTGTTGCATTTACATGAAAGAGCAATGGCTTGATCGCTGTTGTGATCAAATACAACCATTGTTCTTTTTCTTTTTACAGAAGAGGAAGCTGTCTTTACCAAAAAACTTCCCAATGTGGAAGCAAGTGAAACAGACACTGTCAAATTGATTTGTGAAGTTTCCAAGCCTGATGCAGAAGTAACTTGGTTCAAAGGCGATGAGGAGTTGCCTGAAGGTGGTAGATATGAACAGATTGCTGATGGCCGGAAGAGAATTTTGGTCATCCACAATGCTAGTCTTGACGATGCAGCAGCATACACCTGCAAACTTCCTAGCAGTCAGACAACTGGCAAGCTGAAAGTTCATGGTAAGAAAACTACTTTGGAATTTTTCACAAGTGTTGCCAGGTGACATGTAGGGCTGGGCGCTATATTGATATGTCACCCCAAACCGGTTTCTAGACATCGTGATAACCATTTCAAAATAAATGACCCAGCAATATATCACAACTTGTGTGTGTGTGCTATGCAAAAATTCACAATACAGTCATACCTTGGAAGTCGAACGGAATCCGTTCTGGAAGTCCCTTTGACTTCCAAAACGTTTGGAAACCAAAGTGTGGCTTCTGATTGGCTGCGGAAGCCCCGGCGGACGTTCAACTTCCAAAAATAGTTTGCAAACTGGAACACTCACTTCTGGGTTTGCGGCGTTCGGAAACCAAAACGTTTTAGAACTAAGCTGTTCAAAAACCAAGGTACGACTATATTTGAAAAACCAGAAAGTCAGCCGGTGCTTCTGTGTCTCCTTGAGGTGAATGAACAGGCGCTCCTTCCTTCCTTCCTTCCTTCCTTCCTTGTGTTTGTGTGCGCATGTGCGCCTCAGCTGAGCAGTTTAAGGAAGCTCACCCCGCATCCACACCTCCAGCATGAGCTGGAGCAGAATGGGAGCTTGCTCAGTTGTAGGGCTGGACGATACATCTCAGCTGCTTCTTCCTCTTATTTACTCCTCCCTCCTTATTTCAGACGTTGCGATATATCAGCATATTGTGGTATTTAGCTGGTGATACATCACGATGTTGAAAACCACATATCGCCCAGCCCTAGTGACATGTGTGCCGCTGAGTAGGGTTTTTGACCCACTTCTTATTGACCGAATATGCATGGTTGTGTCATCTGTGCTAGGACACGGCCATGTCAAGTCAGTCTCAGACGTCTTTTGCTGACTGAAAATATTTTTGGTTATCAATTAGATGGGGGGGCAATCTACTTATCCCCATATCAAAAACTAAAAAACAATATGCCCAACGTCTTTTTCAGAACTTGCAGCAGAATTTATAACCAGGCCACAGAACGTTGAAGTAATTGAAGGAGAAAAAGCAGAATTTGTCTGCTCAGTATCCAAAGAAGCCTTTGACGTACAGTGGATAAGGGATGATACTGTTCTTGAAGCCAATGATAAGTATGACATAATTTCCGACGGCAAAAAGAGAGTCCTGGTCATTAAAGAGTCTGTTCTGGATGACGATGGAACTTATTCTGTCATGGTCGGTGCAGCCAAAGCAACAGCCCGCTTGACAGTGATTGGTAAGCTTTATGGGGCTTTCTCATACATTTGTGGGCATGCTTTTATTTCCTTTGTGAGGATTTAATTCTAATAATAATAATAATATGCAAATTCAAATTGCAGAAAAACTCAGGATTGTCATCCCACTGAAGGACCAACAAGTAAGAGAGGGAGAAGAACTTGTATTTAACTGTGAGGTTAATACAGAAGGTGCCAAGGCGAAGTGGTACAAAGATGAAGAAGCAATATTCGACAGCGCAAAATACATCATGGTCCATAAGGATTTAATTTACACTCTAAGAATTAGAGACGCCCATTTGAATGACCAAGCAACCTACAACATAGTCCTGGCAAACAAGAGAGGAGAACAAGTAAAGAGCTCTGCTACTTTGACTGTGCTTGGTAAGTGTTTTCCCAGGGCTATTATTCTAGAAAAAGAGTTTCCATGAATGCCTCCCTTGTTCTCTTATAATGGCAATGGTGCCCACTTAAGAGATGTACCATTCCAGAGAGGAATGGCAAATTTAGCTGTTGGGCAATGCCGAAATAGCAAAACTGACCAGAAAGCTCAGGAACCAAGAAGACCAAAACTTCAATAAACAATGGGGAAAATTTTATAATTTATTTAGGAGACCACTGTAAGCAGATGAAAACATTAGCAGGACAGCAATAACACTTGTAAGGTAGCAAATATTATGGATAAAATATGGACTATGAGATAATATGCAGTTGAAAAGGATAACAATAGGACCAATGGAAGGGATGGTGGGAGAGAGAGAGAGGTTCTGAAACTGAGTTCTGGCTGGAAAAAAAAGCCCTGGTGTTTTCTTATTCTAAGTGGCACAGGCTTTTACTCTTGCCAAATTACTGTTTGGATGAGGATGTAAATTAACAACACTTTTCAAACCACTTCTCTCTTAAACAGAGGAAGACCTCAGAATTATTGAGCCTCTTCAAGACATCGAAACCATGGAGAAGAAGTCTGTCACGTTCTGGTGTAAGGTTAACCGCCTCAACGTAACCCTCCAGTGGACAAAGAATGGTGAAGAAGTCACCTTCGACCGCCGCATTTTGTACAAAGTGGATAAATACAAGCATTCGCTTATCATTAAAAACTGTGGATTTATAGATGAAGGGGAGTACGTTGTTACTGCTGGCCAAGACAAGTCGGCTGCAGAGCTTATTATCACGGAAGCACCTGCAGATTTCATTGAGCACTTGCAGGACCAGACAGTCACTGAATTTGATGATGCAGTCTTCAGTTGCCAGCTTTCCAAAGAGAAAGCAATGGTGAAGTGGTACCGAAACGGACGAGAAATTAAAGAGGGCAAAAAGTAGGTGCAGGTGCTTTTAACTGGTTGGTGGTATACTATGGTTGCTGTCTGGATTCTTGCCTCTGAATTTAATACATAATCCTTTTTTTTCTGTCTGCAATAAAGGTATCAGTTTGAAAAGGATGGAAATTTACACAGGTTAATCATAAAAGACTGCAGGCCAGAGGATGAATGCGAGTATTCCTGTGGTGTGGATGACAGGAGATCCAGAGCAAGACTTTTTGTGGAGGGTATGTTTACAATTTCTATTTATCTTTCACCTTTCAATATTTTTTTTGTGAGAAAAAAAAGTATGTCAACGCAATCTAAATTTTATTCTTATTTTGACCAGAAATTCCTGTGGAGATTATCCGACCACCACAAGATATTTACGAAGCCCCTGGCTCTGATGTCCTTTTCTTTGCTGAACTGAATAAAGATAAGGTGGAAGTCAAATGGTTGAGAAATAACATGATTATAGTCCAGGGAGATAAACACCAAATGATGAGTGAAGGAAAAGTCCATAGGCTGCAAGTCTGTGAGATTAGGCCTCGCGATCAAGGAGAATATAGATTTATTGCCAAAGATAAAGAAGCTCGAGCTAAGCTAGAACTGGCAGGTAAGCCTCTGAAATTTTTTAACAATAAAATAATATTTATATGAGTAATGCAACATTTTATATACTTTTTCTGGGTGTTAATTTCAGTGATTAACACACTTCTAGTGGTAATTAAAAAGCTCTGTAACTGAGATCCTACAAGCAATGTGTTTCTGTAGCCTTTATTATACAGCTTTGTAATGTAGCTTCTGTGCATTTAGAAGTCAGAACGATCTTTACCCAGCACAGATTAATTATCTGTGTGTGTTGGAGGCACCAATAGTGCCCCCATTGACCAGAATGGGACAAGATGGTGTCTATACAACATTAGGTAAAGGTAAAAGGACCCCTGACCATTAGGTCCAGTCATGGCCGACTCTGGGGTTGTGGCGCTCATCTCGCTTTATTGGCCAAGGGAGCCGGCGTACAGCTTCCAGGTCATGTGGCCAGCATGACTAAGCCACTTCTGGAGAACCAGAGCAGCGCATGGAAACACCGTTTACCTTCTTGCCGGAGCGGTACCTATTTATCTACTTGCACTTTGACGTGCTTTCAAACTGCTAGGTTGGCAGGAGCAGGGACTGAGCAATGGGAGCTCACCCCGTCATGGGGATTCGAACCGCCGACCTTCTGATAAGCAAGTCCTAAGCTCTGTGCCACCCGCGTGCCATCTATACAACATTACTAATGGTTATAATTTTGGTTCTCCCTTCACACAAAAGTTGCTTAAAAATCACAAAACAGTTCACTGCGCTGTTGTTTCCTGTTTCAGATTTTCTGTAACGTATTTCATTGTTTGTTTGTTTTACTAGCTGCTCCAAGAATAAAGATAGCTGATCAGAACCTTGTGGTAGATGTTGGGCAGCCATTGACTATGGTGGTTCCATATGATGCCTACCCACGAGCAGAAGCTGAGTGGCTTAAGGGAGAAGAAGCCTTGCCCACTCTTACTGTGGATACAACACCTGAAAGTACCACCTTCAGAATTCACGAAGCAAAGACGACTGACAGAGGGAGTTACAAAATCATCCTTAAAAATAAGCATGGCCAAGCTGAAGCACACATCAATGTTCAAGTTATTGGTAAGCTCATCATTTCCTATGGCCAAGGGTTGTTGCTTTTCTGATGTAGAAGATGAAAGCATTGGTATATAATGATGAGAGAAATAAGAAACTGCATCCACGAACCTCACTAAGTTGTTATTGTTTTAGGAAACTCAAAGCAAATCCCAAATTCTTTTAAGTAAGCATACTTTCGCTTTATTCCCAGATGTCCCTGGCCCAGTTAGAAACCTGGAAGTAACTGAGACGTTTGATGGTGAAGTTAGCCTTGCCTGGGAGGAACCAGAAAGCGATGGTGGTAGTAAAATCACTGGGTATGTTGTTGAAAGGCGTGATGTCAAACGAAAGACCTGGATTTTGGCAACGGATCGTGCCGACAGTTGTGAATACACAGTGACTGGCCTTCAAAAGGGAGGTGTGGAGTATCTCTTCCGCGTGAGTGCAAAAAACAGAGTGGGCACTGGTGAGCCAGTTGAAACAGACAGACCTGTGGAAGCCAAGAGTAGATTTGGTAAGAAAATTGTTATTTGGAGACTATAATTTGTTGAAGTTCTATTGAATAGAAAAATAACTTTTTTAAAAAAAAAAATCTCTTATGACCTTGCAGATGTCCCAGGACCTCCTCTCAATGTACAAGTTGTTGATGTGAACAGATTTGGCGCGTCTCTTACTTGGGAACCCCCAGATTACGATGGAGGCTCTCCGATTACGGGCTATATCATTGAATTACGTGACAGAGCTTCGATCAAGTGGGAACCAGCCATGACCACAGGAGCACATGACTTAGCTGGAACCTTAACTGATGTGGTGGAAAACAAAGAATACTTTTTCAGAGTCAGAGCTCAAAACCAGGTTGGAATTGGCAAACCTAGTGCTTCTACACATGCGGTGAAGATAATGGATCCAATTGGTTAGTATGCAGGCGATAAGAAAATATTTCTAGATAGTTATAATATCATTTGCTTATAAAATATGAAAACAGGAAAGACTTGAGGTGAATCAGTTGATATATCTCAAACAAAAGTCCAGTGTTTATTATTCACTTTCATAGAAACCATTATATATGTTGTTTTGGGAAATTAGCAGTGTCAGAAAATGAAAATAATAGAAGCTCCACATAAGCTCTAAAGCAAGGACCACTGTTGATGTTCAATGAGGAAGGATTTATGGAAATAATACTGCAATCTATTTAGTAGAAGACTGTGACAAGAATCTAGCAAGCTACTTTTGGCATACTCTAAGGCTTATATATATGCACGAATGCATGGGTAGGCAAACTAAGGCCCAGGGGCCGGATCTGGCCCAATCATCTTCTAAATCTGGCCCGCGGATGGTCCGGGAATCAGAGTGTTTTTACATGAGTAGAATGTGCCCTTTTATTTAAAATGCATCTCTGGGTTATTTGCGGGGCATAGGAATTCGTTCATTTTTTTTCCTTCAAACTATAGTCCGTCCCCCCACAAGGTCTGAGGGACAGTGGACCGGCCCCCTGCTGGAAAAGTTTGCTGACCCCTGCACTAATGCCTATTGTTTCTATACACAACATGCCCCTATGTCACATCACATGTAATTCAGACATTCCTGCTAGTTTCAAAACAGCAGTTTGGCATGGTCTTAGGATACTGTTGTTTGAGGAACTCAAGAGTAGCCCTTCCAGACTTGTGGGACTAGTTGCATAGTTATTCTGATTCTGTCCATCTGTTATATTGTGCAAATCATTGTGTTTTGCAGAAAAACCAAGTCCTCCCATTAACCTCGATCATTCTGACCAAACTGTGTCATCTGTGAAACTTACATGGGAACCTCCTTTGAAAGATGGAGGCAGCCCAGTACTGGGCTACATTATTGAAAGGCGTGAAGAGGACACAGACAACTGGATCCGTTGCAACGCAAAACTTGTGCCTAGTCTTAATTATAAGGTAGCATATTCCTTTCTGAAGTAAAATGCCTATTAAGGTTTTTTAAAAAAATAGTGATTATTAGTTATGACATTTTCCTCTGTCTTCATAGGTAACTGGGTTGAAACCTCTAGCCAGGTATTATTACAGAGTATCTGCAGAAAATGCTGCTGGTGTGTCAGATCCTGCTGAAGCTATTGGACCACTGACTGCTGATGATCCTCACAGTAAGTTGAATTCTCATTTCTTGCCATAGTCAACGGCTTGAAAGGAAAGGTTGTGTTCATCTGAGACTATTCATGCTTGTTCATAAAAACAATACTTTAATATTGCTCTCATACGTTGGATACCAAAACCAGCCCCCCTCTCAGCAGTAAAAGTCTAAAACAGGAGTGGGGAGACCATGTGGCCCTCTTGATGTTGTTGGACCCCAGTTCCAGCCAGTATGGCCAAAGGCCAGGGATTATTAGAGTTGAAGTCAAACAACTTCTAGAGGACCACAGGGTCTCTAGGCCTCATCTAAGCTATACTAAAATGGAGGGAAACCCTTAACATTCACTAGGTAGCACTGTTTTACATTTACAATTTGTCCTCTAAGGCTGCATTGCTAAACAAGTCAGAATTTTTTAATTTTTAAAAATTGTATTAAATTGAACATTTAGGTGTCTTTAAATTGGAGCAAGCTTATATATCGCCTTTCTATATTGCTAATTTCATCAGATTATGAAACAGTTTTATGATGTGTTCTCAATAGATAAAACGCCACGTGAAGGCATCTATAATAATGCTTTCCATTCAAACAGATTTCAAAGGCAATTTCCCTTTAATGTTATTGTGGAGAAAAAAAGAAAGTTTATAACTTTAATCGGCATAATTTGTGTTTGTATTTCAGCTGGACCTACAATGGACTTAAGCGGATTTAAAGATGGACTGGAGGTTATTGTTCCAGATCCCGTCAAAATACGTGTTCCTATTACTGGCTATCCAGTCCCAACTGCCACATGGTCTGTCGGCGACAAAGTTTTAGAACAGGGTGACCGGGTGAAAATTGACACGTCTGCAGCCTTTGCAGAGCTTGTTATTACCCCAAGTGAACGGCCAGACAAAGGCATCTATACCTTGAAATTAGAAAACCCTGTGTCATCTGTATCAGGAGAAATCAATGTTAATGTCATTGGTGAGCAATCCAGTATATATTCTGAAGAATTGTATATAACCTGTTTTGTAAATAACCATGTGTGTAAAATCCAAAAGTTTCAACAAGCCAAATTTGTTATTAATAGCACCATAGGAGCCAACTCCTAGGGCCCAAGGTCTCTTCACCCCCCCCCCAAAAAAAAAAAATCTGACGGGGATGGTCCTTCCCAAAGTTGATGGATGTGTGTTCGATTGTGTGGGGCAGGGCTTATCTGGGCCTCCCCAATATTTTATTCAAGTTGGCACCCCTGAATAGTACTAAACAACAGCAGCATGTTTATTTATTAAATTTATGTGCTGCTTTTCCTCCCAAGAGAGCCTAGGTTGGCAACTTCTATTGTACCATTTTGTTATGAAACCCTATAATACAACGGAGATCATAAACTTAGCTGTTAACAATTAACAGTCTGTCCTAAGAATGCTTACTCAGAAGTAAGAATCCTTCTTTCTTTCTTTTTTAAAATGAAGCATGAATTAAAATCTAGTAGGTGTAACCAAACAGCCAAAGTCTTCCATCAAAGAAAGAATAAGTAATATATATATATAATAATTGGTTTATAATATGATGGGTATTTATTTTTAGCTCGCCCAAGCGCACCAAGAGAACTACAAATTGGAGAGATAACTAGGAACTCAGTCCAATTAAATTGGGAAGTTCCTGAAGATGATGGAGGAAGCCCATTGACTGGCTATCTTATTGAAAAGCGTGAAGTGAGCCGCAAAACATGGGTCAAGGTACGCAGTTTCTTTAAAAAACCAAAACACCTATATTTCTAATATGTATTGCTGAAGATGGTATGAAATATTCTGGTGCTTGCTATGGGGAAAAAAGTTCTGTAATTACTTGGAACCTCTCTTGTTTTTAGGTGATCGACAACGTCCTTGACCAAGAGTTCACTGTACCAGATCTGGTTCAAGGAAAAGAATATTTGTTCAGGGTCTCAGCATGTAACAAATGTGGACCAGGAGAGCCTGCTTACATTGATGAGCCTGTCAACATGTCAGCACCTGCTAGTGAGTTTTCTTAATTAACTATTCCTATTGATTTTGTATATCTGCATTTTACATAGTAACTTGTGCTATGCAACATAAGTATTGAAAGAAAGCAAGGAGCAGAGTTTGAATCAATAAGGGTTTGGTATGGCTTACCTGTTGTATTAGAAAAACTGAGGCTTGGATCCAAAGATGCATAATTGGAACTATGTGCAAAAAAAAATCCACACACACCCTCTTCTGCACTGCAGCCCTCAGTACCCACTGAAGAGCTGCTACTTAGTATTAAAATAAAAGGTAAAGTGACCCCTGACCATTAGGTCCAGTCGTGACTGACTCTGGGGTTGTGGCGCTCATCTTGCTTTATTGGCCGAGGGAGCCGTCGTACAGCTTCTGGGACATGTGGCCAGCATGACTAAGCCGCTTCTGGTGAACCAGAGCAGCGCACAGAAACGCCGTTTACCTTCCTGTTGGAGCGGTACCTATTTATCTACTTGCACTTTGACATGCTTTCGAACTGCTAGGTTAGCAGGAGCAGGGACCGAGCAACGGGAGCTCACCCCGTCGCGGGGATTCGAACCACCAACCTTCTGAACGGCAAGTCCTAGGCTCTGTGGTTTAACCCACAATGCCACCTGCGTCCCTTGCTTAGTATTAGTGGACCCTCAATTGACAGAAAGCAGGGAGCTACCTTGCACAAATGGGTCTTTTCTGTTGTGCAGGGTACTTGTTGGATACCAACCAATGTGAGAAGAGCACCCCAGAGACAGTAAAGAATTAAAAAAACTAAGACACACTATAAGGCACACACTATATGCAAGACAATTATACATGTTCTTTCCTCCCCACCTTGCAGCGGTGCCTGATCCACCAGAGAATGTGAAATGGAGGGATCCAACATCTAAGTCCATTTTCCTCACATGGGATCCACCTAAGTATGATGGCGGTTCTCGTATCAAAGGCTACCTGGTTGAAAAATGCCAGCGTGGCACTGACAAATGGGAGCCCTGTGGTGAGCCAGTCATTGAGACAAAGTAAGAGCTTGCAGTATGAAGAAAAATGTTTTACAAAATTGGATGGTTACATTTAAACACGCAGTACGCTGAACTTGTTTTCTGATTAACAGAATGGAAGTAACAAAACTTAAGGAAGGAGAATGGTATGCTTATCGCGTGAAGGCTCTGAACAGGCAAGGGGCAAGTAAACCAAGCAAGCCAACAGATGAAATCCAGGCTGTGGATGCAATGGGTAATTTTTGATTTCCCACTCATACTTAATCTATACTCTTGAAAACACTGTGAATGTGTTTCTGCTGTTAACGCTTCTGTGCACAGTTGCGTGTTCTTTTTTAACAATATGTCGATTCTTCTCTCAAATCAGAGGCCCCTGAGATTTTCCTAGATGTGAAACTGCTTGCTGGAATCACTGTCAAAGCTGGAACTAAGATAGAGCTGCCGGCAAGGGTAAATGGAAAGCCTGAGCCACGGATTAGCTGGACAAAAGCTGAACAGACCCTGAGACCCGATAAAAGAATAACCATTGAATCCAAACCTAACCAGTCCACAGTCATAATAACAGAGAGCAAGAGAAGTGATAGCGGCACCTATATTATTGAAGCCGTAAATGCCAGCGGTCGGGCAACAGCTACAGTTGAAGTTAATGTCCTAGGTATGTTTTGTTTCCATAGAAATAACTTTCAATGTTTTCCTAACAAAATATTTGAATAGAAGAGGTTCAAACTACTGTTATGCTTCCACAGATAAGCCTGGCCCACCAGCTGCATTTGATATCTCCGACATTACAAACGTATCTTGTGCTTTGGCTTGGAATCCTCCTAGAGACGACGGCGGCTCCAGAATCACGAACTACGTTCTGGAACAAAGAGCTGCAGACAGTGAAGTGTGGCACAAACTATCATCCACTATCAAAGAAACAAAATTCAAAGTAACAAACCTAACACCACTTAAGGAGTACATCTTCAGAGTCAGCGCAGAAAACATGTACGGAGTTGGAGAACCAGCTCAGTCCGTTCCTATCGTTGCTAAATATCCATTTGGTAAGTCTATTCGCTTGACAGAAAGGGCTGCTTGTCACAAGATGGCTGCCAAGGGAGCCTGCTAGAAACTATAATGTGGTAGCCACTCCACATGGGTACCACATTGATAGGTACCACTTCTCCATGTGGGTCAGTCCCCACCATAATGTTTGTCTCCACACTATCATTGGTGACATGGAGATAAGCCTGTGGGTAAGGGTCAGTATTTATGGCAAGCTGGTACACATAAACTGCTTGTCATGTGGAACCGGCAGCAGCCACAAAGAGACAGTTTCAAGCAGCCTCTACATGGCAACTGTACGTTTCTGAGCACAATTCAAAGTGTTGGTGCTGACTTTTAAAGCCTTAAACGGCCTCGGTCCAGTATATCTGAAGGAGCATCTCCACCCCCATCATTCTGCCCAGACACTGAGGTCCAGCACCAAGGGCCTTCTGGCGGTTCCCTCACTGTGAGAAGCCAAGTTACAGGGAACCAGGCAGAGGGCCTTCTCGGTAGTGGCGCCCACCCTGTGGAACGCCCTCCCACCAGATGTCAAAGAGAACAACAACTACCAGACTTTTAGAAGACATCTGAAGGCAGCCCTGTTTAGGGAAGCTTTTAGTGTTTGATGTATTGCAGTATTTTAATATTTTTTGGGAAGCCGCCCAGAGTGGCTAGGGAAGCCCAGCCAGATGGGTGGGGTATAAATAATAAATTATTATTATTAATTTGATGAAATGGCATTTATTGCTACAGGTGCTTCCTATTACATTTGCACACAAGGAATTGCAAGTATGTCAATGTTCCCCTTTCTACTTCTTTGTACAGATCCGCCAGGTCCTCCGACACGAGTTCAGCCTGTTGAGATCACTAAAGATTCTGTAACCTTGACTTGGGTAGAACCAGATGAAGATGGTGGCAGCCCTATCACTGGTTATTGGGTTGAACGGTTGGACCCTGATCAAGATAAATGGGTCCGTTGCAATAAAATCCCAGTTAAAGATACAACATTCAAGTAAGATCA
This sequence comes from Podarcis bocagei, assembly GCF_964188305.1. Taxonomy (NCBI): domain Eukaryota; kingdom Metazoa; phylum Chordata; class Lepidosauria; order Squamata; family Lacertidae; genus Podarcis; species Podarcis bocagei. The sequence goes on from NC_138125.1 coordinate 117,913,239, forward strand.
TTATATGTTTCGTTTTAAAAAATATATAGCTAGGTAACTGAGAAGATTGCTATTTGTTTTTAGGTAAACAGCTGACTTTTATATACTCTTGAACTTGACTCCTTGTCATGCATTCGAATAAAATATTAACTGGTGCTCTGTAATAGCATCGAATAATTGTATTGCTATCTATACTTTGGGTCTACAATAACCATTGAAAATATCCTTACCTAAATCATGTTCATAACCATCCACCAGTGCCACTGAATAGGACAACTGTACTATGGGTGTTATCAGTAGCACCAATTTCTGCTATGGAAACAGTAGTGGGATTGTGACTTCTGATGTGATTCTACATCACTGCAGCTGCTCATAAGATTAGTGCTGATATCAGAACTTCTTAGAGATGAATATAGTTTTCTGCTTTTTGAACTCCCAGTACAGTCGTACCTCGGAAGTCAAACGGAATCCATTCCGGAAGTCTGTTCAACTTCCCAAACTTTCGGAAACCAACGTGCAGCTTCTGATTGGCTTCAGGAAGCTCCTGCAGCCAATTGGAAGCCACGGAAGCCCTGTCAGACGTTCGGGTTCCAAAAAATGTCCGCAAACCGGAACACTCACTTCCGGGTTTGCGGCGTTTGGGACCCAAAACATCCGAGTACCAAGGCATTCAAGATCCAAGGTACAACTGTAATATGAATTTCTAATACAAGCTAGGGATATTTATTACACCCAAGCATTATTCATCCTTAGAGTTTTAAGTAGTGCCAATATATATCATCTACTAATGAATAGTACAGAAATGCAGATTATATTACATCTGACCAGTGTCTGAGACTTTCTAGTGATACAGTAATAAGAAGGTCCTTCTTCCATGTACACAGGGAGTCTCTGGTTTGGGGTGATAGTATATATTTGCTCTGAACAGTTCAAAGGTATTGATTTTTTTAATGCACGAGGTACACTTGTGATGATGCAGAGTATTTAATTATAGTGTTAATTAGTAATAAGTATTACAAATTTTACATTTGGAGCGTTATCATCATTACTATTAGGGTTAAAGGTCTCACGTTCCATAAGAAGTACAAGTTCCGTGTCGTGGCAGAGAATCTTGCTGGGCCAGGAAAGCCAAGCAGAGCAACAGAGCCAGTCTTAGTGAAGGATCCTATTGGTATGAAAGCATTTTTCTTAGATGAATTTTATAACTTACTCCAAGTCTTAATGCTGGGTTTTCTAAACCAAGTTATCAATTCCTGTCTAGATCCCCCATGGCCACCCGGCAAGCCAATTGTCAAAGACGTTGCCAAGACCTCGTGTTTCTTGAACTGGACAAAGCCAGAACACGACGGCGGTGCCAAGATTGAATCGTATGTCATTGAATTGTTAAAGACTGGCACAGACGAGTGGGTGAGAGTGGCTGAAGGCATCCCCACACCAGAACACTTCCTCAAAGGGCTTATGGAGAAACAAGAATATTCCTTCCGAGTCAGAGCTGTGAACAAAGCTGGAGAGAGTGAGCCTAGCGAGCCCAGCGATCCCGTGCTATGCAAGGAGAGACTGAGTAAGTTGGCCATTGCATTCTGCAGGAGAGCTTCTCCTGAGAGCCAGTGTGGTATAGTGGTTAAGAGCAGTAGACTCGTAATCTGGGGAACCGGGTTCGCGTCTCCGCTCCTCCACATGCAGCTGCTGGGTGACCTTGGGCTAGTCACACTTCTCTGAAGTCTCTCAGCCCCACTCACCTCACAGAGTGTTTGTTGTGGGGGAGGAAGGGAAAGGAGAATGTTAGCCGCTTTGAGACTCCTTCAAGTAGTGATAAAGCGGGATATCAAATCCAAACTCTTCTTCTTCAAGTCCCAAAAGTATCAGAAGCCTGCTCCACAGTAACTTGGAGTGGGGCTTTCAGCGGGGCTGCCACTGTCTGTACTTGCAAAAGACAATTGAATATATTTTCGTTTCATCCTCAGTTATTCTTTGTATTGTTTAATAATTAATAATAATAATAATAATAATAATAATAATAATAATAATAATAATAAAAAATAATGTATTATACCCCGCCCATCTGGCCGGGCCTCCCCTGCCGCTCTGGGTGGCTCCCAACAGAATATTAAAAACATGATAAAACATCAAATATTAAAAAACCTCCCTAAAAGGGCTGCCTACAGATGTCTTCTAAAAGTCAGATAGTTGTTTATTTCCTTGACATCTGAAGGGAGGGCGTTCCACAGGGCAGGCGCTGCTACCAAGAATGGAATCTGCCTGGTTCCCTGTAACCTCACTTCTTGCAGTGAGGGAACTGCCAGAAGGCCCTCGGCACTGGACCTCAGAGTCCAGGCTGAATGATGTGGGTGGAGATGCTCCTTCAGGTATACTGTTTTTAGCTGCTTTTGTGATGTGATTGTAAATTGATATGTGACACATGTAAAAGATGATACATCAATTAATACATTATCACTAATTCATTAGAACTATGGTTTGTGTTAAGGGTGCAATGGAAACATTAAAACATATTCAAATTAATAATATTTTGCTTTAATATCGTTACAGATCCTCCTTCACCGCCTCGATGGCTTGAGGTCATTAATATCACTAAAAACACTGCAGACCTTAAATGGACAGTACCAGAACGCGACGGAGGTTCTCCTATTACAAATTACATCGTTGAAAAGAGAGACGTACGACGGAAAGGCTGGCAGACGGTTGATACTACGGTTAAGGACACCAAATATACAGTGACACCACTAACAGAAGGCTCTCTGTATGTGTTCCGTGTGGCTGCAGAAAATGCAGTGGGGCAGAGTGACTACTGTGAAATTGAGGACTCTGTTCTTGCAAAGGACACCTTCAGTAAGTTTTCAAGTGCACACACTCAGAATTCAGCTTCAACAAACTATGTCATCGTTTTTAAATTTCCGTTTTCCTAATTATCAATATTATTTAATTTAGCTACCCCCGGAGCACCATATGCACTTACACCAGTTGAAGTGACAAAGAGACATGTCGACCTAAAATGGGAACCGCCTAAGAATGATGGTGGCAGACCAATTCTACGGTAAAAGAGAATTGTTATTATATTTATTTTTTTGTAATCCACTTAGAGGTTCTGTTTACAATCAAGCAGCATATACATTTTTAGATAGATAGAAAGAAAGATAGAAAGAAAGATAGATACAGACAGAATATATTGGGAAAGAGTATAAAATCTGGGGCAGGGAGAGATGATTAATAGAGAAAATTTATTTTTAAAGGTTCCAAAGTTTATTGTGTTCATTATACACATTTATTATCTATTAGATGAGCAATGTTTCAAATCTAAATGAACGATTCGTTCTTGATTAGATCTTTCTACTTGGCCTGATCTTTTATTCCCCTTCCTTCCCTCTCCCTCCCCGTTTTATGAAGATTACCCGCTCTGGATCCTGCAGCTAATTCTCCCCTGGTCTCCACACTGGCCCAAATAATTTAGCCAGCTAGCCCTGGTGATCATCTAATGTTTATTGGATGGATTTCCCCCCTAAATTGATTTTTGAATTCTGAATTTATTGTTATTCACGTTTTATACTGTATTTTATGCTGTTTTTTGTTGCATCAATGAAGTGTTTTAGATTTGTTGTTAGCCACCCTGAGCCCAGTTTTCTGAACTGGGAAGGGCGGGGTATAAATAAAAAATTATTATTGTTGTTGTTGTTGTTGTTTGAATTGTACGGATTCATGCACCTTATAAACATCTGTTCTTCACACAGATACGTTATTGAAAAGAAAGAGAAGCTTGGCACGCGCTGGGTGAAAGCTGGCAGAACATCAGGCCCTGACTGCAATTTCAGAGTGACGGATGTGATAGAAGGTACAGAGGTGCAGTTCCAGGTTCGTGCTGAAAATGAAGCCGGCTGTGGTCACCCTAGCGAACCGACTGACATCTTGGCAATTGAAGATCCAACAAGTGAGTTACGAACATTGGAAATTATAATCAATGAAATATGTGTTGTGCCAAATAGAATGGCAGAAAATAACATTACTTATGTATTCCTGCAGGCCCTCCTTCACCTCCTCTGGACTTACACGTGACAGACGCAGGAAGAAAACACATTTCGATTGCGTGGAAACCCCCAGAGAAAAATGGCGGCAGTCCTATAATCGGATACAACATAGAACTCTGTGAAGCAGGAACTGAAAAATGGATGAGAATAAATTCTCGACCAGTCAAAGATTTGAAATACAAAGCAGAAGAAGGCGTTGTCCCTGACAAGGAATATATTCTCAGGGTCAGAGCTGTCAACGCTATAGGGGCTAGTGAGCCATCAGACATATCAGAAAACGTTTTCGCCAAAGATCCAGATTGTAAGTATAGTTGTTTTCGAAACAGTCATGAAATAAATTATAAATTGTGAAATTGCTTTGGTACACTAATTGAAATTATTTTTCTGTGTTTGTTTTTTTAAAAAAACAACAACAGGTAATCCAACTGTTGATATAAAGACTACAGACCTCGTTGTGGTTGAAGGTGAAAAGTTAAGTATCCCTGTGCCCTTCAGAGCTGTTCCAACTCCAACTATTGCTTGGCATAAGAGTGGGAAGGAATTGAAAGCCGGTGACCGAACAACAATGAAGAGCGACCACATCTCTGCCTTGCTGGAAGTAACAAATGCAGTCCATGCTGATGCTGGCGTTTACACTATTACCTTGGAGAATAAATTGGGTTCAACAACTGGTACAATCAATGTCAAAGTAATAGGTAATTTGTTTTTCTTATATCGGCAATTATGTGAATTAGACTCATAATGGTGAATGGGTGACAAGATGCTCAGCTCTTAGTGTCAAGGACTGTGCTGAGGAGGGCTGCACTGAGGAGAAAGGTTGGGAGCCTCCCCCTCAGCCTCCCCATCCCCCTCCTCTGCATCCGGATCCTGAATCTTCCCAGGAGCAGGAGGAAAGTATAGATTTGGAACAGTGGTTTGCAGAGGGGCACAGTTCAGAAGGCAGAAGCTGGGAAATACTGGATAGGGAACAGCTAGGAGAAGAAACACTGGAAGAGAGAGAGTTAACAGATTCACAGTCGTTGGACAGCATTCCCCCACTGCCCTCCCCAAGGTTGAGAAGAGCAGAAAGCTGCAGAACAGAAAGCACACAAAGCACAGAGAGTACAAACTCAGATTACAAGACGTAGAAGTGACGTAGATTAATAGGGACATAAGGGGGTGGGATCCTTAATTGGGAGCACTGCCATTCCTAGGAGATGGGTTCTTTGTTCTATCACTGTGATTATTAGTTTCTAACTGGTAAGACAGTTTTCCATTGTTTTGCTTATCTACTGCCAGGGGGGAAGAAGCTGATTCCCTGAAGCCTGCTTTATTGATACATGTTGATACAATATTTTATTGATACATTATTGATACAATAAAGCCTGCTTTAGTGATATATATTGATACTTAGCTGCTTTATTGATACATGTAATGTGAGCCAATGCTGATATCTCCATATGTCTAAATAGGGAGATAGGTCAACCTGAGGAATTGTAAATTATATATATAAATGTTTATCATCCATATGATTAGTGTGCACGAGTATATATATTCTTTTAATACAGTTTTCAAACCAATTTACTTTATTAAATGCTACATGTGTACCTATTGTTCTTCAATTAGGTGTGCCTGGACCATGCAATAGTATTAAGGCAAGTGAAGTAACTAAAAATTCATGTAAAGTGACCTGGGAACCTCCAGAATTTGATGGCAACACTCCAATTTTACATTATGTGCTGGAGCGAAGAGAAGCTGGTAGGAGAACATACATACCAGTGATGTCTGGTGAGAACAAATTGGCATGGAATGTGAAGGATCTCATACAAAATGGTGAATACTACTTCCGCGTTAAAGCTGTTAATAAAATCGGAGGAGGTGAATACATTGAACTGAGGAATCCAGTGATTGCAGAAGATCCAAAGCGTAAGTTTTTTTTAATGATCATCAAGACTGAAAAAGGCAAATGGTTTCTATGTGCCTTCTATTTATCCATTTTCTTTTAAATTTTCAATATGCAGAGCGTCCAGATCCACCTATTGACCTTGAGGTTCACAATCCAACTTCGAAGTCAGTAACACTCACGTGGAAACCACCATTGTATGATGGAGGAACCAAGATTATGGGCTACATTTTGGAAAAGTTAGTTAAAGGAGGAGAGAAGTGGGAAAGATGCAATGACTTTTTGGTTCCTCTTTTGACTTCTCCTGTGAAAGGTCTTGAGGAAGGCAAAGAATATCAGTTCCGTGTCCGTGCAGAGAATGCTGCCGGTGTCAGTGGACCTTCTAATGTCACTCCTCTGGTGAAAGCAGTGGATCCCATTGGTATGTTTTGCAAACTACCTATTCATTTTTAGCAAGTGTTCAAATTCTGCTGTATGCTACAGTATCAAATATGAACAAAACAATATTTTTATGGTTACAGAGGCTCCAAAAGTTTTCCTCGGCGCTAATCTGCAGGCTGGCCTTGAGGTGAAGCAAGGATCTGAGATTGCACTTGAAGCACACATTTCAGGGTCACCTTATCCAACTATCGATTGGTTATGGAATGATGAAGTTGTTAAGCCAACAGAAATTAAGAAGAGAGTTACCAAGGTTACTAGGAAGAAGAAAGGTGAAGTTGAAGAAGATGAGCCTTTCCACTTGTCCCTGCCTGAGCGTTTGAGCATTGACAACCACAGACAAGGAGATTCTGTACTGGTCGTTCGGGATTCAATCAGACCAGACCATGGCACATATACTATTCGAGTTGAAAACGATCACGGGGTTGCAAAAGCTTCATGTGAAGTCAATGTGTTAGGTATGCCCTTATACATAATGGTGTGTGATACATTTTCTTCAAAAAGTTTGAAGTGATATGTGCAAAGTCGTGCTCATTATTTTTGTTTTCAAAACAGATACACCGGGACCACCGATCAACTTTGTTTTTGAGGAGGTTCGTAAAAATAGCATCACTTGCAAGTGGGAGCCTCCTCTTGATGATGGCGGAAGTGAAATATTGAACTACGTCCTTGAAAAGAAAGACAACACAAAAGCCGACATTGGCTGGGTTACCGTTACTTCAACGCTTAGGCATTGCAAATATAATGTGCCTAAACTTATTGAAGGAAAGGAATACATATTCCGTGTGAAAGCTGAGAACAGAGTAGGAGCTGGACCTCCATGTCTTTCAAAACCTGTTGTAGCTCAAGATCCATTCAGTAAGTCTTGTACGCTATCTAAATATGTGCATTCATTCATTTTTCCCAAAAGGCACTGCCGTCATCATCATTATTACCTTACACTCATATTGTACTTTAACATTAAAACTTTAATTCTATAATAACCCAGCAGAAAAACCTTGCAGAAGGAAATGGCTAAATTACATTTGCTGATTGTTGCATCTGAGTGCAACATCCTAAAAAGAAAAAGAAAAAGCTAAGACAATCCATGCTAGTTGACTGTAAAACTTGCCATATCAGACTTTTCTATTCTGTTCTCTCCTTGTGTCTTAAAGTGTGTGAAGTGGGTGGTAATTACAAATAATAAATCCTTGAGATATATGGGTACACTGAGCTGGTAAGATCATCATTGACAAAAGCAAATGCTTAAATAATCCACCAGTAAAATAAATTGCAGATGAATTCGTACATAAAAAGCGGAAAAAGAAGAACACATTTTCTTTAAGTCTTTCCATATACACAAAACCCACCCGCACTCTCTACAAGTTTCAAGCATGCGCATCTACACATTTAGGGTATAACACAGAGATAATATTTACATATCATGAAGGCAGTTTCGTTTTATTGGGATGTGGCTTTCCAGGGACCAAGCTAAACTTTACTACTCACAAGGGGTTCTGAATTCACTTAAAGGCATGCTGGGAGAACCAAGCTAACTGCCCCTGCCCCCATTTTTCATCCCAGTTTGCCCCCTTTGTGTGGTCAAGAAAAATACATGTAACAGCTGATTTAGTAGCTCTCAGGCTGCAATCCTAGTCACATTTACCTGGGAGTAAGTACAGCTGAAATCATGGGACTTCATTTCAAGTAACTGTGAACAAGATCAGGCTGCATATTGCAACTGAAGCCTCCGAGTAAAGATATGGCGGAGGAGAAAATTAGAGGCATTAAACAAATTAACTTTCTGTATGATTTGGTAAGCTCCACTAACATTTGCATATCCTCTTTTTATAGGTCCTCCTGATGCACCTGATAAACCTCTAGTAGAGGATCCAACTAGCAGTAGTCTGTTGGTTAAGTGGAATGAGCCTAAAGACAATGGTAGCCCCATTTTGGGATACTGGATTGAAAAGCGTGAAATCAATGGAACCCACTGGGCCCGTGTGAACAAAGAGCGTGTGAATGCCCTGGAAACTAGAGTTGAAGGACTTTTAGAAGGTCTAACTTACGTTTTTAGAGTTTGTGCTGAAAATGCAGCTGGCCTTGGCAAATTCAGTCCCCCTTCAGATCCTAAAACTGCACAAGACCCAATATGTAAGTTGTTAGATAGAGAATATTATCCCTTAGTTTGAAAAGGGAAGTTTTCAGTCTATTAATCTCTCTCTATATGTATTTTTTTCTTTTAGTGCCTCCTGGCCCACCTGTTCCAAGAATTGTTGATACAAGCTCAACATCTATTGACGTTGAATGGGACGCTCCGCTATACAATGGGGGTAGTGAAATCACTGGCTACCATGTTTACAAGAATTTTGTCGGCTCAAATGAATGGTCTCGCTGCACAGAAAGACCTATTAAGGTTCGGAGCTATATAGTTAAAGGAATTAGAGAAGGTGCAGATTACAAACTTCGTATTACTGCCCTTAATGTTGCTGGGGAAGGACCTCCTGGAGAGACAGAGCCTGTAACAGTTGCAGAGCCTCAAGGTACTGTGATTATGTAATTTAAAATGAAAAGCTAACGTGAAATAGTTTGTGGGATTGTAAATTAATTAATTCTCTCTCTTTTTCCTTATACAGAGCCTCCCACTGTTGAATTTGATATTTCTGTCAGGGCAGGAGTTCAGATATTGGCAGGTCAAGCTCTTAAACTGCCTGCTGTTGTTACTGGACGACCTACCCCTACAATTGTGTGGACTTTAGAGGATGCAGATGTTGACAAAGAGCGAGTTGTGATTGAAAATGTTGGCACTTCATCTGAGCTATTTATCAAAAATGCACTCAGAAAAGACCACGGAAGATACGTGATTACTGCCACTAACGAAAGTGGTTCTAAATTTGCTGCAACCAGAGCAGAAATATTTGGTAAGAAATGCTACATAGAGTGAAACGATGAATATATTAAGTATTTGGCCTTCCTTAATTACATCTCATGTCTTCTTTTCCAGATGTTCCTGGACCGGTTACTGACTTGCATCCTGTGGTGGTAAATAGAAAGATGTGTCTACTTAACTGGGATGATCCCAAAGATGACGGAGGAAGTGAGATCATAGGTTTCCTTGTAGAGAGGAAAGATGCCAAAATGCATACATGGAGACTAGCCATAGATACAGACAGATCTAAGTGTGATATAACAGGTCTTGTTGAAGGACAAGAATATAAGTTCCGTGTCTTCGCCAAGAACAAGTTTGGCTGTGGACCACCTGTTGAACTGGGACCCCTCCTTGCTGTTGACCCCAAAGGTAAAACTTCTTGTATTGATAAAAACCATCAGAACACTTGGGAACAGAGGATCCCCCTCCCGTAATTTCAACTTTTTTAACACCATTCAAAATATATATTTATATCCTTTATAATCACAACACTCCGTGTGTGTGTGTGCGTGCGTGCGCATTCTTGCAGTTGAACCCAGAACCTGTCAGTTTCTTGAAAGAGAACTTTTCTAGAGTCAGGATAACTGAAAACCTAGTGCTGCCCATGTTCATTCCTGTGTGGAAATACTTTTTTTATATAAAAAAAAGAAAATAATCCTACAAGGGCAAAATGTTGCATGCAAAGATGCTCTGATGTAAAACTTTTCTGTAGCTGCTCTAGATTTACAAAATCCAATTTCTCCACACACCTCTTTCCCACTTCCAGCATTTCACTGGAGTCGCACCAATGAATTTTGGAGTTAGTATAACATTGCCCCATTTAATTTAGTATTTAATGACAGTTTTAAACTGAGGATGGAGAGGTGGGTTTCAGTAAACATCTGCAGAGCTTCCCTCCTCTTTAAATAGCATGTTGCATGTCCCTAGCCTTGGAGGCAGGGGAATATAAACCGAAATAAATAAAACAATGTATTTTTACCTTGTTTGCTGGTGAAACTGCTGCACAGTAAACGTGACGTGAAAAAACAAGGGTTTATTTTTCAAATTTAACTTATCATTTTTCATTCTTGCCACAACAGGTCCTCCAACTGCTCCTGAGAGGTTCATGTACACAGAGAGAACAAAAAACTCTGTTACACTTGACTGGAAGCCTCCCCGTAATGATGGTGGAAGCCCCATCATCGGCTACATTGTTGACAAAAGAAGACATGACTCAAATGAATTCGAAAGAGTCAATAAGAGACTCTGTCCAACTACATCCCTTCTTGTGGACAATCTTGCTGAGCTGCATATGTATGAGTTCCGAGTCAAGGCTGTCAACGAGATTGGAGAAAGTGAACCATCACTGCCCCTTAATGTAGTCGTACAGGATGATGAAGGTGAGGCTCTTTAATATAAATGTGTACACTTTACCTATAGATGTGAACATTTGGTGTCTGCTAGACGCCTCACTATATTTTTGAGAATTACATGGTTAATCACTTTTGCATTCATTTTCTTTTTTCAGAACCTCCCACAGTGACATTGCGTCTATCTGTTAGAGGAGATACTATCAAAGTTATGGCAGGGCAACCAGTCAACATTCCAGCAGACGTGACAGGTCTTCCAATGCCAAAGATTGAATGGTCTAAAGATGATGTTGTTATTGATAAAACATCAGATGCCCTTAAGATCACCAAAAAGGAAACAAGTAGAACAGAGGCGAAAACTGAACTCAGCATGCCTGCAGCAGTTAGGAATGATAAAGGCACTTACACGGTTTCAGCTTCTAATCGTCTTGGCACCGCATACCGCAATGTTCACGTTGAAGTATTTGGTATGTATCTAGCTTCTTGCTTAAAAGGCCAAAGTTTTCTTACTTTATTTCTACCATAACACAATACTAAATTGGTTTTATTTAGATCGTCCTTCTCCACCGAGAAATCTCACCGTATCGGATATTAAAGCTGAATCTTGCTGTTTGACTTGGGATGCCCCACTCGATAATGGTGGCAGTGAGATTACACACTACATTATTGAGAAGCGTGATGCAAGCAAAAAGAAGTCTGACTGGGAGGAAGTATCCAGCACTGTTGTGGATAGACGATTTGGGGTAATGCTTCAATCTTGATTTCATAGGCGAAAGGAATAGTCTTTAAATGAAAAATGACCATTTATAAAATTGTTGAGCTGAATGTTAACACTGTTCATCTTCCAGATTTCCTATTTTTACGTCTGCCTTCCATTTAATGCCAAAATAGGTATTCCTATACTCTGTATTGAATGGTACTTCGCTCCCTTCAGAGTCGGGTTAGTAGCAGTTGGTGCAGATATGCCAATGATGTATAGAGTTGTTAAGCATCAGAGCAACAAGCAGGTGGTTTTTTCAAGAACTGTTTTAAGATGTCCATATGATGGCATCTAACTTCATGGAAAACATCCAAAATACACTAAAACCAGTTCTGAGAATTGGTTTTACACATATCATAGGATCAAACAGTTGGATGGGTCCTTTTTGAGTTTGAGGGGTCTGCCTAGTCAAATCCCTTGCTCAGTGCAGAAAAATGAGAACCTGGGCACTCCCAACAGATGGCTGTTTAGATTCTGCTTAAGACCTCCAGTGAAGAAGAACCCAATGTTCATTGACTCCATTGTCAAACTTTTAAGAGGTTTCTCCTAATGTTCAACTGAAACGTGCCCTCCTTTAGCTTATGAGATCTAGATGTTTATGCCCTCTGTATGACATCTCCTCAGGTATTTGTAATATGTTGACATGCCCCCCTTCAGACATCTCCCCACCAAGTTAAACAAACCCAATTACTTCATCCTTTCTTTTTAAGTCTTGTTTTCCATACCACTGACCACCTTTGTTGCCCTCCTTTGTGAGGTGACCTTTGGCTATTCTTTGTTTAAAGTCCTGGAAACAACACAGGGAATTGATATGAAACTGATTTTAAGAAATAATAATGTATCATGTTTCTTTTACTTTTCAGGTCTATAAACTGGCAACAAATGGACAATATCAATTTAGAGTGAGGGCCGTTAACAGGTTTGGGACAAGTGACGAATGCCTTTCCGAAAAGGTAGTTATTAAGGATCCTTATGGTCTTCCTGGACCCCCTGGAAAACCAAAGGTTACAGAACACACCAGGTCATCAATGCTGGTAACATGGACACCTCCACTAGACAATGGTGGAGCTCCAATTACTGGCTATTGGCTGGAAAAGAAAGAAGAAGGAGGTGTCTACTGGTCACGTGTCAGCAGAGCTCCAGTGACAAAACCAGCAGTGAAAGGACTGGAATACAATGTACTGCGTTTGATTGAAGGTGTGAAATACCAGTTCCGAGCTATGGCTGTGAATATTGCTGGAATTGGCCCTCCCAGTGAGCCATCAGATCTTTATGAAGCTGCAGATCCAATCTGTAAGTATAAAGACAAGGAAGCAATAAGTAACACAAAATGCCAACTTTGTAATTTTTGTTCAATTTGTCCTGAACCTGATTTGATAGAGGTTCTGTGATTTCAGTGCAAGAGCTCTGCATTTGAAGTCAAATATTTAATGAGTTAGGCTTCATTTTATAAGTGCCTATTATCATGATAAATAGCAAATGTTCCTAATTTTGTGCAATGAAATACTGTATAGTTGATAGACTTTCCATTCACTTCATTGAAGGGGTGTTGTGCAATGGGACAAGGGAGGCATAGTCCTCATGGCAGTACATTTTGCATTTTCTCAATAGATCCTCCTGGAGCACCATCATGCCCAGATGTCAAAGACAGAACCAACTCAACTATATCTCTTGCATGGAAACCTCCACAAAAAGATGGTGGCAGTCCTATTAAAGGATATATCGTCGAAATGCAAGAAGAAGGTAGTTTAGATTGGAAGAGTGTGAACGAACCGGACAAGCTGTTCCCTACCTGCGATTGTGTTGTACCCAATCTGAAAGAGCTCAGAAAGTACAGATTCAGAGTAAAGGCTGTAAATGCTGCAGGGGAATCTGAGCCAAGTCTTTGCACTGCAGAAATACCATGCAAGGAAGTTCAAGGTAAGGATTGTTGGAAATAATTCTTTCCACTCGAGCGTGTAGACATAGAAAAATCAAAGGATTTGAAAACTGAAATGCAGGAATGGCTGTCCATTCCTTGAAACGTTAGAGTTTTCAAGAGTAAAGAAAACTTATTGGGGGGTGTTATGGGTACAAGGGAAATCCCAACATCAATCAGATAGCAATAGAAGCTGGAGCTAGATTATTCTGCATACATTTGAGAAGGAACTCTTCTCAAAGTGTCCTTGCCATATGAGTTAAGGCAGATAGTGATCAAAGAGAGATCCTTCTCAGTGGTGGCACCAATTCATAGAATTCTCACCTCGGAAAGCCCACCTGACACCAACATTGTTATGGATTTGGGGCCAGCAAGGGTTTTGTTTTTGTTTTTTTACTAGGGTGTTTCATGCATTGTTCTAATTTATTATATTTTGGTGTTATATGTTGTCATGTTTTTGTAAAGCTTTGCTAAAGGGCAGTATACATTTCAAACAAGTATATATCTTGATATCTTTGTTTATCATCAAGAGAATAATACACAACTGAGGCTTCAAGCCTACTCATTTACCCGGAAAAAAGATCCATCCATGTCAGCAAGACTTACTACTGAGTCTACTGTACATGCATAAGTTTACCCTATTAGAGAACTTATGTAGATGAATTCTGACTATATTATTTATATGATATATTACTTGTATTTTGCAGAGGAGCCAGAAATATTTATTGATGTTGGAGCACAAGACCTACTCTCTTGCCGTACTGGTACAACAATCAGAATTCCAGCAGTTATTAAGGGACGTCCTGTTCCCAAAGTAACTTGGGAATTTGAAGGAGATGCAAAGAAAGCTGTAAAGGTCAGTGACAAAACAAAGGAAACTGTTAAGAACTTCAAGCTAAAGTAGTTGTGTGTGTGTATTTACTATTTCTTCTTTATTTAAAGGATGGACATAACATACCTGAAGATGCTACGGTAAAAAATAGCTTATATTTGAATTCGCTTATTTTGCTTCTAATATTTGCATTTTTCAAGTCCTTTTTTAATTATTATTGCTAAGTAAGTTTATTTTGGTTTGTGCAGGTGGAATCAACTGATACCACATCAGTGATTACTATCCCTACATGTAACAGAGGTCATTCTGGAAAATACAGTATTACAGCAAAGAATAAAGCAGGACAGAAAACTGTAAATGTCAGGGTGAATGTCCTAGGTAAGACTAATCAATCTTAATATTGCACCGTTTCGCTAATTTTTGTGATACAAAAGTTCATATACTGTAAAACCCCATATAATGATTTTTCCAATCTGTTTTCATGATGAAATAGATGTTCCAGGGCCACCAAAAGACCTGAAAGTAAGTGACATAACAAGATGCAGCTGTAAACTTTCATGGAAAATGCCGGACAATGATGGTGGAGACAGAATCAGAAACTATATTATTGAGAAAAGAACTGTTGAAGGAAAAGCCTGGACAAAAGTTAATCCCAACTGTGCTGGCACATCATTGGTTATTCCTGATCTCATAGCTGGGCAACAATACTTCTTCAGAGTACGTGCAGAAAACCGCTTTGGTGTTGGACCCCCAGCAGATACAATTCAAAGGACCACAGCGAGGGATCCAATCCGTAAGTTAAATCAAAATGGGACATTCATTCATGCATTCATTCAGCCTTTGTTGGCAAAATTTAGACAAGAAAATCATAAAAGAGTAAGAAAACCTTCCATAAAACATTGGCAATCCGGACATATTAAACACATAAAACATATGAAAGACTCAGTAGCCACCGTTAAGAAAATTAAATAGTTTTAAATTTGACTTTTAAAATCTCAACTAAATATCCTGAAACAATCTCAGTGGTTTGGGGAGTATCATTCCTCAGCAGATATTGGATTGCAGGTTCTTTGAAAATAAATACTTAAATACTTTAAGGGCGTAGCAAAGTGGGACATTTGTTTTTACTAATGATACTTTATTGTAGGGCAGTACTTACATTTTACTTTGCTCCTTTTTTAAAAAAAACAACACACAGATCCTCCTGACCCACCTATCAAGCTCAAGATTGGTCTTATAACAAAGAACACGGTGAGCTTGACATGGAAACCTCCAAAGAATGACGGCGGTGCTCCCGTAACACATTATAATGTGGAGTGCCTTCGCTGGGACCGTACTGGTGAAGGGAAGGAAGCCTGGCGACAGTGCAATAGACGGGATGTGGAAGAAACAAAGTTTACTGTTGAAGACCTTAAAGAAGGTGACGAATATGAATTCAGAGTGAAAGCAGTGAATGAAGCAGGTCCAAGCAGACCGTCAGCTACTGTTGGGCCAGTCGTCGTCAAAGATCAGACATGTAAGTGCTGCAAAGCATTAGTAATTATTGCACTTCCAATATCCGCTCACCTAGGGCTCTGGGGGAGCAGTGTTTTTGTCACACAGTGCGGCCGTGGGCCAGTCCCAGGGGATCTGCCTTCTTCCCACACAGCCAGGCAAAGGGATGGTCACATGGCAATGCCCTCCTCACATTGGGCTGAATGCTACATTGAACAGGTACCCCGCTAAAGGGGTCCAGGAGGGGTGACTGTCTGAGAGCCCACATGATAGGCCAATATGCCTCTTGCAATGATGCCCTGTCGTGGCACCCGGTCCATCTTGGGGGCAACTCCCCAGCACAGGGTCATCCTCCATTGGGTCTCTTATCAGCCAGCACGTGCGTTGACTGATGATGGATACATGTCCATTGCCATAGCCAAACCTACTCGTATCTGTATTGAAGGAAGTTGTGGCCTAATTCAACCCAGTATCAATCTCTTGTGTTCATTTCCACGGTCTGCCCCGCACAGGGCTGCAGACATCATGTGTCTGCAATGCAAAGCATTTTGACTTCTGTATTCATAGTGGCTCAATAATTTTTGCTTGCTTTTGTTTGTAGGCCCTCCGTCTATTGAACTCAAAGAATTTATGGAGGCAGAAGAAGGGACAGATATCAAGATTGTAGCCAAAATAAAGGGCGTCCCCTTCCCGACATTGACTTGGGTCAAAGCTCATCCTAAGAAACCTGATGACAAATTGCCAGTGCTATATGACCAACATGTCAACAAGATTGTGGATGAAAATTCCTGTACTTTGCTGATACAGCAATCTCGCAGAAAAGACACAGGCTTGTACACTATAACTGCTGTCAATAACTTTGGAACAGATTCAAAGGAGATGAGGCTGAATGTGCTAGGTAAATATCAATGTATTTTGGCATTGGCAACCTAATTTACTGTTTGTTATATAATGTTCAAAACATGTCTCTCCTGTTATCAGTCTCTGCAGCCACAGCAGGCGCCGTAACTCTCCAATAGTTTGGCTTCATCCCTGAAGGCAAACTCTTCCATTTCCTCCCGAGATAGCTGGATGCCAACCACAACAATATAACACTCAACTTTGACAACAATTAATGCTTTATAAAATGTATTTTTCAGGTCGCCCTGGACCACCAGAAGGACCCATTAAATTTGAATCTATTTCCGCCGATCAGATGACAATTTCTTGGCTTCCTCCTAAAGATGATGGTGGATCTAAGATAACTAACTATGTTATTGAAAAAAGGGAAGCAAACAGAAGGACCTGGGTCCATGTTACCAATGAACCTAAAGAATGCATCTTCACAGTACCCAAACTACTAGAAGGGCATGAATACATCTTCCGCATCATGGCACAGAATAAATATGGCGTTGGGGAACCTCTTGATAGTGAACCTGAAACTGCCAGAAATCTATTCAGTAAGCATACAGTTCTCTAAAATATCACCTGCGCTTATATTTATTGGCAAAGCAGAACATAAGTAATCTGATTAGATAGTATGAGAGCCCCAAGTTAAAATTGTTATTTTTTTAATCCTCTGGATGGCTAAAATGTCTATAATAGTTTTTAAAGGCTTTTCAGAAATAGATCTTTTATGGCTATTTTTTCTGTTTCATCTTAAAACTAGACCTGTTTTAAATGTTAAATATTGAATCTGTACTTATAACATTTTAGATTGTATTTAGCACAGTATAGACCATATCTTTGCCTTTCTTCACCATAAAATAATAAAACGTTCAATTATCAGTGCGATCTTGTGCTCTGCTGGACACAATGAAGCACAGTGCTGTGGCAAAGGAACCCTTCATCAGCTCCGCTATTCCAAGAAATACAAAATGCTGGCATTTGGTGCAGAGCAACTGTAAAAAGGGCTTTTCAGGGTGAAGATGCTCAGCCATGGCTCTAGCACAGGATTCTAGGACTTGACAGTTACGTATAACAAAGAAAAAGGAGGACTTTGTATAGCCCTGCCCTACTTACTTCACAAAGGTTGTCTCTGTAGGGGCTAATGGAAGACTGGGAAAGGAAACTTCAGATGAAGGCTATAGCATAAATACCATATATAAGTGGTCTATGTGGCCCCCGGAGCTTTGCTTTACTCTTGGTGTACTTTATTCCCTAGCTGTTCCTGGAATTTGTGACAAACCAACAGTCAGCAGTGTCACACATGACTCAATGACCGTCAACTGGGAGGAGCCAGAATATGATGGAGGCTCCCCTGTGACGGGTTATTGGCTGGAGCGTAAAGAGACCACTGGAAAGAGATGGACACGGGTTAACCGTGATCCTATTAAACCTATGACATTGGGAGTTTCTTACAAAGTACCTGGCCTTATTGAAGGTTCAGATTACCAGTTCCGTGTCTATGCTATTAATGCCGCTGGTGTTGGACCGCCAAGCATGCCGTCTGATCCAATAACTGCAAGAGACCCAATCTGTAAGTAATCAAGATCTATTTATTTATTTGGTGTGAAAGGGGGAAATATACTAAAAGATGGTATGGATGGTATATGTTTGAGAAATAATAAATACACAGTCTTGTGACAGAATGGTGCAATCATTTTTCCCCCAGCTCCACCTGGTCCTCCATTTCCAAAAGTTACTGATTGGACAAAATCTTCCGTTGACCTTGAATGGACTCCTCCATTAAAAGATGGTGGTTCTAAAGTCACTGGTTACCTTGTTGAATTTAAAGAAGAAGGGAAAGAAGAATGGGAAAAGGTAGGTGAAATTCTGCCATTGAAAATTTATTTGAAACATTATGTCGATTCCATAATTGAACATACTGAGGAACATACCGAATCACTGAAAAGGCTACCAACTCATCTGTGTGGCCTAGAAGCAGCAAAAACCCATTGTTCCCCTTCCTCGTAGGTGGCTTTTAATGGTATCATGAGTGAAAGATAAGGGAGGGAGGTAAGTGATGTGGTGTGGGGAGAGGCATGAAGTAAGGAGGTTCAGGAGGAAGGAACGAAAGGACTCAGGTACACAGCTGCAAATAAAACGTTTTGTGTTGTAAAGTGCAATATACAAGGGTGACACTAGATGGTGCCAGTGAGCTATGCAAAATCCAATGTATTTTTTGAAACGTTTTTTAGAAAAAGCATTTCCACAGCGTCTTTAACATGTGTGTAGATTCCACCAAAGATGCAAATTTTCTTTTTGTTTTCAGGCAAAAGATAAAGAAATAAGAGGGACCAAGTTTGTTTTGGCAGGATTGAAAGAAGGAGGTTTCTACAGATTTAGAGTCAGAGCAATAAATGCTGCTGGTATTGGAGAGCCTGGAGATGTCACTGAAGTCCTTGAAATAAAGGACAGAATAGGTATGTCTTAGGATAAAAACAGCCTCTCTTTGTTCTTGTGTGGGTAAAAGAATAGAAACTAAATATAAAATATATTGTTTGTTTCTACAGTTGCTCCTGATCTCATGCTTGATGCTCATGTGAAGGACAGAATCGTTGTCCATGCTGGTGGAGTGATCCGCATTATAGCTTATGTCTCAGGAAAGCCACCTCCAACAATTACCTGGAACAGGGATGAGAGAGCTCTCCCAGAGGAGGCTAAAATCGAGGAAACTGCAATTAGTTCCTCTATGGTCATAAAGAACTGCAAGAGAAGCCATCAGGGCTTATACACTCTTCTCGCTAAAAATGCCGGTGGAGAAAGAAAGAAGACTATTATTGTTGATGTGCTAGGTAAGCACTGAAAGCTGACTTGCTGATGGCTAGACTGCTGATGAGGGCAGGTGGCTGATGGATGAATGGCAGAAAGTCACACTTTTGTTGATGCATTTGCACTGGCTACCCATATGTTACTGGATCAGGATGAAAGTTCATGTACAAAGCCCTGAACAACTTGAGTCCAAGATACCACAAGAAGTGTCTGCTCCCTTCTGTCCCATTTTGATGACTTAGATCATCTGAAGGAGGGCTGTTAGTTGTTCCCAATGTCTCAGAACCCTTAGTGTGTCATCAGTCCCATACTGCAGAAAACTCTTCCAACAGAGAATCAGTGGACATCCACCCCGTTAACCTTCAGACGTCTCTTGGAAGATGTTCTTATGCAGACAGGCCTATTCAGTTGTTTAATTTCCTTTATTTAGACGAGCCAGTCATTCTTGTGATTACTTTGTATTGTTTTATAGTATTTTCTTTTGTGCACTGCCTTGGTATATTATATGAGTGGGTGGGGTTATAGAAATATATAGATATGTTTTTATACATATGTTATTGCATCTATGTTATTATTTGGGTTCCAATTACAGAAATGTTAAATGTTCGTCTTAAAACCATTCTACTGTATTTCTTTCCTTCACAGATGTTCCAGGTCCAGTTGGCATTCCATTCCTTACTGAGAACCTAACCAACGACTCATGCAAACTTACGTGGTTTTCTCCTGAAGATGATGGTGGCTCAGCTATCACCAACTACGTAATTGAAAAACGTGAAGCAGACCACAGGGCTTGGACCCCAGTGACATATACGGTCACCAGGCAGAATGCAACAGTTCAGGGGCTGATTGAGGGCAAAGCATACTTCTTCCGTATTGCACCTGAGAATATTATTGGCATGGGCCCATTTGTGGAGACGACAAAAGAGATTTTAATCAGAGACCCAATAAGTAAGACTTTACTGTCTTTTTTCCCCCCAGTACTGATGAGGAGAATTTGCCTTGAAAAAAGTACCTAACACGGTGCATGTGTTTATTTCTAGCTGTGCCAGAAAGGCCTGAGGATCTGGAAGTCAAAGCAGTAACGAAGGATTCTGTTACACTGACCTGGAACCCACCTAAGTACAACGGTGGCTCTGATATAACCATGTATGTTTTGGAAAGCCGCCTTATTGGGAAAGAGAAATTTACCAGAATTACAAAAGAGAAAATGCTTGACAGAAAATACACAGTTGAAGATTTGAAAGAAGGTGATACTTATGAGTATCGCGTGAGCGCTTGCAATATTGTGGGACAAGGCAAACCATCATTTGTTACGAAACCCATCACATGCAAAGATGAAATTGGTAAGTTTCCATTCTGGAGCAAACCAACCAACCAAATGTGCATTGGGTGATCTGTGAGTTTTTATAGATATCACTGATTCTTCTTTTCTTTAACAATACTTCTAGCTCCTCCACAACTTGAACTTGATATCCGAGAGAAGCTCACTGTCCGTGTAGGAGAAGCTTTCAGTCTGACTGGCCGTTACTCAGGCAAACCAGCACCAAAGATTACCTGGCTCAAAGATGAAATTTCTGTGAAGGAAGACAAACGGACAAAGATCCAGACTACGCCAGTTACTCTTTGTTTGGGGATATTGAAATCTGTCCGTGAAGATTCAGGCAAATATTGTGTCATTGTAGAAAACAGTTCGGGAACAAGAAAAGGTTTCTGTCAAGTTACTGTAGTTGGTAAGTATTGCTATAGTGCTAAAATAATTTATTTCCACATGTGGTATGAATTAGAGCTGATCAAATGAGGGTGGGATGGCATATCACATGATAACATTTAACCTAATGCACATTGTGAAGAACTTTTCTGATAAATATATTTCTTTTACTTTTAAACAGATCGTCCTCAACCACCAGTGGGGCCAGTTATTTTTGATGAAGTTACTAAAGATCATTTTGTCATCTCCTGGAAACCTCCCTTGGATGATGGTGGAAGTCCAATTACAAATTACATTATTGAGAAGAGAGATGCAAACAGAGACCTCTGGATGCCAGTCACGTCAGCCAATGTCAAGACAACGTGCAAAGTCCCTAAATTACTTGAGGGAAGAGATTATGTTGTCCGAATCTATGCTGAGAACTTGTATGGCATGAGTGATCCTTTAATATCTGATGAAATGAAGGCCAAGGATCGTTTCAGTATGTAGTTTATTTGCTAATTCATTTTACTTAAGTCTCCGCCATATTTCTACTTCACTTGTATTTTCATATTATATTTTTGTATGAAATGGATTTAAAACTCGAAAACGTTATTTCTTCAGGTGTTCCTGCTGCACCAGAGCAACCTATCATTAAAGGCGTCACCAAAAATTCTGCTTTAGTTACCTGGAAGAAGCCATATGATGGAGGAAAACCAATAACCAATTACATACTTGAAAAGAAGGAAACTATGTCTACTCGATGGGGAAGAGCCACCAAAGATCATATTTACCCAGATACTCAGTTCAGGGTAACAGATCTTCTTGAAGGCTGTGAATATGAATTCCGAGTTTCAGCAGAAAATGAAATTGGCGTTGGTGATCCTAGCCCACCCTCAAAACCATTCTTCGCTAAGGATCCAATCGGTATATTATAAAACATTTTCTCATGTATTATATTTGTGATATTACTTGGTACCAATTAATCTCTTTTTCAGATTCATGATTCCAATGTAATGGGGTGTTGTTGTTTTTTCGTTTTTACAGTAAAACCAAGTCCACCAATTAATCCTGAAGCAGTGGATAAAACTAAAAGTTCAGTGCAATTGTCCTGGCAACCACCACGTCATGATGGAGGAGGCAAGATCATAGGCTATCTCATTGAGTACCAAAAGGATGGAGATGAGGAGTGGAAAAAAGCCAACCATACAGCAGATTCTTGCCCTGAGACAAAATACAATGTCACCGGCCTCACTGAGGGTACCAAATATAGATTCAGAGTCTTTGCAGTCAATGGGGCAGGAGAATCCGAGCCAGCTAATGTTCGTGATCCAGTTGAAGTCAAGGACAGACTTGGTAAGCAGAACATGATGTTTTAATTGGTTTTAAAGGGCCAAAGTGGATATATTTTCTGAACACGAAGTCCCTTTTTTTTTACAGAGGCTCCTGATTTAATCCTGGATGCTAATATGACACGAGAACAACATGTAAAAGTTGGAGATACATTGAGGCTAAGTGCTGTAATTAAAGGAATTCCATTCCCAAAAGTGACTTGGAAGAAAGAAGATAAGGAAGTTCCTACAAAGGCAGATATTGAGGTTACAGGAGTTGGCAGTAAGCTTGAAATTCGACACGCAGTCCATGAAGACGGAGGGAATTATTCCCTGACCGTGGAGAATCCGGTTGGATCAAAGACTGTTTCAGTAAAAGTTATTGTTCTAGGTAATGAATGAAATGATGTTAACACTTCTACTGGGAGATAAAACATGACAGAGGTGAATGATAGGAACATACCTATGTACAACAGAAAAGCAGGAATGAAAAATTATATTTTTCATCATCTGTTAGCAACCTTGTTCCCCAACTTTGGAAGGGAATTTTCTAAATGTTATGAAGCATTATCAGAATCCTTGCAGTGTTAAAACACACACATACCAAATATGGGTGGGTGCATAGTGGGTGCAAAGCCCATAGTCTTTGGAAAATATTAATTGTTCTCTGAGGTTCATAGTCACTGAAATTAATAATACTAATAATTTTATTATTTGTACCCTGCCCATCTGACTGGGTTGCCCCAGCCACAACACAAACATACATACAGCGAAGCTACTGTAAATTTGTTGAAGAAATTGGGGTGAGGGGCGTTGTACACAAACTAGTTTGATTTTACACCCTGTACTTTGTGTCAGATTTAATTATCCAGGTTCAGATGAAAAATGTTTAGAAATTAAAAATGGTTAGAGGCTCTCCATCCTCATTTTCTACAAATAAGAAGTATACAATCATAAGGAAAAGACTCTTTCTTGCAAATAATATACAGTGGTACCTCGGTTTACGAACTTAATCCATTCCGGAAGTCTATTCTTAAACCGAAACCGTTCTTAAACCGAGGCACGCTTTCCCTAATGAGACCTCCTGCCGCCGGTGCCCTTCCACCGTTTGGCTTCCATTCGTAGACCAAGGTAAAGTTTGCAAACTGGGACACTACTTCCGGTCTTGCGGAGTTCTTAAACCGAATCGTTTCTAAACAGGACTGTTCTTAACCCGAGGTACCACTGTATTTAACACAATATTTTTATACATAGACTACATCGAACATTTATTTCATTTTTTTTCCAGATAAGCCTGGGCCTCCCAGGAATCTACAGGTCAGTGAAGTGAGAAGAGATTCTTGCTATCTGACTTGGAAGGAACCTGAGGACAATGGTGGCTCTGTCATTACGAATTACGTTGTGGAAAGGAAAGATGTTGCTGCTGCTCAGTGGCTACCAATATCATCATCTTCTAAGAAACACAGTCTGTTGGCTAAATACCTCATGGAAGGCACTCAGTATCTCTTCCGTGTTGCTGCTGAGAACCAGTATGGAAGAGGTCCTTACGTTGAAACCCACAAGCCGATTAAGGCTATAGATCCACTTCGTAAGCACAGTTCACTTACTATTTTGGGTTCTTTTTTTAAAAAAACAAACAAAAAAACCTTTGTCGACTGTGTTGATCTATACAATGTGTATCAGCATTTGGAAATGTTTGTGTATAAAAAACAGAAATGCTAATCCTGTTTTCATCTCATTTTAAAAGATCCTCCTGGTCCACCAAAGAACTTGCACCATGTAGATGTTGACAGGACACAAGTGTCTCTTGTTTGGAATTGGCCTGATCGGGATGGTGGTGCTGAAATAACTGGATTTTTGGTGGAGTACCAAGAAGAAGGGAAAGAAGACTGGACAAAATTCAAAACAGTCCCTGTGCCAGAATGTGTTGTTACTGGTCTACAACAAGGGAAGATTTACAAATTCCGCGTAAAAGCCCAAAATATTGTGGGTCTTAGTCTTCCAGATACAACCATACCAATAGAGTGCCAAGAAAAAATAGGTAACCACTGAATTTGTATGACCGTTCACAGATTTCATATTCACTGCTGAAATGTAACTCTTGTAATGGGGAAATACCTATAATATAATCTGCGTGTTGTTGTTGTTTTATTTCAGTGCCACCATCAGTTGATCTAGATGTGAAATTAATAGAAGGCCTTGTTGTTAAAGCTGGCAGCACAGTGCGGTTCCCTGCAATCATGAGAGGCGTACCTGTTCCCACTGCAAAATGGGTCACTGATAATGTTGAAATCAAATCAGAAGGCAATTACAAGATTGATACTGATAATTACTCTACAGTTCTCACTATTCAAAGCTGCACAAGAAAAGACACTGGAGAATATCTGCTCACAGTATCCAATATAGCTGGAAGCAGAACTGTTCCTGTTCATCTAACAGTTTTGGATGTTCCTGGTCCTCCAACTGGCCCAATTGATATTCTGGAAGTCACTCCCGATCATATGGTTATTGCTTGGCGACCTCCTAAAGATGATGGTGGAAGCGCTGTAATTAATTACATTGTTGAGAAACGAGACACAAGGAAAGAAACCTGGGGAGTGGTCTCTTCAGGGACTAATCAAACTAGAATTAAAATTCCACGTCTACAGAAGGGCTGTGAATATATTTTCCGAGTTTGTGCAGAGAATAAGATAGGCGTTGGTCCACCTCTTGATTCAAAACCAACAGTTGCCAAGGCTCTGCATGATCCACCATCTCCACCTGGTAAACCAGTAGTTAATGATATTACAGAAAATGGTGCAACTGTATGTTGGACTGTGCCAAAATCTGATGGTGGAAGTCCAATAACTGGATACATACTTGAACGCCGTGAAATCTCAGGGAAATGGATACGTGTCAACAAATCTCCAGTGCTTGATCTGAAATTTAGAGCTACAGGCCTCTTTGAGGGCAGCACATATGAATTCCGTGTTTTTGCAGAAAACAGTGCTGGCATAAGCAAGCCATCTCCACCTTCTGATCCAATCAAAGCATCACGTCCTATGACACCTCCTGGACCTCCCATTAATCCAAAACTCAAGGATAAGACCAGGGAAACAGCTGAGCTAGTATGGACTAAGCCACTCAAAGATGGTGGTAGCCCCATCCTGGGATATGTTGTGGAATGCCAGAAAAGCGGAACTACTCAGTGGAATAGAATTAACAAAGATGAACTCATCAGACATTGTGCCTTTACAGTACCTGGGTTAATTGAAGGAAATGAATATAGATTCCGCATTAAAGCTGCTAATATTGTAGGAGAGGGAGAACCCAGAGAATTGCCAGAAACAGTTCTTGCCAAAGACATTCTCATGCCTCCAGAGGTAGAACTGGATGTGACCTGCCGAGATGTAATTACTGTCAGAGTAGGCCAAACAATAAGGATTATAGGCAAAGTGAGGGGCAGACCAGATCCTGACATAACATGGTCTAGAGATGGCAAAAATATAACGAAAGATAAGCGTACTGACATAATTCATGAATTCCCTCATATAGAGCTGCAAATAAAACCTGCTGTAAGAGCAGACCATGGAAAATACCTAATTACAGCTAAGAATAGCAGCGGACACGCCCAAGCATCAGCTATTGTTAATGTGCTTGATAGGCCAGGACCTTGCCAGAACCTGAAAGTAACCTATGTCACCAAAGATTCTTGCATGGTCTCTTGGGAGAATCCTGAAGATAACGGTGGCTCAGAAATTACAAACTATATAGTAGAGTATCGTCAACCAAACCAGAGAGGCTGGTCAATAGTTTCTTCTGATCTTACTAAGAGGATAGTGAAAGCACATCTCGTTGAAAATCACGAATACTTCTTCCGTGTTTGTGCAGAAAACAAAGTAGGCCCAGGCCCAGTTGTCGAGACCAAAACTCCAATCCTTGCTATTAACCCTATTGACAAGCCAGGTGAGCCTGAAAACCTTCACATTGCAGAAACAGGAAAGACATTTGTATATCTGAAATGGAGGAGACCAGACTACGATGGTGGCAGCCCCAACTTAACATACCATGTTGAAAGAAAACTGAAGGATTCGGATGAGTGGGAAAGAGTGCACAAAGGTAGCATTAAGGAAACACACTATATGGTTGACAAATGCGTTGAAAATAAAATTTATCAGTTCAGAGTTCAGACAAAGAATGAAGGTGGTGAAAGTGACTGGGTGAAGACAAGTGAAGTTGTTGTTAAAGAAGAAATTCAGAAACCTGTACTTGATCTGAAGCTGTCTGGAGTACTGACTGTGAAAGCTGGTGAACCAATAAAAATTGTAGCAGGACTTAGAGGCAAGCCCCAACCAGAAGTATCTTGGGCAAAGGATTCTGCCGATCTATCCCAATCTCCAAGGGCCAAAATTGAAACAACTTCAGACTCATCTAAGTTCCTTCTCTCCAAAGCAAGGCGCACAGATGGTGGTAAATACGTTATTACTGCCACTAATCCAGCTGGTAGCTTTGTAGCATATGCTACTGTAAATGTTTTGGACAAACCAGGACCTGTCAGAAATTTGAAGGTGGCTGATGTTTCAAATGACCGATGCACAGTCAGCTGGGACGTACCTGAAGACGATGGTGGTTGTGAAATACAGAACTACATCGTAGAGAAATGTGAAAGCAGACGAATGGTTTGGACTACGTATTCCTCCTCTGTGCAAATGACCCATATACATGTAACACATCTCATTGAAGGCAATGAATATATATTCAGGGTCCGTGCAGAGAATAAAATGGGCACTGGTCCCCCAACAGAGACTAAGCCAATTATAGCAAAAACAAAGTATAATAGACCTGGTCGTCCAGATCCTCCAGAAGTCACAAAGGTCAGCAAAGAAGAGATGACTGTAGTTTGGAATCCACCAGAATATGATGGTGGTAAATCAATCACAGGATATATATTAGAGAAGAAAGAGAAAAGGTCATTAAGGTGGGTTCCTGTTACCAAAAGTGCAATTCCAGAGAGACGCAAGAAAGTTACAAATCTCATTCCAGGATATGAATATCAGTTCCGTGTCAGGGCAGAAAATGAAATTGGAATTGGTGAACCAAGCTACCCATCAAAACCAACAATAGCGAAGGATCCAATAGGTACTGATCTTTCCAATATTTTTTTGTTAGTAATACTTCAATTTAAATTATCTTTCTCTGATTCACTGATATGCTTACTTCTGTACTTTTCTGTCATCTTGCAGAACCACCTGGTCCTCCCATTAATCTTAAGGTTGTTGATAGCACGAAGACCTCTATTACTCTTGGATGGGGAAAGCCAGTCTATGATGGTGGTGCTCCTATTATTGGCTATGTGGTAGAAATGAGACCCAAAACTGAAAAAGCAGGTCCTGATGAAGGATGGAAAAGATGCAATGTTGCTACACAAGTTATTCATACAGAATTTACAGTGACAAGCTTGGAGGAGAAAGAACTATATGAGTTCCGGGTTTCTGCCCAAAATCAAGTAGGCATTGGCCGGCCAGCTGATTTGAAAGAAGCTGTTTCTCCCAAAGAAATTCTTGGTAATTTTGCCAACAGGCCATTAAATTATTTGCTATCTTAAAAATTGCTTTCAAAATATAAACTTTTAATGTTCCTTTTCAGAACCTCCTGAAATTGACTTGGATGCAAGCCTGAGAAAGTTAGTCATAGTCAGAGCAGGATGCCCCATAAGACTTTTTGCCATTATTCGAGGGCGACCAGCACCTAAGGTTACCTGGAGGAAGGTGGGAATTGACAACGTGATCAGAAGAGGCCAGGTTGACCTGGTTGACACAATGGCCTTCTGCGTCATCCCCGATTCTACACGGGATGATTCAGGCAAATACACTTTGACAGTTGTTAACCCTGCTGGAGAAAAGGCAGTCTTTGTGAATGTCCGTGTCCTTGGTGAGTAATGTCAATTATTTTAACATCTATTAATTTTTGTTCTGTGATTTATGAATGTATTATTCATTGCAATTTCTTTTCCATGAGACTCTGCCCACTTACTTTGAATAATTGTGGCCTAATATTGGTTGTTTTTTGTTTCCTTTCCTCCAATAGATACTCCTGGACCTGTAGCAGAGCTCAGTGTCAAGGATGTCACAAAAACATCCTGTCAGGTTT
Organism: Podarcis bocagei; assembly: GCF_964188305.1. Taxonomy (NCBI): domain Eukaryota; kingdom Metazoa; phylum Chordata; class Lepidosauria; order Squamata; family Lacertidae; genus Podarcis; species Podarcis bocagei. Next base: position 117,941,676 of record NC_138125.1, read on the forward strand.
CATGGACTCCACCTGAAAATGACGGTGGTAGTCCTGTAACACATTACATCGTGGAAAAACGTGAGGCTGAGAGAAAGACCTGGGCAAAACTTACCGATGATGTAAAGAAGACTAGTTTCAAGGTTTCTAATCTTATGCCAGGAACTGAGTATTTCTTCAGAGTCATCGCTGTCAATGAATATGGCCCTGGTGTTCCAAGGGACACGCCCAAACCAATCCTGGCATCAGATCCGCTAAGTAAGTATTTATTGATGTAGCTGCTGTATTATTTCATTCAGGAAATTCAGATTTTGTATGATAGTTCAGATAGTCAAAATCAGTTGTCACTGCGCATAATAATAAATAATAATAATAATAATGAATAAATAATTTCATGAGATAACTTCACCTCCCTGCACTTATTTAATTGACTTGTTGTTTGGCAGAACTTCTATTTGCTATATTTCAAAGAATATAACCTGTCCACAAATACATTGCCAGCTGAGTCTTCTTCCAGGGTGTGGAGGCAATGTGTGGATCACAAAAAACAATCAAACCAGAATAGAAGTACCGTATTGGCCTGAATATAAGCCTCACTTTTTCTCCCAAATTCTAACTGTGAAAAGTTAAAGTGCGGCTTAAATTCGCAACCTTACAAAAATGGGCTTTTACGATATTGCTGCTAAAACAGATATACGGTAAAAAGGAACGGGTGTGAGTGCCTGTGGAATTTTAAGGGAGCAGCTTATATTCGGGTATTCTTTTTCTCTTTCCCCCTTAAATTTTAAAGGTGCGGCTTATAGTTGGGTGCAGCTTATATTCGGGCCAATGCGGTACTACAAAGGTCAAAGAAACCACTGGTCTCATGACTTATGTATTCAAATGAAAAAATAAAATAGTACAATATATTCTGTGTTTCCCCGCCCCCAATAAATCATGAGAAGATGTAATGATCTTAGAAATTATGTAAACTAAGCATTTGCCTGCCTGTTTTATTTTTAAGGTGAACCTGATCCGCCAAGGAAACTTGAAGTGACTGAAATAACAAAGAACAGTGCTACTTTAGGGTGGTTGCCACCATTGCGTGACGGTGGTTCCAAAATTGATGGCTACATCATTGCATATCAAGAAGAGGGTCATGCTGAGGATCACTGGACACAGTACTCCGTTGTCAAAGATCTTCATATTGTTGTTGCTGGCCTAAAGGAAGGAAAGAAATACAAATTTAGAGTGGCTGCAAGGAATGCTGTAGGAGTAAGCCAGCCAAAACAAACTGAAGGCATCTATGAAGTTAAAGAGCAACTGAGTAAGTACCTAACTATGACCACTTGTACAACTGAAATATAATTCAATTATTTTGATTTTGTATCTAAATTTGGATGTCACCTCTTAAAGATATTTAAAATTAGGTCCTGTCACATAATCTGATGTCTTTAGTGACATTCCTTTTTTAATGGGTTTATTGGTTTTTCCCCAAAACAGCAACATACAAACAAGACATTCAAAAGGGTCTACAAAAAAACTTCACAAATAGGCTCATTGGCTCTGCGACCTTCTATAGCAAAGTATTAGGTGTTAATTCTGGCCTGAAGAGTACTGAATGTGGGTCCCAGGCCCAGCAGGCAGTTTCTTAATAGTGCGCTTCATTTATGCACAAGTTTACCTTAAAAATTTGTGCATCTCCCCATTATAAGATGTTGTGAAGCTTTCTGCATCTGAAGAATAGGACAGCTATACAGTTAATTAAATAAGATAGCACACTGCTCAGACCTTAGAATAAACCTACAAAAGAAGCTAGGAGAAAATGAATCAGGGATATTATATTTCAAGGATATTAGGGGGAATACAATTTATCGGGGCTAGTTCCTTGGTGACTATTTGAAAACAAAGTTTTTGGTTGGTTTGGGGATGTAATATCAGACCTTTTGCCTTACTTCTGCAGAATATAGATCAGAAGTGGCTAGTCTGGGGCCTAGCCACACCTCCAGACACTGTTGGACTGCAACTCTCATTTGCTGCAGCCAGCATGGCCAGTGGCTATGGGTGTTGGAAGTTGTCGTCCAACAACATTTGGAGAGTTGCAGGCTACCCCCAGTCAAGAGCATGGAAGCTGTCAGGAGACTGACATTTGTTTTCAGGGGGGAAATGCATGGTTGTTTCAAGTAAGAATGATATCAGCTTAAGATTGTGAGAACTAATTCAAAATACATATACATAAGTTATTAATTTTTGTGTGTGACCTATGTGTCTGTTTCCTATCGTTTGATTTTTAATTTCAGTGCCACCTAAGATTCTGATGCCAGATCATGTCAATATAAAGGCTGGGCAGAAACTCAGGATTGAAGCACATGTTTATGGGAAACCCCACCCGACTTGTAAATGGATGAAAGGAGACAAAGATGTGGCAATATCCAGCCGCCTGGCTGTGCATAAAGCAGACAGCACTTCGGTTCTCATCATTAAAGATGTAATTAGGAAAGACAGTGATTATTACAGTCTAACAGCTGAAAACAGCTCGGGAGTAGCTACTCAGAAAATCAAAGTGGTCGTCATGGGTACATTGAATCTTCTTTTCCATGCTTACTTCTCAACATTTTTAACATGATTCATCAATGAGCATGACCTTATTTATACCTGTATGTTTATCTCTTTCTGTAGATATCCCTGGTCCACCACAGCCACCATTCGAAATTTCTGACATAGATGCTGATGCTTGCTCTTTGTCATGGCATACTCCTCTTGAAGACGGTGGTAGCAACATCACCAACTACGTGGTTGAGAAGTGTGATACCAGTCGAGGAGACTGGATAACAGTGGTAGCTTCTGTTACAAAGACGAATTGCAGAGTTGGAAAACTCACCCCTGGAGAAGAATACATGTTCCGTGTTCGTGCTGAAAACCGATTTGGAATTTCTGAACCGCTTCCGTCCGATAAGATGATTGCAAGGTTTCCATTTGGTATGTCCACCTCAGACAATGGTGCAGTCTTTATTAGAATACTTCTAAGGGTGAAATGATTTAAATATATATATATATATATATATATATATCATCTCTTTCTCTACAGATGTTCCTAGTGAACCAAAGAATGCACGTGTTACCAAGGTGAACAAGGACTGCGTTTTTGTGGCATGGGACAGGCCAGACAGCGATGGAGGCAGCCCAATAACTGGTTATCTCATTGAACGTAAAGAAAGGAACAGTTTGCTTTGGGTGAAGGCCAATGATACACTTGTGCGATCCACAGAATACCCATGTGCAAATTTAATTGAAGGCCTTGAGTACACATTTAGAATCTATGCTCTGAATAAAGCTGGTGCAAGCAAGCCTAGCAAACCAACAGATTTTATTACAGCCAGAACACCAGTTGGTAAGCAAAACATTTGCATACATTGCATTATGTATAACTATTATTGTTAATACTGAGCTGACTTAAGTACCGTAACATTAGGATAATATGGCCAAAGCTAAACTTTCTTAAACTGCACTGATTTCAACAAGGAAGGTAAGCATTTGCTTACTGAATTCCAATGAAAAGCCTTGCTTTTGGCTAGATTGTGCCCAAAGTTTAATTTCTCTGGATTTAAAAAGAAAGAAAGAAATATACCATGGTTGTTCAGTGATATGCATCTTTTGTGTTGTGACATTTTCTATCAAATGCCATAGAATAAACCTGACCTCATTTGTTTTTAGATCCCCCTGGCAAACCCGAGGTTATTGATGTCACTAAGAGTACTGTGTCTCTTGTCTGGGCAAGACCAAAACATGATGGTGGTAGCAAGATACTTGGCTATTTTGTTGAATCCTGTAAACTGCCTGGAGAAAGATGGGTACGATGCAATACCACTCCCCATCAAATACCCCTGGAAGAGTACACTGCAACTGGTTTGGAAGAAGGTGCACAGTATCAATTTAGAGCCATAGCAAAAACAGCAGTGAACATTAGCTGGCCTTCTGAACCTTCTGATCCAATAACCGTTCAGTCAGAAAATGGTAAGGAACGCATTTGAGTACCATTAGAATTGAGCCATACTTTTATCCTTCTCATTGTTATGTGCTCATTGGAATGTATTTTCCCCCCTCCCCTTCTACATTTTTTTTTACACTGCAGTACCACCAAAAATAGAACTCGGTGTAGCTATGAAATCCTTGCTTGTAGTAAAAGCTGGAACCAATGTTTGTCTTGAGGCCAATGTGTTCGGCAAGCCTATGCCAACTATTAGTTGGAAGAAAGAAGGGGAGATCCTGAAACCAGTTGAAGGAGTCAAGATAACTACCAAGAGAAATTTATCTACTGTGGAGCTCTTCAGCGTAAATAGAAAGCAAACAGGAGATTACACTATCACAGCTGAAAATGCAAGTGGTTCCAAATCAGCAACTATTAAACTTAAAGTACTAGGTAAGCTAAAAGTTCATTTGAATCAGTGTATTTAAACTTCAGGAAATGTAGCAGTTGTAAGACTTCACTCACCGCCTAATTTTTCTTTCCCAGACAAGCCTGGTCCTCCAGCTTCAGTTAAGATTGTAAACATGTACACAGACCGAGCAATGCTTTCTTGGGAACCTCCTCTTGAAGATGGGGGCTCAGACATTACTAATTACATTGTCGACAAACGGGAAACAAGCAGACCCAACTGGGCTCAAGTCTCCGCCAATGTCCCCATCACTAGCTGCAGCGTTGAGAAACTAATTGAAGGACATGAGTACCAATTCCGCATTTGCGCTGAAAACAAATATGGAGTAGGTGACCCAATTTTGACTGACTCAGCAGTGGCTAAGAATCCATATGGTAAGCTTCTCTCACTGGATTTTTCTATCTATTTAGTGTCAATCTATGTTTTAACATTTGCTTAAGAACATTTCAAATTATTATTTATAGATGTGCCTGGACCATGTGAACCACCTATAATTAGTAACATAACAAAAGATTTCATGTCAGTAAGCTGGAAAGCACCTGCTGATGATGGCGGCTCCCCTGTAACTGGATATATTGTTGAAAAACGTGAAACGAGGGCAGTTAACTGGACAAAAGTGAATAGAAAGCCCGTCATTGAAAGAACCATAAAGGCCACTGGACTCCAGGAAGGAACAGAATATGAGTATAGGGTAACTGCACTGAATAAAGCTGGACCCGGCAAACCTAGTGGAGTATCTAAAGCAGTATATGCACGTGATCCTCAGTGTAAGTTGAACACAAGCATATTTTTCGGTCTTCTGTGACTTTGTGAGTGTGTGCAAATGGGTTTGCCAGATCATAATTGTGTAATTTCTTGGTGCTTTCATTCTCAGATCCTCCTGGCCCACCAGCGTTCCCAAAAGTGATTGACACCACCCGTAGCTCTATAACCCTGTCTTGGACCAAACCAGCATATGATGGTGGAAGCCCCATTATTGGCTACCTTGTTGAAGTAAAACGAGCAGATACAGATAACTGGGTCCGGTGCAATTTGCCAAGGAATTTGCCAGATACCCGTTACGTTGTGACTGGACTCACAGAGAACACAGAATACCAGTTCCGCATTTATGCTGTCAATAAGGTTGGATATAGTGACCCAAGTGATGTGCCAGACAAGCACCTGGCCAAGGACATTTTAAGTAAGTTGTCCTGAAAAGAAATTGACTTGTTGACTTTTGTGCATATTGTGGGTGTTGGTATAGAAGGTTTAGTGGAGGGCCTATGAGAAACTAGGGGCTCTGTGCTGAACTGTTTCATGAACTCACATATGTCTAGTCTTTAAACCACTATTCCCTCAGTTGTTAAAAACCACACAATCTAGCCACATGCTCCTCATTCTGCTCTGTTTCTAAAATTTTCTTGAGAATGGAATCCTCAGCTTTTCTTTCCATTTGCACTATCATTGTTGTACATTTTCCTCTACCCAGAAACACACTTGCTCTTTCTCTGTCTTGTGTGAAAGAAAACAATGCCCTCCTTCTGAATAATAATGCAAAGGTATCATGTTTTGAGTGCAAGGCAAGCACACTTTCCCAATGGGAAGCTCCTAGATAGTTGTAGAAAAGTAGGGACCGCAACTTGACTGAAAGTATAGAGTAGATTCCTCTCAAAACAAAGAGAGAGAGAAGAATATGAGAAACCACTGGTGTCTGGCTGGGTGGCATGAAAACTGGCAATTAGGGAAGGAAGGTTAGAGTAACATTTAGAGAGATTTCCTCTCTTTTACTCATCCACTTGCTTTTTCTAAAAAAGAAAAAAGAAAGCCTGAGCTTTATTCCCCCTAACATCATTGCTTTGTATTTTCTCTCTCTTTCCTTTCCATTCCCATCCTGCCTCAGCCACTGACACTGATTTTATTATATTTTAAATTGTTATCATCAGCAATTTATTTGACATCTACTTTTATTTACAATGCAGTTCCACCTGAGGGAGAGCTTGATGCTGAATTGAGGAAAGTTCTGGTATTACGTGCTGGAGTCACAATGAGGATTTATGTGCCGGTGAGAGGCCGTCCACCTCCCAAGATTTCTTGGTCTAAAGTGGATGCCAACATAAGAGACAGGCAAGGACTAGATATCAAATCAACTGACTTTGACACTTTCCTGCGCTGTGAAAATGTAAATAAATACGATTCTGGAAAATATGTCCTGAGTCTGGAGAACGTCTGTGGCAAAAAAGCATACACAATGGTTGTAAAAGTACTTGGTAAGTGCTACGTGATTGCCTATTATTGTCTTAACTATCCATACACGTTTTATTTTATATATTTTAGTCATTAACTGAAATGGTTTATTTGCATCTGTACAGATACTCCTGGGCCACCTATTAATCTGATTGTAAAAGAAGCATCTAAAGATTCTGCCTTTATTTCATGGGAACCTCCTATAATTGATGGCGGGAGTCCAGTGAAGAACTATGTGGTTGAAAAACGTGATGCAGAGAGAAAGTCGTGGTCTACAGTAGCCACAGAGTGTCCGAAAACAAGTTTCAGGATCTCTAACTTGGAGGAAGGCAAATCTTACTTCTTCAGGGTTTTTGCTGAAAATGAATATGGCATTGGCGACCCCTGTGAAACTCGTGATGCAGTTAAAGCTTCTGGTGAGAATATTCACATGATTACCCTATCAGGCTATTGTTAAAAGGCTCTTGTGCATCTAACTTTATATTAGCGATTTGTTCATCATTATATTCTTTTCTCCCTGCTAGAAACACCTGGACCTGTTGTGGACTTAAAGGCTTTGGCTGTGACAAAGTCATCCTGCAATGTATCGTGGAAAAAGCCCATTAGCGATGGTGGAAGCCGCATTAATGCATATATCGTTGAACTTATGACTGGTGAAAATCAGTGGCAGGAAGTTATGAGGTCAAAGAATCTCCAGTATTCAACAAGAGACTTAACAGAAGGCAAAGAATATACCTTCAGAGTGAGAGCACAAAATGAAGCTGGGTATGGAACACCTAATGAAATTACAGTGCTGGCAAGGGACGATATAGGTGAGTAGATTCATACATTTTCTCGTTCACAGAGCACACTGCATATGTCAGTATAGTGAACAATAGAACTACCCCATGAGATAGCCATGCCAGTCTAATAAAGCAAAAATAGCAGAGGTGTCACAAAACCTTTCGTTCTTTTACAGAACAGAAGTTACTGAAATGAAGCAACTGTATTCACTGCACTGAGCATACAATAATAACAATATTATAATAATAATTTATTATTTATACCCCACCCATCTGGCTGGGTCCCCCCAGCCACTCTGGGCGGCTTCCAACAAAACACTAAAATACAATAACCTATTAAACATTAAAAGCTTCCCTAAACAGGGCTGCCTTTAGATGTCTTCTAAAAGTTTGGTAGTTATTTTTCTCTTTGACATCTGGTGGGAGGGCGTTCCACAGGGCGGGCGCCACTACCGAGAAGGCCCTCTGCCTGGTTCCCTGTAACTTGGCTTCTCGCAACAAGGGAACCTCCAGAAGGCCCTCGGCGCTGGACCTCAGTGTCCGGGCTGAACGATGGAGGTGGAGACACTCCTTCAGGTATACTGGGCTGAGGCCGTTTAGGGCTTTAAAGGTCAGCACCAACACTTTGAATTGTGCTCGGAAATGTACATACAATCATTCAATACCTTTTTGTCTTCCAGTGGCACCTGATCTTGATTTAAAAGACCTGCCAGGCTTGTGCTATTTAGCTAGAGAAGGAAGCAGTTTCCGCCTGAAAATCCCTATTAAAGGCAAACCAGCACCAACGGTGACATGGAAAAAAGGGGAAGACCTGGCTCTTACTGAGACAGGAAGAGTTGCATTTGAAGCTACAGCAGTTAACACCTCACTCCTTGTACGTGATTGTCATAAAGATGACGCTGGGAAATATACAATCAAACTGAAGAACATTGCTGGCAGTAAAGAAGCGACTATTTCTGTGAAGGTTGTTGGCAAACCTGGAATCCCAACAGGACCTGTGAAATTTGATGAAGTCACAGCTGATGCCATGACATTAAAATGGGCTCCTCCCAAAGATGATGGTGGTTCAGAAATCACTAACTACATTATTGAGAAGAGAGACAATGTGAATAATAAATGGGTCACATGTGTGTCTGCTGTGCAGAAAACTACCTACAGAGTCACAAGACTTCATGAAGGCAGTGAATATACTTTCAGAATCAGTGCTGAAAATAAATATGGAGTCGGCGAAGGTCTTAAATCTGACCCAATAATCGCAAGGCATCCATTTGGTAAGCACAAAAAAATATGTTTGTTGTGAAGTATTCTGTCATTTAAGGTTCAGTCTAATTCTCTCTCACATTTATTATATTTCTAGATGTTCCCGATGCTCCACCACCACCCAAAATTGTTGAGATTAGGCGTGATTCTGCCTATTTAACATGGACAGACCCCAAAAAGACAGGTGGCTCACCTATCACAGGTATTTCTTTTGACATTTAATTTTGCATAAGATTCCCCAAGGTGTTAAATCTTAGGATCACAAATGACAGTCATGATGTAAGACATGTTCCTACCCTCCACCAGCTTTTGCAATGTCCAGACCCAACTAACGTCAAGGCTCTGGTGTCTGTAAGGCCCGAGGGGGGCATGTTGAGAAGCAGCTTAGATTCAAAGCCTTCCAGTGCCACAAATCAGGGTGATATTGAGCCACATTTCCAATGGGAGGGGAAAATACAAGTGACAAAAGAGTGCAGAGTGTTCCTCTGCCCTGCTGGCTTAAGCCTGGCATGGCAATGGATAAGGCAGTGGAGCTATCTTCATATTTCACTACCACCACCTCAGGATTGTACTGCAAAGCTTGTTAAGTAGCCAGTTGCCTGATGTCCTGCGATGGTGACAGAAACTGCTCAGAGATATCAGACAAGGATGCCTTTGCAAAATAAAAAAGTTGGTTCCTATCCACCCCCACTTTTGTTTACCTTTTGAAATACTAAGCATGTGTTTCCTGTGCTTGTATGCTTCTGTAGGTTACCACCTTGAATATAAAGAAAGAAATAGTATTTTGTGGAAGCGAGCAAACAAGACCCCACTAAAGATGAGAGACTTCAGAGTGACAGGGTTAACGGAAGGTTTGGAATATGAATTCAGAGTGATGGCAATCAATCTTGCTGGAGTTGGTAAACCAAGTCTGCCTTCTGAGCCAATTGTAGCCCTTGATCCAATTGGTAAGCTTCCCAAAGTAAAGAGATAAGTCTTCATGTGTTAGAAAACAGTGATATACACTTTTACTACTTCTGTATTCTGCTGTTTTCAGATCCTCCTGGGAAGCCTGAAGTTATCAGTGTGACTAGAAACTCAGTGACTCTGATCTGGACAGAACCAAAATATGATGGCGGACATAAATTAATTGGCTACATAGTGGAGAAACGTGATCTACCTTCAAAGACTTGGATGAAGGCAAACCATGTGAATGTTCAGGAATGTGCATATACAGTAACTGACCTTTTTGAAGGATCTAAATATGAATTCAGAATTAGAGCTAAGAATACCGCTGGTGCTATTAGTCCTCCATCAGAATCTACCGGAGCCATTATATGCAAGGATGAGTATGGTACGTGTTCCCTGTAAAGGCACACACCAGTTTTTAATATTTTAGGTATCTTCTTTCCTAACATATTAATTCTCTTTTACAGAGGCACCAACTATTGTTATTGATCCTACTGTCAAAGAAGGCCTGACTGTTAAGGCAGGAGACACCATCTCAATGTCTGCTATTAGCATCCGTGGCAAGCCACTTCCAACTTCAGTGTGGTCTAAAGGAGGCAAAGATTTCAAGCTTTCAGAGACTGTTCATATTGAATCAACTCCAACTTCTTCAACGCTTTCTGTCAAGTATGCCGCTAGAAAAGATTCTGGTGAATATACGATCACTGCAACCAATCCTTTTGGTACTAAAGAAGAACACGTACATGTAAAAGTTTTAGATGTACCAGGCCCACCTGGACCAGTTGAAGTGAGCAACGTTTCAGCTGAAAAGGCTACTCTCACATGGACACCCCCAACAGAAGATGGCGGGTCACCAATCAAGTCTTATGTACTTGAAAAGAGAGAAACTAGCCGCCTTCTATGGACTCAAGTTGCTGAAGACATTCAGTCTTGTAGGCATGTTGTGACTAAGCTTATTCAAGGAAATGAGTACCTTTTCCGTGTTTCTGCTGTGAATCAGTATGGCAAAGGAGAACCATCTCAATCAGAGCCAGTTAAAATGGTGGATAGATTTGGTAAGCAAAACTAGTCAAAAGGTATATGAATTTACTGCTGTAAAAATAGAAAAACGTTTATGTGTTTATCAAAATCTGTTTTCCTCCTTTTAGGGCCTCCTGGTCCACCTGGTAAACCAGAAGTATCAAATATTACGAAAAACACTGTTACTGTAACCTGGAAAAGGCCAACTGATGACGGTGGCAGCGAAATCACAGGCTACCATGTGGAAAGAAGAGAAAGAAAAGGCGTGAGATGGGTCAGAGTTACAAAGAAACCAGTATCAGACCTTCGATGCAAAGTGACTGGACTCCTAGAAGGAAATGAATATGAATTCCGTGTCAGTGCAGAAAACAGGGCAGGAATTGGGCCACCAAGTGATATTTCTCAACCAGTATTAACCAAGGATGCTGCATGTTAGTATGATTTCTATACTTTGGGGGGGGGATCCCTTTATATTATGATTATCTATAAGGATTCCAATCAAATAAACTGTGTTGCCTTTTTTCATTATTTATAGATCCACCGGGACCTCCTTCCAACCCACGAGTAACTGATACAACAAAGACAACTGCTAGCCTAGCATGGGGTAAACCTCACTATGATGGCGGACTTGATATAATCGGCTATATTGTGGAGCACCAAAAAGAAGGAGAAGACACATGGGTGAAAGATACCACGGGGACTGCTCTAAGAATCACAGAATTTGTGGTTGCTAATCTCCAGCCAGGAGCCAAATACAATTTTAGAATTATTGCCCTCAATGCTGCTGGTGCTGGTGAACCAGCAACGATAAAAGATGTTGAAATCAGGGAACGTGAAGTAGCTCCTGATTTTGAATTAGACGCCGAGCTGAGGAAAACTCTTGTTGTTAGAGCTGGACTGACCATTCGGGTATTTGTTCCAATTAAAGGGCGCCCAGTTCCTGAAATCACATGGACCAAGGATGATATTTCACTTAAAGGACGTGCCAGTATTGAAAATACAGACTCTTTCACACTTCTCATTGTCACAGAATGCAATAGATATGATGCAGGAAAGTATGTCATGACCCTTGAAAATGCTGCTGGCAAGAAGACTGGTTTTGTAAATGTAAAAGTCTTGGATACACCAGGGCCACCAATAAATCTCAAGCCCAGAGACATATCTAAAGATACCATCACCCTACAATGGGATATGCCTCTAATTGATGGTGGTTCACGCATAACAAATTATATAGTTGAAAAACGTGAGTCAACACGAAAGGCATATTCAACCATCACAACAAAGTGCCCAAAATGTTCACTTAGGATTCCTAATTTGGCTGAAGGGTGTGAATATTACTTCAGAGTATTTGCTGAAAACGAATTTGGAATTGGTGAACCTGCCGAAACTGCTGAACCTGTAAGAGCGTCAGAGGCACCATCACCACCAGAGAGCCTTAATATCATGGATATCACAAGAAAGACAGTCAGCCTTGCTTGGCCAAAGCCCGAACATGATGGTGGTAGCAAGATTACTGGCTATGTTATTGAAGCCCAGAAAAAAGGTTCAACTCAGTGGACACATATCACAACTGTGAAAACATTAGAATGTGTGGTAAAGAATCTGACTGAAAATGAAGAATATACTTTCCAGGTTATGGCAGTTAATAGTGCTGGAAGAAGTGATCCAAGAGAAAGCAGACCAGTTGTTGTTAAAGAGCAAATGATGCTTCCAGAATTTGATTTGCGTGGCCTTTACCAGAAAACAGTAATTGCCAGAGCTGGTGACAATATCAAAGTTGAAATACCTGTGCTTGGTCGCCCAAGGCCAACTATTACTTGGAAAAAAGAAGACCAGTTAATTAAACAAACTCAAAGAGTAAACTTTGAACATACTGCTTCTGCAGCCATCTTGACCATTAATGAATGCACTAGAAACGATAGCGGCAGATACCCAATCTCAGCTAAAAATATTGTTGGTGAAGTTAGCGATGTTATAACTATACAGGTGCATGATGTTCCTGGACCTCCCACAGGGCCAATCAAATTTGAAGAAGTTTCATCCGACTATGTCACCTTCTCATGGGAACCTCCACTGAATGATGGAGGGGTACCAATAAGTAACTATGTTGTAGAAATGCGTAAAACCGACAGTACTGCATGGGCTGAGTTAGCAACTACTGTTATACGTACTACTTTTAAAGCTGCTCGCCTCACTACTGGGACAGAGTACCAATTCCGTGTTAAAGCTCAGAACAGATATGGTTCAGGACCATCTATCAGTTCAGAGAATGTAATTGCTAACTATCCTTTTAAAGTTCCTGGTCCTCCAGGCACTCCTCAACTGATTGCAGTCACAAAAGATGCAATTAGCATTAGCTGGCATGAGCCTTTGACAGATGGAGGAAGCCCCATTTTGGGATATCACGTTGAGCAAAAAGAACGAAATAGCATTCTTTGGCAGACCGTAAGTAAAGCTTTGATATCAGTAAATACCTTCAAATCAAGTGGTCTTACATCTGGCCTTGCCTATGAATTCCGAGTCATAGCAGAAAATATGGCAGGCAAGAGTAAACCAAGCAAGCCATCTGAGCCAGCATTGGCCCTGGACCCTATTGATCCTCCTGGGAAGCCAGTTCCTCTCAATATTACAAGACACGCAGTAGCACTTAAGTGGAAAAAACCTGAATATAATGGAGGCTTTAAGATAACTGGCTATACTGTTGAAAAAAGAGATCTTCCTAATGGCCGATGGCTAAAGGCTAACTTCGGCAATATACTAGAAACTGAGTTCACTGTTAGTGGTCTCACAGAAGATGCTGCTTATGAATTCCGTGTGATTGCTAGAAATGCGGCTGGTGCTGTTAGCCACCCATCCGAACCATCAGATGCAATAACGTGCAGAGATGAGATTGAAGCACCAAGGATCATGGTTGATGCTAAATACAAAGACACTTTGATATTAAAAGCAGGTGAAATTTTCAAACTTGAAGCTGATGTTTCAGGTCGCCCTCCACCAACTCTGACATGGACGAAAGAAGGAAAGGAGCTTGAAGACACGGCAAAATTAGAAATTAAAATAGCTGATTTCTCAACTGTTCTTCATAATAAGGACTCTATAAGAAGAGATGGGGGTGCCTACACACTTACAGCCTCCAATCCAGGTGGCTTTGCAAAACATATTTTCAATGTCAAAGTACTAGACAGACCTGGTCCTCCAGAAGGGCCTTTGGCTGTGTCTGATGTTACCATAGAAAAATGTGTCCTGTCATGGTTACCACCTTTGGATGATGGAGGCGCAAGTATTGACCATTATGTTGTTGAGAAACGTGAGACTAGCAGATTGGCATGGACAACTGTAGCCACAGAAGTTCCAGTAACAAAATTAAAGGTCACAAAGCTATTGAAAGGCAATGAATATATCTTCCGTGTTATGGCTGTTAACAAATATGGCCTTGGCGAAGCCCTGGAATCAGAGCCTGTTCTTGCAGTAAATCCTTATGTAGTACCTGATCCACCGAAGACACCTGAAGTTACAGCTGCAACCAAAGATTCTATGATTGTGTGCTGGGGACACCCTGATTCTGATGGTGGAAGCCCTATAATCAATTATATTGTAGAACGTCGTGACAGGGCTGGACTACGCTGGGTGAAATGTAACAAGCGGGTTGTCACAGATTTGCGCTATAAAGTATCTGGACTCACAGAAGGTCATGAATATGAATACCGAGTGAAAGCTGAAAACGCTGCTGGTGTAAGTGAACCAAGTCTAAGCAGTCCATTCTACAAAGCTGCTGACACTGTATTTAAGCCAGGTCCACCAGGTAACCCACGTGTATTAGACACAAGCAAGTCCTCAATTACAATTGCTTGGAATAAGCCAATATATGATGGTGGCTCAGAAATCACAGGCTACATGGTTGAAACAGCATTACCTGACGAAGATGAGTGGAAAATTGTAACTCCACCAGCAGGGCTGAAGGCGACTTCCTTTACCATCACTAATCTAAAAGAAAACCAGGAATATAAAATCAGAATATATGCTATGAACTCTGAAGGCATTGGAGAACCTGCTCTTGTTCCTGGGACACCAAAAGCTGAAGAAAGGGTACTGCCTCCTGAGATTGAACTTGATGCAGACCTACGTAAAGTTGTGACCCTCAGAGCTTGCTGTACTTTAAGACTCTTCGTCCCAATTAAAGGAAGACCAGCGCCTGAAGTGAAATGGTCAAGAGAACATGGAGAGTCTTTAGACAAAGCCACTATTGAATCCACAAGCTCTTATACACTACTTACAGTTGGAAATGTGAATAGATTTGACAGTGGCAAATATATACTGACTGTAGAAAACAGCTCAGGCAGTAAATCAGCATTTGTAATTGTAAGGGTTCTTGATACACCTGGCGCCCCACAGAATCTGAAGATAAAAGAGGTTACAAAGTCATCTGTGACTCTCACGTGGGACCCTCCCCTCATAGATGGTGGCTCTAAAATTAAAAATTATATTATTGAAAAACGTGAGGCAACAAGAAAAGCATATTCAACAGTTATGGCCAATTGCCATAAGACCAGCTGGAAAGTGGACAATCTACAGGAAGGTTGCAACTATTATTTCAGAGTTCTAGCTGAAAATGAATATGGAATAGGGCTTCCTGTTGAAACATCAGACTCTATTAAGGCATCTGAAAGGCCTCTTCCTCCAGGAAAAATAACTATATTAGATGTGACACGAAAGAGTGTATCTTTGTCTTGGGAGAAACCTGAACATGATGGAGGAAGCAGAATTTTGGGCTACATTGTAGAAATGCAAAGCAAAGGCAGTGAGAAATGGGCCACATGCACTACCGTAAAAGTTACTGAAGCTGTTATAACTGGACTGATCCAGGGTGAAGAATATTCTTTCCGTGTTTCAGCTCAGAATGAAAAAGGAATCAGTGATCCTCGACAATTGAGTGTACCAGTTATTGCGAAAGATCTTGTGATACCACCAGCCTTCAAACTGTTATTCACTACCTTCAGTGTACTAGCAGGTGAAGACTTAAAGGTTGATGTTCCATTTGTTGGTCGACCCAAGCCATCTGTAACGTGGCTCAAAGATGATGTGCCACTAAGACAAACTACTAGAGTAAACGAAGAAAATACAGACAACAACACTTTGCTAACAATAAAAGAAGCATGTAGAGAAGATGTTGGACAATATTTAGTAAAACTTTCTAACTCTGCTGGGGAAGCTACTGAAATTCTTAACATTGTTGTCCTTGACAAGCCAGGACCTCCAACTGGACCAGTGAAGATTGAAGACGTAACTGCAGACAATATTACCATTTCCTGGGGACCACCCAAATATGATGGTGGCAGTTCTATCAACAATTATATTGTGGAAAAACGAGACACCTCCACTACTGCTTGGCAGATTGTTTCAGCTACCGTTGCCCGAACAACTCTAAAAGCAGCTAGATTAAAGACTGGAAGTGAATATCAATTCAGAATTGCTGCTGAAAACAGATATGGAAAGAGTACATATCTCACATCAGAGTCTGTGGTAGCCCAGTATCCATACAAACTACCTGGGCCTCCTGGAACTCCTTTTGTACCAAAAGTCTCCAGGGATAGTATGGTTGTACACTGGAATGAACCAGTCAATGATGGTGGCAGCAAGATTATTGGTTATCATTTGGAGCGCAAGGAAAGAAACAGCATACTCTGGGTTAAATTGAACAAAGCGGCAATTCCTGACACTAACTTTAAAACAACTGGACTTGAGGAAGGCCTTGAATATGAATTCAGAGTTTATGCAGAAAATATAGTTGGTATCGGAAAAGCAAGTAAAGGTTCAGAATGCTACAAAGCTTATGATCCTTGTGATCCTCCTGGTCGTCCAGAGCCTATCATCGTCACAAGGAACTCTGTTACTCTTCAGTGGAAGAAACCAGCATATGATGGCGGAAGCAAGATCACCGGCTACATAGTTGAGAAGAAGGAGCTACCTGAAGGCCGCTGGATGAAAGCAAGCTTTACGAATGTTATTGAGACCCAGTTTGCAGTAACTGGCCTAGTTGAAGATCAAAGGTATGAGTTCCGTGTCATTGCGCGCAACGCTGCAGGCGTTTTCAGTGAGCCATCTGAAAGCTCGGGGGCAGTCACAGCAAGAGATGAAGTAGAGCCACCTCGCATAAGTATGGACCCCAAATTTAAAGAAACCCTTGTACTGCATGCTGGCGAATCGTTCAAGATTGACGCAGACGTTCACGGTAAGCCGCTGCCTTCTATTCAGTGGCTAAAAGGCGACAAGGAACTAGTGAATACTGCACGCTTGGATATAAAAACCACAGACTTTGCCACAAGCCTAAGCGTCAAAGAAGCCATTCGCGTTGACAGTGGGCATTATGTATTGCTGGCCAAGAATGCTGCAGGTGAAAAGACAGCTTCCGTTCATGTTAAGGTTCTTGACAAACCTGGCCCACCTGAAGGTCCGGTTGTTGTAACAGGAGTCACTGCTGAAAAGTGTTACCTGGCATGGAAACCCCCATTGCAAGATGGTGGTAGTGACATTTCACATTATGTAATTGAAAGAAGAGAAACAAGCCGCTTAGTCTGGACTTTAGTTGATGGCAATGTACAAACCCTTAGTTACAAAGTTACTAAACTTTTGGAAGGCAACGAATATATCTTCCGCATCATGGCTGTAAACAAATATGGGGTTGGGGAGCCTCTCGAATCTGAGCCTGTAATGGCTAAAAATCCATTTGTAGTGCCACTTCCACCAAAAGCCCCAGAGGTCTCGGCTGTTACCAAGGATTCTATGATTGTCGTATGGGAAAGACCACCCTCTGATGGCGGCAGTGAAATTTTGGGTTATGTACTAGAAAAACGTGATAAAGAAGGCATTCGGTGGACAAGATGTAACAAGCGTTTGATAAGTGAACTTCGATACAGAGTTACTGGACTTATAGAAAATCATAATTATGAATACAGAGTCTCGGCTGAAAATGCAGCTGGCCTCAGTGAGCCAAGCCTACCTTCTGTTTATCATAAGGCTTGTGACCCTATATACAAGCCAGGTCCTCCCAACAATCCTAAAGCAATAGATGTTACAAGATCTTCGGTTTTTCTCTCCTGGAGTAAGCCAATCTATGATGGTGGCTCAGAAATCCAAGGATACATTGTTGAAAAGTGTGATGTGAGTGTTGGGGACTGGGCAATTTGTACACCACCAACTGGAATTAAGAAAACAAATATGGAAGTAGAAAAATTGCAGGAGAAGCATGAATATAAATTCCGCATTTGTGCTGTTAACAAAGCAGGAGTAGGAGAGCATGCCGATGTTCCCGGAACTATTGTGGTCGAAGAAAAGCTGGAAGCTCCAGACCTTGATCTTGACTTGGAACTGAGGAAGGTTATCAATGTAAGAGCTGGTGGCTCCTTAAGATTATTTGTTCCAATCAGAGGACGCCCAACACCCGAAGTAAAATGGAGCAAGGTGGATGGTGACATCAGAGAGGCAGCTGTTATTGACAGCACTAGCAGCTTTACCTCGCTGGTTCTCGACAATGTTAACAGATTTGATTCTGGAAAATACACTCTTACTTTAGAAAACAGTGGTGGAACTAAGTCTGCCTTCGTCAGTGTACGAGTCCTAGATACCCCAGGCCCCCCAGTGAACCTGAAAATTAAGGAAATCACCAAAGACTCAGTATCACTTGCCTGGGAGCCTCCTTCGATAGACGGTGGAGCTAAAATTAAAAATTATATAATAGAAAAACGTGAAGCCACAAGGAAAGCCTATGCTGCTGTTGTAACAAACTGCCACAAGACATCGTGGAAAGTGGCTCAACTTCAGGAGGGCTGCTATTATTACTTCAGAGTTTGTGCAGAGAATGAATTTGGAATTGGCCTGCCTGCAGAAACAAGTGACCCAGTTAAAGTTGCTGAAGTTCCTCAACCTCCAGGGAAGATAACAGTGGACGATGTGACAAGAAACAGCGTTTCATTAAGCTGGGCTAAGCCTGAACATGATGGCGGAAGCAAAATTTTGCAATACATAGTGGAAATGCAAGTTAAGGGCAGCGAAAAATGGTCAGAATGTACGCGTGTGAAAGTTCTTGAAGCACTTGTTACTAACTTATCTCAAGGACAAGATTATCTCTTCAGGGTAATGGCTGTAAATGAAAAGGGTAGGAGTGATCCACGGTCCCTTGCTGTTCCAATAACAGCCAAAGATTTAGTTATTGAACCAGATGTACGACCAGCATTCCACAGTTACAGTATACAAGTGGGACAAGACCTAAAGGTGGAAATACCAATATCTGGTCGACCTACACCTACTATTACTTGGACCAAAGATGGCATGCCATTAAAACAGACAACTAGAGTTAATGTCATCGATTCACCTAAACTTACTGTGCTGAGTATTAAAGAGGTCACCAAAGAAGACAGTGGGGCGTATGAAATTGCAGTTGCTAATGTTGTTGGACAGAAATCTGCAGCTGTTGAAATTATAACACTAGACAAGCCTGATCCTCCAAAAGGCCCTGTTAAATTTGATGAAATTAGTGCTGAAAGTATTACATTATCATGGAACCCTCCAGTATACACAGGTGGCTGCCAAATCACTAACTACATTGTTCATAAGAGGGATACAACCACCACCGTATGGGAAACAGTTTCAGCTACCGTTGCAAGAACCACTCTCAAGGTGATGAAGCTCAAAACTGGATCAGAATATCAGTTTAGAATATTTGCTGAAAATAGATACGGGCAGAGCTTTGCCCTGGAGTCTGACACAGTTGTTGCTCAGTATCCCTATAAAGAACCAGGTCCTCCTGGCACACCATTTGTGACAACAGTTACAAAGGACTCTATGGTTGTGCAATGGCATGAACCAGTAAATGATGGTGGAAGTAAAATTTTAGGTTATCATCTTGAAAGAAAGGAAAGAAACAGCATTTTGTGGACAAAGGTAAACAAGACAGTTATTCAAGACACACATTACAAAACATCTAACCTTGAAGAAGGCATTGAATATGAATTTAGAGTAGCTGCAGAAAATATTGTTGGTGTTGGCAAAGCAAGCAAAGCTTCTGAGTGTTACGTAGCGCGTGACCCTTGTGATCCTCCAGGATGCCCTGAAGCTATTATTGTTAAAAGAAGTTCAATTACTCTGCAATGGACAAAGCCAGAATATGATGGTGGCAGCAAAATTACAGGCTACGTAGTAGAGAAACGTGATTTGCCTGAAGGTCGTTGGATGAAAGCAAGTTTCACCAATATAACTGAAACTCAGTTTACCGTAACAGGCCTTACTGAAGACCAACGATATGAATTTAGAGTCATTGCAAGGAACGCCGCTGGAGCAGTAAGCAAGCCATCTGATAGTACAGGACCGATAACAGCAAAAGATGAAGTTGAGCTTCCAAGAATATCCATGGATCCCAAATACAAAGATGCAATTGTTGTAAACGCTGGAGAAACATTCAAACTTGAGGCTGATGTCCATGGGAAGCCAATTCCCACTATTCTGTGGTTGAAAGGAGATAAAGTACTTGAAGATACTGCCCGATGTGAAGTAAGGAATACAGACTTTAAGGCCTTGATAACTGTTAAAGATGCCATACGTGTTGATGGTGGGCAATATATTTTGCAGGCCTCTAATGTTGCAGGAACAAAATCAGTACCAATAACAGTAAAAGTACTGGACAGACCAGGACCTCCAGAGAGTATTCAAGTTTCTGGAGTTACTGCTGACAAGTGTTCCTTAACATGGGCGCAACCGATCCATGATGGTGGCAGTGACATTTCTCACTACATAATTGAGAAGAGAGAAACAAGTCGCCTTGCGTGGACAGTTGTTGCTTCAGATGCTGTAGCCACAATGCTGAAAGTAACAAAACTTCTGGAAGGAAATGAGTATATCTTCCGCATAATGGCAGTTAATAAATATGGAGTTGGGGAGCCTCTGGAGTCTGCACCAGTATTAATGAAAAATCCATTTGTTGTTCCTGGTCCACCAAAATCCATTGAAGTAACCAACGTTACAAAGGATTCCATGACCGTCTGCTGGCATCGTCCAGATAGTGATGGTGGCAGTGAAATAGTTAACTACATTGTCGAAAAAAGGGACAGAGCTGGTATCAGATGGGTGAAATGTAACAAACGCCGAATTACAGACCTGCGATTAAGAGTCACAGGATTAGCAGAAGATCATGAGTATGAATTTAGAGTATCCGCTGAAAATGCTGCTGGAGTTGGTGAGCCAAGCCAAATCACTCCCTTTTGGAAAGCATGTGACCCTATGTTCAAACCTGGCCCACCCACTAATGCCCATGCTGTGGATACTACCAAGAATTCAATTACAGTAGCATGGGGTAAGCCTATTTATGATGGCGGTAGTGAAATCCTGGGATATATTGTAGAAATCTGCAAAGCGGATGAAGAAGAATGGACAATAGTTACCCCACAGACTGGTCTGAGAGTCAATCGCTTTGAGATCAAGAAACTCATTGAACATCAAGAATACAAACTTAGAGTTTGTGCTCTTAACAAAATTGGAGTAGGTGAAGCTGCAGCAGTTCCTGGCACAGTTAAACCAGAAGATAAACTTGAGCCACCTGAACTTGATATTGACTCAGAATTAAGGAAGGGAATTGTGGTTAGAGCTGGTGGATCTGTCAGGATAAACATACCTTTCAAAGGACGCCCAACTCCTGAAATCATGTGGTCTCGAGAAGAAGGAGAATTTACAGATAAGGTTCAAATTGAAAAGGGCCTGAATTACACACAGTTATCCATTGATTACTGTGATAGAAATGATGCCGGAAAATATATCCTTAAACTGGAGAACAGCAGTGGCTCTAAGTCTGCATTTGTCACAGTTAAGGTACTTGACACACCGGGACCACCGCAAAATTTAGTAGTCAAAGAAATAAGGAAAAATTATGCTGTACTGACGTGGGAGCCTCCAGCTAATGATGGTGGGGCAAAGATAAAGAACTATGTGATTGATAAACGCGAATCAACCAGAAAAGCATATGCAAATGTGAGCACAAAGTGCAGCAAAACAAGTTTTAGAGTTGACAACCTTATTGAAGGGGCAATTTATTATTTCAGAGTAATGGCTGAAAATGAATATGGAATTGGTGTTCCAGTTGAAACTGCAGATGCCTCAAAAGCTTCAGAACCACCTTTGCCTCCTGGAAAAGTGACTCTCACTGATGTGACTCAGAGAAGCGCATCATTTATGTGGGAAAAGCCTGAACATGATGGAGGTAGCAGAATTGTGGGGTACGTTGTTGAAATGCAGCCAAAAGGAACTGATAAATGGAGTGTTGTTACTGAAACCAAAGTCTGCAATGCAGTTGTGTCTGGTTTGAGTTCTGGACATGAATATCAATTCCGTGTCATGGCATACAATGAAAAAGGCAAAAGTGACCCTAGACCACTGGCAGTTCCTGTGATTGCCAAAGATCTGACCATTCAGCCAAATATCAAACTGATGTTCAATACATACACTGTACAAGCTGGAGAAGACCTGAAAGTAGAAATACCCTTTATAGCTCGACCAAAGCCTACTATCACTTGGGAAAAAGATGGTCAGCCTCTAAGACAGACGACCAGGTTACACGTTGAAGATACACCTACATCAACTACTTTGTATATTAAAGAAAGCAACAAGGATGATTTCGGTAAATATACTGTGACAGTAACCAACACTGCAGGCACAGCAGCAGAACATCTTAATATCATTGTGCTAGAGAAGCCTGGCCCACCACAAGGACCTGTCCGCTTTGATGAAGTTAGCTCGAATTTTGTTGTTCTGTCATGGGAACCACCAGCATACACAGGTGGCTGTCAAATATCCAATTACATTGTAGAGAAGCGTGACACTACTACCACTACCTGGCAGATGGTCTCAGCGACTGTTGCAAGAACAACTATTAAAGTAACAAACCTTAAAACGGGTAGTGAATATCAGTTTAGAATTAGTGCTGAAAACCGATACGGAAAGAGCACCGCACTGGATTCTAAACCAGTTCTTGTTCAATATCCCTACAAAGAACCAGGTCCACCAGGAACACCATTTGTCAGCATAGCTACCAAAGATCATATGATAGTACAATGGAATGAACCAGTTAATGATGGAGGAAGCAAAGTTCTTGGTTATCATCTAGAACGTAAAGATAAAAACAGCATTCTTTGGACAAAATTGAATAAGGCCCTCATTCAGGACACAAAATATAAATCAGATGGCCTTGAGGAAGGTCTTGAATATGAATTCAGAGTTGCTGCTGAAAACATTGTTGGCATAGGTAAGGTTAGCAAATCATCTGAACTGTATGTTGCTCGAGATGCTTGCGATCCCCCTGGCCGTCCAGATGCCATTGTTATCACAAGAAATTATATAACACTAAAATGGAAAAAACCTGAATATGATGGTGGCAGCAGAATAACTGGATATGTTGTGGAAAAGAGAGAACTTCCTGAAGGTCGTTGGATGAAAGCCAGTTTTACAAATGTAACAGAAACAGAGTTCACAGTAACTGGTCTTGTGGAAGACCAACGATATGAATTCAGAGTAATTGCAAGAAATGCAGCTGGTAGCATAAGTGAACCATCTGAAAGCACAGGACCAATTATTGCCAGAGATGAAATTGAAGCTCCAAGAGCTTCACTGGATCCAAAATACAAAGATGTCATTGTTGTTCATGCTGGAGAAACATTTGCTCTTGAGGCTGACATCCATGGCAAACCCATTCCTGATATTATATGGTCGAAAGATGGAAAAGAATTTGAAGGAGCAACTGCAAGAATGGAAATTAAGTCTACCATTGAGAGAACAACCCTCACAGTCAAAGATTGCATCAGAGTGGATGGAGGCATTTATACACTTAAACTGAGCAATGTTGGTGGCACAAAGTCTATACCAATCACTGTAAAAGTACTTGACAGACCTGGACCTCCAGAAGGTCCTTTGAAAGTTACAGGTGTGACTGCAGAAAAGTGTTATCTGGCATGGGGACCACCTTTACACGATGGTGGCTCTAACATTTCACATTATATTATAGAAAAGAGAGAGACAAGTCGACTTTCATGGACACAAGTGGCATCTGATGTGCAAGCTCTGAACCACAAAGTAACCAGGCTTCTTCCAAACAATGAGTACATTTTCCGTGTAATGGCTGTCAACAAATATGGAATTGGTGAACCACTGGAATCCGAGCCTGTGTTGGCATGTAATCCATACAAACCTCCAGGCCCTCCTTCAATACCTGAAGTTTCTGCAATCACAAAAGATTCTATGATTGTAACCTGGGGTCGTCCAGAGGATAATGGTGGTGCTGAAATTGAAGGGTACATACTAGAAAAGCGAGACAAAGATGGTATTCGGTGGACCAAGTGCAATAAGAAGAGACTAACAGACTTAAGACTCAGAGTAACTGGACTTACAGATGGCCATTTCTATGAATTTAGGGTTTCTGCTGAAAATGCTGCTGGTGTTGGTGAACCTAGTGAACCATCAGTTTTCTATCGAGCCTGTGATGCAGTGTATCCACCAGGCCCTCCAAGCAATCCGAAGGTGACAGATACCTCCAGATCATCTGTGTCCCTTGCATGGAACAAGCCCATTTACGATGGTGGTGCACCTGTTAAAGGATACATTGTGGAATTTAAAGAAGCTACTGCTGATGAATGGACAACTTGCACACCTCCATCAGGTTTACAAGGAAAGCAATTCACAGTAGAAAAACTTAAAGAGAATAGTGAGTATAATTTCCGCATCTGTGCTATGAACTCTGAAGGAGTTGGAGAACCAGCAACTATACCTGGTAGTGTTGTTGCTGCTGAAAAAATTGAACCTCCTGAAATTGAACTTGATGCAGATCTCAGAAAAGTTGTCACCGTACGTGCTAGTGGCACATTGCGATTGTTTGTCACTATCAAAGGGAGGCCAGAGCCAGAAGTAAAGTGGGAGAAAGCAGAAGGCACTCTGAGCGACAGAGCCCAGATTGAGGCTACCAGTTCATATACAATGTTGGTCATTGATAATGTAAACAGATTTGACAGTGGTAGATATAACCTGACCTTAGAAAACAATAGTGGCAAAAAATCTGCTTTCGTTAACGTGAGAGTGCTTGATACACCAAGTGCACCTGTGAACTTGAACATCAGAGAAGTGAAGAAAGATTCAGTGACATTAGCTTGGGAGCCCCCACTTATTGATGGTGGTGCTAAAATTACAAATTACATCATTGAAAAACGAGAAACCACAAGAAAGGCATATGCCACTATTACAAATAACTGTGCCAAGAATGTCTTCAGAATTGATCAGCTACAGGAAGGATGTAGTTACTACTTCCGTGTCTTGGCGGCAAATGAATATGGAGTTGGTTTGCCAGCAGAAACAACTGAACCAGTTAAGGCTTCTGAACCACCCTATCCACCTGGAAAAGTTACCCTTGTTGATGTTACACGCCACACTGCTACTATTAAATGGGAGAAACCTGAGAGTGATGGTGGCAGTAAAATAACTGGCTATGTAGTAGAAATGCAAACTAAAGGAAGTGAAAAATGGAGCACCTGCACACAAGTTAAAACATTAGAAGCAACAGTATCAGGATTAAGTATGGGAGAAGAATACACTTTCCGAGTATGTGCTGTCAACGAAAAAGGGAAGAGTGATCCAAGACAGCTTGGGGTTCCAGTAGTTGCGAAGGATATTGAAATCCAGCCTTCAGTTGAGCTCCTTTTCAACACTTTCAGTGTTAAAGCTGGTGAAGATCTTAAGATTGATGTGCCCATCAGAGGAAGGCCAGTTCCATCAGTTAGCTGGAAGAAGGATGGACTGCCTTTAAGAGAGACAACAAGGGTAAATGTCCACACATCAAAGACATCAACCTCACTAACAATCAAGGAAGCATTGAAAGAAGATGTAGGGAGTTATGAATTAAATGTTTCAAACAGTGCTGGCTCTACAACAGCTTCCATTACTGTAATTGTACTGGACAAGCCAGGACCTCCAACAGCATTGCATATTGACAATGTCAGCAATGATAATGTAACCATATCTTGGAAACCCCCGGAGTATGATGGTGGATGTCAAATTAATAATTATATTGTGGAGAAGAGAGAAACAACTACTACAACATGGAGTATAGTGTCTGCAGCAGTTGCACGAACTTCGATAAAAATAATTCGCTTAACCACAGGATCAGAATATCAATTCCGTGTTTCTGCAGAAAATCGCTATGGCAGGAGCACCTTCGTTGAAACTGCACCTGTTGTTGCAGAGTATCCATTTAGTCTTCCTGGACCACCTGGTACTCCCCGAGTAACACACGCAACTAAAGCCTTCATGGTTGTAACCTGGCAAGAGCCAGTTAATGACGGAGGTAGCAGAGTACTTGGTTATCACCTTGAGCGTAAAGAAAGAAGCAGCATCCTTTGGACTAAAGTAAATAAAACCCTTATAAGTGACACACAGATGAAGGTCACAGGCCTTGATGAAGGACTAATGTATGAATATCGTGTGTATGCAGAAAACATTGTAGGAATAGGTAAATGTAGCAAATCATGTGAGCCTGTTGCTGCAAGGGACCCATGTGATCCTCCTGGCCAACCAGAAGTGACTAACATTACAAGAACATGTGTCTCACTCAAATGGACCAAACCAGAATATGATGGTGGTGCTAAGATCACAGGCTATATTATAGAGCGGAAAGAGTTACCAGATGGTCGTTGGCTGAAGTGCAACTTCACCAATGTGCAAGAAACTTTCTTTGATGTAACAGGACTTACTGAAGACCAGCGATACGAATTCCATGTAATTGCAAGGAATGCTGCTGGACTATTTAGTGAGCCATCTGAATCAACTGGGCCAGTGACTGTAAAGGATGATGTTGAGGCTCCAAGAATTATGATGGATGTCAAATTCAGGGATGTTGTTGTTGTTAAAGCTGGAGAGATCTTGAAAATCAATGCCGATATTGCAGGGCGACCCTTACCAGTAGTTTCATGGACAAAGGATGGCAAAGACATTGAAGAGAAAGCAAGAGTTGAAATTGTTTCAACTGATAGCACTACTGCAATAACTGTCAAAGACTGCATTCGACGTGATTCAGGGCAATATGTGCTAACATTACAAAATGTTGCTGGAGTTAGATCATTGGCTGTCAATTGCAAAGTACTTGATAGACCTGGTCCACCAGCAGCCCCACTAGAAATCAAAGGACTTACTGCTGAAAAATGTCATCTGTCATGGGGACCGCCTCAAGAAAATGGAGGTGCAGAGATTGACTATTATATTGTGGAAAAGCGTGAGACCAGTAGAATTGCATGGACTATTTGTGAAGCAGAGCATCCAACAACATCCTGCAAAGTGACAAAACTACTTAGAGGAAATGAATACATCTTCAGAGTCATGGGGGTTAACAAGTATGGTGTTGGTGAGCCTTTGGAAAGTGAAGCTGTCAAGGCCCTTGATCCATTTACTGTTCCAAGCCCACCTACATCTTTAGAGATTACTAGTGTGACAAAGGAGTCCATGACTATTTGCTGGGCAAGACCTGACAGTGATGGAGGTAATGAAATTTCTGGATATGTGATTGAAAGGCGTGAGAAAAACAGCTTGAGGTGGATACGTGTGAACAAAAAGCCCGTTTTTGATCTAAGGGTAAAATCTTCAGGCCTTCGGCAAGGATGTGAATATGAATATCGGGTATTTGCAGAAAACGCTGCAGGTCTTAGTCTTCCTAGTGATACTTCACCACTCATTAAAGCAGAAGATCCTGTTTTCCTTCCATCACCTCCATCTAGGCCTAAGATTGTGGACTCTACAAGGTCACATATAACAATTGGATGGACAAAGCCATTATTTGATGGTGGTGCTCCTGTTACTGGATACACAGTTGAATACAAGCTAACCAGTGAAACTGATTGGTCAACTGCTATTCAAAGCTTAAGAGGTACAGAATACACTGTAATCGGTCTTACATCAGGAGCTGAATATGTTTTCAGAGTAAAGTCTATCAACAAGGTTGGCACTAGTGATCCAAGTGATGTTTCAGAACCTCAGGTGGCAAAAGAAAGGGAAGAAGAGCCTGCATTTGATATTGACAATGAAATGAGAAAGACTTTAGTCGTGAAAGCTGGTGGCTCATTTACAATGACTGTACCTTTCAGAGGAAAGCCTATCCCTAATGTAATGTGGAGCAAGCCAGATACTGACCTTCGTACTCGAGCAAGTATTGATACTTCAGATAACCGCACCTCAATTACTGTTGAAAAAGCAACCAGGAATGACTCTGGAAAGTATACACTAACATTGCAAAATATTGTAAGCACAGCTACTTTGACATTAGTTGTCAAAGTGCTTGACTCACCGGGACCTCCATCTAATATCGTTGTAAAAGATGTCACAAAAGAATCAGCCGTGTTATCTTGGGAAGCTCCTGAGAACGATGGAGGTGCTCCTGTGAAGAACTATTATATTGAAAAACGAGAAGCAAGCAAGAAAGCTTGGGTCACTGTAACCAACAATTGCCATCGTCTTTCCTACAAAGTTACCAATCTGCAAGAAGGTGGAATTTATTACTTCAGAGTCTCTGGAGAAAATGAGTTTGGTGTTGGAGTCCCAACGGAAACAAAGGATGGAGTGAAAATAACAGGTTTGTTCTTTAAAATATGTTAATTATATATACATGTGAGTGCATGACTATCTACCCATGCATACACATGCACACTAATTGTTTACAGGACTTTAGTCTTAATGTGTAATGTTTATATTACTGTTATTAATTTATTGTAAGGCAGTAATCAAAATTTTAGGTGTCTTGAAAACACCTAATAACTCTAATAATATTTTAATATAGGCATGCAAGATAAAACTTCACTATTTAGGGAAGTTTTTGATGTTTAATGCTGTGTTGTGTTTTTAATATACGATTGGGAGCCGCACAGAGTGGCTGTGGAAACCCAGCCAGATGGGCGGGGTATAAATTATTATTAGTATTAGTATTATTTAAATGTACAGCTTTCCTGTGGAAAATATGTGCTTGCTGAATACATTAAAATTAAGTGGAATGCATATGACACATTTGCTCTCGATTCATCTTCTATTTATTCATTTCTTGATCATCTTCTCTTTATTTTTCAGAAAAACCAAGCCCACCCGAAAAACTGGGAGTATCAAACGTTACTAAAGATAGTGTATCTCTTGTGTGGCTAAAGCCAGAACATGATGGAGGAAGCAGAGTTGTCGGCTACCTTGTTGAAGCCCTAGAGAAAGGGCAGCAGAAATGGGTCAGATGTGCTGTAGTCAAGACAACTCATCATATTGTCCAGGGTCTCAAGGAGAATGCGGAGTACTTTTTTAGAGTATTTGCTGAAAACCAAGCAGGTCTAAGTGACCCCAAAGAGCTTCTTCATGCCGTTACAGTTAAAGAACAACTAGGTATGTGGAAATGGTGCATTCTTCTTGGAATCACCTCGGTGACACTGATGGCAATTTGGCATCTGCTAAAAACAGGTCATAATAACATGTCTACTTTGATCTAAAGTTGACTGGTATTTTACTTATTCTTTAAGTTTTTATGTAATTTTAATGTGTATACTGCCTTGTGATGTTTACATGAAAGGTGGTATAAAAATAGTTTTAATTAATAAATAATAAATAGTTAGCATAGAGCTCATACAAATTCAGATGAAAATGCACTTGAAAACCATTGTTTATAACATTTTGCAAATGTATTTTTTCAGAATCTCCTGAAGTCGACATGAAAGGTTTCCCGAACCACACCGTTTATGTAAGAGCAGGTTCAAACCTAAAAGTAGAGATTCCAGTTTCTGGAAGACCATTGCCGAAGGTGACTTTATCCAGGGACGGCATTCCTCTGAAACCAACGATGAGGTTTAACACTGAAACCACAGCTGAAAGTGTCATCGTTAATCTCAAAGAAAGTGTGGCTACTGATTCTGGTAGATATGACATCACAGCTTCCAACTCCAGTGGAACTACTAAATCTTTCCTTAAGATTGTTGTCCTAGACAGACCAGGCCCTCCAGTTGGTCCTGTTGTTGTAAGTGATATCACTGAACAAGGTCTTACCCTTAAGTGGGAGCCACCTCGTTATGATGGCGGAAGTCAAGTTACCAACTACATTGTGCTGAAAAGAGAAACAAGCACTGCTGTGTGGTCTGAAGTGTCTGCAACTGTTGCTAGAAACATGATTAAGATCACGAAACTAACAACAGGAGAAGAATATCAATTCCGTATTAAAGCAGAAAATCGCTTTGGCATAAGTGACCATATTGACTCAGCATGTATAACTGTGAAGCTTCCTTACAGTAAGTGACTTTTTGTTTGCTCATTTTCTGAGTTTTTCAGGCATGTATTTGTGATTTATTAACCTGTACTTAATATTCATTTAGCACCCCCTGGACCACCTTCCACACCATGGATCACCAACGTGACTCGAGAAAGCATCGTTGTTGGATGGCATGAACCTGTTTCCAATGGAGGCAGTGCAGTCATTGGCTACCATTTGGAAATGAAGGACAGGAACAGTATTTTATGGAAGAAAGCTAACAAAACGATTATACGCACAACTCACTTCAAGGCCTCCAATATCACCGCCGGTCTCATTTATGAGTTCAGAGTGTATGCAGAAAATGCAGCTGGTATTGGAAAAGCAAGCCATCCATCTGATGCAGTTCTTGCTATAGATGCCTGTGGTATGTAGTCTGTAGTAAAGGATAAGAATCATATTTCATATAATGAATTTAATAGAAAATATTTATTTGGTGAGTCATTGTTGAATGAACACATTAATTCCAAATGTTGTTGCTGTTTCATACTGCAGAGCCGCCAAGAACCCTTCGTGTCAAAGATATTTCCAAAACATTTGTCAATCTTTCTTGGACACAGCCAGCTTTTGATGGTGGCAGCAAAATTACTGGATATATTGTTGAGAAACGTGATCTTCCAAATGGAAGATGGACAAAAGCAAGCTTCACTAATGTCATTGAGACTAATTTCACTGTATCAGGATTGACTCAAAACTCCCAATATGAATTCCGTGTTTTTGCTAAGAATGCTGCTGGTTCAATTAGCAATCCATCTGATGTTTTAGGCCCTATAACATGCGTGGATACATATGGTAAGTAATTAATAACGCATAACCACTGATATCCAGTTATATGTTTGAGTTTAAGGTAAATACTGTTAACAGAAATTCTAATTTGAATTCAGGGGCCTTAGCTGGGCAGCACAGTACAGTTTCAAGCTTGCCTTTCACTATCAGAGGATACTAGGAAATTATTATTTGGCACTGAATGCTGCTTTGTTATCAATCTTTCTGAGAATTTCAAAAATGTTAATATATTTTCTATTCCGCTTCTTTTTCATTAAGGTGCACCTGAAATTGATGTACCCCCAGAATATACAGAAGTAGTCAAATACAAAGCAGACACAGCAATTAAACTGAAACTTGGCATCTCAGGAAAGCCTGTGCCTACAATTGAGTGGTTCCACAATGGTAAAGAAATACATACCAGTGCCCAGGTATCCATTGAAAACACCACAGAATCTTCAGCTATACTGATCAAAGAAGCAACCCGTATTAACAGTGGAAGTTACGAACTGAAATTAAAGAATGCCATGGGTTCTGCATCTGCCACCATTAGGGTACAGATACTTGGTATGTTTGGAGCATTTTCATATTATTTTCTTCTGTCAATTCAACTAGCTGTATCCATTATTGCCTATTTAAAATATATAATTTTCTTGCATATTAAACAGATAAACCAGGACCACCAGGTGGACCTATCCATTTCAAAACTGTCACCGCAGAAAAGATTACCCTTATGTGGCAACCGCCAGCAGATGATGGAGGTGCTGCTGTAACACATTACATTGTTGAGAAACGTGAGACAAGCCGTGTGGTATGGTCTGTGGTTTCAGAGAAACTTGAAGAATGCATTGTCACTACCACAAAAGTCATAAAAGGAAATGAATATATATTCCGTGTACGAGGCGTAAACAAATTTGGTGTTGGTGAACCGCTGGAATCTGACACTGTCATAGCTAAAAATGCATTTGGTAAGTTAAAGCAGATGGCCATTAATACCTTTTTTATTATCTCTAGGTGATTACCTATTAGTTTATATTGACCTAATGTTATTTTTGTTTCAATAAAAATGCAGTTACACCTGGACAACCTGGTATACCAGAGGCTTCCATGATAACTAAACAGTCTATGACCATAGTCTGGAGCAGGCCAACTGTAGATGGTGGTAGCGAGATAAATGGATATTACCTTGAGAAACGGGATAAGAAAAGTCTAAGCTGGTTCAAGGTGTCTAAAGAAACCATTCGTGACACCAGGCAGAAAGTGACGGGACTAACAGAAAGCAGTGAATATCAGTTCAGAGTTTCTGCTGTGAATGCAGCTGGGCAAGGTCCCTTCTCTGATGCATCGGACTTCTACAAAGCTGAAGATCCTATAGGTAAGAAACCTTTCATTTGATTGTGCAAAAATGCAAAGGTCAAATTATACACATTCTTGAAACTGTGTAAGGGCATATATTGCTCTAAGTTATTGCTA
This sequence comes from Podarcis bocagei, assembly GCF_964188305.1. Taxonomy (NCBI): domain Eukaryota; kingdom Metazoa; phylum Chordata; class Lepidosauria; order Squamata; family Lacertidae; genus Podarcis; species Podarcis bocagei. The sequence goes on from NC_138125.1 coordinate 117,973,877, forward strand.
TTAGTTGTCAGGGTTGTCAAGACTCATTTTTGTTACTTGCATTTTGCAGAAAAACCTGGGCCACCTCTTAAGCTAAAAGTTGTGGATACTACAAAGACATCTGTCACACTCAGCTGGACTAAACCAGCCTATGATGGAGGAAGTGCAATTACCAGCTATGCTATTGAAAAGAGAGAAGGGGAAGAAGAAGAATGGACTCTGGTCAGTGCAAGAGGAGAAGTGCGAACCACAGAGTATGTTGTTTCTCACCTTCAGCCAGGAATCAATTACTACTTCCGTGTAGCTGCTATAAATTATGCTGGACAAGGTGAACCCATTGAAATGACAGAAGCTGTACAAGCTAAAGACATACTTGGTATGTAAATTCTATTATTATATTTAATATTCAGTATTTTCATCTTTTCCCCAAATACGAATTATTTTTCTTTTAACTTAATTTTATTATTATTTTGTTTTTTGCAGAGGAGGCACAGATTGATCTAGATGTTGCTCTCAGAACCTCCATTGTGGCTAAAGCAGGTGAAGATGTACAGATAATGATTCCATTCAAAGGAAGACCACCTCCAACTGTCACATGGAGAAAGGGTGACAAAAATCTAGGTGTTGATGAAAGATACAGCATTCAGAACACAGAATCGTCCACACTCCTTAGTATTCCTCAAGTCACTCGCAATGACACAGGAAAATATGTCCTCACTATTGAGAATGGAGTTGGAAAACCCAAAACTTCATTTGTGAACGTTAAAGTCCTTGACACTCCATCTGCATGCCAGAGACTGCATCTTAAACATGTTTCTCGTGGAACTGTGACATTGGTATGGGACCCACCACTCATCAATGGTGGTTCTGAAGTAACAAATTATGTCATTGACAAAAGAGATGCCACAAAGAGAGCATGGTCCTCTGTTACAGCCAAGTGCTCTAATACATCATTTAAGATAACTGACTTGTCAGAGAAGATCCCATACTTCTTCCGTGTTCTTGCAGAAAATGAAAATGGATTGGGTGAACCATGTGAAACTTCAGAACCAGTGAAAGCAGCAGAAGTCCCTGGACCTGTACGGGATCTGGCCATGAAAGATTCAACAAAGACGTCTGTCACTTTACAGTGGAGCAAACCTGAATTTGATGGTGGTAGTATCATAACCGATTACGTTATTGAGAAGAAACTGAAGGATGAACATGAATGGTCATATGCAGGGGCAAGTAAAGCATGCGAATTTGAAGTTGAAAAACTTAAGGAGCTTTCTGTTATGGAGTTCAGAGTTTCTGCAAAGAATGAAAAAGGAAGAAGTGATTTTTCTGTAATTGGACCCATTACAGTGAAAGACTATGTAATAACACCTGAAGCAGACCTTTCTGATATACCTGGAGGACAAGTAACAGTGAGAATAGGTTATAATGTACATGTTGAATTACCATATAAGGGAAAGCCCAAGCCAACTATGAGCTGGCTGAAAGACAACATTCCTCTTAAAGAAAGTGAACAGGTTCGCTTCAAGAAAACTGAAAACAAAATAACTTTAAGCATTAAGAATGTGAAAAAAGAAAATGGTGGCAAATATACCTTAATTCTTGATAATGGTGTTCACAGGAAGTCATTCCCAATCACAGTTATAACACTTGGCCCACCATCTAAGCCCAAGGGACCCATTAAACTAGACGAAATCAGAGCAGATAGTATGGTTCTTTCATGGGGTGTTCCTGAAGATGATGGAGGAGGAGAAATCACTGGCTACAGCGTTGAGAAGCGTGAAACCTCACAGACCAACTGGAAAATGATCTGTTCTAGTGTGTCAAGGACAACCTTCAAAGTTCCCAACCTTGTTAAAGATGCAGAGTATCAGTTCAGAGTCCGTGCAGAAAACAGATATGGAGTGAGCCCACCACTAAACTCCATTGAGGTCATAGCAAAACACCAGTTCAAACCACCAGGTTCACCAGGGAAGCCTGTTGTTTACAATGTGACAGCTGATGGAATGACCATATCTTGGGATGCTCCAGTCTATGACGGAGGAGCAGAAATTACTGGATACCATGTTGAAAAGAAAGAACGAAATAGCATATTGTGGCAGAAAGTCAATTTGTCACCAATATCTAATAGAGAATACAGAATTACTGGATTAATGGATGGTTTGGACTACCAGTTCCGTGTATATGCAGAAAACTCTGCTGGATTAAGCTCCGCTAGTGACCCGAGCAAATTTGCCTTGGCCGTTTCCCCAGTAGGTAAGTGACTGATCACTGAATATAATGCACGTGTCTCAACACGCTGTTGGAATTTATGCTGAATTATATTACTATTAATGCACCTGTGTTTCTTTCAGATCCACCTGGCACCCCTGATTACATTGATGTGACTAGGGAGACTATTACTCTGAAGTGGACAGCACCTCTGCGTGATGGAGGCAGCAAGATTGTGGGCTACAGTATTGAGAAACGTCAAGGAAGTGGTGATCGCTGGGTCAGATGCAATTTTATTGATGTCAGTGAATGCCAGTATACAGCTACAGGACTTAGCCCCGGCGATCGGTATGAATTCAGAATACTTGCAAGAAACGCTGTTGGAACTATCAGCCCTCCTTCTCAGTCTTCGGGCTATATCATGACCAGAGATGAAGCCGGTAAGCCTTATTTATAAGCATGTTACGTGTAAGCTCTCCTAAAGTTTATGGGCCACAGCACTTTATTTACAGCCAATGGCTGTATTACTGAATGACTTTGAATTCTGGTGACTATCTCACTATCTGCTAAGCAACTGATTAACACTGTCCATTGCTACTAACACTGTAAATCAGGAGTAGGCAACCTTTTCCATCCAAAGCACACAGTCCCTCATGGATAATCTTCATGGGGACACATGCTTGGTGTGGAGGGCAGAGGCAAAAATGGAGAGAGCAGTGGATGTGGCTCTTACTTTTGTTCAGTAGGCTACATTCCAGACATGCAAAAAATAAGAGGCTTCTACTTTTCTCTTTCTCCCTCTCTTATGTCTCTCAGAAGGAAAATGACTGTGTGTGTGTTTGTTTGTGTGTGTGTGTGTATCTTTGTATTAATGTAACATTTTCATATACAGCTGTGTATTTTTGTAATATTTTGTTTAAGTTGTCTGTTTTTGCTTCAGTTTTCTGTACAGCATTTTGAGTTATTTTTAATATAGTAAGTGATGTACAAATTAGTTAATCAATCAATCCTCGATGTAGCCAAGCAAGGGGTATTATCACTCTTCAGAGACACATTCCAGTCATGCAAAATCACTTGAGCAGACTTCCTCATCCTCAGCCCTCCAGATGTTTTGAGACTACAATTCCCATCATCCCTGACCACTGATCCTGCTAGCTAGGGATCATGGGAGTTGTAGGCCAAAAACATCTAGAGGGCTGAGGTTGAGGAAGCCTGCACTTGAGGAATGTGTGAAGCTGCCTCAGAGAGGGTTATGACTTGAGAGTGGGGATGACTGACTAGGAAAAATCCTGAGGGCTAACTGGAAAGCTTGGGCTTCCTCATCCCTGCTGCAAAAGATCATAAACATGAACTGAGTGACTCAATTTTTAAAAAAAAACCACAAACTGATATTATGCGGAAGTTTTGTATTTAATATTAAGTGACACTCTGACATAAAATAACTAGTATAGCTCTTTATATTGTTTTGTAAGAAAATACATTGCTGACCATTAAGTGAACATTATTTTACTTCTTTTTATTCTTTAGTTGCGCCAAATATTGAGTTCGGTGCCGAACATTTTGAAGGTCTTACAGTGAAAGCTGGGGAAAGCATAAGGTTTAAAGTTTTCATCACAGGCCGGCCAGTTCCTCAAGTGATGTGGTATAAAGATGGACAAGAGATTGACAAGAGGCTGAATATGGAAATAAACAATGCAATTGGCTATAGCACCTTGTTTGTTAGAGATGCTTCCCGGGAACATCGTGGAGTATACAGAATAGAAGCCAAGAATGCATCGGGCACCAGACAGGCAGACATAACCATAAGAGTACACGGTAACTTTCCTTATATGAAATTGAGCAACTTTTATTTAGCATTCTGTTCATTCTATATTAAAATAAGAACAGATAAAAATAACTGATAATTGACTGTTACAGATACCCCAGGAAAAGTCGGTGGGCCAATACGATTCACCAATGTTACTGAAGAGAAGGCGTCGTTATGGTGGGAGGCGCCTGCTAACGATGGCTGTGCAGCCATTACTCATTACGTGATTGAAAAGCGTGAGACCAGCCGAGTATCCTGGGCATTGATTGAAGACCACTGTGAAACATGCAGCTACACGGCACACAAATTAATAAAGGGCAATGAATACCAGTTCCGTATCTCAGCAGCCAACAAGTTTGGTGTCGGCAGGCCACTGGAATCTGATCCAATCGTAGCACAGGCACATTATAGTAAGTTTACATTAAATTGAGAAATCTTAAATTACAGTGTTGGCAACCTTGTTGAGGATGTTATCTGATTGGCTTCTTTTATTTTACAGCTGTCCCCGAGGCTCCTGGCACTCCAGAACCAAGCAACGTAACAGGAAACAGCATTACACTTACATGGACAAGGCCAGCATCAGATGGTGGAAGTGACATTAACCAATATATCTTGGAGAGAAGAGAAAAGAAAAGTATTCTCTGGGTTAAAGTGTCCAGCAAGAGGCCCATTTCTGAGACACGGTTCAGAGTCACAGGCCTAACCGAAGGCAATGAATATGAGTTCCATGTCATGGCGGAAAATAACGCAGGAGTTGGGCCGCCAAGCGGTGTCTCAAGGCTGATTAAATGCAGAGAGGCAGTTCATCCACCAAGTGCTCCTACTGTTGTCAAAGTGACCGACACATCAAAGACAAGTGTCAGCTTGGAATGGACCAGGCCTGTTTTCGATGGAGGCCTGGAAATAATTGGCTACATCATCGAAATGTGCAAAGCAGATTTAGGAGAATGGCATAAAGTCAATGCTGAGACTTGCATTGCTACCAAGTACACTGTGGTTGATCTAGAACCAAACGAAAACTACAAATTCCGAGTCAGTGCTGTAAATGGTGCAGGCAAAGGAGAAAGCTGTGAAGTTTCTGCTTCGGTGCAAACAATAGATAGACTCTCTTCCCCAGAACTTGATATTGATGCTAGCTTCAAGCAGACACATATTGTCAGAGCAGGTGCAACTATCCGTCTGTTTATTGCCTTCAAGGGCAGACCTGTTCCTACTGCTGTATGGTCCAAAGCAGATTCATCTCTTAGCCTGCGTGCTGACATACATACAACAGACTCATTCAGTACATTAACTGTGGAGAACTGTAACAGAACAGATGCTGGCAAATATATATTGACTGTAGAAAACAACAGTGGTAAGAAATCTGTTGCCTTCACTGTTAAAGTACTAGACACTCCAGGGCCACCAGGCCCCATTACATTTAAGGATGTGACCAGAGACTCTATCACTTTAATGTGGGATGCTCCTATTTTGGATGGAGGTGCTCGCATCCATCATTATGTCGTGGAGAAGCGAGAAGCAAGCCGTCGCAGCTGGCAGGTTGTCAATGAAAAATGTACTCGTCAAATTGCTAAGGTCACAGATCTTGCAGAAGGTGTGCCCTATTTTTACCGTGTTTCAGCAGAAAATGAATATGGAATAGGTGAACCTTGTGAATTAACAGAGCCAGTTGTAGCCACAGAAGAGCCTGCTCCACCTAAGAGATTAGATATTGTTGATACTACCAAGTCATCTGCAATACTAGCTTGGCTGAAACCTGATCATGATGGTGGTAGTCGCATCACTGGATACCTCCTAGAGATGAAACAAAAGGGATCTGACTATTGGCTTGAAGCCGGTCAAACTAAACAGCTGACTTTTACAGTTGAAGGTCTTATAGAGAACAATGAATATGAGTTCCGTGTCAAAGCAAGGAATAATGCTGGCTACAGTCAACCAAGAGAAGCCTTTTCTTCTGTTATTATTAAAGAGCCACAGATTGAGCCAACTGCAGATCTCAGTGGAATAACTAAACAACTTATAACTTGCAAAGCTGGTAGCTCTTTCACTATTGACATACCAATTAGTGGACGTCCTGTTCCAAAGGTAACATGGAAACTTGAAGAAATGAGACTCAAGGAAACAGACAGAGTGACTATAAAGACAACAAAGGAAAGAACCACACTGACTGTTAAGGAGAGCATGAGAGGTGACTCTGGTAAATATTATTTGACACTTGAGAACACAGCTGGCGTGAAAACTTTCACTGTCACAGTCGTTGTTATTGGAAGACCTGGTCCAGTTACACGCCCCATAGAAGTATCATCTGTGACAGCCGAATCCTGTGTGTTGTCATGGAAGGAGCCTGAAGATGATGGTGGCACTGGTATTACAAACTATATTGTTGAAAAACGTGAATCTGGTACAACAGCATGGCAACTGGTAAATTCCAGCGTCAAACGTACACAGATCAAAGTAACTCACCTCACTAAATATATGGAATACACTTTCCGTGTAAGCTCAGAAAACAGATTTGGTGTCAGCAAGCCAGTAGAATCAGTACCGATAGTGGCTGAGCATCCATTTGGTAAGTAATAATTGTTTTAACAGATGTGCATAAATTAATTCCTTTTTTTAAAAAAAAACCAAAACCAAACAAACACAGCAGTATTTAACAGTATTTCCCTTTATTTTCTTTCATTAGTCCCACCAAGCCCACCCACTAGACCCGAAGTCTATTTTGTTTCTGCCAATGCCATGTCCATTCGGTGGGAAGAACCGTATCATGATGGCGGCAGCAAAGTTGTTGGATACTGGATTGAAAAGAAAGAACGCAACACAATCCTTTGGGTGAAGGAAAACAAATCTCCATGTACTGAATGTAACTACAAAGCTACAGGGCTCGTGGAAGGTCTGGAGTATCAATTCAGAATATATGCATTAAACGCTGCTGGGCTGAGCAAAGCCAGTGAAGCTTCAAGATCTGTCTTGGCCCAAAATCCTGTTGGTAAGTATAACTGGTAGAGAGAAAGTGTGTGTCCTATGACTATTTAAAGGAACAATGGAGTGATATTTTTGCATTATGTTCTCTTACAGATCCACCGGGCAGGCCAGAGGTCACAGATGTAACAAGGTCTTCAGTGTCATTAACCTGGTCTCCCCCACTTTATGATGGTGGAAGCAAAATTGTTGGCTATATTGTAGAACGCAAACCATACAATGAAGCTGGAGATGGACGCTGGCTGAAATGCAACTATACCATTGTCTCTGAAAACTCCTTTACCGTGACAGCTCTTAGTGAAGGAGAGGAATATGAATTCCGTGTTTTGGCAAAGAATGCTGCTGGTGTGATTAGCAAGGGTTCTGAATCTACTGGCCCTGTTGCCTGTAAAGATGAATACTGTAAGAGATGTTCATGTGGGTTTTAAAATTAGGTCATGACTTGTCCATATTTTAAGCGATCAAAATACACATTTATTTCTTTTGCTTTTTTTTTTCATAGCACCGCCTAAAGCTGAACTGGATGCCAAATTGCAAGGAGACGTTGTAACAGTTAGGGCTGGATCTGACCTGGTTCTTGAGGCATCGATTGGAGGAAAACCAGAACCCAAAGTATTTTGGTCTAAAGGTGACAAAGAACTGGACCCAAGCGAAAAGGTCACTTTGCAATACACAAGCAAGCATGCTGTTGCAATCATCAAGTTCTGTGACCGAAGTGATACTGGAAAATACACATTAACTGTTAAAAATGCCAGTGGGACAAAGCAAGTTGCTGTCCTTGTCAAAGTGCTTGGTGAGTATTTCATATCTGCTAGTTTTCTGTGGCTATTTAACTTCTTTCCTTTAAAGTTTCATTTTGAGATTAAATAATTTATTTCACTGCAGTAATTATCCTTTTACTCTTTGTCAATAGATTCGCCTGGTCCATGCGCTGGCAAAATCACCATAAGCAGAGTTACAGAAGAGAAGTGTACCTTGGCTTGGCGGATGCCTCAAGAAGATGGAGGGGCAGAGATTACTCATTACATTGTAGAGAGACGCGAGACAAGCAGACTGAACTGGGTTATTGTTGAACCCGAATGTCCAACACTGTCATGTGTAGTAACCAGACTTATAAAGAATAATGAATATATATTCCGTGTAAGAGCTGTCAACAAATATGGACCAGGTGTTCCACTTGAAACAGAACCCATTATTGCTAGAAATTCATTCAGTAAGTACTTCTCTAGCCTTGTGAAGTCTTTCCCCTTTGGGGGGAGGCACAAAGTAAGTTGTGTTACACACAATAAATGTGAAATACCTAATTCTTTTCCTGCCTTTAATAAATATTTACAGCTATCCCATCACCACCTGGTGTTCCTGAATCAGTGGGTGCTGGCAAAGAGCACGTCATTATTCAGTGGCTGAAGCCAGAGTCGGATGGGGGTAACGAGATCAGGACCTACCTTGTAGACAAACGAGAGAAGAAAAGCCTACGCTGGACCCGCGTTAACAAAGACTACATCATTTATGACACAAGACTGAAAATTACTGGTCTAATGGAAGGCAGCGAATATCAGTTCCGTGTCACTGCAGTAAATGCTGCTGGCAACAGTGAGCCTAGCGATGCTTCACAGTACGTTTTGTGCAAAGACCCATCATGTAAGTTCATTCATTTATATTCATTAATATTGTAGATTAAACAATATGAAGACCGCATAGGCCTTGAATCTAGAAGGTCCAGTGGTGCTGTTTGGACCATTCACCACAGCACCAAAGAGAATATATTTATTTATTTTTAAGCCATTTTTATACCACCAGGATGGATGCCTTAGAATGATAGAATCATAGAACTGTATAGTTGGAAATGACCTCAAGGGTCATCTAGTCCATCAGCCTGCAATGCAGGAATCTCAACTAAAGCATACATGAACGTTGGCCATCCAACCTCTGCCTAAAAACCTCCAGTGAAAGAGAGTCCACCACCTCCCAAGGGAGTCTGTTCCACTACTGAACAGCTCTTACCATCAGAAAGTTATTGCTGATGTTTAGTCAGGACAAATTATTCCAATTGGCTTGGTTCCTAGCCTCCAGAGTAGGAGAAAATGAGCTTGCTCCATCTTCCCAGTGACAGTCCTTTAGATATTTGAAAATGGCTATCATATCTCCTGTCAACCTGCCCTTGAACAGCCTAAACATATGCAACTTTGTCTGCAGCAAGGAAGGTGAGGGCTGACTTTTAAGGGACAAGCTACATGAGGGAGGAAAAGGAGATAACATGTGAAAGTTCATTCAAATAATAATAATAATAATAATAATAATAATAATAATAATAATAATAATAATAATTTTTTATTTCTACCCCACCCGTCTGGCTGGGTTTCCCCAGGCACTCTGGGCGGCTTCCAACAGAAGGTTAAAAATACATTAAAACATCAGTCATTAAAAATTTCCCTAAACAGGACTGCCTTCAGATGTCTTATAGTTGTTTATTTCTTTGACATCTGATGGGAGGGCATTCCACTCCAAAGTGTTTCGTGTACTCCTGAACCTTCTAAGCCCTATTATTCTATTGTATCACTTTCTTGCATACCACAAGCTAAAGAAACAGCAGCACCTTAAACACATCTGTTCCTTGGGAGCAGGCTGTACTGAAACAGATAGCCAGTGTTAAAATTATATCCCGATCCAAGTACAGGAGCAGTTCAAAATATATAATCATAGCTACTACAGAAGTGTTTAAATGATTATTCATTCAGGTTTTAAGGATCCACTGTAGTAACATGAAGTGTGTATTTTTTTTTTCCTTTCCAAAGATACTCCTGCTCCACCTTCACCGCCAAGAGTTGTGGACACTACTAGAACTAGCATAAGCTTGGCTTGGACAAAGCCCATGTATGACGGTGGCGTTGATTTATTAGGCTATGTCCTTGAAATGAAAGAAGAAGGAACTGAACAATGGTATCGGGCCCATAGCACTGCCACCATAAGAAACACCGAATTCACAGTGACTGGTCTGAAAATAAGCCAGAAGTACCGCTTTAGAGTGGCTGCCACAAATGTAAATGGTATGAGTGAATACAGTGAGACCCCTGCTGAAATAGAACCTGTGGAAAGGCTAGGTAATGTCAAGATCGAGTCTTTGTAAAATATTTGCAAACTTACAAATTGAAAATTTGTTCAGAAATATTCAAATGCAACCTAAACTTTTATTTCTATCCCCACCTATAGAAATACCAGAACTTGAGCTTGCTGAAGACCTCAAGAAGACTATTACGGTCAGAGCAGGTGGTTCTTTACGTCTAATGGTGTCAGTATCTGGCAGACCAACACCAATGGTTACATGGAGCAAGAAGGGTGTTGACCTAGCAAGTCGAGGTATCATTGACACCACAGACAGCTACACACTGTTGGTTGTGGATAAAGTGAACCGGTACGATGCTGGAAAATACGTCCTTGAGGCTGAAAATCAATCAGGAAAGAAATCTGCCACAATTATGGTTAAAGTCTATGGTAAGTGCAAATACCATTGTTTATTGTTACAGCAATACCTTTGCCCATTCCATCACAAATTTAAAGAAATTGGCTAAAAAAAGAAGAAGAAAAAGAGGGATTTAGTTTGCAGAGTAATGGTAGTCTCCAACTTTAATTTGCTTATGCAGAAAAAATACTATGCAGAGTGTAATGCACATAAAATATGACGAAGGTCTATTTTGCCGTTTGTTCCACAGATACCCCTGGACCAGCAGGAGCAGTGAAAGTTAAAGAGGTTACAAAAGAGTCTGTGACAATTACTTGGGATATTCCAACTATTGATGGAGGAGCTCCAGTCAACAACTATATAATAGAGAAACGTGAGGCTGCCATGCGAGCATTCAAGACAGTAACTACTAAATGCAACAAAACCTTTTACAGAATTTCCGGGCTCATTGAAGGAGCGCTATACTACTTCCGAGTACTGCCAGAAAATATCTATGGCATTGGTGAACCCTGTGAGACCGCAGATGCAGTGCTGGTGTCAGAAATTCCAAGTGTGCCTCAGAAACTGGAGGTGGTTGATATAACTAAATCTACTGTATCGCTTGCATGGGAAAAACCACAGCATGATGGTGGCAGCAGATTAACTGGCTATGTAATTGAGGCCAGTAAAGCTGGAACAGAAAGGTGGATGAAAGTTGTAACACTGAAACCTACGGTCCTTGAGCACACAATAATTTCATTAAATGAAGGTGAACAGTACCTGTTTAGAGTAAGAGCGCAAAATCAAAAGGGTGTGTCTGAACCAAGAGAGATAGTCACAGCAGTGACAGTACAAGAACAAAAAGGTAAGAGTCATAATTACAATGGGGGGGGGGAAATGGAATATTATTCAAAGTGCTGAGACATGGTTTAACAAATATTAATAATGTTGGGTTTACTATTATTATTATTTTAGTTCTACCTGCAATTGACCTTGCTGGAATACCTCAAAAGACCATTCATGTACCAGCTGGCAGACCTATAGAGCTAGCTATCCCAATTTCTGGACGACCACCTCCAGCTGTTTCTTGGTTCTTTGCTGGCTCTAAACTACGAGAATCAGACCGGGTCAAAGTTGAAACAGTTGCTAAGGTAGCTAAATTAACCATACGTGAAACCACAATACATGACACTGGAGAGTACACACTGGAACTGAAGAACACAACTGGAACAGCTACTGAAAGAATAAAAGTTATTATTCTGGGTAAGAATTTGCTTTGAAAATATAATTGTCCATAATTTTTTCTTGCATAATTTCCCCAAATTCAGGTATTTCCTTGTTTAACTATTTCTTTGTTTATATCTCATTTATTTCATTTTCACAGACAAACCTGGACCACCTACTGGACCTATTAAAATTGTTGATATTGATTCAACTTTTGTAACCATTTCATGGGAACCACCTGAGATGGATGGGGGCGCAGCACTAAGTGGATATGTGGTGGAGCAACGAGATGCACATCGTCCAGGATGGTTACCAGTGTCTGAATCTGTAACCCGGACAACATATAAATTTTCTAAACTTACTGAGGGTGCTGAATATGTGTTCCGCGTGGCTGCCACAAACCGCTTTGGAATTGGATCATACTTGCAGTCTGAAATTGTAGAATGCAAGAGCAGAATTAGTAAGTAAATATTCTTTTTTCTAGTCCTCTGCATTTAAAAAATCCAGATCAGTTTACATGGACACATATAGAAGAAACAAGTCTTGATACTATGTACCTTCTATTTTCCTTTTCCTGAAATAAGAATGAAAGAACTAGTCTACAATACCCTGCTTATTCAGACCAAAATATGATCATAAATGGAATTTTCATCTCATTTTAAAAATCTATTTATTGTAGGTGTTCCTGGTCTTCCTGGTACCCCAGAAGTGTTTGATATCTCCCGTGATGGAATGACACTTACTTGGTATCCACCAGAAGAAGATGGTGGTTCACAGATCACTGGTTATATTGTGGAACGCAAAGAAGTTAAATCAGAGAGATGGGTCCGTGTAAACAAAGTTGCAGTCACTATGACACGCTATCGTTCCACTGGGTTGATTGAAGGACTGGAGTATGAACATCGTGTCACAGCTATCAATGCTAGGGGTACTGGCAAACCAAGCCGAATTTCCAAGCCTGCAGTTGCTAGAGATCCAATTGGTAAATAATTTGCAAAATTCATAACATATACTAGTGACTTCTGTTCAGTCATTTTATTTGTAAAATAGTTGATACTAATATTTTGGACTGCCTTTTAAACATGAAAACTATACCTTTAATATATCTAACACGCTCTAATAATATATTTCAGCTCCTCCGGGTAAACCTCAGAATCCAAGAGTGACAGATACTACAAGAACATCTATTTCCTTGGCTTGGAGTCCACCAGAAGATGAAGGCGGGTCTAAAGTCACTGGCTACTTGATTGAAATGCAAAAGGTTGATCAGTTTGAATGGACCAAATGCAATACCACCCCCACCAAGATCCGTGAATACACTCTAACACATCTTCCACAAGGTGCAGAGTATAGATTCCGTGTTATAGCATGCAATCTCGGTGGCCCTGGCGAACCTGCCGATGTTCCTGGAACAGCCAAAGTGACTGAAATGCTTGGTAAGATGCTTTAATGAAATACAAATTTTAAAGAACATAGTGCTATTTAGCTTTCTGCATACATAACATGATCTCTTTTTCCTTCTCCCAGAATTCCCCGATTATGAACTTGATGAAAAATACCTGGAAGGTGTATTTGTAAGGCAAGGTGGAGTAGTTAAGCTTACAGTGCCAATTAAAGGTAAACCCATTCCAATATGCAAATGGACTAAAGAGGGACATGATGTCACCAAGAGAGCCATGATTGCGACTTCTGAATCAGATACTGAACTTGTGATAAAAGATGCAGAACGAGAAGATTCTGGTACCTATGATTTGACGCTTGAAAACAAATGTGGCAAGAAGGTTGTCTACATCAAGGTCAGAGTGATTGGTATTCCAAATCCACCAGAAGGGCCACTTGAATATGATGACATACAAGCACGCTCTGTTAGAGTCAGCTGGAAGCCTCCAAGTGACGATGGTGGCGCAGATATAATAGGATACAATATTGAGAGGCGTGAAGTACCAAAGACTGCCTGGTACACCGTGGGCTCCAGAGTAAGGGGTACATCACTGGTAGTGAAAGGACTCAAAGAAAATGTGGAATACCACTTCCGTGTTTATGCTGAAAACCAGTTTGGTGTAAGCAAGTCCCTGAAATCTGAAGAGCCAGTTGTGCCAAAGACACCTTTGAGTAAGTATACGGGTTCAGAAAATGCATGTGTGTGTGTGCATCTCTCACATACTTTATTTTATTTTCCAAGGTGCTTGGGGGAATGTACATTGTCTGCCCCCTTTTTATCCTGATAATAAACCTGTGAGGTAGGTTAGGTTGAGAGAGAATGACTGCCCAAAAGTAACTGAGGTTGCAGTCCTAAACAGGCTTATCTGGGAGTAAGTCCTATTAAAGTTAGGTTCACTTAGTTCTGAGTTGACATGTACAGCACTGTTTAGTGAGTTCATGACTGAACGGACTGGGGACCCCAGCTTTCCATGGTTGTGGTCCAATACTCTTAACTCCTATGCCAGAAGGACCAATGGTTATTGTTACATTCTTTTCAACAGATCCTCCGGAGCCTCCAAGTTATCCACCAGAAATCCTTGATGTCACAAAGAGTTCCATTAGCTTATCTTGGTCCAGACCTAGAGATGACGGTGGCTCTCGCGTCACTGGCTACTATATTGAACGTAAAGAAACAACTACTGAGAAATGGGTCAGGCACAACAAGACTCACATCACAACTACAATGTATACAGTCACAGGGCTGGTTCCAGATGCTGAATATCAGTTCCGTATTGTAGCCCAAAATGACATTGGTGAGGGTGAACCCAGCCCTGCTTCTGAACCAGTTGTGTGCAAGGATCCATTTGGTACGTAAATGTAACTTCTGTGTTAGAGGGTATCAGTATGGCGGGGTTTTTTTGGAAAATACACTTTTTAAATGAAAATACTTTGAAATTTTACAGACAAACCAAGCCAGCCTGGAGAAATTGAGATCACGTCCATATCTAAGGATAGCATTACTTTAGAATGGGAGCGCCCTGAATGCGATGGTGGTAAAGAAATCATCGGATACTGGATTGAATATCGCCAGTCTGGAGAGTCTACCTGGAAAAAGTGCAATAAAGAACGTAACAAAGACAGGCAGTTTATAATGGGAGGCTTACTGGAAGCTACAGAATATGAATTCAGAGTTTTTGCAGAAAATGAGACTGGACTCAGCAGACCTCGTAGAACAGCTATGGCAGTAAAGACAAAACTGACATGTACGTTTAACTATTCCATTATATTCACTGTGCTTTATGTAGCTGTTGAAAAGATATGACATGTCACAGTAAACTGTGCTATGGTATAAAGTGGTTTTGAAGTAATTTGGCAATTCCATTATGTAACTAGGACACTCTGCTTTCATATATTTACTTTTCTGAATGGACCTCAAGGAAGGAAATAAGCTATTTCCTACTCCAAGGCTAATAAAATTAATGATTCATTAAATAAGCAGCATAAAAATTATGATTGGTACCATAGCATGATGGTTTGGGAGGGAATGTGGAATAAAAGACAATGGGAAAAGCTTTCAATACATTTTTTCTCCCTTTATAAATATAGCTGGAGAGGCACCAGGAGTAAGACAAGAAATGAAGGATGTTACTACTAATCTGGGTGAATCGGCTCAGTTATCATGCCAGATCCTTGGGAGACCTCTCCCTGATATTAAATGGTATCGTTTCGGCAAAGAATTGGTACAGAGCAGAAAATACAAGATGTCATCAGATGGGCGCACTCACACACTGACAGTGCTCACAGAAGAGCAGGAAGACGAAGGAGTTTATACTTGCAAGGCTATCAATGAAGTTGGAGAGGTTGAAAGTAGTGGCAAGCTACTCTTACAAGCTCCTCCACAATTCCACCCAGGCTTTCCATTGAAAGAGAAATATTGTGCAGGTGTAGGATCCACACTTCGCCTCCATATTGTATACATTGGTCGTCCAGTGCCTGCTATCACTTGGTTCCATGGCAAGAAACTATTGAAGAGCTCAGAAAACATTACTATTGAGAACACAGAGCATTATACTCACCTTTCCATTAAAAACGTACAGCATAAAGCCCATGCAGGACACTACAAAGTACAACTCAGTAACACGTTTGGAACTGTTGATACTGTACTAAACGTGGAAATACAAGGTATGTCTTGGCATTATATTTTCTTGAAATCATGGGAAATACTTCTTCTACTTAACTTTAAACACTGCCTTTTCTTTTTGTAGATAAACCAGATATACCAGCAGGGCCAATTGTTATAGAAGCTTTGCTGAAGAACTCTGTGGTCATCAGCTGGAAGCCACCTGAAGATGATGGAGGTGCTCTAGTAACAAATTATGTTGTAGAGAAAAGAGAAGCAAAAGAAGGCACAGAGTGGCAGCTGGTTTCTTCAAGCATTTCTGGCACAACCTGCAGAATTGTTAACCTAACTGAGAACGCAGGCTATTATTTCCGTGTCTTTGCTCAGAATGCATTCGGCATGAGCGAGGCATTAGAAGTTTCATCTGTTGTTATTATCAAGACTCCATTTGGTAAGTGTGTTCCGTAAGCCACCTTTCTGTCTACCTGCAGTTCAACGAAGCAAACTGACTTCATGTCCTGAAAATTATTATTTCTTCTTTACAGAAAAGCCAGGCCAACCAAGTCAGCCAGTTGCATCTGCTGTGACAAGTGAATCCTGTGTTGTTTCTTGGAGGCCACCTGCTAGCGATGGAGGCTCAAAGATCAGAAATTACTTCCTGGAGAAACGTGAAAAGAAACAAAACAAATGGATTTCTGTAACCACAGAAGAAATACGCGAAACCGTCTATTCTGTCACAGGTCTTATTGAAGGCCTGGAGTATGAATTCCGTGTAAAATGTGAAAATCTTGGCGGTGAAAGCGAATGGAGCGAAATTTCACAACCAATCACTCCCAAATCTGATGTAGCAATTCAGGCACCGCATTTCAAGGAAGAAATCAGAAACCTAAATGTGAAATTCAGAGGTCATGCCACATTTGTTTGCAAAGTCACTGGTCATCCGAAGCCTGTTGTGAAATGGTTCAGGCAGGGCAAAGAGATTTTGGCAGATGGTGAAAAGGTGAAGATACAAGAATTTAAGGGTGGCTATTACCAACTGGTAATTACAAATGTAACAGATGATGATGCCACTGTATATCAAGTGAGGGCAACCAACCAGGGAGGATCTGTTTCTGGAACTGCTTCCTTGGATGTTGAAGGTAAGAAATGTGCTTTGCTCTTAAATTTAGTTTTTATTTAATTTTTCATTCAGAGTAAGCTTATGGGCTACAGGGAGTGGGTGGAAACTCTGAGTCTGGAATAGTATTTTCTTAATAGCCTTAAAGTAAGTCAGATTGTGGCATGGTCATCTAGATATTTATGGTGTAGTCCTAGGTGAAGTGGGAGAGATGCGAGATGTTCTACTGGCTCACTCTGGCTAGGGAAAGAAGAAGAGATGTTTTTCTCCTTTTTTGTTCTCATGGATTGCCATTTTGGAACACACACACACACACCCCAAGATAATGGGAGGAAATAACTACACCAGCTCCAAACTGGCGTAGTTGATGAGCCTGATCCAGGGTCCTCGAAAAAGAATGAAGGGCTTGTACCCCAGCAGATCCAATGCTGTTTCTGATTTGCCCTCAAAATGCCCACTTTCAGTGCTTAGACTGGCTACTGCTGGTGAAAACACCACCAGCTAAGTCTAAACCAACAGAGTATTCTGTGGGCATCAGAAGGGCCTCCATGATGGGCATGTCCCCCTGCTGATGGAGAGGAAGGGCCACCCAAACTTAGCCCTGTCCAGCCAGTGAATTTGGGGGTCAGGATTGTTCTGTTAGTCATAACAGACAGAATTTTCATTTGAACAATGAAAGTATAATAGGATACATATGGATAAACAGTATATGAAACAAACGTTAAATACAAAACACCCACATTTATAACTATGTGTGCATTGGTAGCATTGGTCTGGTGATCAATTTTGTTTAAGATGTAATCAGACTGTAAAATGATAAAAGGCTTAGATTTCGGTTTATTTTAAAGCAATAGTTTACACACATTTTGTTTCTTCCCTTCCCTCTGTGTTTTTGCTGCAGTTCCTGCTAAGATCCACTTGCCTAAAAATCTTGAAGGCATGGGAGCTGTTCACGCTCTCCGTGGTGAAGTCATCAGCATCAAAATCCCATTCAGTGGCAAGCCTGATCCAGTGATCACATGGCAGAAAGGGCAAGATCTTATTGATACTAATGGACACTACCAAGTTATCGTGACACGGTCATTCACATCTCTTGTTTTCCCTAATGGTGTGGACAGGAAAGATGCAGGCTTCTACATTGTTTGTGCTAAAAACAGATTTGGCATCGATCAGAAAACAGTTGAATTAGATGTCGCTGATGTTCCTGATCCCCCAAGAGGACTGAAAGCAAGCGAGGTTTCAAGGGACTCGGTCAACCTGACATGGAATGCTCCAGCAAATGATGGCGGAAGCCGAGTCACACACTATACTGTTGAGAAACGCGCTACCACAGCTGAGAGATGGATTCGTGTTGGCCAGGCTCGTGACACTAGATACACTGTGATAAACCTATTTGGCAAGACAAGCTATGTATTCCGTGTTATAGCAGAGAATAAATTTGGACAAAGCCAGCCTTCTGAACCTACAGATTCTGTAATAACAAAGGAAGATAAGACCAGAACAGTCAATTATGATGAAGAAGTTGATGAGGCCAGAGAAGTCACTACAGCAAAAGCAGCTCACTCTAATACAAAAGAACTCTATGACAGATATATGATTGCTGAAGAACTTGGGCGGGGACAATTTGGAATTGCCCACAGGTGTGTTGAGATAGTTTCAAAGAAGACTTACCTGGCCAAGTTTGTCAAAGTAAAAGGTGCTGATCAAGTGCTCGTAAAGAAAGAAATCTCCATCCTCAACATTGCTAGGCATAGAAATATCTTACAGCTTCATGAATCATTTGAAAGCCTGGAAGAACTTATCATGATCTCTGAGTTCATATCTGGAGTTGACATCTTTGAAAGACTTAATACTCCTGCATTTGAACTTAATGAAAGAGAAATTATAAGCTATGTACGTCAAGTATGTGAAGCACTTGAATTCCTGCACAGTCATAGCATTGGTCACTTTGATATCAGGCCAGAGAACATCATCTATTTCACAAGAAGAAGCTCCATAGTTAAAATCATTGAATTTGGTCAGGCAAGGCAGCTGAAACCTGGTGATAATTTCAGACTCCAGTTTACTTCTCCTGAATATTATGCACCTGAAGTCCATCAGCATGATATGGTCAACACAGCCACGGATATGTGGTCACTTGGAACCCTAGTGTATGTACTTCTAAGTGGCCTGAATCCTTTCATTGCTGAAACAAACCAACAAACAATTGAAAACATCATAAGTGCTGAATACAATTTTGATGAAGAAGCCTTCAAAGATATCAGTATTGAGGCCTTGGACTTTGTTGACCGCCTGCTAGTAAAAGAAAGGAGAGCTCGCATGACTGCTACTGAAGCCCTTGAACATGCTTGGCTGAAGCAAAGGACAGAGAAAACAAGCACCAAAGTTATCAAAACACTGAGACACAGACGTTATTATCAAACACTGGTGAAGAAGGAATGGAACACAGTTGTGTCAGCGGCCCGTGTTGCATGGGGTGGTGCAGTCAGATCTCAGAAGGCCGTTACAGTTGCTAAAGTTAAAGTGGCATCAATTGACATTGGACCCATTACTGGGCAGATAATGCATGCTGTTGGAGAAGAAGGTGGGCATGCCAAGTATGTCTGCAAGATTGAAAACTATGATTCATCCACAGAAGTAACCTGGTACTTTGGAGTCAGACAATTGGAGAACAGTGAAAAACATGAGATCAGCTACCATGAAGGAGTGGCCACAATGTATGTCAAAGACATTGCTAAATCAGATGACGGTACCTACAGGTGCAAAGTTACAAATGACTATGGTGAAGACAGTTCCTACGCAGAACTATTTGTTAAAGGTGTGAGAGAAGTTTCTGACTTTTACAGACGCAGAACTGTCAGGAGAGTGAAGCGCCGAGTAGATACCTTGAGACTTTTGGAGAAGCCACCAGAATTTACGCTGCCTTTATACAACCGTACTGCCTACGTTGGTGAAAATGTCAGGTTTGGAGTAACAATAACAGTTCACCCGGAACCTCGTGTAACGTGGTTCAGATCAGGTCAGAAGATCAAACCAGGAGATGATGACAGGAAGTATACGTTTGAAACTGATAAGGGTCTTTATCAGCTTCTTATCCATAATGTCAATGAAGATGATGATGCTGAATATACTGTGCTGGCTCGCAACAAATACGGCGAGGACAGCTGCAAAGCTAAGTTAACCGTTGTTCAGCACGCTCCTCCAGAGGCTACCACGATGAGACCCATGTTCAAAAGACTACTGGCAAATGCAGAATGCCAAGAAGGCCAGAGTATCTGCTTTGAGATAAGAGTATCTGGAATACCAAAACCAGCACTAAAATGGGAAAAGGATGGACAGCCCTTATCAGCTAGTCCAAATATTGAAATTGTACATGAAGGATTAGATTACTATGCTTTGCATGTCAGAGATACTTTACCAGAAGACAGCGGTTATTACAGAGTTACTGCTACAAACAGTGCTGGATCAACAAGTTGCCAGGCTTACTTGAAGGTAGAACGCTCAAAATATATCAAGCGTCAATACAAGAGTGAAGAAGAGCGGCAAAAGCACGTACAGAAAAGCATTGACAAGACAGTGAGAATGGCAGAAATCCTTTCTAGAACAGAATCTGTCCCATTGACAGATGTAGCACAGGAAGCTCTCAGACAAGCTGCTATCCTTTATAAACCAGCTGTAAGCACTAAGACTGTCAAAGGTGAATTTGAACTTAAAAAAGAAGAAATTAAAGAAGAAAGGAGACTGCGGATGCCTTATGAGATCCCAGAGCCTCGCAGACGTGCAGCCGCTACTCTGGAAGAAGATCAGAACATCAAACTGTTTGTGCCTATGTCGGACATGAAGTGGTACAAGAAGCTGAGAGACCAATATGAAATGCCAGGGAAACTTGATAGAATTGTTCAGAAGCGACCAAAGCGCATTCGCCTTTCCAGATGGGAACAGTTCTATGTGATGCCACTGCCACGCATTACTGATCAGTATAAACCTAAGTGGCGCATACCCAAATTGTCACAAGATGATCTCGAGACCGTCAGGCCAGCACGCCGGCGTACACCATCTCCTGATTATGAATTTTATTACCGACCAAGAAGACGATCACTCAGTGACCTGTCAGATGAAGAACTGCTGCTACCAGTTGATGATTATTTAGCCATGAAGAGAACTGAAGAAGAAAGACTGCGACTTGAAGAAGAACTGGAGTTGGGCTTTTCTGCATCACCTCCAAGCAGAAGCCCTCCACGCTTTGAGCTGTCTTCTCTCCATTACACGGCAGCAGATGCTCATATTGCCACAGAGGAATCTAGGCAAAGAGAGCTGAGGTATGGCACTTATCACATACCCTCTAAAGAAGATACCGCTGCATCTTATGCACAGCTCCGGCAACGCCATGACAGAGCAATTTATAGACCACCAAAACAAAAACAGAGAATTATGTCTGAGAAAGAGGATGAAGAGCTGCTGCGACCAGTAAAAACAACCCGCCGGCTTGCTGAATACAAGAGTGAGCTTGAGTATATGTCACAAGAAGAAAAGAGCCGACTGAGAAGAAGGAGAGAGAGAGAAATAACTGAGGTCAGATCAGAAGAGGAAGAGGAAGAAATAGAAATGGTGAGGCACGTTCACAGGGAATTTTCTCCTCCCTCTAGATTACTCGGAAGAAGGCGCTCTCTTTCTCCAACTTACATTGAATTAATGCGTCCTGTGTCTGAATTAATTCGACCCCGATCACACCCTGTGGAAGAAACGGAGAGAAGATCTCCTACCCCAGAGAGAACACGGCCACGCTCACCAAGCCCAGTGTCTAGTGAGAGATCTCTCTCACGATTTGAGAGGACAGCAAGATTTGATATATTTTCCAGGTATGAATCCATGAAAGCTGCTTTGAAAACCCAAAAAACAATGGAACGGAAATATGAAGTTCTGACTCAAGAACCTTTCACTCTGGATCATGCCCCACGCATAACTCTGAGAATGCGCTCACATCGTGTACCGTGTAACACCAACACCAGATTCATTTTGAATGTCCAGTCCAAACCAACTGCTGAAGTGAAATGGTACCACAATGGTGTTGAAATTCAGGAAAGCCATAAGATTCATTTCACTAATACTAGTGGCGTATTAACCTTGGAGATTCTTGATTGCCATATTGATGATAGTGGTACATACCGTGCTGTGTGCACAAATTATAAAGGAGAGTGTTCTGACTATGCAACATTAGATGTTACAGGAGGAGACTACACTACATATACCTCCCAGCGAAGAGATGAGGAAGTACCAAGATCTATTGTACCAGACTTGACAAGGACTGCAGCATATGCAATCTCCTCATTTAAGAAAGTCTCTGAAACAGAAGCAAGTTCTTCAATAAGAGCAAGCAAATCAGAACTGACAGAAACCAGAGAATCGCTATCATCATATGAGCACCATGCTTCTGCTGAAATGAGAGTCAGTGCTTCAGAGGAGAAATCACTGGAAGAAAGAGCTGTTCATCGGAAGTTTAAGACCACTCTGCCTGCAACAATATTAACAAAGCCACGGTCAATCACTGTCTCTGAAGGGGAGACTGCAAGATTTTCTTGTGACATTGATGGTGAACCAACACCAACTGTAACATGGATCCGTGCAAGTCAAGCTATTGTTTCTTCTGGACGTTTCCAAGTAACACGTACGCAGTATAAATCTACCTTTGAAATTTCATCTGTCCAGACCTCAGATGAAGGAAGTTACACTGTTGTGGTAGAAAATTCTGAAGGAAGACAGGAAGCCCACTTTAGTTTGACTGTACAAAGGAAAAGGGTCCCAGAAAAAGCAATTACATCACCTCCAAGGGTCAAATCTCCTGAGCCTCATGTGAAGTCCCCAGACAGAGTAAAATCTCCCAAGCGAGTAAAATCCCCTGAACCATCTCCTGCACACTCTAAAGCCAAGTCAACACCTGCAGGTAAAACAACACCATCAGAGAAAGCAGACTTGCCTGTTGCTGCTCCCCCTAAGATAAAACAACAGCTGAAAGTGGAAGCTTCTGGGGACAAAGCAAAATTCTTCTGTTCAGTGGAAAGCAGTGTTTTGAGTGTCCAAGAAGTAGCCTGGTACAAAGATGGCAAGAAACTAAAAGAAGATGATCATTTCAAATTGCATTATGCAGCTGACGGAACATATGAACTTAAAATCCATAACCTCAAGGAATCTGATCAAGGTGAATATACCTGTGAGATTATTGGGGAAGGTGGCGCCTCCAAAACCAACTTTCAGTTTGTTGGCCAAGCTTTTAAAAGTATTCATTCTCAGGTGTCAAGCTTAAGCAAAACTCAAAAATCAGTTCAGAAAGAGTCTGAAATACTTGAGGTATCTGCCCAGAAAAAATCTGCAATGACTTCTCAAGAAAAGGCAGTGGTTGAAGAAGAATATGTTAAAAAGTCTCTTGTGTCTGATGAAGCTAAAACATCTTACACAGAAGTTAAATCTACTACCACTAAAATGACTGTGTCTGAAGGTCAAAAATCTACCCTTAAAGCCTGTATCGCTGGTGCTTCTAATGTAAAATGGTTACTGAATGGAATAGAGCTAACTAACTCTGAAGATTATAGGTATGGTGTATCAGGAAGTGATCATACTCTAACTATCCAAAAAGTGACCCAGAAAGATGAAGGAATACTTACCTGTGAAGGAAAGACTGAACAGGGTATCATCAAATGTCACTTTGAAATGAGTCTTTCAAAAGATCAGTCAAATGCCCCGGCCTTTATCATACAACCAAAATCTCAAAACATCAATGAAGGACAAGATGTGTTGCTTACCTGTGAAGTTTCTGGAGATCCTTCCCCTGAAATCCACTGGTTTAAAGATAACCAGCCAGTAAGTAATTACTTATGTCAGCCTTGAAATTAAATGATCCATTCTTAACCCTGAGTATAATTTGATCTTAACAAAGTATCTCTTTCATTATCAGATTGCTCTCTCATCCAACATCCGAGTAAATCGCTCCAAGAATGTTTATTCTCTTGCAATCCAAAATGCTGCAGTGAGTGATAGTGGAAAATACACAGTCAAAGCGAAAAACTTCCATGGGCAGTGTTCTGCAACAGCATCTCTGACCGTCCTTCGTAAGTTTTTTTAAGTCTTGTCTTAATATGAGTAGGGCTTCTACAATATGGCAAAAGCAGTTGATTGTTTTGATTCTTTAAAAAGCTGTTAGTTTCATTACTGAACCTAAAATGCAATAAACATTATAATTACAAAATACTGAATTTAAAATATATGTACTTATATGTTTCTCGCCCGCTCAGTGTTACCAGAAGGCTTTGAACATCTTGCTATTAACCCGTTGGTTCCAGTGATCACTGTTTAATAAACTATCAGAATAATTAATGCCCAAAGGGTTAGTTCTCTGAATTTTTTTCTTACATTTCATTAAACTTCTCAGATACAAACTTGCTGCATTTTAAAATCATCTGGATACCAGGAGCCAACGGGTTTCTCTATGTTTTGCTGTTGATGTATGTATGTGCTTGTGTTTAAGGAAAACGGCAGTGGGTTTTTTATGGTGGTATAGTAGTTTTAATGGCAGAATACCTGCCAAATTATGTAAAATAAGAAGGGGAAACAAAGCACCATCTAAAGGGGCTATATCTTTTTTAAAAAAAGAAGTAGTAGTAGTTTCAACGGGATTACATGTTGCTTGTCAACAGCATGCATATTAAAATAAAATTATTATTATTATTATTATTATTATTATTATTATTATTATTATTATTATTACTACTACTACTACTACTACTACTCCATGATTAGGAACCTTACATTACTACAACGAAATTCTGTTTTCCTTAAACAGCAAGCCAGTCTCTTTCTCCATCCATAAAGTAAATATATTTAAGTCACATGGCTGACCAGTCAACGTGATGTCATTGGTTTTCCCGTTCTATGTTTGCTATTGTCCACAGCTCTAATTGAAGAACCTCCAAAAGAGGTAGTGTTGAGAACAAGTGGTGATGCAAGCATGCAGGAAAGTTTCTCTTCGCAGTCATTTCAAATGTCCGCTTCTAAACAAGAAGCTTCGTTCAGCAGTAGCAGCAGTAGCAGCATGAGTGAGATGAAATTTGCAAGCATGTCTGCCAAAAGCATGTCCTCCATGCAAGAATCCTTTGTAGAGATGAGTTCCAGCAGTATAATGGGGAAATCTAGTCTGACCCAACTGGAGAGTTCTTCTAGTAGAATGCTTAAATCTGGTATGAGAGGTGAGCAATACTATTATACGTAGAGTTAGAAAAACACCACAATATCCTAGATATGTAGAATTAGTCATTATAGTAGAACTTCAGTTTCCGCTAAGAACTAACTTGATTTTCCCCCTTCCCATTTTGCAAAGGAATACCACCCAAAATTGAAGCTCTTCCAAATGATATCTCCATTGAGGAAGGAAAGGTTCTCACCATATCCTGTGCCTTCACTGGTGAACCTACTCCTGACATAACATGGTCCTGCAAAGGGAAAAGCATTTCGAGTCAAGGTGGTAGATTCCACGTTGAAACCAGTGAAGACTTAACCACTCTTATCATCATGGATGTTCAAAAGGACGACGGGGGACTTTATACACTGAATTTAGGAAATGATTTTGGCACTGACTCTGCCACTGTGAATATTAACATTCGATCAATTTAAAAGCTTGATCTTTTTTATTTTTTGGCACTTGACTTTTGGCAAGTGATTCATATGGACTGAAATAATTGATCTGTAAATATATATTTAAAAAAATATTTTTGTACCTACCTGAACCAGACAAAGTCCAAGGATAGACGCTATGACTTATAGTCATTATTATTTGACTTTAAAACAATTTTTCATTTGACATGTACATACTGTATATAGCCGCAGATAACGGTTATGGAGCTTTGTACCATTTATTTTATGACATTTTAAAATGTAACTTTTGGAACAAACCGTTGGTAGGAGAAAGTTTCTTAGGGAACGAATACCCTGCTCAACATTTAACTAATTTTTGTGCCTCAACAAAATGTTGATGTCTAAGAATGCCTCAACAGGTAGAGAGGCTCCCTGTTGAAGACTTATTTTACCGACACCTAAGAGATGATGCTGTGCACGGTTTCATTATACGTGCACGAATTTATTTTGAATCAGAGACATAAGGCATTGGTGAGGTTTGCAAATACCCTCCTGTAAGCCACACTTTAATATCTTATGTTACATCTGATCGACGTCAAAACTATATTTTGTTCATGACTGACTCGCAATACCTTGAACAAAGTGCAAGCGGCCAGCATTTTGTTCAGCACCTATCGTATTGTTTCTGACACACCGACTACCCAAATAGCTTTCCAATAAAGTAACATCACCTGGCCATCCCGTTAAAAAAAAAAAGCCATTTGGGTACTTGAGTGCAGAAACAGTACCAACTCTTGGAGGTTCCTAGGATGCAGTGATTGTGTGGTAGCAATTAGGATTTTGGCTAGATACTGTCAACTGCAGGCAACTAAGATTTGAACCACAGTTTAAGAAAAGCTAAAACTGTTGTTATAACATCACATCTTGCCCTGAACTTAGAAAAAAAAATGAATTAGTTTTATTTTATGTAGTAGTAAGTTGTTCGGTTAGCTGTTTTGTTGAACCTCCTCGAGATAGTATTGTTCATTTGAAATAAAGCATGCTACCTGCACCTCATCAAGTGTATGTTTCTGGTCTTTGTATGAGCTTTCTTTATTTTTGGATGCCTGCATTTACCACATTCAGCCACTGTCCATTTTAAGTCAGATTTCTCCCTGCTTATATTCGCTCTTCGCTACATCCAACAAAAACTACATCTCCTGAGATGTACAGTATCCATTATTGGAATACATTTGGGACAATTCCTAATTTATAATAAGAGAACAGGCCACATAGGTAGCACATTAGCAATAGAAGAAAAAGAAAAAGAAAGGGCTCGGCTTCACTAGAGGGTTAAGGCCTCAAAGTCAATAGGCTGAGGTAGAAATGGTCATAAAAGTGGAAGGCATTGCCCAGGGAGGGAAGTGTGGTTTACAAGCGAAATATTATAACCTAAAATGACTTCATTAATTTGTACCTTTTTTAAATAAAACAACTCATTAGGAGGCCCAGAAACCAAATGCCTAGGCCTGTCGGCACTTCTTGCCTTCTTCAGTCCCAGCCATGCACCAATGGAGGTGTTATGGTGTACTGAAGAGAGAATTAAATGCAGTAGTGTATAAATGCTATGCGAAGTATAGATAATGATCCTCACAGGTGTGGATGTTCAGTTGTATTGTAGTGTTAGTTCCTGAAGTATAGTGAAATGGCAGGGCTGGGAAGGGAGAGGTAGCAAGAGAGTGGGATCCCCTTTTGTCAGCTTCAGGCTTCTATTTTCCTCAAATTCACTCCTCAGCTGTTGACTCAGCTGCTTAAACTCAGTCGTTATGCAATGATGCCACCACTTAAAGCTATGCAAAAGAAAAAGATCCACAACAGCAAAATGCAGGAACGCAAATGAACAAATCACTCCCACTCCCACTTGGACCTTTCCTAGGAAGAGAACGGCTATTTTTACTCACTTGAATTACCAGATTATCTACAAAGAAGTCCCCTGTACCAAGTCTCATCCTTTATCTGCCAGTTTACTTTTTCACTACATTTCCAAGTACAATGGATCCATAAATCTGCCACCTACATAAAGATGGATGGGCGATGCTTTCAAAGGGTCCTTGGCAGGGAGTGCCACCAGAAGCCAGAGATTTGGGTGGCCATTTGGCTTTCAGATGCCCCAGCAAATTTGAAAACTTAGGAACACAGGAAGCTGTCATAGCCGAGCAGGATTTGTCCATGTGGCCTAGTAGCACCTACACTAACTGGCAGTAGCTCTGCAGGATATCAGGCAGAGCTTTTTCACTTTGTCTATCTTCCCCCATTCCTTTTAGCCTGCCATACCCTTTCAGCTAGGGACGCGGGTGGCGCTGTGGTCTAAACCACTGAGCCAAGGGCTTGCCGATCGGAAGGTTGGCGGTTTGAATCCCTGCGACGGGGTGAGCTCCTGCTGTTCGGTCCCAGCTCCTGCCAGCCTAGCAGTTCGAAAGCACGTCAAAGTGCAAGTAGATAAATAGGTATCGCTCCAGCGGGAAGGTAAACGGAGTTTCCGTGCGCTGCTCTGGTTCGCCAGAAGCGGCTTAGTCATGCTGGCCACATGACCCGGAAGCTGTATACCAGCTCCCTCGGCCAATAAAGCGAGATGAGTGCCGCAACCCCCGAGTCGTCCACGACTGGAGTTAATGGTCAGAGGTCCCTTTACCTTTACTCTTTCAGCTACCTGAACTTTGGAAATACGGTACTTTGGATCTCAGCTGGTGTTGACTGTCTACTGGGGTTTTGAGATGGATGTGGAGTAAATGGGTGGTGTGCCACTAGGATTTAATAACTCACTGGGGCAGAGGTAATGTGTCCAGTAGGTCCAAGACTCCTTCCCCATGAGTGAGAGTCTATGGGCAATATAAGACAGATAGGGCACCGTTTCATATTTTGATTCAGGTGCAAAATTGTCCTGATTCCAAATTTGAATATGATGTCATTATTAGCACAGGCATTAGCTGGGTGATGCTGAGGCCCTCTAATTCCCCACCTCCCCCAAAACATGCTAGTTTATTTTGGTATCTTTCCTTTCCTGTTCCAAAATGCCACATCATGTAATAGGAGCTGGCATGTGACTTTCAGATTATGGCTATTTTATTCTGTTTGTTGAATTTATACACCACCCTGTATCTGGAGGTCTCAGGGTGGTTCGCAGAACAAAATCAAAATATAAAACTACAAAATATATAATCAAAATAAAAACAACCAGCCAATAACACACACCCCCCAAAAAAACCCCACATTTTAAAAGGGCATAGGATGTAAAATCAAATCAAATAAAATTAAAGGCCTGGTTAAAAAGGAATGTTTTTGCATAGCGCCAAAAGGTCTATAATGAAGGTGCCAGGCGAACTTCCCTGGGGAGAGCATTCCACAGATGGGGAGCCACTGCAGAGAAGTGTTCCCACCCTCCGTTCCTCTTGAGGAGGCGGCACATGAAGGAGGGCCTCAGAAGATGATATCAGGGTCCAGGGAAGGTTCATATGGAAAGAGGCGTTCCTTGAGGAATTGCGGTCCTGAGCCGTTTAAGGCTTTATAATCAGGTCTCTGCTGCTTTTTCGCAGCTCCACAAAATGCAATCCGGAATCTGTACAAAATTGGCAAGTCCATGATGATCACTGCAGCTCAAGTAGTAGTAGCAAGACCTGCTGAACCAGAGCTGCCATGTCATGCCCTGCAAACCATCAGCCAGAAGCTAGTGGGGTTTTTTTTTGTTTGTTATTTATTTGGTACAAGACTAATTTTTTTTTTAAAAGGCCAAAGACACCATCCATTTTAGGAGTCTGTGAAAACAGTAAACTCCAACAAACTTTATCTTACGCGTACATCAGTGGAAAAATAGTGCAGAAAAACAAAACAAAAACAAAAAAGAATGTTAGAAACTTGTGGACAGGCTGTGAAGAAAAGACAACAGAAGTCCTGAAACACACACAGGTTCATACTGGAGTGAAGAGGCCAAGAATGTAGTGTGTCAGTGGATCTCAGTACTTTATATTAATCACAGCACCAACAATTTATTATAAGCATGCAGAAAGGCAGGCAGGCAGGCAGACAGAAAGAAAGAGACACGTGAGAGAGATCTCTGAATGGAGCAGAGCATATAATTGAATTTGGAGAAGGAAA
Organism: Podarcis bocagei; assembly: GCF_964188305.1. Classification (NCBI taxonomy): domain Eukaryota; kingdom Metazoa; phylum Chordata; class Lepidosauria; order Squamata; family Lacertidae; genus Podarcis; species Podarcis bocagei. The sequence goes on from NC_138125.1 coordinate 118,003,422, forward strand.
TGAAGCACTCTGAATTTTAGCTGCTATATAAAGATGGTGGGAAGCCTATCCAGACAATAATAAGCAAGGTTTCTGGCAGTAGTCAAGCTGTGAAATAGCTGTATGCAAGTTGGACTTGCAGCGAAGTTCTTGCTGCACATCCTCACCTGAAGGGTATGTTCCTGTTGGTTCCAGCCAGCCATGTCTTCCTGTGGGATACTCCATTCTACCTTCTCCCCTGTTTTCTTCTGTTCTTTCTTCCAAACTGGCACTCAATTGTGCATGCTCAATCTTCATTGGGTTGGGCTGTTTTGTTGTTGTTGCTACTTGTTTCATTAATTTTAAAAAATGTGTGTTATTTTACTTCTGCGGTTGGGAGGGACAGAAGAGTGTGATTTCTCTCACCTTGCTGTGCATTACCTTTACACACAGTGAAGCTCCTCCAAGCAAGCCCTGTGACTACCAAATGAAAGCATCCTAACAGGAACTAAATATAGCCGAAAAGATTTGACCAGAAAACAAAGTTGTGCATGCCTGCGTGTAAAAACTGTATTTATTGAACACTTACATTTTAAAAGAAAGCTTCTTCTTTTTTTAACATTTTTATAAAAGTGCTCCATGGCCAAGACATGATATACCAAGTTTATCCCAAAGTGAATACAAAAACAAAGAATTTACATTTCAAAACACTAACAACTTTGGGCTCAATTCGTCAGAAATTTCTGTGCAAACCTTGCTGAAATTTAAGCTGCAAGGACAGCCTGTGCAAGAAAGGTTTCTGACAAACTGGGCCCAAAATGTATGGTAGGTGGTGGCTAAGTTACATGGTTCATTCTCTGGTTCAGAGTGTGTTTCTCGGCTCAATTAGAAATGAATTCGTATTTGTCATTCAAGTTAACTGAGAGGAGAATATTGCTGTACAAGTATGCTCTTCTGAAGTTATTGGGCTCACAATGATAAAAGCCACCCTCCCCCTTTGGTATAAATAGATCATAAATAAATGTACAGCTGCAGCTATGAATACGTTACAACAGCATCTCAAGAGCATATTTTAGAAACTGGAGCTAAAATAACACTTTGGTAAAAAGACACATCAAGGATATCTTGCAGTTTAGCGAAAAGGAGGGGCAGAATCCAGCCAAAGTCAAGTATTTCTTAGTCCCATGTGCTTTACATACTCTTCAACTGAAATCAAGTGCACACTTTGGGTTGGATCATGTCCCACGATTTTTAAAAAACAATGCTATTTAGTAATGGAACACACCTCAGCAACGATTAAGCACATCTCACCCCCCAACCCCACCCCAGTATTGACAAGGAGGCATTTTGTGGTGCAAAAAGGAATAAATACATCAAAACGTTAAAATACTTTTACCCCATGTATAATGCCTCGGAAATCAGATAATTTATATGACTATTTAGAAAAATACTTCACATCTAACACTTTTTTTAATTGGCTAGACTTTGGGTGCAAGCCAGAGAAATGCAGGTGTTCTGAGTCCAAGAAAAGAAAAGGCACAGGAAAGGAACAGGAAAGGAAAGAGAAAAGGATGGAATTTAAGAATTTAGAGCAAGATTCTGCCAAACCTAAGCAAGCTACAATCTCATTGGTTTCATTCTCATTAAAACCAAGAGGGCTTCAGAGGGCTTAATTTTGGCTGGAACATGCCCTGAGACTATACTCAAGTGTCACTAATTCCAACCAGACGGAAGAGATCCAAGTTGCAGAGATTATGCCCTTATGTACACCACGGTTTTTAAGAAGGGGAAAATATTAAATTACCAATAAACCATGTTTTAGGAATACCATCTCAGTCTAAATGTGAGAAAAAGCATCCCCTGGCATGAAAGGTGCAACCACGAGCCATCATCATAATAATAATAATAATAATAATAATAATAATAATAATAATAATAATAATACGGTAGCACTGCCACTCAATTCAATAGGAAGTGAACTGTGTGCAAGAATAGGATATTGTACCAGCAAAGCAACAATGTGTTCAAGTGAGCAGTCCGGTCTATGGCACAAGTTTTCCCTATCCCAATGTAAAACTTTTTTTTTGTCAAGGCTCTAAACAACCATCACACTTTGTAAAAAGGAGGGCTACATTTGTAAAGGTACATTACCTATCCGTCGAACCATAATTTGTTTCAAAAATGCACAAACTGAAGGTTGTAGGAAAATATTCTTGCAAATAAACTATATAAAGATAAAATACGCTTTGAAGTTAGTTTTTACATTATTCTATAAAGTGCAGAGAAATCCTTCACACAGGGAACGAACTACCCCCTACGACAACAGGAGAAGTACAGCAGCTTTTGCATAGCATTACTTAGAGAAAGGTGATTCCCTTCAGTTCTTCAGGATGTAGGCGGTAGAGTCTCTTCGCGTTCTGATTGTTTCTTTGACACCAACAGGGCTGTGTCAGAAATGGTTGAAGGCGCCAAGTCTCCATTGAGAGTATGCCTGGAAGAGTATGCTGGTCCTACAAAGAGACAGATCGGGGTTTGTTTTCAACTGTGCCTTGGAAAATGTTGCATTTAGTCATTTCGGCTTGATGGCACACAAATGTTGTGCTCCATCCTATCCAATGTGCTCAGCACAGAACTATAGGGTGGGAAGAGATCAACATATGGCTGAAAGAAGCTTCTTAACCTCCCTTCATCTCTCCCTGCTGGACCTTGACAAGCTGGGTGCCTTATATAAAGTTAGACTATTTGACTATCCAGCCCAGCCTTGTCGACCCTGATTGACTCTTCAGATGTCCTTTTCCACACCTCCAAATGGGGCATGGCATAAAGAGAAAGGATCTAAGTTCGGCCCAGTAAAAATATACAGGTATGATTTCAATTCTTAAAAATTATTTGCACTCTATCTGGGGCTACTTTGAAAGTGACTTGGAAACTACAACTAATCCAGAACGTGGCCGCTAGACTGGTGACCGGGAGCAGGCACCAGGATCAAATAACACCGGTCCTAAACGATCCACATTGATTCCCAGTATGTTTCCAAGCACAATTCAAGGTGTTGGTGCTGACCTTTAAAAGCCTTGTCCCTGTATAATTGAAGGAACATCTCCACCCCCATCGTCCAGCCCAGACACTGAGATCCAGCTCTGAGGGTCTTCTGGTGGTTCCCTCGTTGTGAGATGTGATGTGACAGGGAACCAGGCTTCTTGGTAGTGGTGCCCTCTCATCAGATGTCAAGGAGATTAATAACTATACAACTTTTAGAAGACATCTGAAGGCAGCTCTGTATAAGGAAGTTTTTAATGTTCAATGTCTTATTGTGTTATTCTATCAGCTGAAAGCTGCCCAGAGTGGCTGGGGGAAACCCAGTCAGATGGGCAGAGTACAAATAATAAATGTATTATTATTATTACTAATATGAAAAAGTCTAGAGCAAGTCTCCCAAAGAAGCATGAACTAGTGCCAAACCTATTTCCATCAAGCACCAAATGATGAATACGGATATTTAGATACCCCAAATCTCTGAATTTAATTTGTGCTATGTGTGCGCAGAGCAATCACTTGCAGGCAGCACATGTATGTTTAAATGGCCACATTTCCCTATGAGAAAAACAGATGTGATCATCATTCCTGTATTTATGGCGAAGAAACTCACTCCTATAAACTAACATGCACTTCACAATGGGCAGCAGCATGCCTGTGCTTTGCCATTTTAAAAGTCTCCTACTTTTTCATACCTATGTTCAAAAAGTATAGATGGAGTCTACATGGAGGCTCTTGAATGTGCCAAAAGGCAAGCTGCAAACTCCTTGAGCACCCAGCTTGGCTGGGGCAATGCAGGAGACTACGTTGCTCATTGCTGTAGCTGAATTGTTATAGGATAGATAATGGCCGTGGAGTCTTCTATCTCAAAGCAGAACAAGAATCCAACTGAAGCACAAAGATAGTAGAATGCACATGGGTACACCAGAACTTACTGTCTATATCATCAGGGGGAACATCTACAGAAGGTTCTGGATCTAAGACTGTCCTTCTCCACCTTTGGGATAACCGGTGAGAGGATGAATTTGGTTCTTTTACAGAGTGACTGCTCCTGCAAATGAAATAGCATTGCACATTTCATTACGTGTCCTTAACACCCAAAGTTCTCTCCAGCTCATCTCACTTAATTTTTAAAATGGTCTTTGTTTGGTACACTTTCCTGAAGTAAGGTACCAAAAAAGTTTAGAGAGAGACAGGAGTTCTGTACATGGAAGGGATCTGCATGAGCATCTACTCACAAGAGAAGACCATCTTGTGTCACGTACTTGTGCTCTTTCTGAGAATCTCCTGCATGACAGGGCCTTGGTAAGGATAAATGTATAAGAGGCATGGGCAGGGCTTTGTGTTAAATCAGGAATGGCTGGTGGTGCTGCAGCATTTGATTTTAAAAGAAAACATATGCCCCAGATTCAGTGCCCAAGGTGATTCAAAGAAAATTAAACAGAAAGCAACCCAATGAAGTTAAAACAATGCAAAACAATTTCTTGAATAGGCAGGCAAACAATCCAAATTCAACCCCCCAAAATCAACTAAATAATAGTCGTGGGGTTGGATCCGGATTTGCCCTTTGGGGAAATAAAGAGCTCTTTCCGTTAGTGTAAGCGAGTGAGATCCAGCAGAGGCTCTCACTGAAAGAAGCAGAAGGCCATTTCTCCCTTCCCTCTGAAATCCCCACAGTGCCACCTCTCCCATTTGTTCTGCAGGGTCCTTAACCCTCTGAAACATGTTTTTTTTTGGGGGGGGGAGGATAGGGAAAAACAAATGAACAAAAAACCCCTCTCCTGTCCTTCCCTTTCTTTCATCGAGCGCAGCACTGTTGCAATGTGCCTAGTTAGCTGGTGACCAAGAGTTGAAGGCCCAGGCTCAGAAAAACACCTATACAGAGGATAGCTGCGAGGATAAAACTGGGAGTGAGAGGACCATGTATGCCACCTCTGGCTTCTTGGAGAAAAAAGGCATTATCTAAAAGAAATATAAATATATAAACAAGAGCTGTAACCAAGGCTGGTTCTTGGCTACAACTGGTGGTTAGTGAGAACAGAACTTAAACACAAGTCCTGGTTCAGATGACATGCTATGCCAAACCTTGGTTTAGTGTGACAAAGCAGTAAATAAAAAGTACCGGAGAGAAGCATGCCATCTGTCAGCTCCAGGAACCTGCATATTTGTGCCCGTCATGCAAAGAAGCTTTCTGTGGGTGGTATTCAACAATTAAATTTTACTCATAGTAGATCCATTGAAGTGAATGGACCTGACTTTGCCACGCTCATTCATTTCAATGGGTCTGGCTCTGAGTGAAACTTGGCTGAATACCATACTGCGAGTTTGGATTAACCAGGAAACAGATAACTGCTTTTTTATTTGAGACGATACGGGGCTTCATATAATAATAATGAAGAACCTTTCTATTTATTGGTTGGTTGGTTGGTTTCCAGACTTTAAAAAGTAATACGTTCACCATTTTGTACTTACCTCTCTGGATTACAAGTACCTGGGTGGCTAACAGAACGTTTCATCTAGAAAGTAATTTTAAAACAAAACAGGTTATTACATACTTCCTAATTCTTTGTTGATTATCTGTATCTTAATGATGATGCTTTCTTTAATAAAGAAAAAATAAGGGATGGATTGGGTGGGTGTTTGTTTTATTTTGAAGCAGGTAATTTTAAACATAGGATGCTGTCTCATATAGAGTCAGAATACTGGTCCATCTAGTTCAGTATTGCCTACACTGAACTGGCCAAACAATTAAACCCCTGTGTTGCAAACAATTATCAGTAATATCCAAGGCAAGTTTACCAAGTACAACAATGTGATGTCAATATAAACAATATAATCTATACACAACATTGAACAGTATGAAATATATGAAATATGCATCTGTACCAAATGTACAGAAATCTTATAAATCTCTGAAAGTCACAAATTATGCACTCTTGATGGATTCTCTTGGAAACATAGAACCAAATAAACGTAACTGTACATTTGGTTTTGCAGTTTTTCCTTGGATATTACTACAATGAACTAGCAGCAGCTTTCCTGGGATTCAAACAGGAAGTTGCCCAGCCCTACTTATTTATTTCATAAAATTTATAAACCTCTTGATTGCAAAAAAAACCACAACAACCCCAAACCCTCAAAGCAGTGAATATGTTGAGGACTGGACCAGGGTGCAACCTCCTGTGTACAACAAAGCAGATGTTCTATCATGGCCTCCCCTTTTGGAGGAAGGGCAACGTTAAAAACAGAAACACATAAAATAAAACAATAAACATAGATCCATTGTGGCCAGGTGGTTAGAGAGTGCTAACTAAGGCTGCGTGGTGGGGTGGCCAGAGTTCAAATTCCCATTCAACCACAAAGCTCCATGGGTAATTTTGGGCTCTTGGCCTACCCCACAGAGTAGTTGTGAGGATAAAACAGGGAGGAGCCATGTAGGCCGCCCCAGAGCTCCTCAGAGGGAAGGCTGGAGAAAAATGACAAACGTATTTCACTCACAAATAAATCCCGCTGACTTTATTGGGCACTGAAAGGCCTCACTGACTACCCCAAAACATATCCAAGTTTGCTTCCACACACACATGCAGCCAGGCATTTGCAGACACTTAAAAATGTAAACACTTGCCGTATTTTTTGCTCTATAAGAATCACTTTTCCCCTCCTAAAATGGGAAATGTGTGTGCATCTTATGGAGCGAATGCAGGCTGCGCAGCTATCCCAGAAGCCAGAACAGCAAGAGGGATCGCTGCTTTCGCTGCACATCGATCCCTCTTGTTGTTCTGGCTTCTGAGATTCAGAATATTTTTTCTCTTGTTTTCCTCCTCCAAAAACTAGGTGCGTCTTATGGTCTGGTGCGTCTTATAGAGCGGCGAAAAATACGGTATTTATTGGTGAGGATCGCAGCCATAATTACTCTTGAGAGAGGATCAACTCTTGAGAGAGGATCAACTTGGGGAAAGCAGACTATGGCAGTCTGGGGGAACCTATCCTTTTGAAAACCATCCTACCACCATACTCTCTCAAATTCTCTCCAGTCTGGGGGGGGGGGAGAGAGAGAGAGATTAAAAAATGTCCAACCATTTGCACAGGTGAAGGCGACACAGGAGAAACTAAAGGATCCGGATGAGGCAACTGAAACATCTCTGGCTTGAACTTGGCATTTGCTATTTTCACACATTCTTCGAGGGTCGTGATAAACGTGTCACAGGTAGCGCTGAGCAAGGAGGACGCTTCGTTCATATTCTGGAAACACGGGAAGCAATTGAGAAAGGTGAATTCACTTAACATTTGTGGCCTGATAAAAGCTTTTTGGTGAAACAAGAGACGCTGGCTGGGCAACACGTCAACTCTTTAATGAACTGCAAGCTTGTGTAGCATTCTTCTTGGCTTGTATTTTAGACTGACTCTGATGAACATTCAGCATTTGGGTAAAGCATTATCCTTGACTACTGGCAATGCTGCCTGGGGCTGATGGTGTCCCAACAGCCTCTGAAGGGGCCACAGATTTAATATCCCTGCTGTAAAGGCAGACAGAGATATAAAAGTAGGCCAAAACTCCGCTGGCGTTTCTGCTGTGGTGTAACAATTTTCTCTGGTGCAACGGAAGGATGAGCATTTTCATTTGCGAATGCCAAGGACCTGAAATTCCTGCTAACCAGGGTGGATAAAAAATAAATAAATCGGATTTTAAAAATTTAAATCGGATTTTTAAAATAAAATGCTTTTGAAGGAAAAATCTTTCTAGTTTTCTATTTAAGTTACATGCAAGTCGAAAGACTATTCATCAGGAAATAAGGATCTGTTTAAGTTTTTCATGTGTACTCAGTCTAATTATTTTTTTTTAAAAAAGATATTTAACCACAACAGTTAACAAACATGGATATACATGCTATAATGTTATTGTTTTAGTTAAACAAATTGTTTAAATTGTTCTTAAGGGAATGTTTATTTTTCTCCTTCCAATAAAGTACAGCAGAAAAGCTGTCCAAATATAAAGTTAACTTATTAAACCTCACAATAATTTCATAATTATCGCTGTATGTATTTCAAATAGTATAACCAAATCAGTAATTTTTGATATAACTGTAAAAACTACTCTGAAAATTGATTGTTCCAAAAATAAAGCCCTCATCTGATTGTAAATATTAAGATGATACCAGCAAGAATGAGTCTTTCTGTAAAAAAAAAAAAAATTAAATCAAGTCTTACTGACTAGTGATTTAAAGTGTGATTTAAATCAAATCCAACCTGCTGCTAAGTGTGCAGTCCTATACAAGTCTACTCAGAAGCAATCTCTCTTGAGTTCAGTGGGACTTGCTCCCAGGCAAATGGGTACAGGACTGCAGTTTCACACCCACTGTTTCAACAATCCGGTGCTGTTTCCCTATTTTCACCTAATGCCATTTTACCAATTGTTGCTGCTCTTTCTGCTTGTTTTTTGCCTGCCTTTTGCAATTAAGTTTTCTACTATTTATTTTGCTGTTTCATATTGATCTCTGTGGGTAATTTTATTTGTGCAGGCCCCTTTCAGTAGACCTGGAGATGAAAGAGTGATGTGTTTTTTATATTTATCTAAACATTTACATGCTGCCCCATAACAAAGTTCTGTGGGTGACTCACAATAAGTAAGTAAAAAAACAATCTGAATAGGAAGTCATAAAATCAAAAGCAACCTAAATACAACAGGAAAACAAAAACACACCAACAACTCCAATGTTAAAAACACAGTTTTAAAAACATGAGAAGACCAGACTAAATAGGCCATTTAATATATAGATAAACCAAAAGTAATTATTGAAACTAAAGAGTTGTATTTGGGCCCTACTGGACAAAGTAGTGGGTCCACCTTAATGCTGATGCTTCTCCTCCCAATCCAAAACAAATAATATTAATTTAAAAAATGATCCGATACCTCAATGCTGGGTGACAGGTGATTTTCATCATGGTGAACGTATTCTTGGATTGTATGGACCTGCTGCATTAGAAGGTCGCAGTAGAGACGAAGCTCAGACATTTTGGTTTTCAGAGATTCATTGGTTTCATTAACTTCTGCAAGGACATTAGGAAGCAGAAACTTCACTGGTCAGGTATGTAATTTCCCATGACAAGTTTTAAGATGTAGGCATTTACAGTGGTACCTTGGTTCTCAAAACGCTGTGGTCTAAACCACAGAGCCTAGGGATTGCTGATCAGAAGGTCGGCGGTTCGAATCCCCACAACAGGGTGAGCTTCCGTTGCTCTGTCCCAGTTCCTGCCCACCTAGCAGTTCGAAAGCACGTCAAGTGCAAGTAGATAAATAGGTACCGCTCCGGCGGGAAGGTAAACAGCGTTTCCATGCACTGCTCTGGTTTCGCCAGAAGCGGCTTAGTCATGCTGGCCACATGACCCGGAAGCTGTATGCCGGCTCCCTCGGCCAATAAAGCAAGATGAGCACCACAACCCCAGAGTCGTTCGTGACTGGACTTAACTGTCAGGGGTCCTTTACCTTTACAGTGATTATTGCTTTCATTTTATGGCGCAAAGGTCTCATTATATAGTAAGATTCATGTTAAATTGCAGTTTTAGGGGTTGTTTTTAAAAGTCTGGAACAGATTAATCCGTTTTGCATTACTTTCTATGGGAAAGCGCGCCTTGGTTTTGGAATGCTTTGGTTTTGGAACGGACTAAGTTTGAGAACCAAGGTACCACTGTATATTCCTTTAAACAAAAGGAATGTCTGACTTTTATTATTAGTAGTAGTAGTAGTTACATTTGTTAGTCGCTTTATACAACAACAACAACAACAAATGTCTCCAAGTGACTTAAGATAAAATACAAACAGGAGCCAGGGCCAATGAGCCAACTAATTTTTGCTCTGTCCCCATCCTCCTCCTATGATGGCAACACTGAGACTAAGGAGAAGGAAGCTGGTCGCCAGGACCACTGTCTAGACTGGATGTAAATAAGAAGATAGGCAGGTAAGGGTTGGCTAAGGGCAGACTGAGGTAGCTGGGGCAGGGCCCTATCCGTCCTAACAGACCAGCCTCCACACACTGTGAGCAGGGCCCATCTAGTCTTTTAATATCTCTAGGGTGCTTAGAAAATACTATGGGCATTGCTAGCATTAAGAAATAATAATGTAAGGAGCTGTAAACCTCAAAACCCCTCAAAAGTGTGCCACCTACTGCTATAAATAATTACTTTACATTTGCTGGGCATTTGACCGATAACTACAATAGTTAAAAACCAGGTGTTTTTAATAGGTTGCTTTTTCTTTTTATAAAAAAGAAAGTATGAGTACCTTTTTCTTTTTTTGTTCTGGTGTCTGCCAAACAGGCTTTCGAGCTCCCCAGAGCTACCAGCCACCGCTGTCGTTCAGCTGCATTAACGGCTTTCATGTAGAAATGCTGCTCCCCTGGGATGATTAACTCCATCCTGGTGCTGTCGGTCGGATGAACTTGCGACAGGGGCGAGATAAATTAGAAGAACAGATTTTTCAAAGACTGCCTGGAATTACAGAGTTAGTACTTCCCAGTTACGACTGTCCTACTTCTAATATCTTGCCACTGTGATCCATGCGACGGTCACCTCCAGGCTTGATTATAGTAACACGCTCTACACGGGGCTGCCCTTGAAGCTGACCCAGAAACTCCAGCGGGTGCAGAATGCTGCGACGAGACTCCTTAAGGAGTCCTCGCCATGGGATCACATTCACCCGGTGCTATACCAGCTGCACTGGCTCCTGGTGGAGTACAGGATCAGGTTTAAGGTGCTGGTTTTAACGTTTAAAGCCCTCTACGGCCTAGGACCCTCGTACCTACAGGGCCGCCTCTCCTGGTATGCCCCACGGAGGACCTTATGGTCAGCAAATAATAACATTTTATAGGTCCCGAGCCTCAAGATTAGACCCGGCCAGGTGGAACACTCTGTCACAAGAGACCAGGGCCCTGCAGGATTTGACATCTTTCCACAGGGCCTGCAAGACGGAGCTGTTCCGCCAGGCCTTTGATTAGGGTTCAGTCTGACTCCCTCTCCCCTTTCATAAGAACTTGCATGAAAGTGGCCTCCCAATTTTTCTCACAGGCTCATATAAGCTCAGCACAAACAGTTGGGCCTGGTGAGCATTTCAGATCCCCAACCCTAATCTGCGGGTTGCCATCTGATTGGATTTTATTCTGATCCTGATCTGATTTTAGGATGTATTTTAATTGATTGCCTGATTTTATGTTAATGTGTTATACATTTGATGTTAGCCGCTCTGAGTCTGGTTTTGGCTGGGGAGGGCCAAAATCAATATTATTATTATTATTATTATTATTATTATTATTATTATTATTATTATTATTATTATTATTATCATCGTCGTTGTTGTTGTTATTATTATTGTTATTATTATTATCATCTAGTATATCAATCCAGCATACTGTTCTCACAGCAGCCAACCAGATTCCTTTGAGGAAATCTGCAAGCAAAACCTGAGCACAACAGGGCTCTCCCCATGGGCAATTCCAAGCAATTGCCTCTGACAGTGGAGGTAGAATATAGCCATTGGGTGGAATTCAATGTTGCACTCTTCCAATCCCATGTAGATAGCTCAGTTGGTTACAGCATGGCGCTGGTAACACCAAGGTTGCAGGTTTGAACCACAGGGTCCCTTCCAACTCTACAGTTCTAGGATTCTATATCCCAATTGATCCAGCAGCACAAGCATTCCAGCCTGCCAGATGGAACAATACCCTCTCCCCTGCGCTATTCTGGGGGGTTCTCCCACCCCAAAAGCCTATTTCAGGGGGCGTGGGGGTCAAAGAGGGGGAAAGCCCCATTGAAAAAGCAGAGGTCCATGCACAGGGTGGTTAGGTGAATCCTGCCCATTGCATATCCACTGTTAGTCATACTCAGCATAGACCCATTGAAATTAAGGGACCTGACTAATCTAGGTTCATGAATTCCAATGGTCTACTCTGAGTGGCACTACCACCAGATATAACCCACAGTTTTTCACCTGAGTTAAGGAAAATAAAGGCAGCAGAGCCTCTCTGGGTGATTCTGGAGAACAGCGGGGTGACATTGGGCAAGAAAGAGGAGGGAGGAAAACCCAAAAAAATGAAGGAGCAAAGGGAGAACCAGACCCTCAATTACTGGACCTGTGACTATATACAGTAATAACATTTGTACTTGTACTAGGCGTCAAGCTGATGCTTGAAATAATCGGCTTATTTTGCAAAGACTGCCTAGCAGGACTGGGCGATATATCCTCCAAAACTGGTTTGAAGTCCATATTGTGATACCGGTTTCAGAGTTTTTGACCTGGCAATATATTGCGAATCATTATGTGTGTGCGTGCGCGCAAAAATCACAATGTGGTAAAAACTGTGAAGCCAGCCAATGCCACTACACAGCTCCATCCTTATTTCAGAAATTGTGATATATCGGTATATTACGATGTTTAGCTGGCGATATATTGCAATACTGGAAACCAGATATCGCCCAGCCCTACTGCTCACGTTAGATACCTCAGCCTAGAAGGTAAGGAGAGTTTTCTTATTGAGAGAGCCTACCTTTGATTTCACACACTGCCATCTTTATGCTGCCTTTGCTGCCTTTGCAAACATCATCCTGCGAATCGTAGTAAGACAATATCCCGTTATCAAGAACAAACCAGCGAGGCTGCCAGCCTAGGGAAACAGTGCAAACAGACAAAAACAACATTAATCTGCTTTGTTTCAAAATGCAATTATCACACACAAGCAACAGCACCGTTCCTCAGCTTAGACCCTTAGTTGTAAGCAAGATTTAAGTCTGTTTATGTAATGTTCAAAATCAAAACAGACACACACATTAATAACATACAAATACAAATCGACATTTCCCAGACGACTGTATCTTTGCCAGCTCTGTCAAAGTCCCGTACTATATTTAAAAACTCATGAAATAATTAATGCTATTTGACTAAGTTATAGTGAGAGAAGATCCACTGAAATCAGTGGACAAGTTACATACCGACCAACTTAAATCCACGGATTTATTTGAGTCTACCCTGAAAATGACTTAGTTAGTTAAGGTAGTGGGGAACCCTTTGCCCTCCAAATGTCGCTGAACTAAACTCCCATCATCTACAGAAAGCATGGCCAGGGATGCTGGGAGTTGAAGTTAAGCAATACCGGGGGTGGGGATATATTGGGTACCAACCAGCACTTTTGGTTGTTCAGATACTATCAGTAAGATGTAAGAACATAATGATAAAATTCAGTTTAGTCGCTATTCTGTGGGCTACTGTGCTGGCACAGCAGCGCAAATCAGGATGAAGGCACCAAACACCAGTACAAGTGGGATTTTTTTTAATGTTTGGTGTTTTATTATGTTTTTATATGTGCTGGAAGCAACCCAGAGTGGCTGAGGCAACCCAACCAAATGGGCAGGGTATAAATATAATTGTTATTATTATTATTATTTGGTGTCCTGGGCTTGTAACTGCTCCTGTCTCCAACATGCACAAAGTTACTAGCATGGCACTGGTAACGGCAGTCAAGGGAAGAAGTTGGGCAATGGTCCCCCAATGTAGCTCTAATGAACAAAGCTGTGGAATCTGTTTAGATCTGCATTTGGAGTGGGGAGTGGAATTGGCATATACAGTGGAACTTAATCTGTTCTGGGAACCCGTTCGACTCCCGAATCCGTTCGCAAACCAAGGAGCAACTTCCGATTGGCTGCAGGAGCTTCCTGCATTCAAGCGGAAGCTGCGTCGGATGTCCAGCTTCCAAAAAACGTTCGCAAACTGGAACACTTACTTCCGGGTTTGCATCGTTCGGGGGCCGATTTGCTCGGGAACTAAGCCATTCGGGAACCAAGGTTTGACTGTACACAAGCAGGAAGCCTTGTTTGGATGAAAACTGAACCAGTTTAATCAGCAGACTAATTAATGTGTTCATTTATCAATGGGAGGAAAAAATTTAATCAATAGGGCACACTTTGGGGTGTGTGTCTCTTTTTATTCCGACATGCAAAAATGCCACCCTGTGTTGAAAATACAATATTTAATGTGTACTGTATTTTTTTTAAGTGATTTATCATGAGACATAGATCTGTAATTAGTAGACAACCCTAGCAATATGCTGAAGTCCCTGATCACAAATGCAGAGAGTGGAGGGACAGAATCTGAGTGTGTCCTTTTCCCCCACTGGCAAGGGGCAGGTAGTTGAGTACTGTAGTGCTTTAAACAACAAAAAGATCAAGAGGGAGATGTAAAGGATGCTTACTGTGTAGATTTCACAGCTCTGTGCCTGTTAATTCATGCACAACAAAGCTGATAAGGAAAAAGGATAGCTCACATTTACCAGCTGCTTTTAGGAGCATATGAGATTAAATCTGTAAGTGCATTTAAAGCACTAAGCCGACACATCTGCCTCGCAAGTCACTGATATCTCCACCTAAAGGAAGGCTCTATGAATCTGGTATGACAGCCTGTCTGAACAATACAATGCTACAAGTGTACATTTGGCACTGGAGGAGAAAATGCACCGTTACTACAAGGAAACCCAATCTTATAAGCAAGAACTGTCTGCATTACAGCCGAGTGTTTTGTCCGCCATGTGTTCCAACCAGTCAAGATCTATTCATGGGAACAATGACATTCCTGAAGGAAAGCACATAGGTGAGTATCACTACAGATCATAAAAAACCCTAAATCTGGTGCACGCCACAGCACAACAGACACTATTTCCCAGTGGAGTGTTTTTTGCCACCTGCAAATGTGCTTTGGTCAAAACGGTATGAGGAAATATGATAAAGAATGTATGGGTTAATGATCCAAGACAAATCAATTCGCAAGTTCAAAAAGACAGACCTTGCTATCTAAGCCTATTGCAGGAATTTGAACTTGATTCAAGTTGAGCAGAATGAGAAAGGAACTGCAGAATTAAACAAACCAATCAATCAATCAATCTTTATTACGGTCCAGAGACCCAAGAAATCATTACAAATCAATACACAATTCATACAGCCTACCTCCAGGTTAATCAAGCATTTTGTTTAGAATATAGGGCTCATTTGTTCTTGCAACCACCGATAAAAACTTTGCCACTGCTAACGTTCTAGCATTTGTCCCGTCTTCCAGTAGGAACCTGACATAGTGAGCCTCTGATTTTCCCGGGAAAGGTACCAGCAAGGGTATTAAACAAAGTCAGTGGTGCTGCAGTTAAGGTAGAGACCCGATGAAGCAGCTTATGGGATCTGCTGCAATGGAACAAAACAGCCCTGTTGTTCTGGCAAGTAAGAAAGCCTTTTCAACAAAATAAAAGGAAACAGCATCCTTTGCTGTCCCAGTGGCCAGCCCTGTAAAATGAGAGAACAAACTGGGACGAATGAATAAATCAAATAAAATCCTCATGAGTTGGTGGAATTTATTCAATGATTCATTCTACTTGCCCTCTATTATCTATTATCTCTTTATGCTTTAAAGTGCAAATGTATTTTCAGCAAGTATTTCACTTGTATACTCCTTTAAATTAATAACCTACTCAAGAAAATTTCCGTAGTGTTCTCTCTTATCTCATTGCACAACGTTTGTACACCCAGTCCTTATCTAGCGAATGTTGGTTACAGACACAGCTTCTTCAGAAAGGCCCAAAAATTATTAAAGTAAAAAAATGAGAAGCTGAAACAGTGCTAGTAGAATATTAAATTTCTCCAGTATGATTTTTTTTAAAAAAACAACAACAACACCTCAGTATGTACCAGTTTGGGATTAACAGATCTATTTTCTGCCTCGGTCAATTTTGCATGTGTTTGTTCCATAGTCTGGCTCTGTCCATTTCTACATTAATCTGCAACTTTTTTCCATTCAGAAATTAATATTTAAATGTGTATTTTAAATATGCACTTAAGTATGTACCTTATCACAATATGCATATTTAAATACCTATTTTTATTTCAGTGTTACATTTCTAAATGTATTCTGTCCTAAAATATGCATTTTGATACGTTTTCCGGGAGGGAAAGTATATTGCAAAATTTGGAAATGTACAAAATCCCAAGGATAATTTATGGTGTGATCTGTGTATTAGCCTAGGAGTTCCAAACTACCTAGGTCAGTCTTCTTAACAAAATGCAGACCAACCAAAAACCTCCTCCGTCCCCTACTACCACTACTGTATTGTGTATAATTGGCATGTCTTGCATGGTTGTCGTGCCAGCGGGGATAGTTTAGTGGGTGGGTGGGTAGGGGCGTGGAGGCTGCAATGCGAATGGTCTTGCCTCCCACAAATCAAAACTGCAAGACCTGACCACCAGCCATCATTATCAGCAGAATCAATCATTCGTCTAGGTTTTCAGTCATGTATTGATATGACACACCAGCTGCAGCCAAAGTAATCGAGCATCACTGTATACATGCGTGAACATCTGTATGGCTGGCAGGCAGTCATAAGCCATTCCTTCCTAACCAATCTCCCCCAACCAGCTACTTCAGCAATCCTTGTTGCCTTGGAGCTTGCCTGTTTCATTATATTTTTGTATACATTTTTAAGTTGCATTTTTTAAAAAAAAATAATAATTCCATTTTTGAAAGCTACCCTGGAAATTTCAAGGAAGGGAAAGGTATAAAACGAACAAATAACAACTTGTGCTACTTTCTTCCCCTGCATTTCTGCCAAGCGATGGCTCCAACATCTTACTAGCATATGGTGACAAGGAGGGTCAAATATCTATTGTATTCTCAACATACCTGCACAGTAGGGGTTCTTTTTCATTCACATCTACTTGCTTCCTTGAACTGCCCCAAAGCTATCTTTGAATGTCAAGGTTCATCACCAGGGTCTTATTTGTTCAAATAGCACCATATGTGTGCCGGGGCTGCTTACAAAGAAGGAGAAAACAAGTCTACTCCAGGGGGCTTACAATCAATGGAAGTGGAGTGAAGTGGGGGAAAACATGAGATTATTTCTGTTAAGCTTAGTTCCTGCAGGGTATTGGCTCTATGGGGTTGTTCTGATAGCTCCATAGAACAAGTATATGAAATGTTGTCTGTCCTTTCAGACAAGATACCCTCTCTGTCTACATTCAACAGAGTTTGCTGTGGTCATGTGAAGTCTCTAAATTTGCTGAAGGGGCCTGGGTATAATTAAATGTCATATCATGCTAGAGATCAAATAGTGTCATGTTAGGAATTATGGCTGGGGCAACTCTACAAAATGCTTCTGAACCCTTTTACTGTAATTATTTTTCAACATTTCCTTCTGTTACTTCCCCCTCCCCCAGCGATGCAATGCAACTCCAAGCCCTCTTTTATCTGTCAGCAGCCATATCTGCCATTATCTCTGTGTGCAGCCTTATTTACTCAGCCAAGTTGCTAAATTTAAAGCAGGGAAGCTACTGTTAAAAGCACAGGCAAACAGAGTGCAACTTTAATTACACCTGCAGTCACCATATATATTTTGGGTAAGAGCTCTTGAGATAGGATGATAGATAATAAAAGAGGGAAGTTCTGGTGAGAACCTAGATGTGATGAAGGCAGCCAATTTGCCCTTTAATTGTCTCCTATGTTTGCATTTAAAATTGGCAAGTGAAACTTGGTAGGAACCAAGGTAGGGAACCTGTTTCGGCAGGAAAGCCACATTCCACTCAGGAGACACAAGCCGGTGCCCCAGGGCATAGCCATAGCAAAAAGTGGAGGAAGCAAAGAATGCAAACATCACCTCTGTACAGTAGATGAGCTCACTCATGTACCCTCAGCTACCCTCCATTCCGGGAAGCAAGAGGCATTGTCAGAGTTCAGGAACACATTCCAGCCAGGCAAGAGCACTCAAAGAGGGTGTGACCCAGGACCAGAAAGGGGTGCCTCTGGGAGGGAATGGATTGGCCAGGAAAGTCTCAGGGGCCAGACAGAGGAGCTTGGAGGGCCGCACCCAGCTCTCAGGCCCTTGGTTCCCCCACCCAAGTCATGGAGCAAAAGGGCAGCATTCAAAATTCGCCAGGCACATTTTGCACCTGACTATCGGCCACTTGCGACCAAGTGAAGCTCCCTGATGTCTCTGCCATCTGAAGGTGCATGCCTGGGGATCCTTGGATCTTGACTATTTTCACACACTAGCAACACATCCCGCTAAATTCAGCAAGTTATATTTTATCTGCACCATTAGAATGGATTTCAGGAACCCAAAAGTCATACTGAGAAATACGACTTTCGAGCTGTCTGGCAGAAACACGGCAACAAGGCATTCTGTTTTGGTGACTGTAGCCCTGATTTAAGGAGCCATTTGGCACCAAGCTTATATGAGTTTCTAACACTGCAAAATGGGCATATGAGGGAGCCCCCCCCTTTCCACACACAATCACCTCTCCTCTCCGCCCTGTGGGGCTGCCAACTATTTTATCCAGTCCAGCTCTAAGATTTCATTTCATTTCCCTTTTAATTTGCATACCGCCTTTCTATATTACTATACACATGGCGGCTTACAAGCTGAAGAAACAACAAAATAAACAGCAAAGATCGCACACCTAATAACAACCCGGTATGAAAAGAAACTCATGATGACTTAAAAACAAACGACTTCTATCAAATGAAGCAATATCCTATAACCCATTAGAAGACAATAAGGAAAGATGAGGTAAACTTGGGGGGGGGGGAGATGGATGCACACCCAGCCCCTATCCTGGAGGACTTTTGACAGGCAGCAAGGATTGTTTCCCACCCCACATTAAATGCCCATAGACTAGCATGTGTGGGAAGGGGTTCTCAGATTAGGGGGCTGGCAGCACTAGGCCAAACGCAGGAGCGCACGCTTTGAAGCGGCAGCCTCTTGCTTCCCCAGCCCTAGCCAAGCGCGCCTTCCATTCTGCCAGGCAGAAACCCGGTCCAAGCCGCCCGGCTGCCACCCTCAACCCGGAAGCCGGCGCCCGGGCTCCAGCAGCGTAGCCAGGGACGACGACGGAACAGCAGCAACGGGCGGGCGGCCCTCGCCCAGGTGCCCAGGACGCCCCTCACCTGTGATGTAATTGGTCCACTTGTACAGAACTCCTTCCATAGTTCAGCGGCGCGCTTCGCGCAGCATCCTGCTCGCCCTCCTCCGGAGAAAAGGCAGCAGGAACGGCGCGGGCCCTCTCTCCCCTTCGGCGCTCTCGAGCAAACGCGGCGGCGGCGGCGGCAACCGGCCCCGCTATGTACATGGACGGCTGGGTGGTTTAGCTTAGCGGGGGAGCAGCGGCAGCCGCCTTCGGGTCCGGCTGGCTTTGGGGGTGCTGCGCGGACTGGGTTGTACGGGCACGTGCGGCAGGAAGAGGAGCGGCGGAGTCATGCATTGCCTATGCACATCGCAGCCACTGGGGAAACAAAGCGGTTACCAAACCCTCTCGCACAGGCTGCGGCTGCCTCCCTCTTCTCCTCGCCGGCCTCTTTCTTTCTTTTTCTCCTTCCCCTTTTCCCCCTCCCCCCCACCTTTCTCGGGCCTTTGCGCTTGGTGCCATTGACCCCGACGTCTCATTTACTTCCTGGATGAAAGGGGCTGGTGGATGAAACAAAAACAAAAAAAGGAAGCTACGCGCACACGCATTTGGGCTGCTTGCCTCCACCGCCGGTCCGAAAACTCGAGCGCCACGTCTGCACTGCAGCCTTTGCCGGGCGTAATTAATATATATTATATAGATCTACCCTGCATATATGCGATCGCTCGCTCTGCGCATTGAGCACGGCGGCTTTCCACGTTTAAACACACCCGCTCGCCTTTCTATTCTGCCTGGCCCGCTCGCTGGGCATCCCGCTCGAGGCTGCAACCCTTATGCTCTCATCTGCTCGGAAGCAGCTCTCCAATGAGGGGACTGACTGGCGGGACTGAATTCCGAACAGGCACGCACAAGATCGGGCTCCGGCTTTTGTTTTTTAATTTGAAAAAAGCGTCTCCTTCGGCCTCCCCCACCTCGGGCGCAAAAACACCATCGCGCAGAGAAAAAACGCTGCAGCGACGCCGATTTGCAAACGTCGCGGGGGGACCGAGGAGGAGCTCCCCTTCCCGATTACAAATCTGCTATCTCTGCATCCACCTGAAATCCTGCCCACTTGGGCCATCCTTCCCCAAACGAATAGCTACCATCGCTCTGCCTAGATGGGGATGCGGGAGGAGACCTTCAGCTCCGGGGATTAAAGCGGCTCCGCGCCGTCGTGCCGCCCCCCGAAAGACCTACATGGGGAAGGCGGAGGAGGCAAAGCGGGCCAGCAGCGCAAGCGGGGCACATCCCGCGCCGCCCGCGCGTCCGCCGGAAGGAGGCGAGGCGAGACAGAGGCTGGAGCAGCCCAGTGCCGCGCCCCTCTCGGCTCCCGTGACGTCGAACAATGCCAGTGCCACGCAGCCCCGGCGAGCAGCGAGGCAGATCCCGCAGCCGCGATCTCGTGCTCCAGCAGCTATGCACTTCGCCGCGGGGATCTGTTTCTTCCTCCAGGCTTTCGCCCTCGTAACCCTCCCGGCGGACGGGCAGAAGAAGGAGGAGGGCGCCTCCGCCGACGAAGTTCAAATGGAAGTTGTGCACGTCCCCGAAAACTGCCATCCGAAGAGCAAGAAGGGGGACCTGCTGAATGCCCATTACGACGGGTACCTGGCCGGGGAGAAGTCCAAGTTCTATTGCAGGTAAGGCAATCCAGAGCTTGCTTTGGGACTCGGCGCACGCCGCCGGATATATAAAACACAAGGAAGCGGTACTTTGAACGCAAAAATAAAAGGTTTGGCAACCTGAATGTTGGGTTCCAAAGTCAATGTGAGTTGTGCCATGCAATTTATGAAGTAAAACTCAATGTCTTTAAGGGGGGGCGGTGTTATTCCAGCCTTGTACAATATCCTTCCTTGATCATCCGAAAATCACAGAAGTTTTCAGAATCGCTTGATAACATGTATGCATATGTTTTACATGTGCAGTATGTATGGGTCAGAGGGCCACCACCATTATTTTCTTCAGGCATGTGGAGAGTGGGTCATAGGCCCTAGTGGGTCAAAGGCCCCTAGATATATGCTATCTAGGCACGCATGCACGCACTACGGCCTATAACCCATCATTTGGAAAATGAAACCAACTTGGTTTAAGAAGGAATTTTGATCCTAGCTTATATGTGTGTGCAGTATTAGAAACTCAGATATACAGGGTGAGTCCTTTAAAAGAGGCTCCGTGGATACAGAGTACACATATTCCACGGGGCCTCTTTTAAGAGACTCGCCCTGTATAAGCTAGGTGCCAAATGCCTCCTTAAACCAAGGTTACAGTTGCCAAAATGCCATTTCTTGTGATGTGGGTGGTGCTGTGGTCTAAACGACTGAGCCTCTTCGGCTTGCTGATTTAAGGTTGGCGGTTTGAATCTGCTTGACGGACTGAGCTCCTGTTACTCTGCCCCAGCTCCTGCCCCAACCTAGGAGTTCAAAAGCATGCCAGTTCAAATAGGTACCGCCATGGCAGGAAGGTAAACGGCATTTCTGTGCACTCTGGTTTCCGTCACAGAGTCCCTTTGCGCCAGTAGTGGTTTAGTCATGCTGGCCGCATGACCCGGAGAGCTGTCTGTGGACAAACACTGGTTCCCTCGGCCTGAAAAGCGAGATGAGTGCTGCAACCCCATAGTCCAGGGGTCGTTTACCTTTACCTTTTTTCCATAAAGTCTTATTTTTCAAATGATGGACTGACTGTTTGATTATCAGTTAAACCTCTGGCTAGTTCAGATGACAACCTTGAGCTGGGTTTAAAACTTTGAGAACTTAATGAAGAAAATCACTTTATCCAGGGACAGCCCAGATAAATTGGCCTATTCCAACCTCTTTTTCTTAATGGTGACATGGGCCATTCATAACGTAAGAATATCCTTCACAACTGTAAGCACGGCAGTGGGGTGGCTTTGAAGATAAGCTACAACAGTTAGCTATAACGTTGTTCACCACTCAGGCTGCACGAAAAAGCATTTTTGTTCCTGCAATTCATTCTGATATAATTCTAAGGGATGTGGTATTAGTGTGTGAAAACCGTCCAGATCCAAGGGTCGCCAGGCATTTAAGTACAAATAAATGTTGACCAAAAATGATGTGCTTGTATACTGAACTTGGTTCTTAAACCTGTAAAATATTAAATGTCTCTCTCTCTCTCTTTTTAATATTTCTTCGTAGTCGAACACAAAACAACGGCCACCCAAAATGGTTTGTCCTTGGTGTCGGACAAGTAATTAAAGGTTTAGATATTGCAATGCTGAATATGTGTCCTGGAGAGAAACGGAAAGTGATCATACCTCCATCACTTGCCTATGGGAAGCAAGGCTATGGTAAAGCAAGGCTGCATGTTAAGGCGAATAGCCATTCTCTCTACTTTAGCTGTATTGCTTTAGCCTATAGAGAAGGAACTGGGATCTATCTATCTATCTATCTATCTATCTATCTATCACATTTCCAACCTCTTCCCTACTTGTTACTTATTCACTGGCATTTTGTAATGGCTGTAACCATTCAATTCAGTTCAGTTTTGTTGCTTTTGTACCTAGCTTTATGGTTCAGTTCAAGCATGTTGCCAATCCATTGTTTGTTTGATGACCAGAAGTAGCCCCACAGGTTTGTTTATAGCCTCCTTTTCCTCTCCTCTTACGTGCAGGTTTCTTCCTTTGCTTTCAGCATTTTCCTGACCCTAGTTTGTCCTGATGTTGAAATTGGCAACCTTTGGTTAGTACCTTGCCTTCATGAAACCACTGCTTGGATTGAGTTTCTAAATCCTGGTTAGCACTATCCATAGTTTGTCAGTTTGAACATCTTAATGAATTAGCAAAATCCAGGAACTGAGGAAGGGAACCCCATGTGCAAGGAGGGAACATTAAAGCTGCAGGGCTCTCCCAGTCCCTGCAAAGGTTTGGCTTTATGTCTGAACTGATCTTAATTTTAGACCCATACCAGAGTAATGTTGATCACTTATCTTCCCAGTCAGAGTGATGTTGACTAAGCCTTCACCATGACTCCAGTCCAGCTAAACTTAGTTGGAACTTGAGATAATTGTGACTGACTTGTCCAATGAGACTTAATCCCATCTAACGTTATTGGGCTGAAACCTTTGCCTTTTGAATCTTAGCTGGAACTGATGAATCTTTAAATATCCAGGTGCCCAGCTTTGACCTCACTGTGATTTGACATCTGACATGCACAATATCTCTGTAGGCCAACTTGTGATTCAAAGTCTGCTGAAGCGAGTAATAGATTTGACCATCATACCTCAACCAGATTTAACATACCTTGATTTCTCAATAGGTATTCTCGACGTGCAAAGATGCATTGCTTGTTTGCTGAATACTAACTGTGACTATCTTTTTTAGGCTGAACTTGAAGGAGGCCTTTCTTTCCACGTACAACACTCTTATATTCTTTCAGAGCATTGTTTGTGCATGCTGAGCAAGATGGCACTAGTTTTGAATGTCAAGAATGCATGTGGCTTTCTAGAACTTTTCACGGGTTTTCCTGTGGTATGTATTACTCTCAAAACTGCTTGCGCTTAAATCTTTTTCCTTTCTTTAGTTTAGCTACTAACTCTAGAAACCGAGCAGTTGTGTTGCTGAAGCATGTGTGAGGATTTCTACTAAACAATTTTAAGGGGGGGAAAGGTCTCTGGGCCCAGCACAAGGCAACTTGTGACCTATTGGACACACCAGGCCAGATACATATAATGATCACCCATACACAGAGATTCAGTTAAGTCTCCTATTGTTGCTTCCTGAGACATTTACACAAGGAACGTGTCTTATCAACCTGACAGGCTGGTGAGCTCTGTTCAGTGTAGGGGATCACACTGTCTTAGCCTCTACATAAAAGTTTCTAATTTCATTTTTATTTATTGTGAGTTCTGTATATGACGTTTGATCTCCCTTAGTTCTCGGAGAGGATATCTATTGCAGTATTTTGCTTTCAGTGCAGTATGTGGAAACTCAAAAATAAATTATAGGACCATCAGCAGATGCCTTATACACTGAGGCAGATCAATGTCCCATCTAACCCAGTATTATCTTCATTGACTGACAGCAACTTTGAAGGGTTTCAAGTAGGATACCTTCCCAGCCCTACCTGGACATGCCAGGGATTGAACCTACGACCTGCATGAAAAGCATGTCACTCTAGCACTAATCTTTTGTCTGAACTGCCATACTTTTAGTCTTCATCATTTTAGATGAGATCCCAAATTTTGTATTTGGCAGCTGCAAGTGCATGGCTTGCAAAATACTTGTTTCGGACTGACTTTGGAAGCTTTCTCCTTCATTACTGGTACCTGTCTGCCATTATCATTATGCTTTCTTTTTCAAAAGCTGCTAAACTTTGGTACAGTGGTACCTCGGTTTACGAACTTAATCCATTCCAGAAGTCCGTTCTTAAACCAAAGCCATTCTTAAACTGAGGCACGCTTTCTCTAATGAGGCCTCCTGCCGCCGGTGCCCTTCTACCGTTCAGCTTCCATTCGTAGACCGAGGTAAAGTTCGCAAACCACAACACTACTTCTGGTTTTGCGGAGTTCATATACCGAATAGTTCGTAAACAGGGCTGTTCTTAAACCGAGGTACCACTGTATCCCTTTTGATACAGGAAGATATTGTATCAAACCAGAAGATAAACATGGATTTCCTTTGAAGCCCATTTTCCTCCTTGAGGTGGAGAAACTTTTATCCCTGAAATCTTAACCTTGCCTACTCCAAAAATCGTATTTCAAGTTATGTTTTTTTTAGTGGAATGGCTGTTCATGCTTGATTGACTAGATAGCCATTTCATATTTATCAAGTAGCTTTCTGACATTCATGAGGAAAGTGCTGGCCTTAGTCCAATGTGGGGGCCCCTGAGTGAACTAGAGGGATGAAGTTCTCCCTGTGGTCTTCCCTGAAGCCTCGCCCAGCAAAGGCCAATTGGCAATGCCGATGGACAAAGGCAGGGCCTAGGCCAGGGGGTAGGCAACCTAAGCCCCAGGGGCCGGATGCGGCCCAATCACCTTCTCAATCCGGACCGTGGACGGTCCAGGAATCACTCTGTTTTTACATGAGTAAAATGTGTCCTTTTATTTACAATGCATCTCTGGGTTATTTGTAGGGCATAGGAATTCGTTCATGCCCCCCCCCCCAAAAAAAATATATAGTCCGGCCCACCACATGGTCTGAGGGATGGTGGACCGGCCCACGGCTGAAAAAGGTTGCTGACCCCTGCCCATGGCCATTGACTTGCCATCCCCCACCCCAGCCATTACTGATGGCTGAAGCACAGACCACATTTTTCAAGCAGCTTTCTGAAAATGACAAAACGAATCTGGTGGAACTGTTGTTGTTGTTTTTTGCGAGTAAGCAGTTTACTAGTTTAGAATGGCTTGCCAATATACTTAGGGCACAATCCACGTGGGAATACACCCCAAAAAAGAGTGTGTATAAGGGAACATCCAGTTGTATTTTGCCCCTAATAATCAGGAGGGCTGCCTCAAATTCAAAGTAGTCGAACCTGGCGAAGTATTTAAAAAACAAGTATTTATACGAGAGTCCATAATTTACACATTTCCAAATAACCATAAAAAATACTCCAGTTTGTGGTTAAGATGATCTGTCAGATGTGTGTGCACGGTTCCCAAAATGGTCTTGTTACATTTTTAGAACCTGCAAAGATTCCACCTAACGCAACACTGATCTTTGAGATTGAACTGTATGCAGTAACGCAAGGACCCCGCAGTGTTGAAGCATTTTCTCAAATGGACCTGGATAGTGACAAAAAACTCTCAAAACATGAGGTAACACGGGTCATATTCTGATGTTCCCCGTTATAGCATCTAAACCTAAATTAACACCATTTTCAATACGTAACAAATCTGTCGATTGTTGTTCCTTTAGATAGACCATTACCTGAAGAAGGAATTTGAAAGAGATGGCAAGAAACGCGACCCTTCTGTTCATCAAGATGTTTTGCTTGATATATTTAAAAAGAATGACCATGACGGAGACGGCTTCATATCTGCCAAGGAATATAACGTCTACCAACACGATGAACTATAACAGATCATTGCTTAAAAGTCTGTGTGGCAGGAATGGGGAATCTGCAGCCCTGCCAATGTTGTTGGACTTCTGCTCCCATCAGCCCAAATCAGCTTGGCCAGTGATCAGGGATGAGAGGGGATGCAGTCCAACAGCAGCTAGAAGGTCACAGGTTCCCCATCCCTGTCTGTTTTATGGACATTTGGATCCCAATTCAGCAGTTCCTCCCATGCGCACATGGAGCTTTCACAAGGACTTCCCCATGCCCTTCAGTGGAGGGGACAAGGCTTTGTTCACAGCATTACCCACTGCATTGAAGGTAGTAGGAAATCCTGCTATTTGAGCCCCAAATACACATTGAAGTGAAGATGTACCTGTGGAGCTGTCACTACATTTGTAACCAAGTACACAGCTTTTTGTGATTACACTCTTCAGCCCTGTTTGATTTCCCTGGGATTTGTCCATTAGATTAATGGCTTTAACCAAAATGGAATTTCTTTGTCACATAATATTTCGTGTATGTTGGTTGTGGGAAATTTTTTATACCTTTTTATCATGATTAAAAATGTTACTGAAATGATAGGGGTGGCTCCACATTCCTTGTAATTCTTATGAAATAATCTGAATTAAAGTTGTAAGAGTTAACGGGGAATTTACAGCTATGCCAAATATAGTGTTGTTGCTGATGAAGTAATTTCCCCTTTTTGTGTGTGTTTTCTCCAAATTGCCCCCCACCCCTGTGGCATCTTTACTCCCCTCATGGTTAACATTCATTCTGAAAATCTGTGGGAGCCATTTTTGGAGCAGATCCATAGTTGCCTTAATGGCACTGAAGCTCAGTTGCACATTTTCACTTAATGGCCTGATTCACACATAATGCTAGCCCATGGTTTGTTTAGCCAAAATATGGCTTATTGCAGTGTCCAAAAATTAGCCAAGTAGACTAAGCATGTGGGGTTCTTTGTCTGCTTTTTTGGCAACAAACCAGCATGAAACCATAGTTTTGGCTTATGAACTGTGGCTTGTTTTATCTGTGATTTAGTATTCTGTCTGAACCATCTCTTTTTTTTAGCCACCCCACCCAGATACTACAACATTTGGGGCTCTTAGTTTGGAGGAAAAGGCGCATAAGAGAAGATAGTAAGAGATGTATAAAATTTGTACACTCATGAGGCAGTGAGAGTGCCAACCTGGATGGCTTTAAAAGAGGTTGACAAATTATCCGCCGCCGCCACCGCCATGTCCTCCAGCATATGGAGAAAGTAAAGTGTGTCATCTGTGTGGAAATAGCTATGTACAAGCTAGGTTCTGTATTACTGATTAAATGCACAACTCTTGGACAACTTAAATGCCAGTTAGATCTCCCCCACCGTGTTTATATCAAAAACCAAACAGCACTAGAGTCAAGAAAGAATCCAGGGCTCAGTGGGTGTGCTATATTCAGATCTAAAGAGAATCAGGTGTTTAATCCCTTCTATTTTTACAAATGCATTGGTAGATAAATATG
The DNA here is from genome assembly GCF_964188305.1 of Podarcis bocagei. Taxonomy (NCBI): domain Eukaryota; kingdom Metazoa; phylum Chordata; class Lepidosauria; order Squamata; family Lacertidae; genus Podarcis; species Podarcis bocagei. The sequence goes on from NC_138125.1 coordinate 118,030,883, forward strand.
TAGCAGAAATTCTAGACAACCCCAGCAGTGCCAATTTTAACATGCGGTTTTAAACAGAGTGGCAGATACTGCCACCTAATGGCTAGATCTCAATGATAATAGTATTGCATACGTACATCAGATATGTAATTGACTCGTTTATTCCAAAATTATATAGCTTTGTTACAAAAAATATTGTCAAATACATCAAAAGGCACCAAATAACAGCAAGTCTAACATTTTAAAAATACTGAACTTGCTCTATATTAATGATAAATATGGACTACATGGGAGACAGATGTAATTGGGGGTGACATTGGCAAATTTTAATGGAAACATTTATGTCATACTAAGATTCAATTCAGTTTTTATTTCTCTGTTTAACCAGAGCAAAGACAAACATGTTCGTAATCTGATATTTCAATTAAATATTTATGCCATTAATAAATAATTCATATCTTTTCATTACTGTCTTACTGTGGTGTAGTTAAGGTGAAACACATTCTTGCCTTTAGACAAAAGCCAGTGTTTCCAAATTACTCCTACAAATAGTTACTTCTAAACATAATTTACACATTTTTTAGATTTATTACAAAATGCTATTGTGAATTTTTTAACTTGGATGTGTATCTCTTAGCTATGTTACACTATGCAGTTAGAAAGAACTAACCAATAACAGAGCATATGTGGGAAGCCATTATATCAAGTTCTATTTTGCATTCCTTTAAAAACACGGAAGGAGAAAAAAGCATTTGTGGCTCCATATTTCGCAATCAAAATGCACGAGAAATTCCATGGCACAATCACACCTAAATATATGCACAGGGTTTAATCCAGGCCAAGTTGGTTGTACTTAGGTCTTCCTGACCTCAAAGTGGAAAAGTCAGGTGTGACTTAATTTCAGTGGATACTAAGTGCAAGCAACAATCTGGATCCAACCAACATGCATTTCCAAAAATTTTCATTTCACTCTCTTGTGCCAGAGGTCAAAACAAGGCACAGCATGTAGTCGTACAAACTTTTGTCCATTAAAAGAACACTCAAGACAACCATAGACAGTTTCTCTTCTGGAGCTTCCCATTCCACACAACGAACAAGGACCTTTGGGGATGTGATTGTTAAGCAAATTCACTCGTATATGGGCCCCTTCTCGGAAATAGTTTGTGGAGACATCCGTCATGCTTGCAGCTTTTTCATAGTAGTCTGTGAAAAGGTCATCTAAGTAATTGTCTGAGTGAGCAATGATATCCATTACCCTTTTGTCTGAAGGGGGAAAAAGCACACACGGACACAAAGAAGAAAGATTGCTAAATCCAATAGCACATTATCTGGTCAACCACTGACAAAAATACAAACACTTCATTCAGCCCAGAGTGGGGGATTCCACAACTGAGTCCTGTAAGCAGAAGCAAGGAGTTTCACTTGCATAATGGGGCTTTCCCTCCCTCCCCCCCATTCCCCCAAAATTGGCTCTCATGTGGAGGGGAAGAACCCCCCCCCCCTTACAGTGATGTGTGCGTTCCAACTGGCAAGCTGAAATGTCCTGATGGAATGATTGCCTTAGCATGACATTGAATTCCTCCCATAATCTAGAGTCATTGCTAAATCCTAACAAGTTCATAAATAGAATAGCATAATTTTACCTATAGAAAAAAATGTGTCATATTATTGCTGAACATCATGAAAGGTCTTTAAAGCGTAATAAGTATAATCTTACTGTACAACTGAAACAATTAAAAATTAAATTTTTAAATTAAGCAAATTCATTATTATGGTAATTATAATTAAAAATAAAAAAATATACGGTAATTAAAAAGATAATTTGAAAGATAATTTAAAAGATAATTAAAAATTGATGCACTCTGCATATTTTGAAATCTCTGCAATTATTTTAAGTGTGTGTGTGTGCAAAATACTTCTCAGTGCAGCTATAAGCATGAACTTCAGCACCAACCATAATATGAAATACTATTAAATACATTACCAATCAAATTAATTAGTGTAATGCACATAAATATCAAACCTCATACTTCGATAAAACAGATTCCTTAATTTAATTAGTGAAAATGTTCTTGATGGCTCTCTTTCAAATCCTCCTTTTGATTCTGGAGTAACACAGAGCTCTGGAAAAAAAATACATATATTTTAAGTATTCAGAAAAAGCACAATTTCACAATACAGTTTATTATTATTAATGAAAATTAGTTTTTTTAATTTTATAGAAAAGTTATATTAAATAAGGCAAAACTACAACACAAAACTGAACACAAACCAGCTGATTCAGCAAGGGTGATTTTTTTTTAGGTGGAAGCAAACTTCCAGGTACAGAATCATTTGCGTCCATTACCATCCAAATTCAGATGCAAATCTAATACAATATCCATCACCCTGCATGGTATGGATGAGGCTCTGATTTCCATCTGTCTTGCAATGCACATGTGAATGTCTGTCCAACTACTGTCCCTGGATTTGAATCTACTGGTAGATGTTACTGTGTGTGCCCTTGCAGATGTGTATACCTGTAAGGTATGGATGCAAGCCCTGAAGTGAATGAGATTGCTAACCACAAGCACACAATAAAGCATGGATATAATGTTTATAGTATTCCAGACTAAACATTCCCAATCTCAGAACAAGAAGAATGTAAAATAGTAATTGCACTAACAATTGAAAAACAGACTACTTACCAAAATTACCATCCAAGTGAATATAAAGCTCAAACACGCTAAATGCAATAGTTGTATGAGCAGGAAAGACAATAGCTTTGTCACGTCCTTTGTAATTATAGTCATCAATAATATGAAACTATTTTTAAAAAGAAAGATACAGTGTTAACATCTGTATTGGAAACATTTTGAATAAAAATGCAGATTAAGCTAAATAAGTATTGGAAATATAACACATAATATGACTTTTTTTTAACCTTAATGTCAAAGCCAGCCAGTGGAAGGCTAGTACTTCACTATGGTAGAGATGAGGATGATGATGTTCTAATGAAATTAGAACAATTTTCCCAGTTGCAAAAGATGCCCTTCAAAACTGAGAAGCAAATCAGGAAAAGAGGATCCACAAGTCTGTGCACAAAGTGAATTATAGTGCTTACAAAACTCCCACATTATCTCAGTGGATGAGTAGGGTGGCCACTTGTGCACCGATAAAAAGAGGGCACAGGTTTGCATATGCTAATTTATATGTAAAATGCAAATTTGGAAATAAATTCTATAACTTAAATAGAAATACAATGCATCTCACCATAAGTAGGGAAGACTGTGACCAGGTAACTTGTGTGCCTGCTCAGCCTGGTGTCCAGAAGCTAACTTCCCCTGTTCTCTCTTCTTTAGGTTGTTTATCTTCAAACTGGACTTGGACCAGACAACCCTTCAAATAGAGGACTGTAAAGTAGGAAGGACACATGGCCACCCTATGGAACAGGCAGGTTCATGGGGGCACAAAATGTACACACATGGAACTGCCCTGTCCACCACTGATGTAAGGACGACAGCCCAAAAAGGTGGCGGTGGGGTCAGTCTATGGGTGCATCAGAACCGCCTCACCCAGATTGGGGTGTATATCTTTAATTGGACAAGCTTCTATTTAATCTTTGGGTTAAAGATAACTTTTTCAGCCAGAAGAGAATGATCTATCTATGTTACAAACAAATCATGTGACCACCAAGACAGATTCTGCATAACTTATTTTTGGGTTTTGCATTAGTCAAATTAGAATTATTTTATTTGGGCCTTTGCTTTTTTTGATGTTTAAATCTCTTCTTCTTTAAAGATCCTCAACTTTTGGTGATAATATGATTTCTACACATAGGCAACAAACCTGTATAGAGTTAGGTGTTCTTAAACCGGCTGATAAGCATTTCACTATTCATAATTATTTAGTTAGTTAGTTATAAATTTATTTATGAGCTGTCTTTTGGCCCCTAAAGGACCCCCAAGGTAAATTACCATTTAAAAAGTTTATTCTATCTATCTATCTATCTATCTATCTATCTATCTATCTATCTATCTATCTATCATCTTTAAAGTTAAAAACATGCTTTAAAAGCATGTTTAACATGGTTAAACATGCTCACTTACCCTCATTGTGTCACCTCTCATGCCAGCATGCACGGACAGTGAACATTGCCGTGTCGTTCGAATACTCTCCATGACCACACAAAGAACCGTCCTCTTACTTTCTCGTGACTGACGAACAAGGCAGTGCTCAAAATTCATTTTTCTGCAATAAAGGGAGACATAATCCACATAGTTTCATATTTCTCCTATTTATGGCACCTAAAACCTAGAACCCATATAGCACCCACATTTTAGTGCTCATTTGTCAAGTGCAGCTTAAATAGTCAAACAATGGAAACTATAATACCAACCTACTGGTAAGTTCTCTGAGTAATGTTGGTACCTCAACCTCATGTTTAGTTACAATGCCAAAGGAAGCCTTCACTGCAAGAGAATCTGATCCAGTGATGTTGACCCCAGCGGAGTTCATAATAGGATTTCCTCGTCTACCGTTGAGCGCTACATCTGATTTATCTTCATAATTCAGTAACTGGTAGGATGAAATACCTAAGGGAAATAGGCAGCTTATTGAAGTCTGGAATTAAGTTCCTATATAATATTAATCTGAAACATGGTTTATAGAAACTGCATACCCATCAGATAATAAAACATTATAATGTGTTCAGATTCTCATCTCTTACAGCCTGAGCCTACCCATATGTACTCAACCAGTAAGTGTTCAGTGAAGAGAGAACTATTCCCAGATATGTGTGCATAGGATTGCAGCCTTAATTACTTTGTGTATTACCTCTTGTAAAACTACTTTGCTTGTTGTACTTAACAAGAGTAAGAAATAAGTAGGTATGCTAATATGATCAAGCTGCCAAGCCAACGGCTCAGGACAAGCATCTGTTAAAAATATTAACAATGATTGTCTCAGATCAAATGATTTTAAAATCCTCATCTCTTTTCCACTTAAAAGCCATCTGAAAACACTTCAAGAGATATTCAGATTATCATGCATGGACACCAGCAAATTTCAAGGAAGGAGTTCCATAGTTGGGAGCCAGCTATCTTAGTATATCTCTTGCAAAGTTTATCCCATTTGTATTCATTGGCAAATATTATTATTTATAATTCTGAGTTGAGATATAAACATTTTGACAAAACTTAGATAAAGTTTGTGAGTCTAGGCCCCACCCCCGCTTGGTGATAAAATAAGACACATGGATACGAGTATTTTAGGTTAATGGGCTAAAAAAGGCCACAACTTTATTGGTTACAAAATGTGAGTGGTATTGGCTTAGGCACTGGATCCGAACAGACTATACTTGACTCCTGCCCACTCTGCAAGGAGTCACACAAGGGTTAACAACCTGTAGGGGGAACTTGTTGATGTGGATCAACTAGAAGCTTTCCCCTAGAGTCACCGGGGGTTGTGCCATGGCCCTAGCCACCACCTGGGTATCGGATAGGAACCACAACCACCGGATTCCTTTAATGGAATACCCTTCAAGGGGAGGGGTAGGTGATGGCCACAACCTCCCCTCCTACACACAACACATTTTCCAATGCCTATCCGCCAAACCTTACAAAGTTGTGATGATTTGCTATGAGGTAGGCAAAAAAAACAAGTGGCTGGTGTCAATCTGCCAAGTGGAAAAAAAATCCTACCAGGCCCCTTGGACAACCAAGGCGAAGTCCATAGCAAGGTCAGGAGGGAGGGCAGGCAGGTGATCCGAGGAGGCCTGGAACAACAAGGGAGAGTCTGTGTGCCTGCGGCTGTTTTCAAATGTGTCTAAACTACTCCCCCCGCCAGACGGGTTGGCTGACTGACTGGAGGGCATGACAAGGGCCCAAGACTCAGTGTGGCAGGGGGGCTTGGCCATGCCCCCCTGTGAGCGCAGGAAGTGATTCCTGCTCACAACCCCTCCCCTCTGGGAAGAAGAGAGGCTTTCCAGAACAAACATGGAAACAACGGATAACATTTTAAAATTACTTGAATGCAGGCCAAGTGACCAACCCAAAACCATGCCTGACTCCTCTGGTAGGCTTAAAATATTACTATTCAAATATCCTACAAAGGGTACCGTTTTCTGCTATTACCTCTCTTTTCCTGGAATACAGAAAGAAAGAGAATCTGTCATTTAAAATATAGGTGAAGGGTTGCATTTGTGATGTCCATCCCATTACTATTATGTTCATATTCAAAACGTAATCTGCAGTGGTAGAAAATATTAATTGCTACTCATTTTACTTTGAAGAGCATTGAGCTGTTGACAACAGACATGGAAAGCAACTGAGCTGCCTTCGGTAGAACAATTACTCTAAAATAGCATCACTTCATTAATTATGTAATAACTTAAATTGTGTATAATCTCAGAATACCACTGACATTTAGAGCTAAAATAATTTGGTTGAATCCTGTTTAAATCAGTCACATTTAGGTTCTAATGAAATCAGTTGCAATCTTTTACACACTTACATACACATCCCACATCAATGGGGTTAGCTTTTGGGTAGAAATGTATAGGATTGCACTGTAAATTGTCTATCTTTCGCTGTCAGAAATTGCTTTTGCTATTTGTTTTTGTTAAAGGGCAATGTCTCCCTTAGTTTCTTGTCTGTTATGTAGGATGGCATATAACCTGCAGGATGCTCTTCTAAAAGACTGTGAGCAGCATTATACTCAAGATGTTCCCTGTGCCTACAAGGACCTAGAGAATAGATTTTAGAGAACCTTAGGCATCCCACTGCACTGCCATATTACTTCAAATTAAATAACAGCTCTAGGGAGCTACATATCACGTGTACAAAAAAGTTGTGAACAGATGTGGAAATGGTATTGTCATGCAGTGATCTCACTCCTCTGTAACAGTGGATAGCTGATATTGCATGCTATACAGTATTGGGATATTAATGCTGCAATTCTAAGCACACTTACTAGGAAGTCCTAATGAACTCAATGTGATTGGTAAATAAACAACTTTAGATCACACTGCATATAAGTGACAGATGTTATATAACACAGAACGATTACACCAAAAATATAAAGCAAAGTTGTAATGAATGCTGAAAAGTACTCAATACATTATCAGTGAAACCTCCTAAAATGTCTTCTTCAGTCTTTTACTAAATGCAAACATTAAATGCTTTTTCACAAGATGCTAGTTTATATTGTAGACATACTGTTTGATTCCTCTAAAACAGCATAAGCAGCAAAATCCATATTGTTTTGCATTTCCCCTGTTCAGTTATGTCTCTGAAAATTAGCAGATCATATTTTTATAAGCTTTCAAGAAGTTTAAAAAACAAACTTACCAGCTGAAATTTCTTTCTCTCCTTGAAGAATGTCTTTTAGGCTGAATGGCGTTGAAACAAATTTGGATCTTCTTGAAATAAGACAACTTTTCTTCTTAATAACAAGACTGAGGGGTTGATATTTATCAGCTTCACTGAGGCTACGAACAGGTACTAGTCGACCTCCATCGCCAACCTGCTTAACAAAACTTTTGGTAGCAGCAGCAAACATATTACGCAGACGCAGTAAAAAAAGAGAACTCTTATCAATTGCAGTTGTCAAACCATACAGCCATATTAAAAACCTTTTAGATTTCTATATTAAGTAATACAGGACAAACAGCTTCCTTTGCTATTATATTTAACAGGAAGGGAAGCACTAGCATTGTTTTAACCATCCAGCTTCTCCAGGGTATTATTCAAGAATTCTCTTTCATTGTCCTGCCATGTTCAAAACAATGAATAATACATTAACAAAGTAAACTGATACAGCAACATTCAGCTGTATTAGGGCAATACCTTTCTGTAGTACCAAATTAGCTTTCACATAACTTAGAAAGACTCCTGTCTTAATTCAGAATTCCCCCCCCCCTTAATCTTACAACATACAGCTGAGATCTGATTGAATGAATGTGTCTACTCAGGACTGTCTTAAGCATATGCAGCGCTGGGGTGCAAAGATCCGCCCGGCAGCGCCCCCCCCCCCCCCGGTTGCCCAGTCCCAGGCGCACAGGAGGGTGGAGCTGGCCAGTCACCTCAGCATCTTGTTGGCTCGGTCGCCCCCAAACTCGCGGTGCAGAGCCGCCCACAGCAGAAGCGCTCGCTGTGGCAAACTGACCGATGGGCGGGTTCTTCCCGACTCAATTCTTGGGCCCCGGACTCTCGGCCTGGCACCCCTGAGAGCCCGGCACCACGCACCCCTACCGCCTAGGGGTAAGACGGCCCTGTGTCTACTATAACCCCAGAGTTACATATTCTTACATACTCTGTGTCTACTATAACCCCAGAGTTACATACTTTTTCTGCTAAAGGTTGTTCAATCCAAATTGACCTCTGAAGCTTTCCACCAGTTAGTTAATTGGCATGATTTTGAATCTTTGTAGCATTACATTTTAACTCTCTCTATGTCTAGGAGATCATGAAAACCATTTATTTGGCTGAATTAAGGTGATAACTTGAATTTAATCTCATTAATTGTTATGTTCTTATTTATTTATTCCATGTATATCCTGCCTTTTTCCCTGGGCCAGAAGTGAGAACTGTCCATAGAAAATATTGGTGGAATATGAGGTTTACCATTGCTGTGATTGGGCAGCAGGTGTCCATCTCACCACTGACCCCCACCTCCATAAGCAAAAAGTACATAGAAGTGATACCTGATCCCAGAGACAGGAACAACCTCCAAGGGTATTGTCACTGACAAAATGCATGCGTGCCATACTGCCACATCTGGTTATTAATTTGGTCTTTTATGCTTTATTCTGTTAACTCACCCAATTTTACAAGCACAAAAACTTTAAAATGTAAAAAAAATGTAAATAGCTTGATTTCTTCCTGAAGATAGAACTCTTCCTTGCATCCCGAGTTCGAGTATCTTCGAAGCCCATGACACCTTTGGTAAAGGCTGTTATCCAATTGGAGCGTTCACAGGCAAGCGTTTCCCAGTTGTTGGTGTTTATACTACATTGTTTTAGATTTGCCTTGAGACAGTGTTTAAACCTTTTTTGTTGACCAGCTTTCCATTTTTAAGTCCGGAATAGAGTAGTTGCTTTGGAAGACAATAATCAGGCAGCCACACAACATGAACAGTCCAACGAAGTTGATGTTGAAGAATCATATTGCTTCTCAATATACAGTGGTACCTCTGGTTACGTACTTAATTCGTTCCGGAGGTCCGTTCTTAACCTGAAACTGGTCTTAACCTGAAGCACCACTTTAGCCAATGGGGCCTCCCGCTGCTGACATGCCGCCGCCGTGCGATTTCTGTTCTCATCCTGAAGCAAAGTTCTTAACCCGAGGTACTATTTCTGGGTTAGCGGAGTCTGTAACCTGAAGCGTATGTGACCTGAAGCGTATGTAACCCGAGGTACCACTGTATTGCTTCTCAATATACTCTGGTTGGCCTGTGTTATTTTCTCCTGCCGACAGGGGACCCACTTAATGACTCTATATGGGCTCTTGGATACCCCATAGGGAAAAGGGAGCAGTCCCGTCCCCCCCATAACAACAGGACGTCCCTATTTCCATAGGAGAAATGTTGGAGGGTATGTTAACAGGAAGCAAAGGGTTGGTTTTTTCCCCACGGACCCCCTGAGCTAGAACATGTTCACTGTGACAACTAAAGCGCCCGCGCATCGGCGGGGCCATTTCCAGGCCTCCTTGGGGGTCCCGTCCGCCGCCTCAGCGCCCCTCTTTCTCTCTCACACAGACCCACTGAAGCGAGCCGCTCTCTCGCCTCTGCGCCGCTTGCAGTCTCCCGGGCGGCTCCTCCCCTCAAACTGGCCCCCGGAACCACACGTGACACGCGAGAAGGGGCCGTGCTAAAGGGATGCTTCCCGGCCAGGAAGAGATGGAGGCGGCGGCGGTGGCGAGCAGCATGGCTCTGCCTCAGCCTGCCCCCTGCCCGGCTATCCTAAGCCAAGAAGGGGGGCTGGCGGGCACGGAGCAGCGGAACTCCCCGGTGGTGGTGGAGAAACTGAAAACCGTCAGGTGACGCGCGAGGGGTGGGGTGGGTAAGGGGCTTTCTATATGGCGGGTGGGGAGGGCGTGGAGCATTCTGGGTTACCGCCGCCCGCGCGCACGGCGCTCGGTAAGGAGGCGTGCGGGAGCAACCGTCGCCAGCGGGAAACGGCGCCCGCGTGCGCGTGGATTCGGGTTGGAACGTGGGGGGGGAGGGGTCAGAAGCACCCGCGCGCGCACCGTAGCAGGCAGTGTGAATGGCGCGAGCGTGTGTGAGGCTGCACCCAGTTACCTGGAAGCAAACCCGTGTGTGAGAGAAACAGAAACGGATGCTACACTCAGTTACCTGGAAGTAAACCCGTGTGTGTGTGTGTGTGTGTGTGTGTGTGTGTGTGTGTGTGTGTAAGAGAGAGAGAGAGAAACAGATGCTAAACTCAAGTTACCTGGAAGTAAATCCAATGTTCAGTGACACTTAGGATGATTTCCCAGGTTAGAAAGAGGGAATGCATGTATATGTCTTTATTACATGTCATGCTTTCTGAATGCTACTGGATTTCTGTCCCTGGTTCCTTTCCTCTTGTTTTTTCCTTGACCTGCCCCAAATAAAATAGTATCTTAAAAAAAACAACCCACTCCTCAATCCTAGAGCAGAATCTGCCTGTCATCTGTTGAATTTGTACACATTTTTAAATTTGCTCTTGTATGTAGGCTACAAAGGCCTGCAATATTTATAGGTGACAGTGCACAGTGGAGGGGAAGGAGTAGCTCAGAACTGGAGTAGATAAGGCATTGCTGGTCTCCGATCAGATCTCCCATTTCTTTATTTTTATGTGGAAAGCTAAAACAGGAGAGTGGGGAGTGGCATTTAGATTAGAGCCATGTTGTTGTTGGGCGGTGGGCTAACCTACATTTTATACAAAATGATTGCATAGAGATGGGCGATCTTCTCTCACAAATCTTCAACATTTCAGCACACCAAATTTGAGAGAGAGGAAAATGAAAGTGTAAGTTTTATGTTTCTTTAGATCTGCTAAAGGAAAAGAAACTGAAATTAAGAAAATAGCATTCTCCAAGGCATGTGGAGAGACCAATAATATAATCTGACAACTGGTTCTGTGCATAGCCTGTTTTGTGGAAAAAGCACCGTGGAAGAAGTGCTAGTCGCTTACACTTCGTCTTCTCCCCGCTCTAGTGCAATATCCAAAGCATGGGGTATCGCATGTCTGGTAACATGTCCTTATAACTGTCCACAGGTTACTCATTATCATGAATGCAACACAGAAGCAGGCTTCATTATCTCCAGCTTGTACCTCTGAGTTTCATAAATGAAAGATACAGCATATTTTCGAAAGCAATATTTTAACACACTGCATGTGATTTCCTTCCTTCTCAAATATTCATAAAATTTTTATTCTACTTTGTAAACAGCTTGGAGGAAATCATTACATCCAAACCGGGGAAAACACCAATTCAGATGTTACATGAATATGGCACAAAGGCTAATCTCAATCCTGTATATGACTTTGAAAAAGCTGAGGGGCAAGTGCATATGCCAGTCTTCACCTATAAAGTCACAATGGGTGACATAACTGCAACAGGTTTGTACATTTTGATAGGATTCATGAGGCAAGGTGTGGCAACTGCCTCAGGCAGCAGGGGCAGCAGATCCTGATGTAGATCTTTATTCCCCACTTTGTTCTTGATGTAGATCTTCACTTGCCCCTTCTTCCCTTGCAGGTGGTGGGGGGAGGGGGTAGCCAAAAAGTCTTGGGCCTGCTCTGGATTCATGTCTGACTTCTTAATTGCATGCAATGTGTGTTTAAAATAAACGTTTCTTCTATTTAGTTTTATACTCCCTCTGTTTCTAAGCTAGTGTGTTGGGTACCAGTATGGGTAAAGGGAGAGCATAATGTAAAGGGAGAGCATAATGTCCTTCATCCTTTTGTTCTCCTCCAACCTAGGCCTAGAACCCATCTTTCCTACCTTCATCCTAGCTTCTACCGACACTTGTAACCTTAGAAGCCCAATTAATTTCCCCCCATTTCTAACCCTACAACTTACTCTTCCCTCCCCTGCATCTAATTGCACAGCACATTATCCCTTGATCATATTCTTCGACCCCCATCATGTCCACCCAAACACAGACACCATACAGGCAGTAACCATTTTGCGCACATCCAATTGATGTGCGAACACCAAGAGCACAGAACAGGGGCAGGGTGGGCTTATGCAAGCGCCGCTGACGCATGTGGGGGCCAGGAATCAAACCCCTGAGCAAAACGGTTGCCGCCTTTTTTAAAGCGTAACTAATGCGATGTACCGTATTTTTTGCACCATAACACTCACTTTTTTCCTCCTAGAAAGTAAGGGGAAATGTCTGTGCGTGTTATGGAGGGAATGCCTATGGGTGGCGGGGGGGATCTGCTGCAGTCGTGAGCAGAGGATCCATGGCTCCCCTTCCTTCGCTCATGAGTGTAAGCGGCTCCTGTCCGGTTGGTTCCTTTAAAGCAAGCAGGCTCTCTGTCCCTCTCTCCTCCCCACTCAGCTCGCTAAACAGCAGCAAAGTTTTTAGTTTTTCAGCTCGCTAAGCCAGGGATGAGCGGGGAGGAGGGAGAAAAGCAGAGCCTGCTTCCTTTAAAGGAGCAAAGCGGGAGAGGAGCCTTCTCCCCTTATACCCCTCTTCTTTATTATTAGCAGTATCCTTCTCCACCCACCCCACGCATGCTTCTTCTCCCCTTAAACCCCTCTTCTGCATTATTAGCAGCATCCTTCTCCTTGTCCCTTGAGTGCTTTTCCTTCTCTCCCCACTTAAAACGTGGTTACAAAGCACGGATCCACATGGATCCTCAGGATTTTTGCACTGGGTCACCCCAAATTCACCATCAGATCACATAGCATGTCCATGGCTACATCTTGCACCAAAAAAATCACACACTCACTGTTGCCTGGGGCCGCAGTGGTGCAAAAACGTGGTTACAAAGCATGGATCCACATGGATCCTCAGGATTTTTGCATTGGGCTACTCTAAACTCACTGTCAGGTCACATGTCTGTGGCCACAGCATGAACCACAAAAATCATACATCCACTGTTTCATTTAGAATATTTTCTTGTTTTCCTCCTCTAAAAACTACGTGTGTGTTATGGTTGGGTGCATGTTATAGAACGAAAAATACGGTAATTTCTCTGATCTTTGGCACTGTTCCTATCACTGAGGGATTATGCATGACATGCAAACTGATCTTGTGCCACACAAGGAAGTTTGCATTTATTGTGGCCAGTAGAATGAGGATAGTGTTTGGATTAGGCCCCACAAGCTCACTTAATGAGTGTCCCACCTCACTCTAGCAAGCGTGTTTGGGAACCACTGGCCTAAATACCTTTTGTAGTCATTTGAACACAATAATTGAGATCCTGGCCACTGGAGCATCAGAATATAAATTTGGCCCATAATTTTTGTGACAGGCCTTTGGGATATTTGAATATAGCTATTGTATCACCTCTTAATCATCTTTTCTCCAAGCCAAACATACCATATTTTCTCTGCCTCTGCGCTGCTTCCATAGTTAGTACAGTTCTGACGGTAGCAATGATAAGTCTCTGCTGCTGGGAGGAAACTGCCTGCTGCAGGCCCTCTTCCTTCTTAAAACTCTGCATCTCCCCTTCAGATGTGTTTTTTATATATACCCTTGCATTTTGAGAACTTACCAGCATAAGCAGATGAATAGGAATTAGTTGCCCAACCACTATCTTAAAGATGCAATTTTCCAAAAAATATTCAGTGCTACTTCTGCTGTTAGTGATGTCTTTAGAATGGGAGTGGCAAAATATTATATAGGGCCTTCTCAGTAGTGGCACCCACCTTGTAGAATGCCCTCCTATCAAATGTCAAGGAAATAAACAATTCTCTGACTTAGAAGACATCTGAAAGCAGCCCTGTTTCGGGAAGTTTTTAATGTTTGATCTTTTATCGTGTTTTTAATATTCTCTTGGGAGCTGCCCAGAGTGGCTGGGGAAACCCAGCCAGATAGGCGGGGTATAAATAATAAATTATCATCATCACCATTTAGAAACAAGCCACACACACACCCCCATTGTGCTTGCTTCCACTGGCAAGATACAGTAAAACAGGCCATCTTGCCTTTCGGGAAAAAGTGTCCAAACAGGTCTGTACACTCTTCATGTTATGAAACAGAAAATGGATATTTCAGAATGAAACATTCAGGCTGCTAGATTTTCATAGCTTACTGTTCAGAACACTCAAATATTTTTGTCTTTATTAATTCAGGAGAGGGTCCAAGCAAGAAAATTGCAAAACACAAAGCTGCAGAAGCTGCCCTGAACATTTTGAAAGGCAATTCAAATATTTGGTGAGTTGGTTTTGATCATTGTGACATAGTATTATTGCCGAATGGGACCTGCTGGAAAATTTTGGAAGAGAGCTTTAGAAATATTTTAAAAATGAAGGCTATGATGCTTAACATACTTGATTTGGAGATAGGTTTATAAAAAAGCAGTGGGAAATGGGGCCAAATTATGTGACCGCATCTAAGATGGATAGTTACTTCACTGTTTAATATCCACGTGGTAAAGTAGTATTTTAACAATGCTGTTACATTGTTGTTCATTTCCTGAAAACCTCTTTTCGTGTATTTTTGTGGAAGTGATAAAATGGCAGTTTTTAGCATATTGTGTCACAATTTCTGTCGCCTTTCATGTAACTGTAAGTTAGTTATGACTCTGTAAGAGTATGAAAGGTTTTCTGTTTCTTTATTTAACAAGCTGTGGTGTCATAAGTCAGACCTGTTTTCAATCTTTGTTAGTCTCGTGTACAAACTTGTAAATGTTATCAGTACAAAAAGATAGTCAATTGTTGTCCTGAGCTCCTTTGAGAAGAAAGGTGGGAGAAAAAGTTAATAAATAAATGGAATAATTTTTTCTACTTTTTCATTTGACCTTTCAATCTTACTTTTTATTTTTGTTTAATTTACAGCATGTATCATGCTTTTCCTTCCCTAGGGAAGCACCAGGCTGCTAACAGCTTCAAAATTCAGTTAATGTAAGCTATGGGAAAATATAACGAAACGTAGAACAGCCTTATCGCCAAAAGACAATCTATGAATATTTTAATAAAACAGATCAGTACAGTGGACCCTCCGGATACGAATTAAACTTGTTCTGGGGGTCCGTCCGCAACGCAAAAAGTCCATAGTCAGAGGTGCCGATTCTGCACATGTGCGTGGCGCTATTGAGCGTTTCCATGCGCAGAGCGCTTGTGCGCATGCACGCGCACCAAGACCCCGAAGTACACACTTCCAGGTTTGCCGCATTAATAACCCAAAAGTTATGTATCCAGAGCGGTACATAACTAGAGGGTCCACTGTAATTATTAATATAAAGATAAGTCAAAGCCTGGCATGCTCTGGTCCATGGGGTCACAAAGAGTCGGACACAGCTAAGCGACTAAACAACAACAAAGTCAAAGCCACATTCAGGTTAGAGCAGTATCAACAGTACGGTTAAATCTTTAACAAAGGTCTTCATAGATCATAGAATCATAGAGTTGGAAGGGATCACGATCATCTAGTCCAACCCCCTACAATTCAGGAATCTTTTGTGCAATGTGGGGCTCGAACCCACAGCCCTGAGATTTAAGAGTCTTGTGCTCTACCCACTGAGCTATCCCTTCCTTCTGGCCTTATTTATAGAATCATAGTGTTTTCTTGAAGAAGATTGGTTTTGTAGTTTCCTGCCTTATTCCATGACAAATTTTGGCAAAATGAAATATTCAGGTAACTGTGGTTATAGTAGATGTCAGTCGCTTCCATGCTGCTTTTGAAACTGCTAGGCTTGGCTTCAAAGTGCCTTGCATGAGTACAAAGGCACTTCTGATTGCACGAGGCGTCCCTGCCAAATTCTTCTGATTTCCCCACCCCACAGCACGGCCCATCCATGCCCTGTCCCATGCTGTTCTGGAGGGTTCCCTCATCCCTCAATGGCAATTTTTGAGAGTACATTATGAGACTTATGTCTGGGGAGGAGCGGTGAAAAGCTCCTTCTTGCCAGTGGAATTCTGCCTGCTTTTTCCTGGATCCAGACCCTTGAACTTAAAAAGCAGCCTGGGAAGGAAGCACAGGAAACTGCCTGTGGGGAACAAAATCCTCCACGTATGCAAACATAGACACAACTCAACATAGAAAAGCATGTCAGCTTTCTTTACTTTAAACATCTTGAAGAGGTAGTCTTAATGAGGCAGTCTCATATTAAAATGTAGAATGTGCTTAGGACTGATTCCTGATTTGTTAGCGAAATGATGCCTGAAACTCCCAGTTTTCAAGTTAACTATGTTTCTTTTAGCATTTCTATGCCAGACCACTTAATCCCTGAACATCTCGATCAAGCACCAAATCAGTCCAATCCTATTGGATCATTGCAGGTGAGTTGCAATGACATTTAAAATATACCATATTCAGAAGTTCTTTGTCTTTATTTAAATTTTTTTTTAAAAAAAAAAATATTTATTATTATTATTACTATTATTTCAACTTATATACCACCCTATACCCGGAGGTCTCAGGGCATTACACAACATATAAAATCAAACTGAAAGCGGTAACCCAATAACCCCCCCCCCAAAAAAAAGCCACATTCTAAAAGGGTGTTGGATGTCCATAAGATCAACCAAAGGCGATTAAGAAGGAACGTTTTTGCCTGGCACCTAAAGGTGTATAATGAAGGCACCAGGTGAACTTCCCTGGGGAGAGCATTCCACAGACGGGGAGCCACTGCAGAAAAGGCCCCGTTCTCATGTTGCCATCCTCCACACACCTCATGGAGGGGGCACACGAAGAAGGGCCTCAGAAGATGATATCGGGGTCTGGGTAGTTTCATACGGAAAGAGGCGGTCCTTTATATACCTTTTGGTTTTTTAGAGGTTAAAGTCGTTCTACACTAAGTTACAAATTATATTTAGATCTTTATGTATGTAGCATCATCTTTGTTTCCTTCTTATTTTCTGATGACAGAAAGCGACACAGGCAGTCAGGAGCAGGTAGCTGAGCCGAGGAAGGAGAAGACAGTTCCTATACCCTCAGGAAAGAATGTAGAGTAAGCAACAAAAAGCAAAGCATAGTGATTACAGAATGGGCGGTGAAGAGAAAAGAAAGGATTGGTTGGTTTGTCAGGTTTTCTCATCCACACTGTGTGCAAAGCTCACAGCTCATCACTGTGATGATATATATAAGATGGAAAGCTTTTCTTTGGGCAGAGTAGTGACCAATGAAAGCAAGACTTACTCTCACGTCACTGAAATAGAATGGTTTCATTGGGCTGCTGCTCTGGCACAGTGAAACGCGCTGATCTTGGAAGTTCCCTCAGCTCTGTCCTGGATTGAGATGTAGAAGGATACATGCAGTGTAAAGCAAAATACATCAGAATTTTGCTTTCCAAGTTAACACTGAAGTAATCACGATAAATAAACCTGTTCTAAATAGACATGTGGCTGCTTTAAGGCTAGATAAAAAAGAAATGTCCTGTTACCTGTTGTTTCCCTTCTTCCCTAGGAGCTAGCTATTCAGAAGGGTTGGAGACTTCCTGAGTACTCACTGGCACAGGAGACAGGGCCACTCCATAAGAGAGAGTTTACAATGACTTGCAGAATAGAAACATTTGTAGAAACAGGTATGTGCTTATTTTTTTCTCCTCGGCACAAAATGTTGCAAAACCCGAATTTAAGCAGAGGATTCATTATCCAAAGAAATCCCACTAATGTTTCTATTTTTGATCATTTTAAAAAATTGTATTTTAAATAATTCTCTCTTGCAAGCTGCCTTGAGGACTTTATAACTTGAAAGTCAAAATAAGTGCCTTAGCAGAGCATTCCTACTTGTGGGGGTGTCTAAGGTGGAGGAGCCACCAAATCCAAAGTGTGCTGGCAGGGTGGATGGAGGGGGTGCTTTTTTCTTTCTGCCTCTCTCCCCCCCCCCAAATAAACATCAGTGCACCTGCTCCCAATGTGCCCTGGTTTTGGATTACTACTGGAGCACCAACAGCCTAATGATAGAAATTCCCATAGGGCTAAACAAGTTATTGTTTTCTCACCTACCCCAATACATGTACCTGTATGAGCACAGGTGGCAGAAGACTCCGCATGCCTTCTGTATTCTCCATTCTGCCCTCTGTTGCTGCTTAGTCAGGCTAAACAAGGTCTGGGAGGGGGAAGGAACCGCCTGTGGGCATCTGTATGTAGGTAGGCACTGCACCCATTTGGGGAAGATTTTTAATTAATAGAAGCCGCTTGGGGCAAAAAAATCCTCTTTCTGTCCCTCCTTCATCAAAACATTTTGTGGACAAACTTGAGCGCTAGTAAGCCTGGCTCAAATTTGGCCCTGCAGTCAGGTCCGCTTTCAGTATCCCCTTCTCTTTCTGCCCTCTCATCTCTGTGCCCTCTCAGGGTTCTTCTGTTGTGAGGCAGAAACTCACACTTGCCCATGGCTGGGGGGGGGGGGGAGATCCCAAGTTAATAATTAGCAGATGTAAACTTAACAGGTGGAACTATCAGAACAAAACATACGGGAGTTTCAAAAGCATGGCTGAGTTGATGGATGTGTAGTCTGTGACTCGCAGTCTAGTTTCGGTTTTCTAGCATGAATGTCTCTTAATCTGGGTTTCTCTGCTTACAGTGGTGCCCCACAAGACGAATGCCTCGCAAGACGGAAAACCCGCTAGACGAAAGGGTTTTCCGTTTTTGAGCTGCTTCGCAAGACGAATTTCCCTATGGGCTTGCTTCGCAAGACGAAAACGTCTTGCGAGTGTTCCGATTTTTTCCCGCTCCCCCCCCTTTTTCTAAGCCGCTAATAGCCTTTTAGCCGCTAAGCCTTTAATATCCGCTAAACCGCTAATAGCGCTAATCCGCTAAGCTGCTAATAGGGTTGCTTCGCAAGACGAAAAAACCGCTAGACGAAGAGACTCGCGGAACGGATTATTTTCGTCTTGCGAGGCACCACTGTATTTTAATCCTTCTTGCTTTTGTTTTCTTACAAAGGGATTGGGACTTCTAAAAAATTAGCAAAGCGAAACGCCGCCGAGAAACTACTCGATAAATTCCGTAATTTTTCTGGAGACAATATCACTATTTCTTTAGTAAGTAATTCATTTACGTTTATAGCAACTGCTTAGCTATTCAAACCTAACAATGCAATCATTTGTTTTCATTAATTGTCCAGCTCATACTAAGGCGCCATAGTAAATATACACAGGCAAGCTAGACTCCCTCCGCCCTTGCCCTGATGGTTCACCTGTTATCTTCCATGTTCTTCATCTAGGCTACAAGATCTCTGTCTTCTCCCCCACTGACTTTCTGTCTGTCTGTCTGTCTTGTTTGACTTAATAGCCTAAGGATGCAGCTTAGGAAGCGAGTTCAATTGAACTGCATGGAACCTAGTTCAGAGCAAACAGGTGTTCATTGAGCTACACAGCTGTTTCTAAAATCTAATATATTTTCAAATGCACAAAAAATGTACATCTTCCATTGCCTCTCTCTCCTCCAGAAGCTGGAAGAATACCAATTTCTATATCATTTAACTCTTGGGAGTTAAGCGTATATATGTCTTCTAAGAAATCCCAGCTATCAGCTCACTATCAAATGCAGCTATCTGCTTCACACTGATGGATGTGCCTTCCTTCAGGTGGCTTGTATTTAACAGCGAGTTTATACAGGAATGGAAACAGCCTCAGCTGCTTCATTTCTGCTCTTCAGGCTTTTGTTAATGCTGCAGTAGAACAAGCAGTAAAATGTAGCCCCTGTAGGTGAAATTGTTGACATATACAGTTCAGAGTTATGTTAAAAGTAAGAATGCTTATGGAAAACATAGGCCCCTGTAGTACAGACCAAGAGAATCTCGGAGAAGCCATATTAAAAGCAAGTTTTTAACAAGTGTGGAAATATTTGGGTAGAACAAAGTGTAATATGAGAGCTTGGTATTTGTTTAATACATATGCAAGGGGAGTGGAAGGCCCGCATTTAAAGCTGTTGGATGGTGGTTTTAAAACACAGCAAAGTCTAAATGCCCTTAATTTGTTCCAGGGAAAAGAACAAAGTGTTAATTTGGGATGTACATGGAACACCTTAAGGAACTCTTCTGGAGAAAAAATTACTTTGCTGAAAATAAGTCCGCTCAGTATTCCTAATACAGATTATGTTCATCTTCTTGGAGAACTTGCAGAAGAGCAAGGTTTTAATGCAAAATACTTGAATATAGGTATGTGGGTGACTATGGGTGAGATGCATCCTCTTTTCTTAGTATCTTTTTCCCCAACACAGGCCAGGCAGAACCAAGTTTCCAATGAAGTGTGTACCAAAAAGGGGCGGGATTTTGAAATGTCCATTTTCTTCCAGCATTAACATGAACACAGTTATCTGCAAAACATTAGTACTAACAGCAACCAGAGAACATATTTCCATCACATTTTGTCTAATAATTAAAAGATACACACAGTCTTACCACTAACATTTGGAACATTAAATTTGCTAAAAGGGTGCAGTATGTAACTGGCGGTGCTGTTTTCAGGGATATGTGTGCTAAACTTGCTGTTTATTGTTAGTGCTTTGACAAAATAATTCCCACGGGTCACAATCGAAGAACCTGAACAAGAATTTAGGGCTGTCAAGTGATGGAACTGTTTCTGGAAATAAATTCTGCATCAAAGTGTAGTTCATAAATCCAGCTGTGCTTTTGTTTCTGAATGTTTTGGAAGTCGAATGGACTTCCGGAACAAATTCTGTTCGACGTCCAAGGTATGACTGTATAGGTAATAGAGTATTTGTGTCGTGCCAGAGCAGGTTGGGAGAGATGGTTTCCTACATATTCCAGTCATATATCCTTTTATGTGACACCATCCTGATTACCGTACTTTTCCGTGTATAAGACTAGGTTTGTTTACTCAAAAATTAGGTTTAAAAAGTGGGGGCATTTTATACACTGGTAGTGGGTATGTGTGACAGATGATTGGTTGCAGCCGCGAGCTGCAGATTGTCATTGGCGATTTGTAGTGTGATTGGTGGCTGTGGCAAGGGTTTTTTTTGTATTGGCTATTGGAAATGGGTGTTTGATTGGTTGCTGCATCAAGGGCTGCGGAGGATTGGCTGCCACTGTGGCAATTGTTATTGTTATCTACTTTTGCTGTTGGTGATCGGTCAGAGGTTTGTAGCAGACGCGAGCGATTGCTAGCAAGGTGTGTGAGTGATTGCAACCGCCGGGTTAGTAATTTACTGCATTCCCCCTCAAAAAACGCTCAACAACTCCAGTCCTCCCCCCAAAAAGCTCAACAACTTTGGGCCATTTTCAGAAATTGGAGTCCCTCAAAATAGGGGGCGTGTTATACACGGAAAAGTACGGTACTTTCATTCACAATGTCGGGGAAAGAGAATTAATGTAGTTGGTGTTTTCAAAAATTAGTGGCGTGATATTCCACTAACCAGCACCTGTGCTTGTACTTTCAGAGGAGCTGAGTGTGAATGGACAATACCAGTGTCTTGCAGAACTTTCAACTAATCCAATCACAGTTTGTCACGGGACTGGAAACTCCTGGGGCAATGCCCACAATGATGCCGCTCACAATGCACTACAATATTTAAAGATCATGGCTGGACAGAAATAAGATTCAAGCAAAAGGGAAATATTTAAGGACGTATCCATCCAAGCCGAACAGTTTCCAGATCATTGAAGCTGTGTTTTTTAAAAAGTCACATCACAAAATCCATGCACCTGTATACAATTATGCATTATAATGAAACAATCAGTCACCGCAAGTATGTTATTTATCTGGAAGTCCTGATACCACCGCAGCCGCAGGTGTGGAATGAGATACAGAATTCACCTTTCCAGAATCTGATGAATGAGAATCCTTGGAGCCAAAGCCCAAAACAAACGTTGCTCTAAATGAGCAGCTGCCCCTCAAATTGCAGCCACATGTCCAATTCCTCCCATTTGCTCTATATTCTGGTTCAGAAAAACTTATGACATGACATTGCAGTGAGAAAAGAGGAATCTATGATGTCATGACATGAGGTAAGTTCTAGTGGGTGTAACGGGGAGGGGGGAGGAACTAGAAGCGTGGCTACCATTTTTTGTTGGCAATCACGTTTAGAATGAGATCTACCTTGATCGTTAGAAAATGGCTTCCTGTGGTCAGGAACAGGGCTTGCAATCTCAACATGCTCCTTTCCCTCCAAACCATCCCTATATGTTGATTTCTGTTTAACACTGCATGACTCATTTATGCTTCATTTCATGACACAAAATCCAACCGGGGGAGGGGGGGGAAGAAGTTTTAGAATGCCAGGTGTGCTCTGGTCCATGGGGTCACAAAGAGTTGGACATGACTAAACAACAACAATGAAGTATGTGTGACAGAAACGGTTCATCTTCATGATTTGTTCCGAATACAATAACTTCCATTTTTTTCCTGGTTGTCGAATTAGGGGTGGAGTTTGGCACAGAATTGTAGCACTGTTGTCTTTACTGTACTAAGTTTTAGTATCACAAAGTAGCTTTGAGCCTGCACTACATATATACTGAAGCTTACAGGCTCCTTTGTGAATACCTGTGTATATGGGATCTTAAAACCAAAGTATCTGAAATGTTCCAGTGCTTTGAAAAGCTTTATGTTATGGCCATGGGATATTATCCATTTTCCTGTGTGTGAATTTTTCTCTCATTGTGTGAACTGTGGCCTTTTTAAACCTATGGTTTGAAGATTGAATTTTTACAGAAATAATGACTCTCTTAACATCACTGCCCTTTTTCGTAAGGTAACTATAAGAATCGGTCATTCTTTAATAAATTCTTTTAAAGAATAATTCAAGTAATAAGTTTTTATGTTAATCTTAAGGCATGTATTCTGTATATTTAGAGGTGAGGCAGAGGCTGGCTATGTAAATTGGACATAGCAAATTAAGACATAGCATCTTTTCTAGAGGTGATCACAATGGCCTGCTAGCAGTTAATACACATTTTGCACATAAAGTTAACCATGCACTAGTGGATTTGAATACAAAAGCCTATATGCACATTGTTCTCGTGGGAAAGACAGTGTAATTGTGATGGTCACGTTCAGCCTGCTCTACTAGACAGTTTGCAATTTTCCTAAGGTTGGTTCTGGAGTGTAGGTGTCTCACTGAGCTGAAGCTGCTATTGAATTCAAGGTGACCTGCTTGATTCAAGTGGAACAGTTCCTTCCCTCTGCAGGCTGATTGAGCCTCCCAAGAGGCCTTCAGACCTCATTGAAACAACTGGAGAAAAGGAGGCCCTGGGTGTTTTATAGGGACTGTAACAGCTGTGCAGTCTCTGAATCTTCCTGCTAAGAATAGTTCCCATGGTGATGTGAATGCATGTGCAGGAACACCCAAGGCCTCTAAGCCTGGAGAGGTCCAGCACGTGAGATCTTTGCTCTCAAAAGGAAGAGCTGGTACAGCTGTTGCCCAAGACATGGCAATTGAAAGATTGCATTGACTATTATTATAAACTGAAAATGAGTTCTGCTCATGCAAGCAGTCACTATTGTCTTCCAAGAGTCCCTGTGTCCCACATTACACTGGCTATTCATGTTGATCATTGTGGGTGCAGTTACATGTCGATAATGCTAGCTGCCACATGCCTGCACCAGCTCTTTTTGAGAGGGAAGAATTCCATTATTGGATATTAGCACAGAGCCCCCAGCTCTGATGTGACATAATCTCTATTCAGCACATCACGATTTGTGTTAGAGCCTGCACTGCTTTACTAGGGAAGAGCCAGTGGTGGCTCAGTTACTAGGGCTGCCATACATCTGGGAATTGGGCAGGAAAATGGCGCCTTGGTGGATTTTTGGCAAATGGGTAAAATGTCCAGAAAACGTGGACATATGGCAACGGAAGTTTAAAGCTTAGATTTTGGGGGGAGATGTTCACAAAAAGCTCAACAACTTTGAGAGAGAGAAAAAACTTGTCTGGATTTTCACTTTGGGGAGTATGGCAACCCTGTCAGTTATCTATGTGAACCAGTATTCATTCAATATGCAATAAGGTGCTGTGGGAGTAAAGTAGCACTGGTTTGAAAAAGGCTAGACTTTTGATAAATTTCCTATACTTACAGAATTACCGTATTTTTCTGTGTATAAGATGCCCACATGTATAAGACGCCCCCTAATTTTGGGGACTCCAAATTAAGAAAACACCCCTCAGCACTACCCATGTACAGTGGTGCCTCACAAGACGAAATTAATTCGTTCCGCAAGTTTTTTCTTCTTGCGAGTTTTTCGTCTTGCGATGCACGGTTTCCCATAGGAATGCATTGAAAATCAATTAATGCGTTCCTAGGGAAACCGCCTTCAGACCAGGTCCGGGGACAGTCTGTCCCCCGACCTCTTCTGAAGGCTGGGGGGGGGGACAAGGGCTTTTCTTCCCACCCCCAGCATTTTAAAAAACCCTGGGACAGCGGAGGACTTCTCCGCTGTCCGGGGCGATCTTAAAATGCTGGCGGGCGGCATTTTAAAATCGCCCGGGACAGCGGAGGACTTCTCCGCTGTCCGGGGCGATGTAAAAGCCCCTGGGAAGGCAGGCAGGGGGGACAAAGACTTTCGCCCCCCGCCCGCCTTCAGAAGAGGTCCTGGACCTCTTCTGAAGGCGGGCGGGGGGCGAAAGTCTTTGCCCCCCCGCCTGCCTTCAAAAGCTCTCCCGGGAAGGCAGGCAGGGGGAAGCCAAGACTTTCGCCCCCCGCCCGGCTTCAGAAGAGGTCCTGGACCTCTTCTGAAGGCGGGCGGGGGGCGAAGGTCTTTGCCCCCCCCCGCCTGCCTTCAAAAGTCGTCCGCGATAGCGGGAAGCTCTTCCCTGCTATCCCGGACTGCTTTTAAAATGCTGGCGGTGGGGAGCAAAGCCTTTCGGCCCCCGCCGGCCTTCCTGGACCTCTTCTGAAGGCCGGAGGGGGTGGGAAGGCTTTGCTCCCCACCACCAGCATTTAAAAGAGGTCCCCGGAGATTTCCCTATGGGCTTTCGTCTTGCAAAGCAAGCCCATAGGGAAATTCGTCTTGCGAAGCGCCTCCAAAACAGAAAACCCTTTCGTCTTGCGGGTTTTCCGTCTTGCGAGGCATTCGTCTTGCGGGGTACCACTGTATAAGACAAGTCCCAATTTTAGACCTGATTTTTTGGTTTAAACTAGTCTTATACACAGAAAAATACGGTACTTCTTTGTAAGGAATAGCACACATACCTTTCTGACAGACAACATACTCTTATTTGAAGATCTCATCTTTGGCTATTTCTGCTCAAATATTGCCTCAAAGTATTAAGTGCATAGTACAGTGGTACCTCCAGTTACGAACTTAATTCATTCCGAGGTCTGTTCTTAACCTGAAACTGTTCTTAACTAGAGGCGTGCTTTCGCTAATGGGGCCTCTTGCTGCCGCTGCACTGCTGGCACACGATTTCCGTCCTCATCCTGGGGCAAAGTTCTCAACTCGAGGTAACTCTTCCAGGTTAGTGGAGTTTGTAACCTGAAGCTTTTGTAACTTGAGGTACCACTGTAGTTCACTTTCATGCTCCTGGGGACTTTTCCTGGCATCATTTAGCTGGTGGAAATCAACAAAATAAAACTTGACCTTCAGTCACATACAGTGGTACCCCGCAAGACGAACGCCTCGCAAGACGGAAAACCCGCTAGACAAAAGGGTTTTCCGTTTTGGAGGCGCTTCGCAAAACGAATTTCCCTATGGGCTTGCCTCGCAAGACGACAGCCCATAGGGAAATCTCCGGGACAGCGGGGAAGCGCAGCGCGTCTTCCCCACTGTCCTCGGACCTCCTCCCGCCGCGCGGCATCGGAACGAAGCTCTGATGCCGGGCGGGGGGGGGAACGCCTCCTCCCGCCGCGCGGCATCGGAACGAAGCTCCGATGCCGGGGGGAACGCCTCCTCCCGCCGCGTGGCATCGGAACGAAGCTCCGATGCCGGGCGGGGGGCGCCTCCTCCCGCCGCGCGGCATCGGAACGAAGCTCCGATGCCGGGCGGGGGGGCGCCTCCTCCCGCCGCGCGGCATCGGAACGAAGCTCCGATGCCGGGCGGGGGGGGACGCCTCCTCCCGCCGCGCGGCATCGGAACGAAGCTCCGATGCCGGGGGGAACGCCTCCTCCCGCCGCGCGGCATCGGAACGAAGCTCCGATGCCGGGCGGGGGGGCGCCTCCTCCCGCCGCGCGGCATCGGAACGAAGCTCCGATGCCGGGCGGGGGGGGAGCCTCCTCCCGCCGCGCGGCATCGGAACGAAGCTCCGATGCCGGGCGGGGGGGACGCCTCCTCCCGCCGCCCGGCATCGCAACGAAGCTCCGATGCCGGGTGGGGGGGAACGCCTCCTCCCGCCGCCCGGCATCGGAACGAAGCTCCGATGCCGGGCGGGGGGGGGACGCCTCCTCCCGCCGCGCGGCATCGGAACGAAGCTCTGATGCCGGGCGGGGGGGAACGCCTCCTCCCGCCGCGCGGCATCGGATGGCTTTCCTGAAGACTTGGGGTGGGAGGAGGGTTTTCCTTCCCACCGCCAACATTCAGAATGCTGTTCTGAATGTTGGCGGCGGGGAGGAAAAACCCTCCTCCCACGCAAGCCCCGGGAACAGAGGGAAAGCGCTGCGCGCCTTCCCCTCTGTTCCCGTACCTGTCCTGAAGGCTTGCGGTGCGGAGAAAAGCCCTTCTCCGCACCGCCAGCCTGGCAAGCGGTTTCCCTAGGAACGCATTAAATGATTTTCAATGCATTCCTATGGGAAACCGTGCTTCGCAAGACGAAAAACTCGCAAGAAGAAAAAACTTGTGGAACCAATTAATTTCGTCTTGCGAGGCACCACTGTATATGCATTTTAATACTTACCCATACTCATATACAGGTAAATTGAATATTTGGCCTTAGTTGAGACAAGAAACATTCATTCAAAGTTTCTTGCCATTCTTTAGTCTTACAGAGACAACTAAGATAATGCCTAAATTGAAATCTGTGATAGCTCTATAAAATAATAATTTTTCACCTCTAGGCCTAGGGGTGAAAGAGGGATTACGGATCACAGATAATCCGGGGGGGGGGGGTGTCCATGAGAGAAAATACCATCACAATTTTTGCCAAGATTAGTTTCATCTGCTTTTGAAAATATTTTCCGCCACCCTCAAATTAAAAAAACACCACAAGTCAGATATATCACATCCCAAAGAAATCCTATTGATTTCATAAACTGCAGTTCAAAAGCTTTGTTGAGTTGCAAACAGCTAATTTCTGCCAAGAGTATTTAGGTACCTGCAGTATAAACAGTAAACAAAAATGTGCTGAAAGTTACAAAACCATACTCATTTAAATATTAAGAACAACAACCCTATGTATGTGCAAATCGGACACAAGTCTCAACAGCTATGAATGGGCCTTGCAGGGGAAGAGTGTATAGAAATGCAATTTAAACTGTCCTATCAAAAGTTGTGGAACAAATTGAAGCCTATCATGTGATTCTGCTAACTTCTGCTGTTCAGTTTGGAAAGTTGTTTGCTGTGCATTTGGACACCTCTTACCATTGTAACCAAATTTTGCACGATGTTTCCTGAGATCAAGGAGCAGGTTTTCATCTCTTGATACAACCGGATGCCGTTTGGAATCAAGATAACATACAGAACCTTTCAAAAATGCGGATTTTAACCATTGGGGTTTTGGGGTTTTCTTCTTAGAAATCCTGAGCAATACCAGATACAAAGCAGCTAGTTATACTCTAATGCTTATTATCTATAATGACTGTAGCAACATTAAATATGCAGGTAGTTCTCTTCACATCCAAGGACCTGACAACCACTTTTACCTCATGTTTTTAAGGTATTGGTATCAAAAATTGTCACATACACAGCATATACATTTGTTTTTCCACTGCTTGTATGTAACATGGGTAAATGTACCAGGGAAGCATAACCTGCCGTGCTCCCTGCTGTTTGTACAGACAATGGTGAGTGTGAATAAAAATGTGTGATTTAACTTAAGCTTTTCAGTATTCGTAGCCCAGTTATTGAGCAACTACGTTTTATTATTTTGTAGTGAAATGGAGCTTTCTGTAGAAAAAGCAAAAGTAGGTGTGTGCCCCTTCCCACCCCCCACATCAAAAGCCCAGCTCTAGTGAGTGGCACACAAAATTTCCCTCTTTTAAGTGGTAGTTACTAAGCCATACCGTTACATTCTTTGCTGTGTGTTGATAATTTCATGAATGCAATACTCCAAATCATGGCCAGCTAGCAGTCTTCTCCCACACAATTCAGTATGAGCACCACTTGAGGAAGTTGTAGATTTTCTTTTTTCACATAAGAACCAAGAGACTGTTAATTCCTCCAACCGTGACAGAGGACATCACGACTGGGACTTCTACGTAGCTAAAGCTGTGAGAACTATACACCCCTGTGAAGCCAACCCTGAAGTTGTGTCATGTTGCCCACTATGTGGTATGTTTGAAAGGTCTGGCTTTTTTTCTGGATATGTTCGCTATACCAGATGCACCAAACACAGCAGCAGTGTGTGTAAACTATATCTATCTATCTATATATGACAGACTGCATATCAATACTAAGCAACTTGACACCGGATGCAGGACCGCATGTTTATTTCCATTTGAAAACTTTCCTCCAGCTTCCACGGCACTGGCTGTTTGTTGACATCAGCACCATCACCTTGCATATAGACATCTGTTGTACCCATCATTTTCTGTACTGGAGTATAATGCTGACTGCTGGCCACAGCAGTAAGAACCAAGACGGCAGCTTTTGACGTTTGCTATCTGTGATGTTTGAGTAATGACAAAGCACAAAATGCTCTTCTCTTGACTTCCACTCTGATACACCTTTTAATTTGGTTCCAAGAAAGCACAATTCTTCACTAGTGTATGAGGCCATAGAAAATGTTCTTTACCTGTCATGTATAGTTGCATTTCATAGGCCAATGAAGAAGCAATGGTATCTCCTTTTGTTCAAAATGAATTTGATGGCACTATGGGACTAAGTTTGATATTACAAAATGGCGTGATCTTTCATCGGTGATAGCCTACTTGAAATGCTCAGTTGGAACTTGGGGGAAGTCAGTTAAAAGCTGATAAAGAGGTACCATTCTTAGGTTCTTAAAGAGATGGCAGACATGCAAAATATACAGAATCTGTAAATAAACCATTATCTCTGTGGAAACCCGTATTAATAGTCGGATTTCTGTATGAACCTAGTCGGATATTCTGTATGAATATTTGACAAATATTCCATATGCCTACACAATTTGGCTTTCCCAAGAACCGTAACTCTTTAATTCTGCATGGGTTTTCATATCTATAAGACAAAATATGAGGACCATGCAGACTTTTGCAGAGCAATCCTGCAGTTGTTTATGCATAAATGAAGCTGTGTTCGATGGGGCTTACTTCCAATTGAATAAGCTCAGTACTGTATTGCAGCGTTAATTATTCTTACTGGTGTATTCAGTACCTCACCAATAGTGATACCATCTGAATTCAGAAGGTTCTCAGGTCAAATTCCATCTGATCCTGTAGAGAGCTTGGGTGGTAACATTGGGCTCAGACTGGGGAGACTGGAGTTCAAATCCACATTCAGCCACGATGCTCATAAGAACACAAGAGCCTACTGGATCAGCCACCATCCTGTTCCCACAGCAGCCAACCAGACATCTATGGAAAGTTCACTGGCTCACTCTGCCAATCACTGTCTCGCTTCCTAACCTACAGGGTGGGTGGTTGTGAGGAGAAAATGGAGGTAGTGGCAAAACTACCTAGGTGACCCCAAGCGCCTTGGAGAAAGGCTGGGAGACAAATGCAATAAAAGTGCAATAAAGTGAATCGGAAAACTGAAAAAGAAATCAAAGTGACTTTAAAAGGTAATTGCTGTGAATTTATTGAGGCCTGTTTTCTTACAAATGGAACATTCCTCTGTACAACATTCATTTGAAGAGGCACAGTTCTCGTGCTTTTTCGGTAGCACAACATACACATGATCTTAAATATGTGATAGACAGGTAGGAAAGAACGATGTGTAGCTGGAGCAACACATTTGGTTTGCTGCCACGACAGTTCCCACTGGCAGAGAGGGACGGGGAGAGAGAGAAGAGGACATCTTTAGAAATGGAACAGTGGCTTGTTTCTTGGATATTGGAAACAAAGCAGAAGAAAGTGACGTTTCAGGTTCACATGCATTCTCTCCTACCAAGAATACCATTCCTTTCCATTACAGCCATAGAACACAATCTAGTAAATCATAACTAACTTTGCGGAGCTTAACACTTCCGTAGTGTTGGGGTGGGGGGGGGGGAGAGAACCATAGCTCAACAGCACAGCACATTAACTCCATGCAGAAGACACTAAAGGTCAATCCCCATCATCTCCAGGTTAAGGCTGGAAATAACCCTTCTCTTGAGCCATGGAGAGCTTCTTGGAGGTAGATTTAGGGGAGTGCAACCAATTCGGTCACAATGCAGAGCCTCGGGGGCGCCATGACTATTATTTAGAAGGGAGTGCGAGAGGCGGGGCTGGCGCCGAATTTCGGTGTCACACGGGGCGCTGCTGAAATTTGAGACCCCAAGGTCTGCCACTGAACTTCTGCCAATCAGAGTAGCTGATAAGTCAGATGGACCAATGGTCTGACTCCTTACAAGTCAGCTGCCTATATTCTTCCCTGTTAACTTCAGCTAGGCATGAGACTCGTCTTATTTCACAACTTTCAATAGCCTGGACCACAGTTTCAAGTAAGGGTCGTTTAAAACGAGTGTGTGCTTAGTTCTTTCTTTCAGCACTGTGGACAGGAAACAAGTAGACACCAGCTCTTGTGGCCTGATCTCCCCAAACAATCAGCGAGTGGTAAGCCAAAGTTTGCTCTTGACTTACTTCTGGTTTGTTGGGGGAAACCAACTTCACACAATGCAATGTCCTCCCCCGTGTGCTGAAGGAAAAAGGGGGGTGATTACTGAAGCAGGGATGCAGTCACCTTCAACCATAGCTTAATTAAAACTATGGTTTTAAGTGATGTGCAAATCAGGCCACTGTTAGTCAAACTTTCAAATGAATATTTACTGGATTGTGCTCATGATTTTTTTAAAAAAGACAATTCAACTTTCATTATGGTTCTTTTGCTACACATTTTCTGTTAGAATTAAAACAAAACACTGCACAAAATGTAGCACGTAGTTTGGTAACATTGATTTTCTCCCCTCTCAGAATAAGCATGAATTCAAAACGAAAGCCAACTCAAGTATTGTCCTTAAGACATGTTACTTATACCTTTCCGCACAATCATTTCCTGGTGGGTAGGCTAAGCAAAATGAAAGAACTTGACAACGAAAGTTATTTTACAGGGAAGTAATTCAGTGGCAAGTTAGCTGGAGAACAAGATATGCAGATCAGCTTTACAGTTCTGCATCCACCAAAGCAAATGAGGAAATACCTGTTTTAATAGTTATTGATTGCACTCAAATTCTCAAAAACCACAGAGGTAAATGAATTTTCCCAGTCTCGGATTTGGCACCATTTTCCTAACCACAATGAGTGCTGAGAGAAAATCTATCAAATCACAAAAGTATGGATTAGTACTCTTGAGTGCGGTCTTTGTTCATTTACATTTGCAGCACGGAACATAATCCAAAGGTACCTTCCCATGCCCACAACCACTATTTCTGAGCCCTGGACTTGGGGAAACCCCACCAAATGTTTATTTACTACCTATATTTTTTATCACTTTTGCTCTGGTTACAAATTGCTTCACGGCAGAGGCGTAGCTAGCGGGGATGGGGGGCAGGGCGCACTGGGCCCCACACCCAGAGAGTGGCTCTTAGCGTGGGGCCTGGCTTGCAACACGCCCAAGCCACGCGTCTCTCCTGGGAGTGACACAGTGGCTCAGACAGCTGCAGGCTCCGTGCTGCCTGAAACGGCAGCGTGGGGCTGACATCCACCTGCCTCCTCCGTCTCAGCTGTAGGGCTTCGCCGCTGCTTCAAGGCTTTGTAGTGGGAAGCGATATATAAATTTAATAAACCTAAATCTAAGAGCTCCTCCATCTTGAGGTGTCCCCCCCCCCATCGAAGAACACTTACAGATAACTACTACAGGAGTAGCTTTTGCCTCAATGTGCATCAGTGCACCAGGACTTTGTCCAGCAATGGTAGCGATGGCATGCCAAGCATTTGGGTTAGGGGGGGCAGTTTCTTGCATAGTGCAAGCCCACTTGGGAGGCCTTTCTAGACCTTTTCAAGACTCTAGAAAGCCTCCTCCGCTTTTTCCAAATTTGCAGGTGTGCTGAAAACCTCTACTACTGAAATGTGATTATATCCATCACTAATAGAAGAGAGGAAGGGGCGGTCTACTTGAAAACAAGAGCATATACAGAGCTCAGGCAGGGAACAGGACTGTGGTAATAGTTTGGTGCAGCGCCTTCCAGTTTAACAAGGAAGCAAATCATACAATGTCTTCTTGAGATTTTCCTGAAGCTTGCAGGAGTGGGAAGAGGCTCAGAGTACAGAAGACCTCAATTTTCAAATCTGGAAAATTTAATAAAGAAAAGTCTACATCACATGAGTTCTGTCACTTGCAGAAATACACAATAATTTGCATTTCTGCAGGATAGGGTGAATATCCCTTCTTAAGTGAGTTCCATGATTGTGTTTTGTTTGTTTTGCATATTTGCTACTAATGTATATATTCTGCATCTCTCTCACTATATATATATACTTAAAGATTGTTTTTGTATAGTATTTTTGAAAAAGCAACTCAGTGTAAAATCCATGTTTCGAAAAAGAAAAGAAATGCATGATATTCATGACTCTGAGGCTGAATCTGCATGTTATCTCTGCAGTGTGGATGCTACAGAACCACGGTTCCACAAGTGGCTACCATGTTGCCATGGTAATATATAAAAGCACACAATTCCATATATTGCCTAGATCACATGGGCATTACTGTACCAGCATCTATCGGTCCACCACAGACAGGCAACTGCTGCAAGCCCAAATGTTCTAGGTAATCGATATGACCAAACTCTTCAGTACGTAACTAATGTAATGTAGAAGGAGAAGGGTTTTTTTGCTGCAGCAGCCACACCACAGAGACCCTGTGTAAAATGATTCAGATAAATTCTGCAGCAAGTGATGTGTGACTGCTTTGCACGATTGGAATCCATGAATTTCTAGCAGGGCTAGCCTTGCATAAATATTATACGCTTTGTTTAGACTTAGTTTAGTGCATAAAAAGACAAGAAACTCAAGGTGAGTGATGCACTGAACGGTTTTGAACAGATCCCAGGCTATGAAGAAACTAACTCGGGGAACCCAAGGTGGTTAGATTAGGTTGTCTGTAGGTTTTGGAAGAGCAGCTTCTTTGTTCCACGTAACAAACATACTTTTAAAACCTAGGGGAATTGTAGAAGCAATCGGTGATGTGGCAGGAGGGAAGTGTGGCAGGGCAGGGGCAGTTTTTAAAAATGTTTACTGGGCCAGCTCAAGTTTGTTGCATCAGCCCACACAGGGAAATGGTCTTTGTATACATTATTACCGTTTTAAAAATTCAAATTTGACTGAAATGGAATCTCTAAGGAAGGAAATGACTTGAAGGGGAGGGGAGAATCTGTGTTGACACAGGAGACAAGGGAGTCAGTTAATTACTCGGTTGTGGATCATATCCAATATTCTTTCACCCTTGAATGATAGCTGGACATCGCAGCAAAGTTGGTCCAACCATCAATCGTGCTTACCCAAGCCCCTTTGATCCTGGAGGACGGTCTGCTTTCTTTATAAATAAAAAACAAAATCACATAATGGACATTATTCTTTCTTTCTATTTAAGGAAATATGTTTCCCAAAGTGAAAAAACAACAAAATTGCTCCAGGGAAAAGGGAAAGGGATTGATGTCTCCTTGTGACATCATGGGATTCAGCCAATCAAACTGTCCATAACTTATTTTTGTCACAAACATAGAGAGCTGTTTGGCCACTTCAGAGATCAGCCCCTAGAAATTAAAGGTACCGTATTTTTCGCTCTATAACACGCACCCGACCATAACACGTACGTGTTTTTAGAGGAGGAAAATCCGTAGGCATGCCACCCGTAGGCATTTCCTCCATAACACGCACAGACATTTCCCCTTACTTTCTAGGAGGAAAAAAGTGAGTGTTATGGTGCAAAAAATACGGTACATTTGGACAAAACGACCGCACTACTCTAAAAATGTTTCATCTGTCTCTACCCCCTTGCTTCAGTTAACTTTCAATAAATTAGATGTTTTGTTTAAAGAGTTTGATTAGATTTGAATGACAGAAGGGGAGAAGTGAGTTCAGCAAATATTCTCATGAAGACTGGGAGCTATGATTAGTAGTTCCAATGGTCCCACGCTGCACCCCTGAAATATTTTACCAACACTCTTTCCAGTCTTCATATGATACCGTATTTTTCGCTCCATAAGACGCACTTTTTTCCTCTTAAAATCTAAGGGGAAATGTCTGTGTGTCTTATGGAGCGAATGTGTGGTCCATGGGGCTGGGGGGGGGGGGAATCCGGGCTTCCCCTGCCAGCCCCGACCTGCTCTTTGAGGCTGGCCGTGGGGGAAAGCAGAACTCCTGCTGCGCTCCGGAGGCTTCAGGTTGCCTTCACTGAAGGCGACTGAACGCTCATTGAATGCACTGAACGCACCTTGTTTTAGAGGGGGAGAAGAAGAAAAAAAAAATCTCCCCTTCTCTGCACAGCGCCTCCTGCTGCTTCGCTGAAGGGGAGTTGCGCAGAGAGGGGGAGAATTTTTTTTTCTTGTTCTCCCCCTCTAAAACAAGGTGCGTCTTATGGAGGGGGAGAATTTTTTTTCCTTGTTCTCCCCCTCTAAAACAAGGTGCGTCTTATGGTCAGGTGCGTCCTATGGAGCGAAAAATACGGTAATCCCAAAAACCAGAAGCTGCAGGCTACAAAACTTGATCTGCTTAGAAAATGAAAACTGATATTTTGAAATGTCAAACAGAACTTTTGCAAGAACAGACTTAAAAGGTCATTATGTGATCATTACCATTGAATCGTCTGGAATTTATTCTAAGCCTCAGTCAAACGAAAGAGACCCTGAGCTACAAGTACAGCTCAGAAAGAAGTTGTGGTCAAATATTTAAATATCCATCAATATTGTGCATACCAAGAGGAAGTAACACTGTGGGAAGAAATCATATTTATAACTCTTTGCTTCTTTGGCAGATGTGCTTGTAAAGAAGGAATTGTGGGCTTTAGAAATATATATATATATATATATATATATATATATATATATATATATGTGTGTGTGTGTGTGTGTGTGTGTGTGTGTGTAATTTGTAGCACAGTCAATTTGCTTTTGGGAAATAATGGTAAGAGACACCTCTGTATCTCTATGGAACCCCACCAAGAAGTCGTTCTTAAGAAGCACCATGCAAAGGAAAATTAAGCATATTTAGAATTATGTGCTATGTACTGTATACGTAGAAATATTTTTTTGAAATCTAATACAAGGAGATCTTTTCTGTCATTGATGCCTATGAGATGCAAGTAGGGAGTCTGTTAGCAAACTGGGCATGAATGAAAGACAAGATGACATTTAAAAAAAATAGGATTTTTATCTATTAATACTGGCTACAGCAAAGCATGCCAACTTCACTTTACTTTGAGACAGAGGTCATGCAGGCTCCTTCCATATACATCATTGAAATGTGCTGCACAGCAATCATTTAAGGTCTTGCTTCTTCATCGAAAAATATAATTGCCTTTTTGTAAAATGGCAAAATAGAATTATGCACAAAAGCAGTATCAGCAGTGGCAAGATGCTGCTGAGAACTTGGTTGCATATGCTATGTTGCTTTCCCCATAAAACAGATGTGCAACAAAAGCATCTTGTGTACCAAAGAGAACATGACCATGTATGTTACCAGGATAATCCACCTCCGGGAAAAGAGACAAGACACTTATCATTTTTTTGTGCTTAACACTCATGCGAAGCTTCAGGGAATTCCAATTGTATAAAGACTTATGAGAAAATGAGACAAAAGTGTGAAGCCATGGGAAGAGATGGTATATTTATCACAGCATTAGGCATTGAGAATACGACCTCGGCTTCATTTGCCAAGGTTGTTACAAAACCAGCCAGTCTCCTTTCAACTTGACCACACAATAGTCCCCACCCCACCCCCAAAGTTAAAACATGTACTAGTTGATCACTTTCCTTTACAATCAATTTTGGGTTTCTCTCTTTTCTCTTAAATAATAATAATACACTTTCTTCGTTATTTATAATATGAACAAAATCCTAGCGCTTTAAAAATCTGCCCCTGACAAACGTCTAAGAATACATATTTTAAAATGACTTAAATGTACAACTTCACATTGGTGTGTTTTTTTTAAGGCATGAACAATGGCGAATGAATGAGGAGAGCTTCCAGAAAAGCATTATGCCTTTTTTCGACGTGGCCAGTCCAAGCACATCACACATCAAGAAACTAACCCGAAGCTAGAAATGAACAAGTATTGCGACTCAAGGTTTAATAATAGCATGGGTGGACATTCTAGACATGTTCCATTAAAACAAATCTTGTTTTGTTTTTGTATCTTTTCTGTTGTCTATTTTAAGCACCAGATACTCTTCGAAAGCATCTTTGGCTAACTCAGTGCATGTTTCTCTTGCGCTGCATTTCCCTTATCTCAATATTTAAAGGGCGTGTTGGTTCCCCCTCCATTTAATTTAATGCAAGCTGCAGAAATGTCCAGGGTCTGGGCTAATGCACTTTTGGAAGTCCATTTATAAAGATGAATATAAAAGCAAATGAAAGGTTTCTTGCAGGCCCACAAACCAACCTCAGCTATAAGAAACATGTTGTGCATAGGTTTTTTTTAAGGTGTTTTTTTGTTTTTTAAGGAGTGATATGTTACTAGATCTACATTCTCAGTTTACCAGAGTTTGAGGGTTTCTACTTTACTAAAGCCAGGATCCTTTCGGAGTTCCCAATACGTGTCGTTAGAAACCCAAGCTTCTCTTTGATTGGCATCGATAACTTTCCTGCAAAATCAAAAGAAAAATACACACCTGTTAGACAAAATAAATTCAGGAGTACCTTTAACAAGGACCAAATTATACTCCCTTGCGACACGGCACCTGCAGAGTCCTTTATAAGAAGCAAAAATCCCATCAACCAATTGTTTGGTAAGGAAGAGGGAACAGAGGGGTTGAATTCAGCCCACAAAATGACAAACAGGCAGTATTTCGGCTTTTAAAAAATTTCCTATTGGACATCAGGTGTGGGGCAGGTAAGGCTGGAGCCATGAATGAAGTGGAACCATAACACAAGCTCCCGATTGTACCGTTATAAATGGCAGTCTTTATGAGTGCTAGTCAGGTGATGTCAACCTGAACATTACCTCACACCAAAAGTCCCAGCCAAACAGGGCTTATGATCAAATTTTGTTTTTGTTTCTTGGGGTTTTTTTTTTTAATCACTCAGCCTGCACAATGAGAAGAAACAGACATTTTCCACATAAATGCATTTTTCCAATGCTGAAAATGAAACTGTCTCAACAACTCATGGAAATATTTCTGTAAAAAGTTAATTGTGATAACAATGGGTGGTATTCCACTAAGCTTTGCTCGGGGTAAACCCACTGAAGTTAATGACCATTATGAAGTTAAATGTCCATTAATTTCAATGGGTCTACTTTGAGTAAACCTTAGTTTACTCATAACCTTTACAAGCTGCCAACTCCTCAACCCAGTTTCAACTATTTAAATTTTCCTACTCTGTTACCAGGCTGGTGGTGTATCTGTTAGCAAGGGGGGGGGGGAGGAACAAACCACATTCCTGAGTTTACATACTTAAAAAATTTTGGTACATGTTCCATATTATTTTCTTCTAAGTAGCGTCTTCGACTTCTCTGGAGTTCTTCTATTCTTAGTTTTTCTGACGCTGCTGCTTCTAAATCCCCGTCTTCCAAAAGCCTGCAATAAAGCAAGTGGAACTTCGAATATACAGAATACCAACATTCAAGCACTGGAACGAATCAACAAAACCCCGGAGAGGACAAACCTACACCCATCAAGAGTTGCTGGATCCGTACCATCCAGATACTGCAGTTCAGATAAAATTAGCAGGGATGAGAGCCAATTAATTAAACAAATCTTTAATTATTAAGCATGTGAGTTTTAGATGATTGTCTGTATACTGACTTGCTGATTAAAGCAGAATAAATTAATATTAGTTTTTTAAAAGCACACAATTGTTTTCAACAAGCAGCATGCTTATTTTGTTTTATGCAAACCCCATGCCAATCTTAAGAGAGTCAGTTCCTCTTGGGAGTGAAGAGCAATGCCTCTGCTAAGACAGCAGCTGCCCAATGTAACTTTTATAGCTACTTGAATCATAAACAAACCAACCTTCCTGATTAGTGTGGGGCAGACCCTTAGTTGATCAAAGGTTTTTTAAGCAAGTCATGTTACAAAGTGATGGACTAAACTAGGAGTGGGGAACTTCAGGTCCAAGGGTCACAAGTGGCCACCATGTGTCTCTCTGTCCAGCCTTTGGGACTCTGCACAGGTGACACCCTTTCACTGGCCCTGCTCTGCAGCCTCCCTGGGTGTTTTTGCCTGGCTGAAACCTGTCCTTGTACTGCAATAGTGCCTCTTACTTACCAGGTTTACTTGTGTGTAAACCTCTATCAGGGCCGGTGTTGGGAGCAGGCCAGGAATAACTCGCAAGGCGTCAGTGGAGTTAACTCTTTGTTCAAATAAACAACAGCTCAGGCCTAGTGAGCACAGCAACTCTTCCCAGCAGATCTTGCCCCAATGAGGCAGTTGCGAGGACTGAAGGGCCACGCCTTCCCAGTGCTCCCCAAGACTCTTCCTCCCTTGGGTCCTTCCCTAGCAATCTGAGACTCTGACACCTTGTCTGTTTTTGCTCCACCCTCTTCATTCTTCTTCTGGTTCTGGGAGACCAGGAGGGAGGGGAGCTGGTCGCCGCAGGAGAGGGAGACCCCCTGGCTTCTTCAACAGCCTGATTCATCTCTGCCTCCTCCCCTACTCTCCAGCCTCCTCTTCTGCCTCTGATTCTGGACTGCTCTCTGCCACAGCCTCTTCCTGCTCACTAAAACCTGTTACCTTCAGCTTACAACACCTCCTCATTCCAGTCTTCTCCTTCTGACCACTCATCAACATCCCATCACCAGTCCCCTGGCTCTGAGCCTTCTTCTCTTGGGGGTTCCTGAGATGGTGGCTCCCACCACTCCTTTGAATTCAGTCAGTCCATGGCAACCTATTATTTTGTGCTTGGCTGGAAAGTAGCCTAAAGTACAAATTTTAAAGCTGCACCTTTTGTGCCTGGATAAACTCACCCACCGCTGAGTCCCTGGAAAATGGCCCACGAGGGAATCTGGCCCTCATGCTAACGAAGCTTCCCCACCCCTGGACTAAACATTGGGGTCCTGAAATCAAATCTATGTTTGAAAGCAGCCGCTGAGCATTAAACAACAACAACCAAGTGATTCTTGCCTTTGGTCTGGCCTGAATCGGGCATCTGTTCTTGGAAGAAGATCTTTCAGTGCAGGATCTAACTCATTCAGCTCAATGGCAAACCTTGTGAAGCCATAATAACGCTCGTAGTTGGTGGGCATGGAGCCTGCATTAACAGATAAGACAAAGTGAGTAGCTAAGCTTTGTGAATGAAGAAGACATGGTCCTCTGAATACAGAAGGTCAAAATCCCTGCCTGCAGCTCCTGAAGTTGGCTCTAACTACTGGTGATAAACTGACACGGGTCAAACGTCATGCAAGCACTGCCAAAAGATGGTCAGCACCTCTCACAGTTCTAACCACTGTCTGTGGGGTGGACTAAGGCTTGCTCTACGTGCCGCTGAGCTGCCACCTGAGGTGGTGCCTTCTACATATCTTGCTGCCGTTATACGCAGTGCCTGGGCATCCCAGAGTTCTTCTGCCTCATTCAGAGCCTTTCAACACCAGCATCCCCTCACTCCCAGAGGAGAGTCATGCCAGTCTGAAAACTTGGCCTGCTGGGAGAAAATTCATGGAACAAACACTTTTACACCCTGAGCATGATACGGTCCTGCTTCAGGTAGCCTCCACCTGGGGAAAAATTAAGTTTGATCCAGGCCAATAGATGGCCCAGCTGTTAAAACGGAGAGTACCGAAGCATCTATTAGGGAGAGGAGAATACCTACGAGCTGCATATGAAGATGCCCTTGGCCACTGGTCCAGTGTTGTGTACTCTGGCAAAGGTTCTCTGATAGCCACCCTTCATACCCCTCTTACCAGAGATTTTTAGAGGTCTCACTGCTGGGGTCTGAAGCTCAGGCCTGATGTGATAGCTCAGTTGGTGATGATAACCCCAAGGTTGCAGGTTCAATCCCTATGTGGGGCAGCTGCCTATTCCTGCACTGCAGGGAGTTGGACTAAAAGATCTTCAGGGTCCCCTTCCAACTTTACATTTCTATTATTTTATGTGGCCTAGCACGGAGGAATGGCTCTTTCCTGCACCTGCCACTGTGGTGAGACAGTCTGTAAACCAGAGCTGGGTTTATTTTTCCAAGTAACAGTTCTGAAAAGGCAACTGGTATTCTTTGTAAATTAGGAACAACCGATACACCAGAGCTTCCATTTTCAAATCAGGTGGTCCTATTATTGCTGTGACAAAAAATGCTTATTGGAGACCAGTAAACGAGTACAGTGGTACCTCAGGTTACAAACTTAATTTGTTCCAGAGGTCCGTTCTTAACCTGAGGCGCGCTTTCGTTAATGGGGCCTCCTGCTGCTGCCACATAACTTCTGTTCTCATCCTGGGGCATAGTTCGCCACCTGAGGTACTACTTCTGGGTTAGCGGAGTTTGTAACCTGAAGTGTTTGTAACCCGAAGCGTTTGTAATCTGAGGTACCACTGTAATTAGAAGTCCCCAATTGTTTATCTTTCAAAGAGGAAGTACACAGTATTTTGTAGTGCGAATACTTCCAGTCTTGCCTTGTCTACTTTCGCCATTGGGTTTGCAGCACACCAGGAGATTTATCTCTCCCTGCCTCTGCCAAGCCACCAGCACGGTTACTGTGCACAGAAAACAGTTTCTATTGGTGCCAGTGAGAGTCTTTAAGCCTTGCAGCTGCTAGGAGGAGATTTTCAGGAGACTTTGTGACTGGAAGAAGAAAGGGATAAATCTCGCCCCCATACATCCTGCAATCCCAGTGACACCGGCCCCCCGCACTTGTAATTAAGTGAAAACAAGAGATGTAGCGCATGAAGCATAGCCTGCAGCTTGGCCCCTTCGGTCTATCTCAAGCAGGCTTCCTCAAACTCAGCCCTCCAGATGTTTTGAGACTACAATTCCCATCATCCCTGACCACTGGTCCTGCTAGCTCGGGATCATGGGAGTTGTAGGCCAAAAACATCTGGAGGGCCGAGTTTGAGGAAGCCTGATCTAGAGTCATTCCAGTCTGCCATACTTGATATGATGATGAAGCTCCTTCACCCATAGTACAAGTATTGAATCCACCCCACCTCTTTACCTAAAAGAGCTGTTCCTCTAATAGGTTCATACCTGGTCTCCATATACATTTTGCCGAAGGCCCAACTCCACAGTACAACCCTTCATGCCACTTCCCAAAGAGGCGGTGTACCACCTTCCCTTCTTGGTCCATGACAACGCCTTGGACTTCATTCACGTTCGAATTCCAGTAATTCACCTAAAAAAATAAAATGCAAGGAAACAGAAGAGCTGTGACCTTTTTCTTAACTGTTAAGGTAAATCACCCCAGTTTCAGGTGTCTGGGGTATAACTAGGTATCAACTTTCAACAAGACCAGGCAGATCTGTATCACACCCATCTAACAGCTAGGCAGTGCCAATGAGCTGCCAGAAGCGGGTGGGGAATCGGGATGATTCAGACACCACCACCCCTTATCGTATTGTGCCAAATATCTTCAAATGCAGTCCCAAAGAGGTGCAGAGGATAAAGACATTGCCAATGCAATTAGCATGTCCGCTGGCAACCAGTGAAAGGGTCTTATATTTATCGCCCACACTTTGGTGCACAGATTCATACAATTCATACAACTGGTACCTCCAGCCAGTGAACCTGCCCTGTGTGCTCCCAGAGGCTGCTGTGCAATGGGCCACCAATTGCACAAACACCCTTTTCACTGTTCATTATGAGTTTCAAAGAAACGTTACCTTGATGAATGTGAGTTTACAAATACAAACGCTGCTTTTTGTGTTTCTGATGGTTATTTCTCCATAATGTTCTATCCATCTCCTTCCACTGAGGATGTTGTGTATGCAAGTAGTGACTTTGTTCCATACGTAGGAATCACCGTACCTGCAAAGAGAGTTAGCTGTGGAAACTGTGCTCCAAAAATGCCCTTTCCAAACCACCGCCTATTCACAAATGAAACAGTACTCCCCCTTCCAATATCGGAAGCCAATGGACCACCAGCAGAACTCAAATATGAAAATACCCACACTTTTTACATGTATTTGTGTCCTGCTAGGGGCATAGCTGTCAACATTTCCCCTTTTTTAAAGGAAATTCCCTTATTCCGAATAGGACTCCTTGCAAGAAAAGGGAAAAGTTGACAGCTATGGCTAGGGGTTGAATTGCAAATCAATTAGAACAATAAATAATTTAAAACCAGTTAAAAAAAGAGAAGGTAATAAAGCAAAAGCACAACAATAAAATAAGAACAAAACAGCAGTGCAGAATGGGCAGCAATCATAAACACCATCCCCACTGATTTCCAAAGCCACCAAAGGCCTGGGTAAATAAAGATATTTAAAACTTATTTCTAAAACATAAGGAAGTTTGAGTGCCTGACAAATGTGCCAGAGGGAAGGGCCTACCACAGCCAGGGTGCCAATACTAAGAAGGCTTTGCTTCTAGTAGCCATATATCCATTGCACTTTTGAAGGTGGAGGCGAAAGGAATAGGGTGTCCACAGAGAACTGGCAGTCCCGTCCCCCCCGGTGCTTAACCACTGGTTATTGGTTATTTTCACAGACAGTCAGTCAACTCTGTCCCACTACAGAAACTTATAAAGATGCTCTGTGAAACATTACAGCCCTCTATAATGAAGATACATTTTGGATAATATTATTCTAAAACAATCTTTTTATGTTGTAAGCTGTGATCTTTTTATGTTGTAAGCTGTGAAGGGCAGTATATTATTATTATTATTATTATTATTATTATTATTATTATTATTATTATTATTATTATTATTATTTCTTCTGCCAGACATCATAGTATGTGTTTTCCTACTATGGTTACATTGGTTCCGCACAGTATTATATAAAAAAACCTGTTTTGTCCTCAAAATAACTCTATTAAGTAGATTAGGCTGAGAAATTGCGAGTTGCCCAAAGCCCCACATTGAGCTTCATGGTTCATTATAGTTTTGAACCCAGTTCTCCCCAACTTTTAAGCCCATTACGCTGTTCATTCCACCGGACTGGTTCTGAATGAAACAAGATGAGATGAGCAGAGAAATTGCAGGATTAGCTGACCAGCCGCAAAGAAACTTCAGGAGGTACACATTGCAGGATAGTAATACTCTCCCAAGCTTCCTTGCACTGAAACAGGACTCACCCTTATCTGCCACACTCTATAGGCAAGAGTTCTTGTCATTGTGAAACCTCATATTTTACAAGAACACACCTCACTTTAATTTACCATGATGCCTCTCACCTTTATCCTCCTAGGGGAAATCCGAACAATTTTTACAAAAAAAAAAAAGGAATATGCTTCCTTTTACTGTGCAAAGCAAACACTCGCAGTACAGTACTAAAACGTCTCCCACTCAGGAAGCTGCTGTGAATTAACTGGCCTAATGTTCACAACTGTTTGATCAAACATAGTTGCAGCATCTAGTAATAGCAGGTAGAGGAAGTAATTATTCAGAGATCCCAGTTGCCTTATCACGACACGCAAGCTGCTGCTATGTGTTCCCTGCCTTGTCTGGCTTCAGTTTTGCTACATTATTCATCAGTGTGCATCTGGGACTTCAAGTGCCTAAATTAGTCTCATGGAACGGCTTTTCCAGGATGAAGAAGAAACAAACAAACAAACAAACAAACAAACAAACAAACAAACAGGAAAAGAAGAATGGAGAAGCTGCTTACTTTGGAAGCGTGACATTCAGTGTCCCGATTGGCAGTATTTCCATTGACTTGCCCCAGAATTTGTTTTTCCACCTGATATCTGAATAACATAGCAAAGATTCAGAAAGCTGCAAGTTACAGAAGTTCTACAAATGCAACGAACCATTATTTCTCTTTGTTTAATACGAAACTGGAAGACCTGAAACAGCAGGCTTCCCAATTATATTAACCTTTTCGTTAAATTCCACAAGAATGAAACTATGCATGTAATCGTAAGTTTTCTTTTTTTAAAACCAAAACAAAAACAGAACTAAATTTGGTCTTTAGGCTTGTGAATTAAAATGTATACCTTGCCAAAACACAAAATTCTTTGATTCACAGTGACAGGCAGAAATGGGTGGGTGGTGGCTAACCTGAAATAAAAAATTACGGTGGTGAGGAATTGTGCAAAAGACTTTCATGTTTATCATCACTGTAACAGACACCTTACATAAAATAGAGATGATGCAGCAGCAGAAAAAGCTACTGCTATTCTAGGCTGCATCAACAGAAGTATAGTGTCCCGATCAAGGGAAGTCATAGCACCGCTCTATTTTGCCTTGAT
Source organism: Podarcis bocagei (assembly GCF_964188305.1). NCBI lineage: Eukaryota > Metazoa > Chordata > Lepidosauria > Squamata > Lacertidae > Podarcis > Podarcis bocagei. The sequence continues at coordinate 118,075,595 of NC_138125.1, forward strand.
CAGACCCCACCAGTAATATTGTGTGCATTCCTGGGCACCACAATTTAAGAAGGATATTGACAAGCTGGAACTTGTGCAGAGGTGAGTGTCCACGATGATCAAGACTCTGGAAACCTACCCTTATGAGGAACAGTTGAGAGAGTTGCATATGTTTAGTCTGGAAAAGAGGAGACTGAGAGGAGATATGGTAGCCATCTTCAATTATCTGAAGGGCTGCCACAGGGAAGATGGAGAAAGCCTGTTTTCTTCTGCTCCGAAGGCTAGTATCCGAAGCAACAGATTCAAGTTACAAAAAAGGAGATTCCAATGAAACATCAGGAAGAACTTTCTGACAGGAAGAGGTGTTCAACAGAAACAGATCCCACAAGAGATGGTGGACTCTCCTTCCTTGGAAGTTTTTAAGCAGAGATTGGATGGTGATGTGTCAAGTAGGATCTAGTTGAGATTCCTGCATAGAATCATAGAAATGTAGAACTGGAAGGGACCCTAAGGATCATCTAGTTCAGGCATCCCCAAACTCGGCCCTCCAGATGTTTTGGAACCACAACTCCCATCATCCCTAGCTAACAGGACCAGTGGTCAGGGAAGATGGGAACTGTAGTCCCAAAACATCTGGAGGCCAAGTTTGGGGGTGCCTGATCTAACTCAACCCCCTGCAATGCAGGGATATGCAGCTGTCTCATATGGGGATCGAACCTGCGACCTCGGCGTTATCAGCACCAAGCTCTAACCAACTGAGCTATCCAGAAACTTGGACCATTGCTGGGCCATCAGGGTCCTTTCCAGCTCCACAGTTCTAGGATTCTATGATTTCTGCAAAACTGGATTCAGCTTTACAATGCTGAATTGCACCTAATGCTTGAAAAACAAATATATATCTTCAGATCTATTTTAAAAGCTATATATTTAGATTCATATCAGCCAACATTCTGAAAATAAGATGAAATGCATCAACCAAAATAAACAAATAAAGTCACGGTGCTATTTGAGGGTCTTTTGGAACAGATTTTACCTGCTCCGAGAAAAAACGAAATCCTTTGTCTTCCCTAATTGATTCGTAAGTTTCACCAAGCACAGGGTTAAAAGGCTTGCTTCCAGCTCTGTAGTAAGTGGAGGCATATCCTGAAGTTGCAAAGGCAGCAATAAGTACCTAGTTAAAACAAAGGGGAAAAAACTTGAGAAACAATATCTAAACAGTACTGGAGAGACTGGGCAAGCAAACGGGTATTTCCTTTTCTGGGTGATGGCAGCACCTTTGGCGCTAGTGCTACAACTGCAGACAGCAACTCTGTTCTTGCAATAGCAGTATAGCCACTGTCCCAACCTAATAAAGGACGGGGAAAGTCATACTCCAAGTGGTGGGAAGGTAGGAACGCGAATAATATCCATGCGAATCTGTTCCCAAGGCAAACAGTATTCAAAGCAAGCTTAAAGATGAAGAATATATTTGCTGTTTTTGTCTTGGGATCAGAGACAATTGTGTGGGGAAAGAAAGGATGTGCGATCTGGAAAGCCCTTAATGGGGAAACATGGGTTTTTTTGTGTGACACAAGGATCTACCGGGGGGGGGGGGGGGCGCTAGCACTCCCCTTTTTGCATTTCCAGTTTGCATCCTCCCACCTTTTCCATATAAGCAATTTTACTCTAGCTCGATATCCTGAGGATTTGTATTTGGGTTTTATTAGGCACCATCCTCAGGTGCTGACAAAAAAAATAACACCAGTTAGTCGGTGATAGAAGGGGGCAGAAATGGATGTGTCTTATGCAATTAGAGAAAGCAAAGAGTACTTTCAGATCTCTGGGGAATTGTCATCTCTACAAGCCTGTTGAGAATCATCTCATATTACAATTTGGTCTGTTTCGCAGACCCGGAAAGTGGAGCACCACTCCTGAGTATAGGAATATAATGGAAGCAGTCCGCCCGGAACCCCCCCCCCCCCCATTCATGCCATCTTGAAAGTTGTCTTGAGCAAAAGCATTCCTAGCGGGGCTTGCAGAGTGGAATTCCCCAGCGATTTGCTCATTGCCAGAATATAGGGCATTATCTGCCTTGCACAGAAAAGGGTAATATAGGGATGTGGCTACAGCTTTGGAATTCACAGGTCTGACAAAATAGATACACCGGCAAGTGAGTGATCACTCTCTGCAACAGAGGCTCTAGTGGTTTTTTTTTTTTGTTTTTTTAAACTACTTATTTCCCTTTAGAATCGCTCAAGAGGCTTAAACCAAGTGCCTTCTCTTGCATTACCTTAGCAGTGTGGCCGCTACGGTAGCATCACTCCTTTCCACACTACGAAGGCAGCGTCAGAAGTTTCAAACCACGTAGCACCTGAGACTCTTAATCTCAGGGTTGCGGGTTCAAGCCACAAACTGGGCAAAATGTGGGTCCCTGCACTGCAGGGGGTTGGACCAGATGACCTTTGCGGTCCCTTCCAACTCTACGGTCTTACGATTCTATGTGGGAAGAGCGCATACTGTAGCATCCTTAGATTATTTCATCATACTAGTATTGTCCCGTTTGGAAAGCAAGGCAATGGGGGGAGGAAACACAATATGGGCTCTTCCCACATGATCTGGGTCTCCTGGCAAAAGGATGTCCGTGAGCAGCTTCCATACCGCAAAGGTAATGTGAGGCTGGACCCTAAGACTCACTACAACACGTATGCAAGTTCATTCATCCGAATTTATACTGCTCCTGCAAGGCTCCACTTATGTGAGCAGTTATCTTCAGAGATATAGCCAGCCAAGGACCATCTGAACTGGTTGTAAGAAAGTACGCCAACGAAAGGAATAGGCTGGATAAAAAGTAAAAAAATCTTCTATGTCAGAATCTAGCTGCTTTCACGTTAGAGGTGAGCTTACAATAATGGAAAATGCACAAATGTACAGTGGACCCTCTAGTTATGTACCGCTCTGGATACGTAACTTTCGGGTTACGAACGCAGCAAACCCGGAAGTGTATACTTCCGGGTTTCATCGTGCGCGCATGCACAGAAGCGCTCTGCACACCGTGCGCATGCGCAGAAGTGGTGCCTCTGCCTACGGACTTTTTGGGTTGCGGACAGACCCCCGGAACAAATTTAATTCGTATCCGGAGGGTCCACTGTATTCAATACAGTGGTGCCTTGCAAGACGAAAAGAATCCGTTCCGCGAGTTTCTTCGTCTTGCGGTTTTTTCGTCTTGCGAAGCAAGCCCATTAGCGGCTTAGCGGCTTAGCGCTATTAGCGGCTTAGTGGATCAGCTGATAAGCGGTTTAGCGGATCAGCTGATAAGCGGCTTAGCGGATCAGCTGTTTAGAGGCTTAGCGGATCAGCTGTTAAGCGGCTTAGCAGCTTAGGATCAGCTGATAAGCGGCTTAGCGGCTTGGGAAAAAGGAGGGGGAGGGGGGGAAACCCCGCAGGAACTCACAAGACATTTTCATCTTGCGAAGCAAGCCCATAGGAAATTCGTTTTGAGAAGCACCTCCAAAACGGAAAACCCTTTCGTCTAGCGGGTTTTCCGTCTTGCGAGGCATTCGTCTTGCGGGGCACCACTGTATTAGAGCTCTAGGAGAGGGATAAACACATCAAGGGACATGGAATGGTGTGCTCTGTCTGGTTTACTACCATTCGTTCGTAGGGGTCATCAGATTCAGCAGCCTTGTCCAAGAGTTCACTGTATTCCAGTTCCTCACAAAGGTGTTGCAATGTATTCAGAGGCTCGTTTAGCTCTACCGGCATGGATACTTTCGAGAGATCCTTCCCGATATTGTTCCTCAAAATGTTCCACAGGTTGATATTACTAGTATCAGGGCAGGGGGTCGGTAGGCATGTCCTTCGTCCATTTCTGAAAGCACCACCGGTCAGCTCATCATTAAGTACTGGAAGGAAAACAGAAGAACAGCAGGGATGTGAAATCCTTTCATTGACTGAAAAACGAAAAATAAAATGGTTTGTATCCAATGGTAGCTGTACTCAGAGTAAACCCACTGAATTTCATAGGCATGACTAACTTAGGCCTATTCATTTCAAAGGGTCTGTTGTTGTTGTTATAGATTTACTTATACCCCACCTTTTTCCCTGATGGGACTCAAGGCGGTTTACAGATAAAAAGAAGAACCGCTAAAAACATAGGAAAAAACATTGTAAGAAAACAATTATAAACACGGAAAGAATTAAAACTATATACATATAATGAAATCTACTAAAACCATACAAATAATTACAGTAAAAAACAGAAGGAAGAGTGCTATTCTACAGTTAACAGGGATAAAAATGTAAAAGTGGCCCTCACTGATTTGAGTTGCATCCAGAGAGTGTTCCGATTTATATTGCACCACACCTAAAAAGAACACTTATTTTCTAAAACTTAAAAAAATTAAAACCCTGCATACATTGCCGAGAAATGTTGTCTGCAACACTGGTGTTGTCCTCTGATATGTTGTCACTCACGTCACTGATGTACGACTCATCATCAGAAGCCTAAAGAAGAAAACAAAGAGATTTAAATGAAAAGTAAATGGAAGCAGACGAGGAGGAGGAGGAGGAAGAAGACAACAAATGGAACACTGAATAGAAATGTTTTCATAAATTCAAGTCCCAGTGATGCATGTATCCTAGAGTTGTTATCAGGCTGAAGAGTGCCCGTTTTGTGAAACCCTGGTTTGGCCAATATCATCCCATTTTTAGCTCGTGCCTAAATATGTAAGCTCTACATCTTCCTCTCTGAAGAACAAGCTGTACTGGAAGTGACTGTAGGTCAAAGAGTGTCTGTTCTATTGAATACAGATGACTCATGTAAGCCTATCACTGTCAATATGATATATAGGGGGAACACCTCTAAATCATTCTCTGCAAACACACTTCAAACCATGGTTTTAGAGAAGGGATGGGTAACTTTTTCTGGCACCACAATCACAGGTGGGTAGATGGTTGGGGGCTGCATCCCAGAAAGCATGACCGGAGCCAGTCACACTGCCATACCTTAAACCAACTCATGCTCACAGACAGTCTTGGAAAGACAGGTACCGTATTTTTCGCTGTATAAGATGCACTGTTCCCTCCTAAAAAGTAAGGGGAAATGTGTGTGCGTCTTATGGAGCGAATGCAGGCTGCACAGCAATCCCTCTTGCTGTTCTGGCTTCAGGGATAGCCGCACAAAGCCTCTTCAACAACATTTGATTCAGAATATTTTTTTTCTTGTTTTCTTCCTCTAAAAACTAGGTGCGTCTTACGGGTCGAGTGCGTCCTATAGAGCGAAAAATACGATACATGGGTCGCACATGTATGTCTTATTTCTCCATTTAAATTACCTCCAACCGGCCTCCCAAAGAGCTGTATGCACAGGGAAGCACACACTCAATCATTCATGGGAAGTCAGATGCTTCAGGATACCGTATAACCCCTTTTGAAGAGGAGGAAACCGTTCCCTTCCCTGCTGTCCTGCTGATGGCGGATTACCTGGGCAGTGGGAAGAGTGGGCAAGTTTTCCCCACAGCCTGGTGGGTTGCAGAGAGATTAGTTGAGGGCCCTATGTGGCCCACCCCTGTTTTAAGGAAAGAAAAACAAATTTTCTTGCCAGTGCAAACGAAAAACCAGTAAGCGAAGGAACAGGGTGGGGGCGTCAAAACTGAGCTACTACTTTACTTCCGTCCAAAGAAGAGAAGATGGGGAAAATAAAATGGTAGCAATTTACGCGTCACTCATTCCACAACACTGCTGCCTGCTTTTGACAGGAGGAAAGCGGAGCAAATGCGTCACAAATTGCTGCCTCTGGCCATGATCTCAAGGCAATTAAGTGGCAAGCAGCTCCTTTACTCCAGATTAACCCGACAAAAATCAGTGGGACTACTCTTGGAACTGTCAGATTGTTCTAAGAGCTTCACCTAATTCTTAGGACTTTGTGTGATAGGTTAGGATTTTTATCCTCATATTTCGTTTTGAGATAGTGTCTTGCCTACGGTCAACAACTTAACCTCATAGTGGAGATGTGATTTGAACCAGGAGACTGCTGTGTCCATGTTCAAGCCTTCCGAATTAGGATCAAAAGTTCGGTACAGGTAAAGGTAAAGGGATTCCTGACCATTAGGTCCAGTTGTGGCCAACTCTGGGGTTGCGGCACTCATCTTGCTTTATTGACCGAGGGATCCGGCGTACAGCTTCTGGGTCATGTGGCCAGCATGACTAAGCCGCTTCTGGCAAACCAGAGCAGCGCACGGAAACACCGTTTACCTTCCTGCTGGAGCGGTACCTATTTATCTACTTGCACTTTGAGGTGCTTTCGAACTGCTAGGTTGGCAGGAGCAGGGACCGAGCAACGGGAGCTCACCCCATTACGGGGATTCGAACCGCCGACCTTCTGATCGGCAAGTCCTAGGCTCTGTGGTTTAACCCACAGTGCCACCTGCGTCCCCAAAAGTTCGGTACTTGATCCCAAATGCATTATAATTATATAGAGCACAGCAGAAGAAATAATCAGGCTTTCACTGCCTAACCTCGTTTTCTGATGAGCTTGCAGACAGAAGCACCTCCTGCGCATCGAAGAACTCAGAGACAGATTCCGACATGGAGAGCCTGCTTTCATTAGAAACTTGCTGGGAGAGTGGGAGACTGACATGGATCTGTTCACCTGCCTGCAAGAAGGGAAAAACACGCACATATGAACTCCAGATGCCCACACATGACAGAGAAAAAGGAAGGGCATGCCTAATCAATATATTTTATTGGACAGATGCCCTGCTTCTTCCCTGCATGGCCTCTCCTTCCTCCCGGTTTGGAAAATAAGCTCCAGCAAACGGAGAGCTCAGGTTGAAAAGAAGCCATTTTGCAAGGGGAGCGCAAACAACTTCTTTTCCAGCTAGCACTCTCGTAACCCTTTTTTTGTGTGGCAGGGGACAGAGAGAAATGCCTTCTCTCAAGATTGTTCCTCTGCTACAGGAAAACCCAGCATCTTCCAGCACTGAAATGATACCTTGTGTTTGATGGGGAAGGGAGGCCCAACCCTCACCTGACACACTTCTGCTTCAGGCATGTTGTATGACTGCTTTAGCACAATGCTCTCATGTCCTGAAGCCTGATCTTGTTTCTTTGCATGTATGCGCGCACACAGGGTGGCCTGCAGCAAAATGTTGCAGCTCATCATCCCCTATTAAAAGGAATGTTCTTGTTCCTGTTTCGAACCATTCCTTCCTTCCCAACCTAGCATTCTACTGCGTCCTAGTTTTTTGTTTTGTTTTTTTTGCAACTGTCTCTACCTTTTGTGGATACTGAGCATGCTCAGTGTTCGCCAGGCTGTTTTATGTTTGCTTGCAGGGGTTTTGTTTTGTCTTAGAGGGTTTTTAAAAGGGTGGGTTTTTTGTGCTTCTGCAAATAAGCCTGCTGATATGTTCTTCTTGTTTTTCTGGGTTATGTGGCCAGCATGACTAAGTCGCTTCTGGCGCAACGGAACACCAACACCAGAGCAGCGCATGGAAATGCCGTTTACCTTCCTATTAATCTACTTGCACTTTTTGGGGTGCTTTCGAACTGCTAGGGTGGCAGGAGCTGGGACCGAGCAACGGGAGCTCACCCCGTCGTGGGATTCGAACCTCCGACCTTTTGATTGTCAGGCCCAAGGCTCAGTGGTTTAGACCACAGCACCACCTGCGTCCCATGTCTTTGTCATTAGGAGGGAGCTTATCTATTTATCTGAAGCGTTCTTTACTTTACCCTTCAGTCAAACAGGTTCCCTTACCCACACTTTTCTACTGTACCCCAAATGAATACCAATCCAGTGCAGTGCCATTTCCTCAGAAGGAATGGCCCACTCACTACCTGAGGGATAGCTCAGTTGGTAGAGTATGAGGGCTCTTAATCTCAGGGTTGTGAGTTCAAGCCCCACATTGGGCGAAAGATTCTTGCATTGCAGGCTAGATGATCCTTGTGGACCCTTCCAACTCTACAATTCTATTTCAAATTTAAAATATGTAAATGTTTTCCTTATTTCAGGTCTGGAGCTCACATCTCCCTTAGCCCCCTCCTGTAGCAAATCTCATCCTCTCGCATTACGCACAGTTAATAAGCTACGACTACAAGACTGGGACAAGAAAGAGCATCACACCATGGGGATGGTCACTCCAACTAACACAGAGACCAGACAGTGGCTATTGAAGCCCTGGAACTCCAGGAATGGTTCAGGGCACTCTGCCTTTGTAGCACTCAGCAACTTTTATACAGTAGCCTCACACACACACTTATATCTGACTATATAAATACACTTTGAAGATTCTTCACCCAGTTTTCTATTCTATAAAGCTGACTTCAAATGAAGGAGGCTCCGAAAGGAATTTCTATTTTTGTCCAAGCAGAAGGGATTCATCAGAAAAGCACATGGTAATGGTAAATGGTGAAAAATAAAGGAAAAGGGTGTGGGTGTGTGAGGAGACACTGCAACTTTAATATCACCAAATACAGAGCGTTCAGTGAGACCAGAAAGAATTATCTTATAGTGTGCCTCATATGTTTAAATGACATCTGCTTTGTCTCACTTGGAAACTGAACTCTCCAGCATTTTGGAGCTCAGTAGTGGCTAAGGGAGGATTGGAAAGAGGGAGACCAGACCCTACACAAGCTTTCCTACTGGTTATAGGGCTTGTAATTCTGGGCAATCATTATAACTTCAGTTAATCTATTTCAGCAAGGCAGTATTAAGAATAACTAGCGTTCTTAGCAATGGCAGTACACGTGGACTAATGTATTTCCCTTCCACCTTTCCATATTTGAAGTGTGAGGATTGGTAACTTATTGAAGAACAGGGATGGAGATTAGGAATAAATGAGTAATTCTCACAATGGAGGGATGCAAGAGGTTGGAATGCCACCCAAATTGGAACTGGTGTTTTTCAATTTGTTCATCAATGATCCCGAGTTAGGAGTGAGCAATGAGCTTTCCAAGTTTGCAATTATCCCAAATTATTGAAGATGATTTAAAGAAAAATAGATTGCAAAAGAACTCCAAAAAGGATGTCTACAAGATGTTGAATGAGTAACATAATGGCAAATGTGGTTCAATGTCAATAAATGCAAAGAGATGAACATTGTGGCAAAAAAATCTGAAGTTCCTACATATAGTGATGGTGTCTGAGCTGGGAAAGAGATCTTGGGGTGGAAGCAGATTGCGCCATGAAAATGCTGACCCAGTGTGCAGCAGCTATGAAAAAGCTAAAAATTCATGCAAGAGATCATTAAGAAAGTGTCTGAAAATTAAAAAAAAAATGTGAATACTATAATGCCTTTGTACAAATCTTTGTCATGGTGATACTTGAAATACTGAGTACAATTCTGGCTGTGACACCTCAAACAAAATCTATTATTTTTCTGTAGAATTGGTAAAGGCCAACCCAAATGATAAGAGCTGGAGCAGCTCCCCTGTGAGGAAAGCTTACAATTTTTTAAGGCTTTCTATGGTGTTTTTTTTTGGGGGGGGGAAGCTGAGTGAAAAGTTTATTTAAAAAATATACACAATATGGAGAAGGTGGATAGTCAGAAGACTTCCTTCCTCTCTCATAGCACTAGAACCCAAGGTTATTAAATGAATCTGACTGGTGAGACTTTCCCAAGCAACAAAAGGAAGTCCTTCTTCATATCACACATAGTTAGCTTATGAAATGGGCTGCTTCAAGATTTGTGGTGATTGCCACTAGGCCAGACAGCATTGCAAGGGGGTGAAGAAAAGTCATAGAGGAGAAGGCTACCAGTTGGGAAGGCTATAGGCCAACCCTAGGATCAGATGCAATCTGCCTCTAAATACCTGTTGCTGGGCTGTGGGTGAGGTTTATTGCCCTCAAGTCCAGGAAATAGTGGTGCACTATGGGGAAAAGGCCGTTTGACTAAACTAGTCTGGTCCAGCAAGGCTCTTCTCATGGATTCTTGGCTGCTTGCTTACTTAAATGCAAATGCACCAGAAACAGGGCTAATTCGTATTCTTTGAATGCTAACAACAAACCTTCCACTTCTCAGATTTCCAAAAGGAATCTCACATGAACTACTACAGCTCATTACTTTCATGAATGCTACTGGAAAATTTCCTGAATAGAGCCTGACCCACTGCTTGCCAGCTTTGCCAAAGAGAATGATTTAGTCATTAGTGATAATTAGCGGGATTTGACTACTGTAAGTCCATTAGAGCAATGACAAAGTCTTACCTCATCAGGACTAGGGATAATATTTACACTGACAACCTGATCACAAATAACAGACTCTGAATGTATTCTGTTCAAGCGACTCCTTAGTTCAGCATTCTGGTTGATAGCCTTAAAATAACAAAAATTAAATATTTAATTTCAAATGTACAAGACAGAACAAAGCAGAGTCAAACCACTGCTGTACCCTATATTCGGGCCAGAACCAAAGTGTTATATTATATGGATGGTACTTCTAAGCAACTAACCTTTTTCCTCCAACCATTAGTATTATGTCCAGCAGTTCTGGTTAGGTATCTTAAGTCAAATTAAACTCATTTAACTATTCTGGCTTTCTTCCATAGAAAAAAGGCTGCTAATTTGGTGAGTACACTAAGGATTCCTTGATAGAGGTCTGCATCCCTCCTCACTTTAAACAAGTTTATGGCCAAAGGCAAGAGGTGGAATAAATGTGATCAATTAAATTTATACATATGAGGAGCTATGAATAAGATACGAATAGTAGTGGAAAAGAGGGGTTGGTTAGCCTTTCCTTCTGAGACATTTTTCTAGTCAAAATTCCCACCCAATGCCCAGCCTCTTATCCACCGGTGAAGGAAAAGCTATTAGGTTCCTACATCATTTTACCTGGTGAGAAAGGAACACGGGAGAAAGGATTATAAACCCCTCTTTTCTCTTCCAATCAAATGTACAGCACATCCATAGTGACACTTCAGTGTTGCTGTTTTTTAAGTGGGAACTGCTCCTACATCTCCTTGAGTTTGGCCCCAAGATTACAATCCCACACACCTTTGCTCTGGAGTAAGCTACTTGGTGGGACTTATTGTCTAAATATGCATGGGATTGGGCTGCCAGAAAAGTAGACACACCTTTAGCCTTTCCTTGCTTTCTTAGATTCTATAAGACAATGAAAGAAGAAACCCTAATTGTGTTTGCTTCAGGGGAACCTGATTATTTGGAAGACAAGCACCATTTACAGCATACGGTTGTATGTTTTGCCATTGAAGCTGTTGTATTTGCTTCTGAATTCAGTAAGCACGATTCAGCCTTTACATTTATTTAAAGTCACCCAACAAGACCAGTCTATCCTCTTGAATGCTCTGTGCAGCTCGCACAGCATAAACAATACTGATGAATTAATGGATCATGCTTATAATCCTTTAGCATCTCAACATTAGACCACTGATATTGTCCATAGTATATCATCCCATATTACTGACATATGGAGGAGCAGAAATAGTTTACACTTCCCAACATGTCATAACCTACAGCAGGCAATGGAGGACTCAGATGGATATGAGGTTCAGGTTATTTCATCAGAAAGAGAACCTCTGGAGCATTGGTCTTCAACTGGTGGTTTGCCACAAGAGCGCTACCAGCACACAAATGCACACTAAAAGGTTAAGAAACGGGTCCCCACTTGCATGTTTGGATTAAAAGTGGATCCTGGGTCAGAAAAGATTGAAAATGCCTGCTCTATAGAACCTAGCAATAAAACAGAGTTCTCTACCATGGTCTTAATCAGAGGATGACTCCTCTGCATACCATTTTTTCCCCTCCAGTCATGCAGAAGTCAAATTCTGCAAAATAAGGCAAGAGCCTTATTCGGCCAGATTCTCCAGGAAGGTGGAAGCTAGGACACTAGATCTGATCAGCTGGCACTAGTTCCTAGAAGGGGTAACAGCTTTATGTCTGTAGCTGTCTTAGCAGCACCCCTAGGAACTGCCCAAGGTCCTGTTCCTATCTGCTTTGACTGGCCACTGCCTGCATCCCCTGCAGTCTAATGAAACTAGGCAAATAGTCACCAGCCCTTATGCAAACAGGCAGGAAGAAGCAAACATAGTAATTAATCAACTAAACTGCATTCGTTTGCCACCAGTCAAAAAGAAAGTACTGCAACACGGAAAGTCAAAGCTCTGCAGGTTTGCAGCAAATGAGGTAAAGTATGCAAAATGTCCATATTATTTAAAATTTAATTTGATTGTTTTAAAAAGCCAGTCAAGTTCATTAGGTATGAATTTCGTACCTCTTTAATTTAGACAGCACTACACGTACTAATTTAAGTACTGCAACAGCAAAATGTGGAGCAACAGCAGTGAGAAAGCAGGAGGATTGATGAGATTTTGGAAAGCAGTACTGGAGGTGCAAAGAAGCTGAGACTGCGAAGGACACGTGCGCGCACACACACAGACTTGTAAGGAATGAACATTTGATGTGCTAACTGGAAGCTTCTTTTTCTAATCTCAGAGATTTTAAGTTCTTCTACAGAAAATAAGCTCCTCATATGAAGAGAAGGTTAGAATTCTTGGGAATCCAGTCTATTCTACACTGGAAACAAAAATGCATGCTTTGCACAGTAGGTTCTTCGCTAAAGCACAATAAAAGGGGGGAAATGGTTTGGCCATTTCAAGATTTTAATTCAATTCTCATGACAAAAAACACACGACACTACTACTATTAATTTGCACAGGACAATGTGCCTGGTTCTTTAGAAATGAGTATATTGGCAGCTGTCCTCTCCAAAGAAAGTGCCACTTGTGCAGATAAAACAGAGACAGAAGACAAGAGAATAGAATCCAAATGGACTCAAGAATTAGCATATGACGCATACGATGTGCTGCTGTCTTCCCCCACTTGTTCTCTGCCTATCTTTTCCCAACATAGAGAAAAATATCTATTCTGGATACCGAAGGAGACCATAGAAAAAGAGGACAACTGAAGGAGACCATAGACTAAGCGTGGTATCAGGTGACATAACAAGAAAAGGTGGCGACATTGTATGAAGCAGAACACTGCTGAGAGCAAGATGACAGAACAGAGGTTAAACAACAGAATACCATTATCCTGGTTAAGTGAAGCAGTTCAACTTATGCTGCAGTTCTTAGTTATACTCTAGTGCATGAATCCTTAGCTCACCAAAGCTTTATAGTGAAAGCAAACTGGGTAGAAGCGCAGTTCTTCAAAGACTGAACTGAGTTCTGTCTGGTTAGCTGATCTGAAAATTGTGACATTATCTTGTGTGTTTGTGTACATACATATGGACAAAACTGGATAAAGCTACCAGGGTAGATCAATGAGATTAGCCTCACTTTCCTTCATTGAACATAATGCATAACTGGGGTGGGTGGATGTAGATTTTATTGTAAGATGAGGCAAGCTCAAAGATGGCAAGCACGCAGGATACTGCTGCTCCAACATTAATGTATCCAGTTTTGCTGAAACGAGAATTAGAATACTACTTGGGGTCCCAAGGCCATAAAGTTAGTCCTGCTGCAGGCTCAATTTTACAGCTATAGACATGCAAGTGATGCAATAGAAGGAACATACAAATACTTGAAGATGAACTGAACCTGAAGTGGGGGAAACAAGTTATCTTTTATTTGATTAAAGTTTTCCTAACAGAACCAGCATCCACAGGCTAGTTTCTTTGTGATTATGAAACACTGGACTCCTCAACCTATATTATACCCTGTATTGAACAAAATAATTCAAAATGTAATGTAATGTGATATTTATCTGAGTTGTGGTTTTGGGGTTTTTTTGTATTTTAAAAATATAAATGAATAAAAAAAAAACAACCCTAGTATCGGGACAAGAAGTTGCCTTTATCTGTATTTTTCTTCTTCTTCATAATCCCTAACCCCATTATGTTTGAAAGTATAGGGTAGATCAGGACAGGAATTCATCAGTATCATAACATTTGATTTTGTCACTTGTTTTTAGAGAGTTATCTGGCATTTATGGAAAGCAATGCCACAAATAGCATTTACCACCTGTGGCAAACAACAGTTACAAATCACGGTATTTCCAAAACCAACCATCTGAAAACGTAGCAAATTGCCATGTAAGACCATACCTGTGAGAGGGATTGCCTGAGACAGGTTATCTGTGTATTGTGTCCAGCGAAATCATGTTCTGAAACCATCTGCTTAAGTTTCTCCTTCTCTATCGCTATGCTGTTGAAGGCAGACTTCAGAAGAGAATGTACTGCGGAGAAAACAGAAATGTCTCTGGTATACACCACAGGCCTCTGCATGCAACTTACAAAGAATATGTATCAGCGAACATTTTGAACAGTGCAATTCCCAATGCTACAGAAACAAGATGCAGATTTTGCAGGGCCGAGCCTATCACTTCCAAACTTCCATATGCCCTACTTTGAACAACCACGTATAAAAAACGGCCATTAGCCATGGCTGGAGTTTTGTCCTCATGTACACAGTGGAGCCTACGGTGCCATTATTCCTCACAGAGTGCAAAATCAGTTTAGTCTATTTTTCTCTCATCAACTACGGCTACTTCTCAAATATTCAGGGTATTTTCACACACCCTGCAAAATAGGGGGAAGGGGGGGATGAGTCACTCAGGTCAAGCATATTTATATTCTGTTCTTTAAAGCATATCTCCATGCTACATGATTCCCCAAACTTCTGAAGGGCATGCCATTTTTCCTGTCATTTATCACTGTGAAAATTCAAAGGGTTCAGTGCAAAAAAAAAAAATTTGGGGGGTGTCTTAATTTTTAGACTCAGACTGTAAGAGCCAACAACTTGTACATCTTTGGCTAGAATTTTAAAACATGGCATAGCAAGTGGGTGCTGATCAGGTGAAAAAAATTGCAAGCCATCACCTTGCAAACTTGCAAAATTCATACCGGTACTGCAAGAAATCGCTTCCTTGCAACTGCATCTGTGTGCAAAGGATGTCTGAGAAGCACAGCTGGAATAGTTGAAAAGTAAAACACAAGGGGTCTTCCGAAACTTAACAGGATAAGAGAGAAACCTTTGGCTGCTGCACATTCAACATGCTAGCTTCAGTTTCTCCCAAATGAAACAATCAACACACACAATGCCTTGGCCCAAAGCTAGCCTACTCTGTATCAAAGGTTATTTCCACTGAGATGCTGCTGCTACGCATACAATTACCTTTCTGTGCCATGAGGCAAAACTCTTCCTGGAGTTTCAGGTAGTCCGTGGAGCTTTCCAGGGGGTCAGGTGCATGGCTTGGAGGAGACTGAAATTCGATGTCTGCACAAAGATTAGGATTGGATGAATGCAGGCGAACAGGAGACATTGTAGTGCTGAAAGGAACCTAAATTGGAAAGCAACAGATACAAGGGACTGTATCTTTCTTCCACAGGACATATGGCACAGCACTGTAAGACTTTTCTCACTTTACCATAGCGCTCAATATTTATGAGTCGTGGCACTGCTGCCAAGAAGTATCTTTTTAATCTCCTTCAAAGCAGGAGTTCTGCTCCTTCCCTGAAATCAATGTTGATGTGTTAT
The DNA here is from genome assembly GCF_964188305.1 of Podarcis bocagei. Lineage (NCBI taxonomy): Eukaryota > Metazoa > Chordata > Lepidosauria > Squamata > Lacertidae > Podarcis > Podarcis bocagei. The sequence goes on from NC_138125.1 coordinate 118,091,039, forward strand.
AAGCGTTAATTTATGACGAATAGGATTTCAATTCAAACTTGCAGTTACAGCTTGTAACATAAAAAAGGAACAGTGCTTTCTAAGTAAAGCCAAACACAACCAACCAAATATTCAGTGTGGGACATTAAATAATAGAGCTTCAAGTGTCTTCTGATTCACTGGAAATCAGAAAAGTGAAGGGAGGCATTTTAAGAGAGAAAACTTTACTAAATTTGTAGTCTGGCCTTCCAAACATGTATGAATAATGTATTAGCAGCTACTGGGGAAAAAGAAGATTTGAACAGTACTATTTTCTCCAGCAAACTTAAAACATGGCTAAACATCGCCAAAGAAGAATTATGAACAGATTTATGAAAGTGCTGGTAAATCGGGAAATGGATATATAATATATGGCATTAGTACATCTACAAATCACAAAATGTGAAGTTAGATGCATTGAGTGCCTGTCTTTTAATGTAGAATGTCAATTTAATTTGTTGTATTTATCTACACATTGCACAAAAAGACATTGTGAATATACAACACAGAGAGACAATCTTGAATCATGTCTTCAAGAGACAATTTATTTTACCACCTCCACTTTTCATTTCCTTCTAAGAAATATGTTTGTATATATATGTGTGTGTTTTCTCACATTGCTTTTTTTTGTTACACAGAATACACACAAACATATAAGCATCATGCACACATCTGCAGTGCTTTTTAAAAATAATATATTAAGTATTCAGTGATGACATGCAAGACAAAATGCATTCAGCCTTAGGTGCATTCCGCAGCCCAATGTTCAAGCATTTTTGTGACCGAACTTGCAACCCAATTCAGCACTTGAATATAAAGTCAAATATTAAATTACATTGTTGTCCAAATAGTTCATGTAATTTAAATGTCAATTTCTTTGGGGGGGGGTGTTACAAAATATATTACATGCTTTTGAAATATTCTCAACAGGACCAGCATAAAAAGTCATATTACTTTACATTTCAACAGACAATGGATTCATTGGCCCTAACCAGTAGGAACTTCTTGGAATACAATTTTCTCCAGTTCTTTCAGGAACCTGGACTTGCACAGTATATAATGTAAAGTTTTAATTCATCAGTTGAAATGTATTTTTGAGAGATTAGACATCCTATTCTGCCCACATATTTATTGCAGCTCTTCTTCTGCTATCCAGTCTCTTAACATTGGAACTTTACTGTATGTTGATACATTTCTTCCATTCAGCTATATGAAAAACACTAACTTTGAACCTGAGTTAAATTTAGATTGGAAAAAATTGAATGCCTCCTCCCCCCTTTTTTTTTTTGTTGGTTGTTTAAACAACAATCAAAAGGAGTGTTTTCCTTTCCCAGGGGAACTTACAGTATTACCACAGGAACACAGTATCATTGTATTACAATTAGATGTCAAACTAAACTAAAATTCTGTCTTTAACAATTCCTTAGAATAGCCTTCTTTTGGCAAACAAGCTTTGATCTCAATTATTGATCACTTCCTTCAAGTTTGTAACTTTGCCCTTTTCAGATGAGTTCCAACGTCATGCCAAAGGATGGGATATCCCCCATCATATCCTCCATACTGCAGCCCAAATCTGCTCCAGAGTGTCCCCAACCCTCTAGAACACATTTTGAGGGTGTGCAGAAAAGGAAGAGGAAGTCTTGCTTGCACAAACAGAAGTCTGTTGCACAGGCAGGAGAACACAATTGGATAGCACCATTCATTATTATGGCTGAAACCAAACAGCAGCAACCTAGGAGCTGATTGAGCTATAAACTGTGAGGAAAAAAGCTCAAGGGAGAACCTAGAGATAAACTAGGAAGGGAAATCTTAATCTACTTTCAGTCTTTTAAAGTGGCTGTTTCTGAAAGACTAACTCTATAAGCCAGTGTGCAAGGGAAGGCACTCATAAGATGGAAAGCTAAGGTCACAGAAGGTATACTGTTCTCTCAAGGTGGAAGCGGAATCTGAGGAAGCAGCTGCCATCATTGCATGAATAACTCTGCTGAGAGTGGTGCAAGAGGAGGCAAAGACTAAGGAAGCTCATGCATTTGATCCCTGGGGGGGGGGGGGTTCTATAAAAAGAAGGGCAAACAGAAATATTTCTGCTCCAAATGCAAGATTCTAATTTAGTGTACACTGGCTGCCAATACCCAGGATGCAAATGGGTGGTAGGAGGAGCTGTTGCAGGTCCTTCTGTAAAGGAAGCACTTGCTGCTAGTCAGCCATTTGCTCCCCATGCTGAAAGAAACTTTGAAAGTGGCATTCTATGTTACTCAAGGATGTTTGGGTAGGATGAAAAACCAGGAAAGTTCTCGTTTGTCAACAAAGCGCGTACACACATCTAAGAGGCACATTAGCCTCCAGCTAATGTACATGAATTTTCAAAAATGAATGAATGCAAATATTGGCACATCTGAAACAAACTTAATCACATGAGGAAGAGGCTATTGGTGCCTCATTTTTATTTAATAATGATGGTCCATGTTCAGGGGATATATAGATTGCTTTACCTCCAAATATTTAACAAAAAAGCAAAGCCCAAATACTACGTTAGTCATTCAGATTACCATAGTAACCTCCCTTCCAACCATGAGAGGCAGAGACAAATGATTTTTTTTGGTACAGCATCTGGAAATTAGACCAAACATCTGGAATGAGGATGTGGCTAGAGAGCATTACGCAATTGCTTTAAATCCAAGAGTTAATGTGGTAAATTGGGAGTTAAAATAGAGGCCAAAAGATTTTGACAATTAAATTCAACACCAAATTTGGAAAGAAATAGGTAAAAAAAGTATGTGAGAAATATACAATGCTGGCAGTATTTGGACAATCAAATCTTGGCTTAAGTTAACTTTAAACCATATCATGTTTCATTTGGAAACCATTCAGCATGGTTTCCCAGTCTGGACATAAAAAGCTCTGGTTCCCTGGTTAACTGGGGCTTGCTGGCTTGTTTCTCGGCTCACGTGACATGCAGGAGTCTTAGTTTTAGATCTCAGCTTGTTAAGCAAAGATTCGATCAACTGAATATAGATGCTGTGAATCACAGGTGTGGCCCTCCAGATGTTACTAAACTACAACTCCCATAAGCCCCAGCAAGCATGGCCAACGGTCAGGGATGATGGGAGTTACAATTCAACAACATCCGAAAGGCCAGTGGTTCACCACACCTTATACTTTCAAACCTTGGCTCCAGTAGGCCTGGAAGATACACATATTATAATTTTAGGGTGCACACATATGTATGTGTGGTATTAAGTGCATGCTTGCCATTCACAACATGGTTGCACCTTTCTCTGTTGCAGCACTGCCTTCCATAACCATCAGCTATTTGGCTATTTCCCCCCGCCCCCATCTCAAAGTGGATCCACTACAATGTTGTCTTGCACAGCCATTATCTGCTCACCCAGGGGATACCTTAAAGCTACCGTTACCGCCTTAATCTCCTACTCCACATTACCTATCCACCTAAAGAATGCTTCCCGGGTGTACCGTTCAGCTCTGCTTCCGCCTCTACTCGTTTGTTCCCCATCTTTCACAAGCTCCATTTTCAGGTAGATGTTCACAGCATTTTTGGCTTGGTGCAGTAGCCTGCTCTGATAATCTGTTTCATTTTTTTTTAAAGTAGCACAGTTGTAGATTAATATGCACATTCACCCCTGAAAAGCTGGTTTATCTCTACTATTAACACTCCCCTCTAAATGACCACTGGTATGTGATTCTGGGCTCAATTGAAGCGTTGGTTGTTACCTATAAAGCCCTAAATTGGCCTGGTTACCCAAAGAACCACACACTTTCTACCCCATAAGATTGCCTGAAGCTTGCTTTTTTCACCAGAGGCTGTCCCCCAAGTCCTACTGCCAACGGAAGTTGAGTTTAGTGATTGGAGAAGGGCCCTTCGTAGTTCTAATGCCATATATTGGGGATGTTCTTCCCATGGAAACATTGCCTGAAGCCAACTATATATTTCTGGCACCAGGCAGAGACATTTTTAATTTGTCCAGACATCCAAGCATATTCAACAGATGGTTTTAAGAGTTGGTTATGATTCAGTGTGGTTTATGGATTGAGTGCTGCTGGGGCGGTGGTGGTTATATCATTTTATTGTACTGTTTTATTCATTTATCTGAATGTTATCCTGGCATAGTATTCGAAGGGTGGGTGGTAAATTAAAATAAATGCATTCATCCCTTGAATATTAACATCACTTTCCATCAACGTGCAATTTGGCTTGAGTGGCAATTTGTTATTTCAATGAAATATCAAGGACCTCTTACTAGCCAGCTCTCAGGTATCCTCATTTCCTGACAAATCAGATTCATTGTGTCAACCTTACGCAATCATGTTACCGTAGGTGGAAGTAAATACGTCTACTTTCATTTGAACTACTGAATTAGGTGAACATTCTGCTATTCCAACTCTTCAAAGAAGCCACATAATACACACTTTGATTTATTTACTTAAATTTTTCTTCCACTGAAAGTCTAACTGCTTTAAAAAAACAAAACAAAGTAAAATACAATTGGTGTGGCAGTAATATGACTTTTTGAGATTATGGAACATAAATAAAACTTATGCAATGCAATACAGAATGATTGAATTTATTTATGGACCTGGTAACTACTGTACTTCTCTTCTGCTTTCTTGATTAAAACAGTCACTTAATAGAATTACAAAGATTCTTCCAGTCTAAGAATCTTTACTCATAAGTAAGACCCTCTGAGTGTTGTTTTTTTAAAAAAAACTTACTCTCAAATGAGCATTAGAACCTTAAACATATACAATCACTTTCCTAGTTATACTGCATAGTATAAGCATATGTCATACTTTGATATTTTTATTATTGTTGGTTTGTTATTTTATTCTTTTTTAAAATATTTGCTGTCAGCCATTTTGGACACCTCCATATGGAGTCAGAAAGCTAGTTATAAATTTTATTCTAAATAAGTATAAACAAGTATACTAACAGGATAAAGTTAGGCTCTGACATCACTTAGCATGGCTTCTTGTGTATCATTTCTCTGCCAAAGTCCATCCTTTTTTATATACACGGTGCCTCCTATTATGCATATTTTATTGTTTGATTATTTCTACCCCACCTTTTGATCCAGAAGTGTTCCCCAAAATAGCTTAAGTAAAATAATTAAATAGAATTTAATTAAAGCTCTCATTTCCTCTTGCACACTGCATTGATATGGGGCAGCCATTTTCCTCAAACCCCAAATTCTCATTGGCTGCTCCTATCCTCCCTCTTCCACTCTGCTAAGGACAAGAAATGGGAAGGCCAATTGTTGGGTATTTCTCGCTCTTTCTCCACACCTAGATGCTAAAGGACAGTGGTTGGATGGTCATTAATCTCAGCATATAGAGATAAGCATGTGCAAACAGTTTAAACAGAGTTATTGGTATGCTATTGTTTTTTCAGCGTTCTCTGAGTAAAGGATCCAAAAATAATCACACCATGAAAAAGCAGCAGCAAGACTGCTTTTAATCAACAGTGAAGACATGCTACCAAAGAGAACTCCTTTTCACTCTTTTGCTCATAGCAAAGTGCACCATGCATACAAAAACAAAACAACCAAAAACCAGACTTTGGCTAAGGGAGCACTGTCCAAAATGGTTACACACCAAACATACAGCTAAACATACACATTTTAAGCTGGAATCATTTAGACCTGAAAGAGCTTAAGTTTGGCTAGATTTTATACAATGTTTCCCCCCCCCCCTTTTTACTTGGTTGCACTGTAAACATGCACAAGTTAGACGGTTTGTGAGCCCACAAACACTTAAAGAAGTAGTGACGCAGCTTAGCACATCTACATCAATGTCTGCAGCTTCCCATCTTTAAAGCTTCTATGCGCCTTGACTGTTAAATCCACTCACTGTTGTAGCCACTGCATCTGCTAGTCTCTGGCGACGCCGTGCGGTACTGAACTGGCTTTTCAGTGCTGTCCCTTCCTGACAGTGAACGGGAAAAGAACAGGGAAGCAGAAAGAAGGGGAAAAGGATGATGGGAACTCAGGAAAGACAGTCAAGAGAAAAAGAGGAGGACGTTCTTCTAACTGTTTTACTTCTACCAAGGGCCAATCTGCAGTGCAATTGAGAAAAAGGGAGTCACCAAGTTGTTCCGCTATGTGTACCTCATCCCCAGTTAGCCCCATGATAAGCTGCACAGAGTAGGTTTCTAACTCAGTTCATCACAGACTGACTGACAATTAAAGGACACGGTGAAGCCACTGAACAAACCGTTGCAGCACCACTTACCCAGCTGCTATAATGTGACAACTCTTCTTTTGCAAACAGGTGGAAAGTAATTGGTCCTAATAGTAAGAAGCAGAAAACCTTTTGGCATCAAATAGTGTGGTCTAAATCCAGCACAAAAGTGATGCTCGCTTAAGGCCACTGCAATCACTTTGTGTTGAATTTAGGCCCTACGCTTTTCTTATTCACACACGTGCAAGATACATTAAGAATAACTGTCTATTAAAAAGTTCCTGGTAGCATTTGATAGTTGTGAACTACAACTGCATGTCCATAATTTATGCATGTTATTTGGCATGTAAATAAAAAAACAAACCAGGAGGCAATGGGATGAAAAGACGACAAAAATCCAAAATTTGGATATGGTTCAATTACACTACACAATGTAGCGGAAATCACCCAGAATGCTGTTCTCTCAGAATGCAGGTCTACTAGACGTTGTAAGCTAACTAAAGGTGTTTGGCAACTAAGTATTTCTCTGCATAAAACTTTATGCCACCTGAGACTGCAATCTGTTCTGGATTTCATGCTACAAGTTTCACCCAGACCAGCTATTCAACATTCTTTTACTTCTGCGTTGCTGTTTTTTTGTTTTTTGAATGATCAACCTATTCATTCATTCCAACATATTCTGCATTATTCCTAAAACAATGTCAAGGATGGCAGACAAGCACTTATTTAAATCACTGTCTGCAGGCTGTAGCTTCCAAAAGAAGTAAGTGATTTATAACAGTCCTTCAACATGCCATTAAAAAATCCAAGTGGCACTAGAGTAAGCAGTTTCGCAAGGGTACAACCAACTATTTAAAAAAAAAAAAACATTTTGAGTGGTTTTCTTGAAGGCAACTACACAACTATATATATCCACGGGCAACTGAAGATGGGGGACAAAGTATGTACCACAACTCCCACCTCTGCTGGCAAGCTCTGAAAACCTTCCCTTTTTCAGGCTTGCTCAGGGCTTTGTATGAGATATTCTTTTCTCAGTCCTGGAGGAGGGAGCAGATCTTAGGCATGCAAAAACCTCCTGATCCTCCTAGCTTTACTTTGTCAAGTTGTCCCTCAATTAAAAGAAGTGAACAGATAGGAGTTCTGGGATATCCTAGGTACAGGTAAAGCTGATAATGTACAGGATCAGGTAGTCCTTTTTATCCACGAACAGGGCAGGAAGAAGAGGTAAGAGCATGCAAGAGCCACAGACTCATTCACTCTCTCCTGGTTCAGAAGTTCAGTTTAACTAGGCTCTCAATTATAACCAGGAGCTTCTCTTTCGATTCTTGTGAGCTATACATGGCAACGAAAGAAAAACCCGAGAAATGCACAGCTGAGCAACGCAGCGAAAAAAGCAAAACCGCTCTGCAGCTGGTGAGGGGGAAAAGAGGGCGGTCCCCGGGCGTGCCTGGCCCTAAATAGCCCGGGCCACGCCTCCCCCGCCCGCCGATTGGTGGGCTGGGTGGCAGACCCGCCCGGGGATTCCCCCAAGTCTCGCGGGGGCAAGGGAAGCCCCCGCGGATGTGGGGGGAGGTTCCTGCCCGCAACACCCTCTCCGCTGCGGGGGCGGAAAGGGCTTTAGCACGTCAGAATGGTCCCGTGAAGCTATTAACATAGGACTTGGAGCAGAGATAAGGAAATTTAAATTTGACTGCAAGCTTTTCTGACCAATCTGCACTTCCTTCAAATTATCAGTGTTCCTTCTTTAAGAGAGAGAGAGAGAAAGAGAGAGAGAGAGAGAGAGAGAGAGAGAGAGAGAGAGAGAGAGAGAGAGAGAGAGAATATTTTAAAACTCTAGCAGCATGTGAATCTCACAAGGATCTATTAAGAACTAATGAAAACTACAAATTCTCTTTAAAAAAAATGGCACTAAATTATAGATAAACATACCAAGAGTTGCAAACTTTACAACACGGAAAATGCAGTTTTAAAATGTTGCAGCCCCTCTTCTTCTTATAACCTCTTGTGTTCTTTTCTGGTTGCATTGGAAAGCAATGAACCCGACTACTGACTGCCTGTGCAAAACTTTGCGTCATAACTTCTAAAGCAATCCAAGAGTTTGAGGGTCATTTGCACACACATCTGGATTAAAGCCTCTATGTGAGAAAATTATTTGAAAAGGAAGGATGGTCAGAAGCCAGACTGACCAGCTTCTGGGGCTTTAGACCTGAGGTGGGGATTTTGTTGGGAGGATGGAAACTGTAGTCCGGTAACATATGGAGGGTGGCAGGTTCCCCACCGTTGCTTTAGAGTTTCTGAGACTTTAGAACATTCTCTGGAAATTTCCTCTCAATGAGTCACTCTTTCATTACAGCTCAGAGAAAAGGGGGATGGGGAGGAAGAGAGAGAGAGAGAGAGAAAGAAAGAAACTGGCTGACTTTTGAAAGAATAAAGTCTGGTAAAACTGAACCCTTAATTCAACAAACATGGACCCTCCACTGCAAAAAAGAAATAAAAAACAGAAGTTTGTTACACAAAACACTCTGCATCTAGTTAGCACTTCAGACAACAGGCGTTAGACACAAAAAATGTAAAACACAGCGCAGAAACAAGCACAAATTGTTTGCGGGTGCAACATTACCTACAAAAGGTTGATTTGTCAAGTGTACCCTTTTGTTAAATCACTGGTTTCTTCTTCCAGAAAATATTTCAAGAAAAACTTTCAAGAATGAAAAGGCCAGTGCTTCAACAATTCAGAGGCGTCTTTTATCTAAAACTCTGGTGAAAATTGAAAACATGAACGCAGTACCTGGAGCTGTATTTTAGCATCTTTGCTGACGCTTTTTGTTCTCCATCTTCTTGTGACACGCTTGTCCTTCTTATCTACACAATTAGCCTACGTCGTGAAATAGTTAAAAGCAACAAAGCACTGTGTTAAAAGCACATATAAACAACCAACAGAGACAATACTGGAAAAGTTAGTAACAAGAATCTTGGCGTTAGTTTTCAGCAAATAAAATTATGGTAAGAATGCTGACCCAGGCTCTCCATAAAAAGCAAGCAATGTGCTATTTTAAAACAAATTTAAAAGCAAACTAACTTTGGAATACAATTCTAAAGTCATTTACTTTAGACTTTTCTGCCTAAATTCAGTGATAGTATCCTTGCTTCCATATGATACTCAGTAATACGAAACAAAAACAAACTGAATATTAAATTACTGGAACAAAGGTTATGCAAAATTGTATTGGCTGCAGTATTTACAATCCTCACAGAACTGGATTATAGCAACAATTTATTCTGCTCATGCTTGGATATTTCATAATTGACTAGAGAGTTTCTAAATTTTGCAGGCTGACAATTGGTTTCCTCTAGGAACCATGTTTTCTATAACAAAACACATCATCGTTTTTTAAAAATTTGGAATTAAAAACTTGCTTACCTGCATATCCGTGAAACTTGGAGCTGACTGAGTCCTCTGAAGTATTTCTAAGTTTTGAAGAATTTTACTGAGTTCCACAAGGTTTGACTGGCAGTGCGTAAGGTCTGACACAAATTATATTCAAAAAAAGTATGTTAGTTACCTTGGTCAAGATTTTATTTTTTCTATTGTACCTCATAACTTAAATAGGATAAGATTATCAGTACAGTAGCACAAACACACAGATTGTTGTGTGGGTGTATATATATATGCATATGTATATGTGTGTGAATATATATGAATATATATATGAATATATATATATATATATATATATATATAGGTTTTGGTGTCTTCGGGTGTCTTCCCGTGTAAGAGTTGGGGTGTCTAGGCGACGTTTCGACGAGGTCTCACTCGTCATCTTCAGGCTGGTGCTTTCGGCTTCTTGTTACTAGAACAGAGCAGGATCTCAGTGTTTGAGTTCCTATAAATACTGTTGAGGGGGTGTGGTGTATAGCCTCCAACGTTCTGGGCAGAGAGAACTTCCTCTCTGCCCAGAACGTTGGAGGCTATACACCACACCCCCTCAACAGTATTTATAGGAACTCAAACACTGAGATCCTGCTCTGTTCTAGTAACAAGAAGCCGAAAGCACCAGCCTGAAGATGACGAGTGAGACCTCGTCGAAACGTCGCCTAGACACCCCAACTCTTACACGGGAAGACACCCGAAGACACCAAAACCTACATTCCTGTACCCGTGAAAATCTACGAAAGCATATATATATATATATATATATATATATGAGAAGACAGGAGTGCCTGGCGTGTTCTGGTCCATGGGGTCACGAAGAGTCGGACACGACTAAACACACACACACACACACAACACATATGCATGCTACGCTTTCTATAGGCATAAAAAGTTATGCCCTAAATGAGGGACTCAACATACAATCCCTGTACTCTTTTAATCTTCTTAATCCAGGAACAGCCAACACGGTGCTCTCCAGATAATGAACTATATATTTTTTTTTAATAATTTTTTTTTATTGGTTTTACAAAAATTTTTAAGACAATACAAATATATAAAAAGACATACAAACACGTATAATTTCATAACCTTTTTTTCATAAACCGTGTTTCTCAGACTTCCCCATACCAGATAATGAACTATAAATCCCATCTGAGCGACCCTTAATTTCATAGGGTATACTCTGAATAAAAGTTACTTGAATACAACCCAACATGCTAGTTGTAAATAATTAGGCAAAAGAAAGCTAAAAGTACATTCCTTGCTAATTCCTTTTAATTCTTGCGCTGGATTTTCATTAGGCTAGGCAATCCCCCCACCATCTTGATTAGTTGTTTTATAAAGATCAGCAGTTCAATACACTGCCGTAATGGCCACCAAGTAGCCATACCTCTGCCATGACTCATCTTCATCAGATAAAAAGCACTCAGAATATCGGTTGGCTAAATCACCATTTTCTGTTAACTGTCAACTTATTGAGTATTGTAAGGGGGATGGGAATATGTCCCTGAAGATGCTGTGACATCTTGGTTGGTGGAATCCAGTCTCAGATCAGCTTAGCCAAGGGAAAATGTCCTGCGAAATGGGCTCAAGACGTTGTCTATCCATTATCTATTCTAGACCAAACTTTGGGTCCCCAGCTGTTGTTGGACTACAACTCCCATCAGCCCCAAGCCCAGGTCTTGTTACCTAGGAATGATGGCAGCTGTAGTCCAACAACAGCTGGGAACCCAAGTTTGAGAAACACTGGCTAGACCAAGCATCCCCAAACTTGGCCCTCCAGCTGTTTTGGGACTACAATTCCCATTGTGCTGGTCCCGGGGGGAAGGTTACCGTTGGCGTGGTCAAAGTCCGGTCCTGGGTCACGAGTCTGGAAACAGTTCACAAAGAGCGAGGCGGGGTCCGAAGCAGGAAGCCGGGCGGGGACGGGAACTCTGGAAGGACAGGTCTGGGTCCGGGCAGAAGCAGGTATTCAACGACGTTGCTCCTGCAACCTGGGACCGGGCTGACTGGCCTTTATCTTCTCTGAGGCCAGGGGCGGTCCCGGCCCCCAGGAGACCCGCCTCTCCTGGCCTTAAGGCGAACACTCCTCCTGGGAGAAACCAGTTCCCTCCGTCTCTCTGCCCTGAGCCTCTGCAGCTCAGGAGAGGCTGGAGGGTTACTGGACCCAGGGGGAGACTCACCTACCCCTGACAGGGCTGGGAGAGGCGCACCTGTAGGCACTGTGTCCTCAATCACCTCCAGAGCCAGAGTGGAATCACCTGGTGCCTGCTCCTGAGGATCCGGCACAGGTGCAGGCGCTTCAGATCCAAGGCCCTGCCCCAGCTCAGCCGGCCCTGAAGGCGGGGACTCCTGTGTAGGCTGGGGTTCCTCCGGTTCAGCCTCTGAATCGGATTCCCAGGCCATCACACCCATCATCCCTGACCACTGGTCCTGTTAGCTAGGGATGATGGGAGTTGCAGTCCCAAAACAGATGGAGGGCCGAGTTTGGGGGTCCCTGGGCTAGACCATTCACAGCATGCCATAAAAACTACAGATATAACATTAAAAACTAATCAGGAACCCTCATTTGTTTTTTTTAAAAAATAGCTCCCAGATACATTGACACAAACTAGATAGATTTAAAAAAAGGCTAGTGCCAAACAACATTAACCTCCATTTTTAACCTGAAAGCCACCATAGGCAGGATTCATTGTGACCAGAAGTATCAACAGATTGCCCTGAGATAGTACCCCTTATTATTATTTTTTATTGTATTGGTTATTAAATTCATATGCTGCCTTTCATCCGAAAAGCACAGAGTGGTTTACAACATAAAAACACAAAATACGTATTAGCAAAAAACAGTAAATCCACCCAATGATTGCATATAGGGAAATATGAATACTACATGAATACTACATATTTAGAGCCCTAAATGGCCTCAGTCCTATATACCTAAAGGAGCATTTCCACCCCCATCATCCAGCCTGGACACTGAGGTCCAGCACCGAGGGCTTTCTGGTGGTTCCCTCACTATGAGAAGTGAGGTTACAGGGAACCAGGCAGAGGGCCTTCTCAGTAGTGGCGCCTGCCCTGTGGAATGCCCTCCCAGCAGATGTCAAGGCAATAAACAACTATTTTACTTTTAAAAGACAACTGAAGGCGGCCCTAAAAGGGAAGTTTTTAATGTCTGATGCTGTATTGTTTTTAATATTCAGTGGAAGCCACCCAGAGTGGCTGGGGAAACCCAGCCAGATGGGCGGGGTATAAATAATAAATAATAATAATAATAATAATAATAATAATAATTATTATTATTATTATTATTATTATTATTATTATTATTATTATTATTATTATTATACATGGGAACTATCTATTAGCCAGAAGCCGAGTATCTATAAATGGAAGGAAAGAAGCTTGACCAGAGACTGACCTTCCGCACACCTGTCCATCTCCTCGGAGTCTTGCAACCAAGCAACTACTTTACTTTGGCCAGTGGTACATGTTGCGGGGAGGCTGTTGCTGCAGGTAATGGATGGCTGCCATGGGAAATTATTCTGTGCGACCTAAAAAAAAACACCCCAAAGATTCGAAAATTTTATTACTGAATACTGGGAGAAAAATGGCCTGTGCTAAAATCAAACCATCAGACAGGAAACAAATGATATCCTGTTTGAAAGGAGGCAAGTATGAATTCAGCACCTTGAAAATTGATGGTGGTCTTGGTTTTTCTGCCTGTTGTAACAATTGTAATGCACTGTGCTGGATGCTACATTGTTTTTAAATGTATTTTTATTGTGTCCTTTATTTCTTATAATGTATTTTATTGTAATACAATTTGCATTCCATAGAATTAAAACTGTGATACAATAAAATACAATGAACAGAACGAAATAAGCAATAAAAATACAATTAAAAATGATGGTGTATATCAAATGTGGACATGCCGCAAACCACCTGACCCAAGCTTGTGGTCCACTGGAGGACCACAGTTTGGGAGCCCCTTCTCTAGTCCAAATAAAACATCAATAACAAGCAGTTCAGCAAAAGTGGTAAAATCAGGGAGTTATTCAGCTTCCTCTTCTCTTCACTTCACTAGTGCTATCAATAATGGCACACATTTCCTAACGGAGGACAACGGTTAGAAAATGTGGTGGACTATTAAACAAGTATATTCCGATCAGGGACGTTTTATACCTTGGCCTCCAGGGCAGCAACATTAGCAGCTGGTGAAGATTCAGTAGTTGACGCTGAAGGGAATATGTGGAATCCGGCATCTCGTGGTGATCGTACAATCTCGTTCTGACGGTATAACCTGTGGTGGCGCAGCCTCGATACCCAAGCATCAAACGAGTCCTGGGATTTTACCTAGTGAGAACGGGGAGCTCAGCAATAGTATCTGACTGTTTCAAATTGGAAAGGAAACTAATGGGAAACATTCCTTACTTTCAAATGGTAAATATGCTCTTCAGTGTCAAGGTCTATCCTCCGAGCTTTCTTTTTAATCGACATAACTGATAGGCCAACATCTATGCTTCCGTGAACCTTTCCTTTCTGAGTCTGAAAAATAAAAATGAAGAGAAAACATTGCCAATGAGCTGGGAAAAATAAGGTCATTTATTTCTTTAAGTATTTATATATCACTAAATCAATATATATATATATATATATATATATATATATATATATATATATATATATATATATATATGCAGGTTTTGGTGTCTTCGGGTGTCTTCCCGTGTAAGAGTTGGGGTGTCTAGGCGACGTTTCGACGAGGTCTCACTCGTCATCTTCAGGCTGGTGCTTTCGGCTTCTTGTTACTGGAACAGAGCAAGATCTCAGTGTTTGAGTTCCTATAAATACTGTTGAGGGGGTGTGGTGTATAGCCTCCAACGTTCTGGGCAGAGAGGAAGTTCCCAGGTTAGTGTGCCTTTTCTTCATATATATATATATATTTGCTTTATATATATATTTGCTTTATATATATATTTGCTTTCGTAGATTTTCACGGGTACAGGAATGCAGGTTTTGGTGTCTTCGGGTGTCTTCCCGTGTAAGAGTTGGGGTGTCTAGGCGACGTTTCGACGAGGTCTCACTCGTCATCTTCAGGCTGGTGCTTTCGGCTTCTTGTTACTGGAACAGAGCAGGATCTCAGTGTTTGAGTTCCTATAAATACTGTTGAGGGGGTGTGGTGTATAGCCTCCAACGTTCTGGGCAGAGAGGAAGTTCCCAGGTTAGTGTGCCTTTTCTTCCTTTGGAATCTGCAAAATTAATTTCTTTAATTCCTTTGGATTCCTTTGGAATCTGCAAAATTTCTTTTGGAATCTGCAAAATTTGAAATAGATTCCTTTGGAATCTGCAAAATTAATTTCGTGTCCTGTTTCTTTCATGTGTTGGTAAAGAGAGGAAGTTTTTTCTTCTTTTTTGACGTCATTCTTGTGTTCTGCGATACGTGCATTTATTCGTCTGTTTGTTTGTCCAATGTACGTGGCTGGGCAGACTTTGCAGGGTATTTCATAGACTTTGCAGGGTATTTCATATTTACCAACACATGAAAGAAACAGGACACGAAATTAATTTTGCAGATTCCAAATTGCTCTTTAACATGGAACATCACCACAAGAGAATAATCATGGAAGCCATCGAGATAGAGAAACACCCTCACAACATGAACAAGCGTGACGACACGTCCCGCCTGCCAGACATCTGGAAATTAGCCCTCCCCACAAAAACCGACACCAGAACCAGAGACACACAGAACGCCATCTCCAATCAACCACACCAGACCCAAACCCAGACCCTCTCCACAGATAAAGTACAGACACCATCCAGTAGCCAAACCATAGTGGCACCTCCGGATGCTGCACCCCCCTGCAATCCCTACACAGATCTGGCTGGCACAGGGCACAAAACCACAGCTCGCCCCTATACACGAAGCCAAGCCAGAGCACAACTAAGTGCAGTACAGCCATCTTCTCAGAAAAACTCTTCACAAGCTCAAGAGGTCAAGACACGAAAGCTTTAGCAACTAATCCACACCTAATGACCCTCCTAAGTGGTACTCAGAATATCACTCAAGAAATCACTCAAGATATCCCTCAAGTAATTAAGGAACAAAAGAAGAAAAGGCACACTAACCTGGGAACTCCCTCTCTGCCCAGAACGTTGGAGGCTATACACCACACCCCCTCAACAGTATTTATAGGAACTCAAACACTGAGATCCTGCTCTGTTCTAGTAACAAGAAGCCGAAAGCACCAGCCTGAAGATGACGAGTGAGACCTCGTCGAAACGTCGCCTAGACACCCCAACTCTTACACGGGAAGACACCCGAAGACACCAAAACCTGCATTCCTGTACCCGTGAAAATCTACGAAAGCATATATATATATATATATATATATATATATATATATATATATATATATATATATATATAAAAGATAAAAACCATACAATAAAATTTATGGTGCCCAATTGAAATATGTTGTTTACTAGGTCAGAAACATCAGAAAATATTATTAGATGGGGAGAAAACGAAAGCATCATTTTTCTGGAAAGGGAATCATGAAGATAGGAATGCATTGCCCTTTGATTTCCTAATAAACACTTTCTCCATGACTAATTCTAAAAAAGGCTGCATTTCATATGCTACATTAACATATATTAGAATCTCTGCTTGCTATAGACCACACGCTAAAAGCTGCAGAAAATAAAAGAAAATTAAAAGATATAACTAAATAGTCCTTCACCAAACAAAACATTCTTCTCTTCTCCTTTCTTTCTACATCATCATCAAAGGAAATATTAATTATAATATTGGATTTTTATAATGTTACTTTTAAAAAAAGTGCTCTAGTATTACTTACATCAATTGGCGACTTTGAATATTTCAACATTCCGTTATCCAGGACAAAAAAGCGCTACAGAAAAAAACAAAACAATTTGTAAGAGGTCAAATAAAATCTGGCATATGTAAAATAATATATCTAATGAAGACAAATGTCTGTTCCTCGTGGTTACCAAATAATGAGCACACAGCAGAAACCACGCTGACAAGACATCTAGCTTCCATTCCATAGCCTGGATATGAGGATCCTCTTAGCCACTAAACTTTGTATGCCTTACAGCAGGGTTGAGGAACCTGGGGCCCATGAGTTGAACACAGGACTCTGTGCCTTTTTATCTGGCTCTCAGGACTGTTCCCAGCCTACATGTCATCTCCTCCACAGCCCTGCTCTACTCTCAACTCAAGTGCTTCTGTCTTGCTGGAATGCGTCCTTGAAATATGCTCTACCCACACCTCTGACTCCATCCACCACTGGCAAGTTGCCCTGTGAAGTTGCTCATGAAGAAATGCAGCTCTTGGGCTGAAGAAGGCAGACCACACATGTCTTACAAGCATGGAGAGCAGGCAACCCACGGCCAACTGCCATGCCCCATCTAGAACACTGGCCTTGAAGTCCAAACTATAATGGAGATGACCTAACGGCAAGCAAAAGACCTGCATGCAGCATCCACTGTTACCTTCCCTCCTCCCTCTCTCTCTCTCTCTCTCTCTCACTCACTCACTCTCTCTCTCTTTAAAGCCACTATGAGAGATTGTAATTAGGAGCAGTGGACTCAAACAAGAGAGAGTTTGTGTATGCTTAACCTTGTGCTCTCTGATTGTTCTCCTCAAAATTTCCCCAGTTTTCTGGAGTTAAGTATCCTGGCTAAACAATGCACATATGAGAAAAGGCAGGTAAACTCTTAATAGCTTCCTAACAATACCAGCAGGTGTCTCAGCTACGAGAACTGCAACTGCGTAACAACAACAACACTAAAGCCAATGTAGTTAATAAGATAAATATGCAAATACCATCCTTTAGTGTGAAAACAGGGATTGGCTGATTCTGGAGCATATCAATTTGCCACATATGATAATGACCCTTTGCTTTTTAATCTATAGTAATGGTCATCTAAGATGATTATGGATGCCTTACCTTGTGCCAACCTTTCAAAGGCCATTTCCTCTTCTTCAGCATGAACCCTTCATGTTTGTCTGGCTTCTGGACATTGGTCTGCCCAATTTTGAGGCCTTCTATAATTTCCCAGCTGTCTGGCTCCTGAAGGAAGAAGAGTGGGGAGAAAACACCAACAAATTCTGTGAGTTGAGTTCAATATTATCTGAAACACTTGCACTGTGTTGGATGAGCAGCGGCAGATCTTGGGGTCTCAAATTTCATTGGTGCCCTGTGTGATGCCAAAATCCAGTGCCCTGTTGGTATACTGCCAAAACAAACTTCAAACGAGTCTTTAAACAGGGCCTTGAAGCACATCCTTGAGGCACGCCTAAAACATCAACTTAGCAATAAGAATTCTCCCCAGCAACAGATGTCTGGAGAGATGCAGTTGAGTGTGAGGCAGTCAAGGGTTGGTCATTAAGGCTGCCAGAATATATGGAAGTCTGTGAACCTGTCTCTCTGACCCGATAGCTGAAGGGAGCAGTGATCTGTATATAGTTCTGTTTCTTGTTTTATATGTAGACCAGTAGCGTTGTGCAACTTCTAATGCAGATAATAAAGACTTTAGAGAAGAACTGGATGGGTGAAGAGTTTATTCCTGTCACAGGAATTCACCAAGAGAGGGCTGGACTGCTGCTGCTGTGAAGACGTGGCAAGACTTTCTGAGTAAATCTGCTGAGACCCCAAGAGTTGGCGCTCACGCACTAACACGCCCCCCCACTCCATTCTAAATATTAGTTGCAGCACCCCCAAGGCTGTGAGCCAAGCGTGACCATATCGGTCACATTCTCCTAAATCCACTTATGGTACGAGCCATATCTTCAAACCATTAAGGCTGCAAGCCAATGTTCATTTCTATAAAAATAAGTCCCACTGAACTCAGTGAGACTTGACTTCTGAGGCCAGATACCCAGCACTGTGTCAAGACCCATCAGCGATGTTATTCTCCCCAACTCTGCAACTCTTTCAAATCAGAGTGCATGGATCAGATGGAGACAGAGCGGACTGGATGACTCAACTTTGGTGTCGTTTCATAAACTGTTCTGGTGTCATGCTGTTTTATAAATTACATGCCCTTTCTAGAAGCTCACAAGAAGGGAGAACAAGGGGTTAGTGTTGAAAGAACTTCTCTGAATGTGCCTGCAAAGTCACTTGGCTGTTCTCAAAAGGCTTCACTGACAAAATTAGCCCCAAGACGCACTCTTTTCTCACGAGAACCAAAGGGTAAAAGCTTGCTTTTCTTCTTCAAAAAGAACATCATAATCTAATCTGCTAAAAAGCAGTTCTTTCATGAGGTTTGTTGGTCACATTCACACCATTCATTTAAAGCACATTTATAACACTTTAACAGTCATTGCTCCCCCCCCCAACCCTGGAAGCTGCAGGTTACCCCACACAGAGAAAGAGTGCTATAATTCCCCTTAACAAACTACAGTTCCCAGGATTCTGTGAAGGAGGCCATGTGCTTTAAATGTATGGTAGGGAAGCACACAGAAGCTGCTGCCAAAAGTTTGTGGCTGAGCTGCAGTTACACAGGGTATTACTGCAAGCACTGGAATTGTCTTGTGGTCTTCAGATGAAGAAGAAGAGGAGTTTGGATTTGATATCCCGCTTTATCACTACCCTAAGGAGTCTCAAAGCAGCTAACATTCTCCTTTTCCCTTCCTCCCCCACAACAAACACTCTGTGAGGTGAGTGGGGCTGAGAGACTTCAAAGAAGTGTGACTAGCCCAAGGTCACCCAGCAGCTGCATGTGGAGAAGCGGGGAATCGAACCCGGTTCACCAGATTACGAGTCCACCGCTCTTAACCACTACACCACACTGGCTCTCATGAAGGGTGATATACAAATTTCATAAATGAATATAAACTCATTGTGGAGGTATCCTCAACCTTCTCAGATGCAGGACCCACTTTTAACCCAAACATGCATTTGGGGAACCATTTTTTAATCGTTTACCACATATTTGCAAGGTGGTAGTGCTCCTGTTGCGACCCACCTTGAATCAGGTTCCAACCCACTAATGGGATGCAAACCATGAGTTCTGAAGACCAGTGAGCCAGTCCATGGGAACAGTGTTGTTTGGAGTTTTGGCGACAGCCATATCATAACATAGGTACTGTTCATAAACTATCCTTCATTCTTTTAATTGTTACATATGACAAACCTTTTATTGTTACATACTTCAAAATAAAATCAAGGATTAAAAAATTGAAAGTGATCGATGAAGCAATCGAGAATTGATTAAAAGCTAACGATCTTCCATCCGTATATGTGATCAGTATTTACAAAATTACAATGATTAGTTATATAAACAAACTAAACTGAACCAAGCCAATGTATTGAAAAAGTTTTGCACACCAAATTCTAGTGCAGACACCGTGAACTTAACTTACTTTAGATACAGCTACAGGTTCATTTTCTAGCAACTGTTTGCCAAGTACCGGATCTGTGCTTCCAGAAGAAAAATTCCGCTCTAACACATGGCCACTCTAAAGCAAAAAGAAGAGGAGTCAATTCTAAGCCACAGAAGGTGTATTTTCTGCATACAAACCAGAGACCAAAGGCTGGCATAGTTTACAGACCCTTATAATTCAGAAATTTCTACCCTTCTGTATTTTACACTTTAATACCACCTTACATGCAAATGCATGTCAGCAGTACCACATGTGTCTTGCTCTAAGATTAGCAATTTTTATCTATCTTTGGATAGGAGGGTGAGGTAGGAATTCGCTCAAACAGATTTTAAAAACCCAGAAATGTCACAGAGAGTTGAGTTTAGCTGCACTGTTTCATCTAATACCTTTACATTCAGCTACCCTTTCTTCTAGGGAAGAACTGGGAGCTTATCTCCCATCCTGCATGAGACAACACAGGGCTGAAGATAAGCCACTCTTCCTCATTTGGGGAAGCAGAGTTAATAAGCAGACATCTCTCATCCTCCTTCTGACCAAGGAGATGGGAGCGAAGCATCCTTTGCTCCCACCCAGCTTCCTGTTTCAGTGTGATTGCCCAATCCGCAACTGTCTTGCGGCTAGT
The DNA here is from genome assembly GCF_964188305.1 of Podarcis bocagei. Taxonomy (NCBI): domain Eukaryota; kingdom Metazoa; phylum Chordata; class Lepidosauria; order Squamata; family Lacertidae; genus Podarcis; species Podarcis bocagei. Next base: position 118,111,718 of record NC_138125.1, read on the forward strand.
CAAGCAAGTACGGTTGAAACAGCCGCAACGAAGAGGCATGTATTCTGTCACTAATCTCTCCCCCCCACTCACCCCCAGTTTCTGTAAGAGGAAATTACGTTCAGCAAATAATATCAGACTTAAAATTACAAGAAAGGAGAATTTCCTTCCTTGTAATTTGCAAACAGAAGGGGAAATATAGGAGGGGAAAGTACATAACAAAGCCAACTGTTAAATTAACGAAAAAGCTGCATCTTGCAAGGTTCCTTAGCGTGGAATATATATTTTGAATTTATTGTCTTGGAGCAGACTTATACACACACGCATGCACACACTCAGTAGTTCAGTCCTACAATAAAGTTAACTCTGGGATCAACAGCAAGTCACCCATGGGCATTAAGGCACATCTGCCCAGGCCTTCTGCCCTCCCAATGATTTATTTATCCCTGTTCCCCATTGGGGCTGCGAATTCCACCCTTGTTAAACAGATAAAACCCCAGATGAATGTAGCTGGTGGGGGAAGTCATGGGCAAGGTGAATTTGTAAGGGGAAATCAGTAGACAAGTCTAGCGCTTCTCTTTCTTTCTGCTGCTCTCCGAAGAGTCTCCTCATCCTACACTTGTTGGCAAACACGTGAATGTGGTCATGTGTTGCCAACGTAGGGAGGAATTCCAGTCTTCTGATCATTCCATCAGTGCAAAAAATTATTTCACCATCCCCTCCCCTGCCCCCCAACCAGCGTGCAATTCTCCCAACCCCTCTCAGAGCCAATTTTGGGGGCACAAGGGGCTTCCACTGCCAGGACTCATTAGTTGAGCCCCTGTCATTACATCTAGTTCTGCTCTAATAGTAGGTGTAAACAGACTTTCCTATGTACAGAAGAACACCTGGCATTCACCTTATTCACCAAATCCCTGGCATATTTCTCTTTTCTTAAGCAGCAGCAGAAAGCAGAAGATTACAGGGTCTGTAGGGGATTTTTTATTGATGTTACAAAGAAAGCTTTTGTATGTTGACCTCCAAGTGTTGCTGTCGCTATGATGAAATTATAGTGAGATGGCATCTTAAATGCGAATAAATAGCATAGCATTTTTTCACTTACCTGCCTGCTGTCCCGCTGGGAGGATGAAGAAGAAGAGGCACTTTTATGAGATGGTGTAGAGGTTTTGTGAGCAGGAGATATACCTTTCTCCTCTGAACTCATTGCTGCAGCTAGATTCTGGTGATCTCCTTTGACAATTAAGACCACATCAATCTCCGTTCAGTCTTCCATACAGGGAGGGAGCCAAAATATTTTCAGCATTTTTTCTATTTCACAGAGTGTCCATTACACACAAGGGTAAGAGGAATTCAAAAGGCATCCAAGCCAGACCTTTAACAAGAAGAAAAAGATGAAGAGATTGTATATGCTTACAATTAAATATTTATTTATTTATCATATATAGAGAGGTAAAGGACCCCTGGACGGTTAAGTCCAGTCAAGGCCACAATTGGGTGCGGCACTCATCTCACTTTCATAGAATCATAGAATCATAGAGTTGGAATAGACCACAAGGGCCATCGAGTTCAACCCCCTGCCAAGCAAGAGGGAGCCGGGGGTTTGTCCACAGACAGCTTTCCAGGTCATGTGGCCAGCATGACTAAACTGCTTCTGGCGCAACGGAACACCATGACGTAAACCAGAGCTCACGGAAACGCCGTTTACCTTCCCACTGCAGTCGTACCTATTTATCTAATTGAACTGCTGTGCTTTCGAACTGCTAGGTTGGCAGGAACTGAGACAGAGCAGCAGAGCTCACCCTGTTGCGGGGATTCGAACCGCCAACCTTCCAATTGGCAAGCCCAAGATATACTAGGATTCCTAGCTAAATTCAAATATAACATAAAGTGGGCAGAATCCCCCCCCCCAGCAGGATTTTGTTTTGTTTTCATTTATTGAGTGATATATACACACACACACATATCTCAGCAAATGAAAACAACAAAAAATACTGCCCACTTTATGTTATATTTGAATTTACCTAGGAATCTCTTAGGTCATATCTACCAAACTACTAAAAAACACTAAAACCCAGTAAAACATGAAGCAAATGTTTTATATGAAAAATAAATATGCAAATCCACCGAGAAATATCAGAAGCTTGCTGGATTGTTTTTTTCCACGAGGTGCCAATAAAATATTTTCTAAAGGAGAAGTTTTGGTGAAAGCAAATGCAATTCTATGGCAGAGGCAATTTCCGTTCTGCTCTGCAAGATTTCCAGCCAGTACTTTCACGAGTGGCAGAACACAATTCCTCATTACACGGTATCAGTTCTCTCTTGCCTGGTTTCTCAAGTGCAAATTTACTGTGCAGCAGAAATGGTTCACAATCAGCTTTCCCTACCCATTACGCACACCGCCACAGCTTTGTTTAGAAATATACGCAGACATATAGCAAACATCATTTAAATAACATGTAGGAAGCCCAATATGTATAGTGACCATAGCATCTTCATCTTTTCCACATACAAATGCCACGGATGTGGTTGTTACTATCCAATGTGGCCATCTGCCTTACATTCATAACGCACTTTGGAACTTACATTGAGCAACGCAACTGTGTTTCATCCTGGAATAAGAAAGTACGGTCATTTCTGTGGCAATTTACAAAAGAAGGTTAGTCCTAAACACTCTGGCTTTGATCCCAAGATGACACGAAGAGAACGAGGCAGAGGGCCTTCTCGGTGGTGGCACCCGCTCTGTGGAATGCCCTCCCTTCAGATGTCAAGGAAATAAACAACTAAATGACTTTTAGAAGACATCTGAAGGCAGCCCTGTTTAGGGAAGTTTTTCATGTTTGATCTTTTATTGTGTTTTTAATATCCTGTTGGAAACCGCCTAGAGTGGCTGGGGTGGGGTATAAGTAATAAATTCTTCTTCTATTTTTACTTCTACTTCTTCTTCCTCACTATTGAAAAGGTAGGTAAGCCACTTTTTCTACCTGACTCAAGTCTTTAAGTAGCAGCCACTGGTGTGCCAAACACCAGAAGAAAAAGGAAAGGAAAGAAGTACTGAGAGTCATTCTCAACCCACATTCCCCCAACACTGGAGCTGTCACACTATCAAAGAAATCTTATGGATTTTAATCAAATCGGCATTGTAGTGCAAATTAACACTTAAGAGGAAAAAGCCCATAATTTGCTGAAGAGTAGGGAGGGAAAGAAGAAGATACCAGCATGTGGAATCAAACAGTTCATTTCTTTATTGAAGGAATACGGTATATATGAATCTGCTAAGAACTACAGTGGTACCTCTGGTTATGAACTTAATTAGTTCCGGAGGTCCGTTCTTAACCTGAAACCGTTCTTATCCTGAGGCGTGCTTTCACTAATGGGGCCTCCCGCTGTGTGTGTGCCTTAGGCGCACAATTTCCGTTCACATCCTGGGGCAAAGTTCGCAACCAGGAGCAGCTACTTCCAGGAGCAGTTAGTAGAGTTCATAACCCAAAGCGTTCGTAACCAGAAGCATTCGTAACCAGAGGTACCGCTGCAGTGGCAGTCGGACACGACTAAACAACAACTATGAGATGCTTAGGTAAACTAGCATTGATAGCCCAACAGACAATCAGAGTTGGCTGAAAAATAAATCTCTCCAGATCCCCCAAAACCAGCAACTTTGTTCCTCAGCTCCAAAAGTAGTGGGTTGTGTTGTTGTTTTTCAGGGGCAGGTGTATGTCCAAAAACAACTCCCAAAGGAGGGCAAATTCTCAGAACTCCTGGGTGTTGGGGTAGCTAGCCATTAATGACAAGATGGCTGAGACCCTCTCCTTTCCTCTCTCTTAAAAATAAAAGAAAGTTTCGCCACTTCTTCAAGTGGCAGCTAGGCTGCCCTCATTAGCTTAAGAGACATTTCCTTTTAATTTGGTGCAGAATGTTCCAAAGGAATTATGGTACATCATGAGATGAGGCTCTTAACCCCAGGGTTGTGGGTTCAAACGCCACATTGGGCAGAAAATACCTGCATTGCAGGGGGTTGGACTAGATGACCCTTGTGGTCCCTTCCAAGTCTACAATTCTAGGATTCCATGAAACAGAGTGTTGTTTTCCATGATCCAAGCAAACACCCTATCGACTGCCAGCTTTACTGTGGTTGCAATGCCCTGCAAGTACATAGGAAAATGCTGCATTGTGTTTACATAAGTCCATAAAAATGTGTGGGATTGCATTCATAATGTATAACTATACCACCTAAGAAACCTGCCACAAAGGTCCTAAACTGGGTTTCTCCAGCTGTTTTTGGAATACAATTCCCATCATCCCTGACCACTGGTCCTGCTAGCTAGGGATGATGGGAGTTGTAGTCAACAACAGCTGGAGACCCAAGTTTGGGAAACCCTGCTCTAAAATAAAACTTGTTATTTCAAGATGCACACACCCTCTTGTTTTAACACAAATTTAAAAATCAATTACAATATTCCAAATAGCTGCACCTTTAAAGGTTTGGCATATCACAACGAAAGAGTGAAATAATAAATTTACGGTAGTTTACTGAGCTGCACTCAAGAGCTTATTCAAGAGATAGAAAGGAAAGGCTTTCAGGTATTTATGGCGAACAGAGGACATTTAAAAAAACTTGCCAACTAGACCTTGGGAAATGGAAATCTAATGGGTTTTTGAAACATCTGAGCTCCCTTCAGTTGATTCATGTGGAAAATTTTATATTTATATTTAGCACTGGTCATGTGGATGTGTGTGTGTAAGATATATATATAGAGAGAGAAAGAAAGAGATCTGACACTTGGGTCTGTGTCCTGCACTTTTTATAAAGTGTGTCATTGCTAGATCCAGGCAAGATAATAACCAATTGTTTCACAGAAAAGCAAGAGAAATAGGTTGCTAGGTTTGACTGGTGAACAACACTGTGTGTGGAAATAACTAAAACAAGGCAGCCCGTGCAGTGTGGTGGATAGGGCCACATTCACATCATGAATTAAAAGCACTAAGATAATTCTGAGACCTGTAGTTAGTTAAGGGTTCTGAGAGTTTTTAGGGCACCTGGATTCTCCTCCCAAAGTTACAACCACCAGAGTTCCCTGTGAAAAAATTATTAATTGTTAAACCACTCTGCAGTTCTGTGAGAGGAATAGAAGTCTCCTAACAATTCTCAGCACCCTTAACAAACTACAGTTCCCAGAATTCTTTGGGGGGTAAGCCATGACTGCTTAAAATGGTATCAGAGCGCTTCAAATGCATGGTGTGAATGTGGCCTGGGTCTAGCAGACCCAACTTCGTATTCCCATTCAGCCATGAAATTCAATGCGTAATCTTGGGCCAGTCAGGTTCCCTAAGCCTAATCTACCTCACAGGATTGTTCAGGGGATAAAATATGGGAGGAACCATATATGCTGCCTTGAGCTCCTTGGAGGAAATCCTGGATGTAAATGTACTAATAAAAAGCATACTATAAATGCAAGTTTGCTTGGTAGAGCAGAACATGATAGGGTAAAGGTTATGATTACTCCCTCAGATATACCCATGGCAATGTGTCTCAAGGTACCGTCTCAGACAGTAAGAGTAGTGGGGAAGATGAGAGGAATAAAGCTGACATTTGGACTAAAGATTGTGGCAGATTGTGATGTCAAGGTACATTTAACAGACTCAAAGAATGGTTTGGCCACAAGGCACTTGAAAGTAACGTAGTCCAGTCAGCCTGCTATACTGAGGCATAATTGTGTACACACACACACACACACACACACACACAAACACAAACACACACAGTGCCCCAATTTTTGCCTCATATTGCTTTTACACAGAATTACAAGATGCCAGAAGCCTCATGTAGTTACTCAAACTTTTGATACTACCCTTCATTATCTGCATCCCAGTGTGATTCCCAATGGCATAGCTAACACAGCAAACCGAATACCTTGGTTGCAGCAAAAATAACTAAAACATAACTAAGGCACATCACTATAAGAGACTTTTCAAAAGCTTGGGCGAAAAGAAAGGTTCTTCCTGATGCCTAAACAACAGCAACGTTGCTATCAAGTGAGACCTTTCAAGGGAACTATCACTGGAGAAGAGAAGCTCTCCTTAGCATCGACAGCATTAGCATCAATATGGGAAAGGCAATATGTAGCATTCATAATGTCCCAGTTTTAATCCCTGGCATTTCAGGTAGAGGAGATGGAGAAGGCTCCCATCCGAAACCCTCGCATCAGAGTAGACATTATTGAGCTCTATGGATGGCTTCACTCCATATAAGGCATGAAAGCAAGTGAGTATTCTATGTTTTATTGGAAAATACCCATCAACTATCCAAAAGAGAAAGTATGTTATTCAAGAAGGCAGATGTTTTGGAGTACAATTCCCATCTGCCCTAACTTCAAGAGGGCACCAGGCTGGCAAAGGCGGAACCAGAACAAATTCTGTATTATTTAAGACATCCACTAGATTCACAGGTAAAAAACATTATGAGCAGATTAAATGGTAACGTATTGTTAGCAATACCCTGGCACCCAAATTACTCAACATACCGTATTTTTCGCCCTATAGGACGCACCGGCCCATAGGACGCACCTAGGTTTTTTTTTGGGGGGGGGGAAATCAAGGGAAAAATTTTTATTTCCCCCCCAGGTTTGCGCAGCCATCCCCAAGCTAGAAGAGCGCTCCGGCTCCCTCTTCTGCCTTCAGGGACAGCCTCTCTAGCCTCCATGGGGCAGCGGCTTGCCCCGCTGTCCCCCAAGCTTGTGGGGCTGGCGATGGGGAGAAGCAAGCTTGCTTCTCCCCCCCTCCCCCCGCCAGCCTCCAGATCAGGTCCGGGAATAGCGGGGTGGCGGCGCTCCGCCTCCCCGCTATCCCCTGAGCTTGTGGGGCTGGCGGGAGGGAGAAGCAAGCTTGCTTCTCCCCCCCGCCAGCCTCCAGATCAGGTCTGGGAATAGCGGGGTGGCGGCACTCCGCCTCCCCGCTATCCCCCGAGCTTGTGGGGCTGGCGGGGGGGGGGAGAAGCAAGCTTGCTTCTCCCCCCCCGCCAGCCTCCAGACCAGGTTGGGGAATAGCGGGGTGGCGGCGCTGCGCCTCCCCGCTGTCCCCCGAGCTTGTGGGCTGCAGGCTGCTGCCCGCAAGCCTTGTGAGCCCGCGGGACCTCCCACCGGGCTTGCAAGGCTTGCGGATAGCTTCCTGAAGCCTGGAGAGCGAGAGGGGTCGGTGCGCACCGACCCCTCTCGCTCTCCAGGCTTCAGCGAAAGCCTGCATTCGCCCCATAGGACGCACACACATTTCCCCTTCATTTTTGGAGGGGGGAAAGTGTGTCCTATAGGGCGAAAAATACGGTACATGCATTTAGGATGGAGGGTAGCAATGAACCTTATCTATGGTCATATGCTTCCTTTGACAGTAAGCAGCTGTCCAAAGTAAGCGTATAAGACAGGGATGGGGAACCTGTGGTCCTTCATACATTTTTGGACACCAGCACCCATCAACCTCAGGCAGTATGGTTAACAGCAAGAGGTGATGGGTATTTTAGTCTAGCACCATTGAAGGCCACAGGTTCCTCATCCCTGGTATAAGGAAACACTGGTAATAGAATCAATAGTCTTGATCCACACTTAGTCATGCTTAGCATAGATCCAATGAAACCACTGAGAAGTAAGCTAGCCATGACTAGTTAAGCATTGGTTTCAATGGGTCTACTTTAAGCACAACTATGTCTGGCTCTAACACAGTATCGACAGCTTGTTCTATCTTCTGTTTTATAAAGTTCCTATATTTCTTGACAGGGACGCGGGTGGCACTGTGGGTAAAACCTCAGCGCCTAGGACTTGCCGATCGTATGGTCGGCGGGTCAAATCCCCGCGGCGGGGTGAGCTCCCGTCGTTCGGTCCCAGCTCCTGCCCACCTAGCAGTTCGAAAGCACTCTTAAGTGCAAGTAGATAAATAGGTACCGCTTTATAGCGGGAAGGTAAACGGCGTTTCCGTGTGCTGCGCTGGTGCCGGCTCGCCAGAGCAGCTTCGTCACGCTGGCCACGTGACCCGGAAGTGTCTCCGGACAGCGCTGGCCCCCGGCCTCTTAAGCGAGATGGGCACGCAACCCCAGAGTCGGACACGACTGGCCCGTACGGGCAGGGGTACCTTTACCTTTACCTATATTTCTTGACATGGATGCGAACTGGGCCTTCCACACCCAAACCCAACGCTAACCAACAGCTATCATTGGCTCAGGAAAGAAATATGTGTGCTCATGAATTGTATGAACTTTGGGAATATAATTTAAAGCCTAGGAAAGGGGCATAATTTATTAAATTGTTAAATTGTACTAATCTTGAAAACGCACTATTTTCTTTGCTGCAGGCCAACACATATAATCAATCAACCAACCACCGTTTCTATAGTATAATGCAGAACTCAGTAATGTGTTTGCTGACCTTTTCTCAAGCAGTAAAATATCAATTTTGTTTTTGTCACGGTCAGAAGCAATTAGGTTATAAGTTCTGCAAATTCAAAAGTGTGATTAAAAACAATGCAGCTCAAAAATGCAGCAAAACACATGATATTTAATAACATGCATATGGGAAACAAGCAATTTCTATTTACAAAACAACCCCTAATACAAGATCAACCGCCTCAGCATGTGAAACTAACTCTAGGAGACAATTTCTGGATTACACTCCATTTTCCAACACAACAGGAGAAAACTAAAGACTGCGGCACCTAAAGCAGGGGTAGCCAAGAGAGAGTCCTCCAGATATTGTTAGATTTAATTTAGCATCTTGTTAAATTTAACTATCAGTACTCCATCTGAAGGAATGGGTTTCCCAAACCCAAAACTGACTGTGCAGGCATTTTTAAACTGCACCAAAATCCCCATTTCTCCTTAGCTAAAATGCATAAACTTTAGCCGTTGAGCAAATGCAAAACAAGAACACAGCTCTCTCCCTTATCAGTTTGACGGCAAGACTGGCCTTGACTTTACCAGTAGAACAGACACAGACATATCTTATGTTCTGACCACAAATGACGGGGAGACCCAAGTCTGGGACTAACGCCAGAGCATGTTCTCGGAAGTAGTGACCTTTTGCTCCAAGATAGGAGTAGGAACAGGAATATCCTTTTATGGTCAGGAGTGCAGGAAGGAAATCCCTTTTATGGTTGAGAGTACCAGAGCAGGAACATATGTGATGTCAACCTGCATACATAGGCTGACGTGGTTGGAAGGAGGGAGAGGGTGCCTGGGGGATATAAATACTGCATGAAACTTGTCATTTCTTTGGACTTGCTGTGGACTAATCACGCAAGTGCCTTCTGCTATCCGGAGAGCAGAATAAACTCTTTCTTTGAACCAACTCGGTGTCATTTTGACTTCCTTCCTCCTGTCCCAGAGCAACACAGACCCAATCAGTGAACTCCAATAAGGCTACACATCCAGTCTATTTTAGCTAAAATCAACACACATTTTCCATTACAGTAATAACAACAGTTAGTATAATATATGGTCTTCCCATTAGGTATCTGGTTGGCCACTCTAAGAACCAGACGCTGGACTAGCTGGGAATTTTGTCTGATCCAGCAGGGCGCATTATGTGTTCTTATTATTGTAAAATAGATTTAAAATGGCAAATAATAATAAGGAAATGACAGAGGCCTTCAGAAGCGGGCAAAGGAAGTAGGTGATTGAAAGAAGGGGGCAATGAGCAAGGGGGGGGCGCTGTTCAAAAATAATTTAGGGGGCACATAGATAGGAGAGGCTTTGTGCTACTTACAGAAGAAGTGAGGGAGGCATAGCGTGCAGAACATTCAAGATTTTGATGTCACGGCGCTATTTTCTGTATAACTGCTCACATAAGCTATTTCTGTGCCGCAGTCAAGAGATGTCATAGTCACCTAGTTAACTGTGGAACATATTAGTAAAGAACAGAAATAAAAATCTCTGCTAATATTTAGATTTAATTAGGCCAGCCTGGCAAAAAAAAAAAAAAAAAAGGCTTATAAAAGTCAAGCACAGTGTGAAATTCCAGCAGCCTATCAAATTCTACTGGGAAAGGGAAGCTATGCAAAGTTACAAATATCACCATGGAAGTCATGTAAACTACCTATTTTTCTTGCAATTTAATGTACTTTTCCAGGTGGCATCAAGAGTTTATCTTGACACTTCACAGATAAATGGGCCAAATGCTCCTATCTCATACTTGAGGCTGCCTGTCTGCACATTCCCTACTTCATAAAATATTGTACTGTGGGACAGATCATATAGTCCCTGACGAGAATTAGTGGGGTTTTTTTTGTATTTTGCTATAGTAGTAAACTGTATTGTATTGAGTCCACTTTGTGTTCGCTTTCCCCAACTATCCATTCCCCATATATTCTGTAAGAATGATTTTTCTTATGCCTGTTTCAAAATATAGGCATAGTATTTTTATTTTCATTTTCTAGAATCCTGCTAGCTTCAAATTACTAAAGCTTAAGACTGATTTCATCAATGATGACCTCAAATAGATGGTGGAGGTCAAACAACAGATAATCATATTCTGGTGACAGGAGGTCATCGTGACATCTGCCTTCCCTATTTGTCGTTTGCCTACATGACTGAGCACACTTTTCTACTCCTTTAGAAGCTCTGAAGCATTTATGGTAATTAGGAGCGTTCCCGTGCGTTTAAATTGCCGACTTAGATGATCATTTTGAAAGGAGTCTCTATTTCTGTTCCAGTTCTGCATCAGGACCAACTCAAGTAACTGAAGGGGCTTTTCATATTCTTTGTTATGAATCTTGACTCAAGATTGTTGCAGCTACTAATTTTTTTGTCCTGTTTTTGTTTTTCCCCCTGCAATTGCCTGAGCATTGTCATTCAAAGGAACAGCATCACAGCCGTGCAAACAATAAATACATTTGGCAATGTCAGACTAGGGCAGCTAGCCCTAGTATTCCCCATGCCCCACAGCATTTTCTACTGAAAAGAAAAGGAAACCCCACACTGCAAACTCTTCTGAAGTGCATCTTGATGCTTCACGTCTGCTGAAGCTGAGAAGCCAGAGTAGCATTAGATAGCAAATCATTCTTATTCAAAAAAATAATCGCAATCAGTGACGACATTATCACCTTTACAATAATGAAGAATCCTAATCAACTGGGAACGTACGCCTTGGATGAGCTAAATCATTATTTGCTTTATGGCTTTTCTCATACAGTATTACTCATAAGCCTGCAATTCCTCCTATGGCTGTCATATTGATGGGTGGTGGGTGGGAATCACTCTAAAACCTTCATTTCCCTGGTGGTTGTAAATTTCTAATTGCTAGCTTAGAACGGCAATGGTCACATATCCCTGCCCGCACTATTACGCTTTCTTCTTTTTCAGGTTTACCCCAATAATAGCCTTGCAGTCCAAATACATTATGACTCCTCTCAGTGTTCTGTTTAGCCTAGCAGAAATGTCCCTGCAAAGTGTCTCCTTGCACTTGTGCCAGCTTTAAATTTCAGAACAGTGCAGAGCATTCTCAATTACGTCAATCTGTATTCCATACAGAGGCAGCGCCGCCGCCGCCGCCTCTCCCACATTTTCTCTCTGTTGCCTTTTTTCCCCCCCATCCTCACGGACACTGTATTTTGCTTCTGTGCAGATTCATCACATTTAGCAGTTCAGAAACCAGCTCCCGCCTTCTCAAAATCACAAACTTTTACGAGTCATGCAAGAATGCCAGAATGAGACCCTGGCATAAAGCAAAGTTCATTAGGGGTATAAATAACCCCAAATGAATGTTGCATGCTAGTGCAAACTAAGTGTTCTCCCGAAGCATAATCTAGCTGTACAATAGTACGTAAGCAGAGAGGGGTTTAATTTACATCATCTTTCATAGAATCATAGAATTGTAGAGTTGGAAGGGACAAAACAAAATCAAATATTCAGAAACGGGCAGAAGTTGCAAAATCCTTAATTTTTGGAGCGATCTTTCACACACACACACACACACACACACACAGAGAGAGAGAGAGAGAGAGAGAGAGAGAGTATTATACATATAATCCTGCCAAAATTTGAGAGGCCTGTTCAAGTTATTTCCACCCCAATCAGAACAAGCAGTCACTAATCTCATCTAGAAATGTTTTCGTACTTTGGCTAGGTTTCCTGCTGAATAGCTTATACTGGTGTTCTTCAGCTGTGACCTGTGCAAAACAGCTTCTGCTGTGCAAAACCTTATATAATAACTAGCCATCATGCAGCTTAACTTGCTTTACTGACATAGTGTACAGTACAGTGGTGCCCCGCAAGACGAATGCCTCGCAAGACGGAAAACTCGCTAGCCGAAAGAGTTTTCCATTTTGGAGGTGCTTCGCAAAACGAATTTCCTATGGGCTTGCTTCGCAAGACGACAATGTCTTGCGAATTCCTGCTGGTTTTTTTCCCTTTCCCCCCCTTTTTCTAAGCCGCTAAGCCGCTTATCAGCTGATACGATCAGCAGATAAGCCACTAATAGCCGCTAATAGCCACTAATAGCGCTAATCCGCTAATCCGTCAATGGGCTTGCTTCGCAAGACGAAAAAACCGCTAGACGAAGAGAATCACAGAACGGATTCTTTTCGTCTTGCGAGGTACCACTGTATATACAGTAGCCGCTCTACTGAATGACATATATCTTGCTCACAGCCAGTATTTTCAAAGGTGTGTGTGCAGCAGGATATTTCCAGAAAGGTTTGCTCTCTATTTTTGAAATGTTGGTATTGATACCTTAGATTAACAGAGAGCCTTTCCCTACATTCTCAAAAAAACCCCAAAAACCTAATTTTAAAAACAGACTGTAGTCAGGACTTGCAAACTCCGACCCTGAACAAAATTTGCAGCGCCCACTTTCAGTTTACAAACATAGATACAATAAAGCCTTCAAGCGCCCCTTTACAACCATTATGGTAATACGAGATTTAGAGCTTTCTCTGTAGATAACATGTTATTTGATTTGCTATTTACCCAGTGTTAGAAACTGAGATATGAAAGCTAGGAACTAAATGGCACTTTAAACCTAGGTTATAGGTGCAATAACGGAATGTCTAGGTGCACTTTTTAAAGAACAAGAATGATAGCTGAAAATGAATGAACTGCAGCTAAAATCTTATGTTCATTTTTCACGTGGTCTAGTCCTCATCTAAAGACTTCATAAAACAAAGCCAAGCTTCTTCACCTGCCAGCCCCCTAATATTCTTAAGAGCATGGGTAAGCTAACTAAGGCCCGGGGGCCAGATCAGGCCAATTGCCTTCTGGTCCAAGAATTGCCACGTGGATCGCCAGCGCGCGTTCTTTCCTTCTCTCTTCCTCTCCCTCACACAGGCAGCGGCGCCTCCTCCCTCCCTCCTCCTGGCTTCTCCCTGCCCTGCCTAGAGGAGGAAGGGGGCTGGGCTTTGTTGGTGCCAGCAGCAGCAGCACTTGAGTGACCACCATTTTAAGCAGCCCTTCTCCGGAGCCCTTTTGCGCACCACTCATCGTCCCACCACCGCCACCAGCCCCTGCCGCTCGCAAGACACAGGTAAGCAGCCATCAGGGCTCGTGGTACTCTTGCATCATTTCCCCCCCAAAAATATAGTCCGGCCCCCCACAAGGTCTGAGGGACAGTGGACCGGCCCCCTGCTACAAAATGTTTGCTGACCCCTGCTTTAGAGGGTACCTTCTGCAGTCTTCAGAGAGTGGCTGGAAGTGGGGAGGCAGAAAAAGTCCTCCTTTCTGCACACAAGCCCTGGATTCTCCCTACACCCCCTTCCCGTCATATAAATATATCTTTTTGGCACCACAATTAACACATATTAAAGGCCTATTACAAACTGATGGCAGAGACACCCACCTTGAGTGTCCAGTTCAAAAACCTAAGACTTAATGGTTCTTCAATGATCTGACTCCAAAATTTGCTTTGATTTTAGGCATCACTGTGAGTCTTAGATAGATAACACTTTAACATGCACTACTAAAGAAGCCATCGTAACTAACTGGCTAGTATATTTCAAATTAAAAGCTAATAAAAGTACATTAAACAAGGCAACTAAAACCTAAAAAAAACCATGTTGAGTTTAAAAGAAAAGAAAGTTTTCAAGTCCCCAATCCATGCACGTTTTACTTGGGAGGAAGTCCCATTGAACTTGGTTAGGATTTACTTCTGAGTAACAGGGGCAATTTTAATCTGAAATCTTAGGTGCAGTACTGCGCCCAGAGCTCAGAAACTGCTCACGTTTATGAAATTCCCTGTCGCAAAACGTGCCTAGAACAATGGGAGTTTTGAACGCTATATTTACCAAATATCAAAAAATATACATTTGGAAAAGGTAAAGGTGAAGGAGCCTTGAACGATTACGTCTAGTCAAGGCCACAATGAGGTGCGGCACTCATCTCGCTTTCAAGCCGAGGGTGCCAGCGTTTGTCCACAGACAGCTTTCTGGGTCATGTGGCCAGCATGACTAAACTGGTTCTGGTGCAACGGAACATCGTGACTGGTGACAGAGTGCACAGAAATGCCATTTACCTTACCGCCACAGTGGTATCTGTTTATCTACTTGCACTGGTATGCTTTTGAGCTGCAAGGTTGGCAGAAGCTGGGACAGAGAAATGGGAGCTCACCACCGCCACGCAGATTCAAACCACTGACGGTCCAATCGGCAAGTCCAATTTTGATCTGATTATTCCTCTTAAAAGTCATCATGTAAGGACTGTCAAATGTAAACTTCAGAAAACCTTAAACTGAAAGAATGAATTTCCTTTTTCTATTTAACCCAGATGTGGATTTCGGAACCACAACACAATCTTTTCCCCTTTTTCTTTTAAAGTGACAACTCAAAGCTTTAGTTATATTCAAATCAGTTTCAGACAATGCCAATATTTTGCCCACAGTATTGGAAGTAGATGGATGAAGAGTTCAGGGCAGCTGATATCTTGTATTAGCGTAAACATAAAACGTTCACTTTAACAGAATAGAAAAGAAGTGGGTTACCAATTTGCTAATATGGATATGTGCCCAACTCAGGACAGAGAGGAAAAAAACTCTTGACTTACCTTAGAAAAGGACTCTCATAGGCTGCATTTGCCTCAATGTAAAAACCAGGGATAGGGCAATCTTTGTACTGGAGGACAATGCTTGCCCCAATGTAAAACAGATAAGCACCCTATCCCTAACTTCAGATGTTTTAACGCAAACTTGTTGGGTAAGCCCAATTTTAAAACATTGGAACTACAATATAAAAGAGCCTGTTTCCAGAGAGGAATCCAATACCTGAACTATTGGTAGAGGAGAATCAGGCACATGCAAGGCCTAGGTCAGATGAAACCAAAGATGAAAGATTCTGTTATTAGATCTGATTCACATTCATAGATGAATGGTGTAATGTTCCATGGAGCCAGGAGGGATTTGTCATTAATAAATTATCCTGTTATTTAAAACCTGTTTAATAGCTAGAAAAGAACAATAGTATTCTCAAAACCCATAGTCTGATGGGCACAGCAATATTCAACTGTTCAAAATCGTACATTCGTTTCATTTCACCAATAGCTCTCTAAATCTGGCATGCACCCTGTAAACTAGACATTTTGCAGCAATTGAGGTGCATATGGACTGGTTTGCACCACCAAGAGCTCCCATGGATTGGCAAGCTGCCAAATCCATTTGGCCATGATGCCTGTGAACTGCAGTCCAATGATAACAGAGGACTAGTAAATATAATCTCTAGTTGCTCAGATGCAACTACCACAGTTGGTGATGTGTTGAAACCCATCAGAAGTTGACTTTTCTGGCACCAGGGTGACATATTTTTTGGACTATGCTAATAAAATCATGATTCTTGGGGACGGGGGAGGATAGGAAATAACTGCTTCCAGCACTGCATAATCTATAAGCTTTAGAAAAGTAGAATGTGCAGAGAAAAGACCCATATCATTAAAGGTGCCCCCCCAAAGGAAAAGGTATATACAGACTGCATGGGAAATAATGAGATGCTTTTGTGATGCAGGGGGACGCGGGTGGCGCTGTGGGTTAAACCACAGAGCCTAGGACTTGCCGATCAGAAGGTTGGTAGTTTGAATCCCCGCGACGGGGTGAGCTCCCGTTGCACGGTCCCTGCTCCTGCCCACCTAGCAGTTCGAAAGCACATCAAAGTGCAAGTAGATAAATAGGTACCGCTCCGGCGGGAAGGTAAACGGCGTTTCCGTGCACTGCTCTGGTTTCGCCAGAAGCGGCTTAAGTCATCTGGCCACATGACCCGGAAGCTGTATGCCGGCTCCCTCAGCCAATAAAGCGAGATGAGCACCGCAACCCCAGAGTCAGTCACGACTGGACCTAATGGTCAGGGGTCCCTTTACCTTTTTAAAGGGTCTGTAAAATTGAACAGGGTTCTTTTGCCATCCTCTCTCTAATGTTCTGGATCACAATATTGTAAACTAGCAAATATAAGGCTTCTGAGGTTAAGGCAGCTTTTACAAGAAACTTTTGTTTCTGCAAGAAATACTCCTACAAATCGCTTTGCTATATAATGCAAAGCTCTATAAAACTGACTGCTGATCGCTACATAACTTGACTTTTCAACAATGATGATTACGTATATTTTATTGCAACTGAAAGAAATATTGTTGCTAACATATCTTTTCTTAAACATTAGCAAAAAAAAGGGGGGGAGATATATTCCTTTTCATCCGGATGAATAGAGACAGAAGCAAAAACAGCAAGCTGCATTTTCTTTCCCCTGCTCAGAGCTTCTTTTCCGTGTGCTACGCTGAGACAAAACAGGTTATGCCCTAGGAAAGCATAAAGAAACATTTTGTCATAGAGCCTCTGGTTAGGAAACACTGCCAAAGCCACAGATATCAAGGTACACAGCTGAACGTACTGCAAGGGGCCATGACCTGGTGGCGGGTGGGGGGTACCATGTGGCCAGACATTGTAACCCTCCCCCAACAGAATGTCCTGAATATAAATAGCAGGTTGGGGTCAGACAATCTCATCACTCGCTTTAAGCATCGACAATGCTTTTCATAATGCACCGCCTGTGACCTATTCCACTTCCAGTCTTGCTTTCACTGCTCCAGTCTTCGGACGTACTCTTATAATCTCCAAGACGTACGCCGAAAAACGTACACCTTGGACAGCTATTGCACTCACAGCTCAGCAACTCTTACGCAATGAACTGGTCGTGAGCTGTGTGTCTTCTTGCATTAATTCATTCGTTTCAAAAGGAAGCACGTTCAAGTGCAGAAACATGGCTTGGGCATTAGTTTAGGAAGGAAGTGCAAAGTTATCGGCTGCAACATACAACTGAGCTAGCAATGACTTTGCTTTATTTTAACCTCTTCTCTCTAATTCCATGGATTTAGGGCAATACACCAGAGAGGGGAAGGCTTTACATTTGTTTTTGCAAATTGGAATGAAAACAAACGAACTGAGACATTTTTCAAATCCACCGTTTTAAACCACCTTGAATCCCAAAAAGCATATATGGATAACTGCCCTCCTGCCCACTCCACTGGCCAGCCCCCAAAGAACCCCTCCACAAGACACTTTGCTTAGTTGTCTGCAAGCAACCACCCCAGCTTCTCCCTTCTGTTCCACAGCCCCATTCTGCAACCATTCACCTGTGAGACTCCAGAGGTAAGAGATCCTAGAGAAATTCCACCCTGCCATCAACCTGAGCCTCAACCTGTCTATGCAGCAGGTTAACTTTCTGACTATGCAATGGGCATATAAACACCTCTTTATACTGGAAGCCTGCAGAACACTATAAATATGTATGCTTCTAGCTGACACCTGCAATACACCATGAGTTCCAATGCCTATAGCAAAGTCCTGTGATTCAACCAAAGATAAGTGTCAGAACACTAGCTGTACTTGGCTATCGCCCAAACTATTCCACTGTATTATAGATTATCTACATCCCATCTTGCACGAAGATAATCCGCTCACACAGGCCTGGGGGTGTAGACCTGTGTTTGAATGCAGGCAGCCCTCTAAACTAAAGCAGCTACTCACAAGCAACAAACAAAGAATCGAAGAGAGGGGCAAATGGAAGGGCTGGATGCAGCAGAAATCCCCTGATGCCAACTCTGCCTCCGTATTCACCGAGGACACACCATGACAGGACACAGCAACATCAGCCCTGACTTGGGGCGCTTGTTCACACGCTCCTTTCTCAACATCATGCAGCCTAGGACAAGCCAGCAATGCTCTTCATCTTTTTGCACAAGGAAAACAGGTCAGTTTATGCAAAATAATCAATGGCCACGAATTTGACATTGGAAATGGCAGCCTTCACAAACCAATGGGAGGACTCAGTTTCAACCTCACATGACACTCTAAAGTGCCATTTTTCCTCCAAGGAATCAGAAAGCACAAGACTCCAATGTGAATTAGAACTAATCAATTTTTGAAGCTCAGCATTTTATGAAATAGACAAGAGAAACTTCAGTTCATATTAGGTTTTGCTACAATACATCTCTTAGTCTTTAGGGGGCCACAAGACTGCAATTGTCACCAGCTATGTGTGTAAGTGGACCATATGTATAGAATACACACTACAACGGAGGTCCCCAATGTGGTGCTCCTGGGCACCAGGGTGCCCTCAGACCTTGGCACCCCTTCCACTTTTTGGAGTCGGGCTTTTTAAAAATTCTTTTTGGTTGGGAAGGGTGTCTGATTTTGGTGATGTTGCCTACTTCTTGTTTGTCATTGTGAGGGTGTGTGTAGTTGTTCTGCCCAATTTGTGTGTGGGGGGGGATGTGTGTATCTGAACATCTGGATGTTTTGTAGTGCCCACAACAGTTTCTTAGATTTCCAAATATGCCTCCAGTCCGCAGGACCCTATGCTACAACACACAACCTGTGTTGTGACTACAACCTGAAGATGTAGTCAATAATGACTAGCTTTGTTTCTTTGGGGAGGGGGCAGAAGGAGGAAGATAGGTTTCCGTCTTTATTCTTCCTGAAATGTGAAATAAAATAAATGAAGGAATCCCGTAACCGTGCAACCATGAAGAAGTCTCCTGATTGTGCTCGCTGACATACTTCAGGCAGTAGGGGCAAAGAATTCCGTGGTTGTTAGCTGGCAAGCAACGCACTGCTCTAAACTTAAACTGCTTTGATCAGAACAGCCTGGGATCAGAAACTGGCAGTTGCATTTGGAACCCAAAATTTGCTCCCAGCATTCTAAACAATGACACTGTTGCCGCAGAAAATGGATTAGTCTGTCTATATGACAGATTATAGCTACTGAGATACCATTACTAAAACAGCTGATTCCGTTTCCAGTAGCAGCATAGAAAGGCACACATGTTTAAAAAGAATCAATAAGGGAAAACAACAGCAGTAGTTAGCAGCAGGTGATAATGGTTCCAATTGTAAGAGGTCAGGAAAAAGGGGCAACAGAGCCATTATGCAAGACGAAGACATGAGCGCTCGTCATTTGAAGAAAGCTAACCAGAAAAAGCGAATGTAAGAAAAACTAATGTGGATCTCTTTTATAGCAGCAAGACAGAAACAGCCAGATTATTTATGTATCATGGTGTGTGTAACCAAATTTATTAGGCATAACATTCCCAAGGCACTCTGAACTGCAAAGCTGGAAAAACTTGGCTAGCTTCAAAATTAACAGGTTCTCGGTGTTTTGAGCAATTTTGTTTCCTTTGAAGAGATGTTTATAATACTAAATATATTGGAAATCATGGTTTTCTTTATCAAATTCCAGCCAAACACAATGGGGCCTTGCAGATGTAGTGTCAAATCTTGGCTTAGTTTTAGAAAACAAACAGGCATAAGCAGTGCTCTGTTTTTCTAGAAAAAGAGGTCCTGGAACTCACCATGAACTCACCTTGTTCTCTTATAATGGCAATGGCGCCCACCTGGGAGGTGCCAGAACTGAGTTCCAGCAAGTTCCGGCTGGAAAATAACCCTGGGCATAAGCATGCTAAACCATGTGGTAGTAGCGGTACCTTGGTTCTTGAACTTAATCTGTTCCGGGAGTCCGTTCGGATTCCAGAAAACATTCGCAAACCAGAACACTTACTTCTGGGTTTGCGGCATTCAGGAACCGATTTGTTCAGGAGCCAAGCTGTTCGAGTACCAATGTACCACTGTATATGAATGGGGAACCTGTAGCCCTCCAGATGTTGTTGGGATTTCCAGCTCCTATCAGTTAGTGGTCGGAGATTATGAGCGCTGTAGTCTGACTATATTTGGAAGGTCACAGGTTCATCATTACTGGTGCAGTGCTATGAGAGAGGAGGAGGAAATGGGCAGACCTACTAATTCTTGCAAAAAGGGACGCAGGTGGTGCTGTGGGTTAAACCACAGAGCCTAAGACTTGCCGATCAGAAGGTTGGCGGTTCGAATCCCCGCAACTGGGTGAGATCCCGTTGCTCGCTCCCAGCTCCTGTCAACCTAGCTGTTTGAAAGCACGTCAAAGTGCAAGTAGATAAATAGGGACTGCTCCGGCGGGAAGGTTAACGGCGTTTCCGTGTGCTGCTCTGGTTCACCAGAAGCGGCTTAGTCATGCTGGCCACATGACCCGGAAGCTGTACACCGGCTCCCTCGGCCAATAAAGCGAGATGAGCGCCGCAACCCCAGAGTCGGCCACGACTGGACCTAATGGTCAGGGGTCCCTTTACCTTTACTAATTGTTTCAGAATTAAGCCACTGCTTAGCATTACATCTGAAAAGCCCCAATGAGAGCAATCCAAGACCATTCCAATCAGTGGGAGCTCTGACAATGACTTCAATAGGACATGGATTCCATTCCAATTACCAGTAGCTGCTTTCCTCTAAATTATTATGGACAAGGCCAAATGAACACCGAAATTACTCATGAACATCTGCTCCTGCAGATAAAAGAGGCCCATAGCATCAGCCTATAAATTTATGTGATTCCCTCAAGACAAGTGTCTCTCCTTGGACTTTATTTTTATAAATCTACGGCTGAGTCAGAAATTAGTCATCAGAGATTATGGCTTCAACTGTCAATAAAAATCGCATGAACTACTCAAAAGGGTTTCAGAAACAACTTTGCACTGGGCTTCTCAATGCCATTTTCAGCTCTGTCTTTACCTTGTTAACCGTTTCCTGCCATATGAACATTGGTTCTAAACCCATTAACACACAGCTCCATTATTATCTACATGTCTATACATAGCTGTAAGACGAGAGATGGCCTGTGCAGAAAAGTCTGATATAATCCTACCATAAGTACAATCCTACTTTAAAACTGCTGGGACATATATGGTCTTCCAACATCATGATATATCACCAGCTAAACATCGTGATATACCAATATATCACAATGTTTGAAACAAGGGCGGAACTAGGTAGAAGCAAACAGCAGGGCTGGGCAATATCTGTTTTTCAAGCAGATACATCACCAGCTGAACACTGCAATATACTGATATTTCACAATGTCTCAAATAAGGATGGAGCTACGTAAAGGCATTGGTTGGCTTCACGGTTTCCCCCATGTTGTGATTTTTGCATAGCAGACACAAACAAACATCATGATTCACAATATATTGCCAGGTCAAAAATTATGAAACCAATATCATGATGGGGACTTGAAACCGGTTTTGGATTTTATATATATATACGAAAGCATATATATATATATATATATATATATATATATATATATATATATGCAGGTTTTGGTGTCTTCGGGTGTCTTCCCGTGTAAGAGTTGGGGTGTCTAGGCGACGTTTCGACGAGGTCTCACTCGTCATCTTCAGGCTGGTGCTTTCGGCTTCTTGTTACTAGAACAGAGCAGGATCTCAGTGTTTGAGTTCCTATAAATACTGTTGAGGGGGTGTGGTGTATAGCCTCCAACGTTCTGGGCAGAGAGGAAGTTCCCAGGTTAGTGTGCCTTTTCTTCTTTTGTTCATTAATTACTTGAGGGATATCTTGAGTGATTTCTTGAGTGATATTCTGAGTACCACTTAGGAGGGTCATTAGGTGTGGATTAGTTGCTAAAGCTTTCGTGTCTTGACCTCTTGAGCTTGTGAAGAGTTTTTCTGAGAAGATGGCTGTACTGCACTTAGTTGTGCTCTGGCTTGGCTTCGTGTATAGGGGCGAGCTGTGGTTTTGTGCCCTGTGCCAGCCAGATCTGTGTAGGGATTGCAGGGGGGTGCAGCATCCGGAGGTGCCACTATGGTTTCGCTACTGGATGGTGTCTGTAATTTATCTGTGGAGAGGGTCTGGGTTTGGGTCGAATAAATGCACGTATCGCAGAACACAAGAATGCCGTCAAAAAAGAAGAAAAAACTTCCTCTCTTTACCAACACATGAAAGAAACAGGACACGAAATTAATTTTGCAGATTCCAAATTGCTCTTTAACATGGAACATCACCACAAGAGAATAATCATGGAAGCCATCGAGATAGAGAAACACCCTCACAACATGAACAAGCGTGACGACACGTCCCGCCTGCCAGACATCTGGAAATTAGCCCTCCCCACAAAAACCGACACCAGAACCAGAGGCACACAGAACGCCATCTCCAATCAACCACACCAGACCCAAACCCAGACCCTCTCCACAGATAAATTACAGACACCATCCAGTAGCCAAACCATAGTGGCACCTCCGGATGCTGCACCCCCCTGCAATCCCTACACAGATCTGGCTGGCACAGGGCACAAAACCACAGCTCGCCCCTATACACGAAGCCAAGCCAGAGCACAACTAAGTGCAGTACAGCCATCTTCTCAGAAAAACTCTTCACAAGCTCAAGAGGTCAAGACACGAAAGCTTTAGCAACTAATCCACACCTAATGACCCTCCTAAGTGGTACTCAGAATATCACTCAAGAAATCACTCAAGATATCCCTCAAGTAATTAATGAACAAAAGAAGAAAAGGCACACTAACCTGGGAACTTCCTCTCTGCCCAGAACGTTGGAGGCTATACACCACACCCCCTCAACAGTATTTATAGGAACTCAAACACTGAGATCCTGCTCTGTTCTAGTAACAAGAAGCCGAAAGCACCAGCCTGAAGATGACGAGTGAGACCTCGTCGAAACGTCGCCTAGACACCCCAACTCTTACACGGGAAGACACCCGAAGACACCAAAACCTGCATTCCTGTACCCGTGAAAATCTACGAAAGCATATATATATATATATATATATATATATATATATATATCGCTCAGCCCTAACGCACATCATGATTCGCGATATATTGCCATGAAGCTGATATCAAAATACGGATTTCAAACTGGTTTTGGACGCTATATCGATATATCACCCAGCCCTAGAAGCCACAGAAGTTGAGTACAAGCGTTTGAATAAAACTTTGAAATATACAGCATAAGAAGAGCGCTGCTGGATCAGGCCCATGGCCCATCTAGTCCAGCATCCTGTTCTCACAGTGGCCAAAGAGATGTTCTTGGGAAGCCCAGAAGAAGGACCCAAGCACAGGACCCCTCTACCCTCCAGCTAACTCCAGTAACTCGTGAATACATTTTTTAACAACCAACTGTTAAAAGCTGTGGATTCAACATGCATTATTTCATCAATTCCTAGGGCCATTCTATACATTAATTACATTTTTCCTGGGTACAAACTTTTTCCAGGTAGGGAAGCAAGTGTGCACAATAATGTCTGACAGGAAGTGCTAATGTTCTTCCTGACATTTACAGTGGTACCTCGGGTTACATACGCTTCAGGTTACATACGCTTCAGGTTACAGACTCCGCTAACCCAGAAATAGCGCTTCAGGTTAAGAACTTTGCTTCAGGATGAGAACGGATATAGTGCTCCGGCGGCACGGCGGCAGTGGGAGGCCCCATTAGCTAAAGTGGTGTTTCAGGTTAAGAACAGTTTCAGGTTAAGTACGGACCTCCAGAACGAATTAAGTACTTAACCTGAGGTACCACTATATATGCTGCCCTTATAGCAAGCAGCGCAAAGAGTTAAAGACTGCTGCTGCTGCTGTTGTAGTAGTAGCTCAGCTGTTACAAAACCCAATACAAATATAGGATTATCAGGACGGAGAGACACTGATTTAGGATAGAATTGAGTCATTGCGTTATTTTTGCTTCATAAGGGGGAGTAAAATAACCATTTTGCGAATGCATTGCTAAGTATAGCAGTGAGTGAAGAGCTGACAGGATCTTTTAAGCACATAGTTATGGAGAAGAAATAACTAACTGAACAAAAAAGTAAGTGGCTTTCCAAGACAGCACTGGCCTTTCGGCAGCGCAGCCTGGTAATGAAGTGTTTAAACAAAAAAGGGAATTGATGGAATGAACACACTGCAGCTGTAGAAAAGGATCAGGAACTCCCATCAGCTGTTTGCCCTGCTTGTTTGTTCCAAAGACTTGCATCCATCCTATTGCATGAAATTTAATCCCTGTCTCCCACAAAATAAAGTCTGGCTATATTTTTAAGAATGTTAAGAAGATCCTGCTGCCCATCTAGTCCAGCATTCTGTTCTCACAGTGGCCAACCAGATGTCTGTGGGGTTCCTGCAAGCATAAACCATCAAGAGTCCGAACTGGGTGCGTCTAACACAGGGGTCGGCAACCTAAGGCCCAGGGTCGTTTAATTGGCCCATGGACCCCCGGCGCCCGCTCAGTTGGCTCCGAGCAGAACGGGGACCGCCTTTCGCAACGCTGGCTGGCTTCCCATTGGCTGCAGGAAGCTTGTGCAGCCAATGGGAAGCTGTGCACGCCTCCTCTGTGCCAGAAGGAGCGCTGGAAATAACGTTTGCACGTGCGCACACACTCCGGCCCACCACGGTGTCTGCGGGAACTGGCCCAAGCCACAAAAACTTTGCCGACCCCTGTTCTAACAGCAGTGGGCTCCCTGTGTTTGAACTGTTGTGCATGAGCATTGGCCCACATTGCCCTGACAAGACACACACAACCGGATTAACAGTCAAGTGTTCGAAGGGAAGCGGTGACCTGGATGCAGTCTTACAGTCTGCGTTGGCTGTACCAATTATGTGTTAGTACAACCAATCCAGCATGGATGTTCTGTGGCTCCTTGAGCGTTGTGAGATCCTTGTCCCACACATTACCCACAAATAATCAAGGGCTCCATGTGTCAACATCTTCTGCACATTATGTTACAATTCTTGCAGGACTGAGCACTATTTTACTATTTCACAACTTTTCTATAATCCACTTGACACACCTTTCTTAAACATCTGACCCCATGCTTCTTCCCTAAGGAGGAAACAAACAAATACTATAACCAAATTTATCAGAGTAATATCATAGAATCGTTTAATTGTAAGCGTTGGAAGGGGAGACCATGGGGGTAATACAGTCCAACCCTTTGCAATGCATGTATCTTTTGCCCAATATGGGGTACGAATCCCTGAAATTAAGCGGCTCACGCTCTACCGTTTTAAAAATAAAACCACACAGCAAGTCTGATAATGTGTGTTGATATATGTCTGCAGGCTTAACACGCAAACTTATGCTGATGTTCGGCCCCTACTAGAATGGACTACCAAATCATAAAAAGTAATCTGACTATTATTAATAATTAAAAGGCTGCGGGGAAATCTCGGGAAAGGTCAAGGATAAGGAGAAAGAAATGAATTCCTCCCTCAAGGTTAGGACAAAGTTATCGTTCGGTGACACAGTACAGCAGTGCTGATGAAAGCAATATGGCTGTCAAATATTCTCACAAGATTCCAGTTTCACAATCCTAGTGAAATTCACACCAGCAGAACCTCCTTGCAGCACAATTACACTGGTACCTGATGCGTACGAAATTCAGAAATAACTTAAGGGCACTTTCATTCCTGCGAAGTTCCAAATAGATTTCTACTCACGTGGGTTGCTTGCAATATGATGCATAATGTTAGTCACTGCATTCTAAGCCCTGTCTCTTACTCCATCAATATTACGGCTCAAAATACATGATCCAACCAAAATTAAGCACTTTTCGGTTCCACTGGTTTCAATAGAAAAAAAATAAGCATGTTAATCCTCTACCACTGAAATTAAGGTGCTTGACTTTAACTGGACTATGCCATATAGTTGTACAAATTACTAGGCCTAAATGCCTGAAGTCTCAAAATATTTAATAAAGACAAGGCTGAAGCACTTTTACAAGCTATATAGGTCAATAACCTGGTTTAAACTTACTGACTTTTTCAAGAGAGAGAAGGGGAGATTTACACACAAACACACACGTGAATCTATACACACAGAAGAAAATGAAGCACTATCTTCCAGTGCTCTTCAATCAAGTGAATGCTGCAGCATGCAAAATGTCAAGGCCTATCTCAGGAAATACACAGCGCTTATCTCATCACTATGTTGACAAGTCCTCAAGTAGTAAAGGTGGCAATTCTATGTAAATTAACTGGTATCAAAAGTTCATCATAATTAACCCCTCACAACAGAAAAGTCCTGACCCTTTTTAAAGCAAACCTGTAGACGTATAACATTATTCAAGGAGGTTTACATGAACTGTAATGGAGTCAACTGCAAAACCGACTCGGAAAGTTAGGTCAACTTAGGGCACTTCCACACTTCTGTTTGCTCCGCCGCTCCGCCCCCCACAAGAAAACCTGCGGTTTACTATTGAATCAGAAGAAATGACAATCAGGTTTCCAAGGATTGCCGTTTGTTCTAGTTTTAATGGCAGGTTTTTCAGGGGAAAGCAGTGGTGCAAAGCCAAACTGCTCAGACTCATGCCTGGAGAGACAATTCAAAGTGTGGCAAGCCCTTATACTCATGCAAGTGTTATTAAATAATAAGATGCACAGAGATGTAGATGTAACATGCAAACTGACTGCAGGGGTTAACCTCATTAAGATTAGGCAAGTCTCACCCCTCAATATTTTTAAAGGTCCACCTTTTTGTCATGACCTTCACTGACTAATTCTAAACTGAGCTGCAGAAATGGCGTCTTCTCTCTTTCTACGGTTAGGTTATGCAGGCCTACTTTATACTGGCTTAAGTTGTTTTTAAATTATGCTTCATTGTTTTGTTGTGCATCTTGTAATCTACTTTGTCAAGATTTGTCTCTTAAAATGTGGATTATAAAACTGTTAAATAATGAGCAAATAAAATAAGAAAGAGTTATCTGGCCAATTTTGCTATTCATTGTTATTCCCATTAGCTGGAGCATCCTAGAACAGGCACACAAGGATGAGTTGGCAACTGTAAGTCGGCAATAAAGGAAATGAATATCAGGGGAGATACTTGAAATGTTCTGGACAAAAAAAAAGGAGATGAAGGGGGTTATATATAAAATCATCTTATTTCAATACTGGATTTATTAATCTCTAGTATCTAACCTTCCATTGGTTCTCTGCTCACAAGCATTAACATGAATTAGAATCGGCATGGGTATCATGCTTTGGAAGGATAATGGGAAAGGAATCTCTTCTGTGCTGCTGTTAGAAGTTATGTAAAGCGCATTGTGCGATAGGACTAATCTACATAAACTGAACCTGAAGGAGCTCGGCCTATGGGATGAGCTGCAATGATAGCTTCCGAGCATCAGCATTGCTACTGATTACCGGGAGGAGAAGGGGAAGGGATGTGGTGGCAGAAAGGTCAGGGCTGTGGAGATCAACTGATGGAGTAATGGATTGACTCCCCCAGTGTGCTTGCATCAGCCATAATCTCACCTCCACCTCCACCTCTTTCTCTCTCAGTAAGGCATCAGCAAGGCTGCTTCCAGGAAACTAGAACTGTGGCCCCACCCCACTAAGAGACCCACTTCTGCATAGCGTATAGGAAGTTCCCTGTCTTGATGTAACTAGTCAGTTATTGGGAAGTGAACAGAGAGAGAGAGACTCCCACAGAATTAAATGCACATGCTAGAGACAAGCTAGAAATGCACAGTGCTAGGAAAACATTTTGCATTTTCTAGGAGAGATAATGAAACCACGACAAGAACATTAAAATACGAGTACTACAGAAGTGGTTCATTGATAAAAGTGGATGGCACCCATCATTACTTAGCTTTCAAAACAAAGATTGGGGCTTTGATCACAGACTACATTCCATTTCATCTTCAAGACACACTTCTTCAACTTCCCTTTGCTAATGTAAGCTCTTTAACGGCATGTCAACTGTTTCCCACTCTCTCCCAAACCTCAACCAAAGAAACGCTATTGGATATACACACAAGTATTCACAGTGCTTTAACACTATCTGGAGGTGTTAAGAAAATACCATACTGAGCATCAAGGAAATGCTGGCACCTAAGCAGTATGCATGCAGCAGTTTCCATTACTATAAAATTCTGAGAAGGCAGTAGCAATCCTAATTAAATTGACTTATTCACGAATGCAAATTGATGCACACTCTGGCCTTGCTTTTGTTCTTTTTAAAGGACCCAGGCTACTGTTCCACCCTTAATTAATTGGAATTGCCCTTGAAGATAATGATAAAGAGACATTGTGACAAAATTACTACAAGTCAGATAGGCTGAGATTTGAGGGTGTTGAATTTAGTGATATCGTGCACGCTGTGAAAATACATATAGACTAAGCAGACCTTTCTAAAATAAAAAATGCACGCACACATTGCATAAGCAGAGAATAAGCAATAAGGGTCTTTGTTTCCTTTACTCTTGTGGCAGCTAAATGATAAGATCAATATAAGCCCTGCAAACATACAAATGTCTCTGAGTTTGTGTCTTCCGTCCGCTTAAATCTCACCAAATCAATAATCTTACTTTGCCTTACATAGCTAGGCTGATAGAATGTGCTGCTTTGCATTAGTTCGGGCTAAATGCATGATGAAATTAACAAAATATTTTCATGTACCATATTACAGTGATACCTCGGTTTACGAACCTAATCCGTTCTGGAAGTCTGTTCTTAAACCAAAGTGTTCTTAAACCAAGGTGTGCTTTCCCATAGCAGCAGGGGGACTCAATTTACAAATGGAACACACTCAACAGGAAGCGGAACACGTTCTTATCCCAAGGCAAAGTTCACAAACCAAAACACCTACTTCTGGGTTTGCAACGTTCTTAATCCAAGTTGTTCATAAACTAAGCTGTTCTTAAACCAAGGTACCACTGTACTGGTAAAATATAGGTATGCTTTCACTAAAGTATCAGCTACAAGTGCTATAGAGACATGCCTGCATCTAGCATAGGTGTTTGTGCAAAACCTGCTTATGCATGTGGATTCCCTTGCTGGATCGTCAACAATGCACACCCACGCACAAAGAAGATTTGCCTCTACCTTTTGCACATTTGGACATGAGCTATCTGATGCATTTGCCGCTTGCTCTAAACCAAGGTTTTCCAAACTTGGGTCTCCAGCTGTTTTTTGGACTACAATTCCCATCATCCCTAGCTAGCAGGACCAGTGGTCAGGGATGATGGGTACTGTAGTCCAAAAACAGCTGGAGACCTAAGTTTGGGAAACCCTGCTTGAAACCAAGGGTGGCTAATCTGTGGCCCTCCAGATGTTGCTTGACTCCAGCTGCCAGTAAGCCTGAACGGGTGAACATGCTGACTGGGGCTGATGGAAGCTGGAGTTAAACAACTGG
The DNA here is from genome assembly GCF_964188305.1 of Podarcis bocagei. Taxonomy (NCBI): domain Eukaryota; kingdom Metazoa; phylum Chordata; class Lepidosauria; order Squamata; family Lacertidae; genus Podarcis; species Podarcis bocagei. Next base: position 118,141,150 of record NC_138125.1, read on the forward strand.
AGGTCAAAATTAGCCACCGGGTCTTTACAAATTATGGGGAGAATCGGGCATTTCTCTCTGTGTCACAACACAACCATAGCCTTGGCTTGCACACATTACCGTGCACACTTATGCCATGATCAGAACCACACTCCTCTGCTGAAGATTTCTTAATGCCATATAACGTTTGATTTCCAAGCAGCGAAAATGTGACATTCATAACAAGTTTGTTCTACCTGTCATGGTTTACTTCAGGTTTCCTGAAGAATCATTCAGACCTAAAGCAAAAAAGAAGAAGAAGCAAGAAATGAAATATTAGCCACTTTAAAGCTGTATTAGTTTGAATTTAGTGTTTAATAAACATTTCATTTGAGTTACTTTTGTTTGGAGGATGACTCATTATTTACAGGACAAAAGGCAACTGGAAGGCAAGCTGGTGTAAGGCATGGGAGGAAGGGTTTTCAATTAGAGCGTATAGCAACTGGTCTCCCACCATTTGCCTCTTACACAACATCTAGAACACACCAGGCTTCATAAAGTCATTACCGTAAAGGTCTTACATCCAAGTCAATTCCCCAGTCTGCCCAACTCACCAAGCAGGCACAGACTCCCTTACCTTGATGTACCTGTCTGCTTGATCTGGAAGCAGGCGATTTGCATAGGAAATATTTCTGTTTGCATCAAAAGACTTTCTGGCGGCACCACAGAATTAACTAATTTAGCGTATTCACTTTACTTGTATTTTAGTAAACCAAGCTAAAAACCTTGGAACTGCCAAGTTTGCCCAATGTTGCATTTGCAATTTGCATCAGTTCATTGTTACCAATGAACTTAAGCAGGGTGGGTGGCCGAATAATGCCCCGGGGAAATGTTCCACTCTACCTTACCTACCTACTTTTGACCTTGTCTTGCTTTTGGCTCTTTGGATTTTTGCCTTTCTGGTCCAGAACTTAATCCCTAGTCGTGGTCCGTCTCAGAGCACAGATCAGGCTTGACAGCTACGCAAACTGGCACAACCTTTACTACAGGGTGCAAATTTAGCTGTCACTTCTTGCACAACTACAGCATCAGTGTGCGCCCATTTCGCATGTTGAACAATGACTTGTAGCGCACTGCTATTATGCTGTACCACAAATACAGCAGAATCCAGTAGGTGCCAAGGCCCAAGTTTTACTACTAACAAGCCATAAAACGATGGGTAAGGCTGCATCCTGCATCCTTACCAGCAACGAAACACTGGAAGTGGAATTTATTAATGGAGTGAGAGAGCTAATAAGATTTTAGAGCTGCACAAAGTTATTTTTGTCAATGATGTAAGCAGAAGTGACTCAGAACAAGACAGTATTTGTGTAAGATGCTAGATCACTTCTCTGCTGTTGTTTCTTTCTTTCTTTCTTTACTATACCTCAGGAAGACAGTGACTCACCAATGCACTTGCTTTGCATACAGAATGATGACTAAGTGCCTAAAAAACATGGTCAGAATCCTGGCTCAAGGAGCCCGTTTTCCATTACAGTAATAGGAAAAGGCAAGTAAAGTGCTCTGCAGAAAGTTTTTTTTTTGCAGTCTAATAATAACGACCATAATACAATACCAAAAATAACGTCGTGATTTTCTAACAAACTCTTAGAAAATAGATCTGAACACGGATCACCAAAATAAAAAGACAATTAAGTAGGTAGTAGTAGCTGGACTGGATGAGTCGCAACTAAGTAGAGAAGAAAAAATAATAATCTCTAAAATGGTCGTTTTCTCCATTTCAAAAGAGGATTATAACTATTTGTACCTCCTTCTAGTACTATTCTAAAATGAGTTATCTACATCAAATGTAAAAGAGGTAGAATTCACTAAGTCACATTAAGGGTGAGCACAACAGAATAAATGTCAAGCAGCCATCAAGTAATGATATGAAAATAAGTCAACCCTGGATGTTTTAACACTTCACTCAGAAAGTGGACAGAAAATACGACGCGTCAAAAATCGTTAAACTAGACACGAACTCTGTGTTGTTGCTACCTTCACTGCTATTTACAATCTCAGGGGTCCCTGTAGACTTTCATGAATGTAGAGTTTCATGAATGAGATCCAAAGGAAACAAAGACAGGCAAAAGGAACAGCTCTTGAAATGCGAGCACTGTTTTACATTTTAGTTTGTAATATACCAATACGAAACATCCAGGTCCCCCCTAGGGATGCAATGGTAAACACACTTACCAGGAGTTTTGCATGCTCTGTTCGGAGCTCGAACAAACCGCGCACTCTGCAAACACAGCTAGGTAAGGCGCTAGAAGAAACCGCAGGAAAATGTCTTAAACCAAGTCAGATCCATCTAGCCTCTTATTATCAGCTCTGACTGGCTTTTCAACCAGGCTCTCTGCCAGAGAACACTTTCTCATCTTCTCATCTTTCTCATCTCATCTTCTGCTTACAAGGTGTGTGCTCTACCATGGGGCTTTGACTCTGCCTCATATAGGGACAAAAAATTCTCCACCATGGGCAATAACTGCCTCAACCTCACCATTTGGGTTGAGCATGTGCAAGTTTTAGGCAAAACTATTTATTTATTTATTTTAAAAAAACCTTAATCTCTTAATCTCAGGGGTTCAAGCCCAAAAGATCCCTACAAACTGCTAGATAATTATGTTTAATAAGTCAACTTTAGAGATCTCTGTAGGATCCTCCATTAATTTCCAAAATAATTGGTAAAGGCTGAACACAAATTAACAGGGACTGAAGAAGCTTAATGACTGGGTATGAGCTTTAGTCATAAGCCCCACAATTAAATGTGCACAGAATTTCAACCTCTTTGTTTCCAAAAGCACGGCCCTATTTCAGACTTTCTGGCTATACAGATCATTGTCCACCATGCTGATTTGCTATATTATACACACAAATATTTTTATTTATTTTTTTGCCACTGGATCTTGTAAGGAAAAATGAATATAAAGTAGGAACTCATGTTTTTCAAAAGCCTGCAGCAGCATCTGCTCAGCATTCAAGGCAAACAGAAAACTTTTTACCTCAGGAAAAATAGCTTCAGGGAGGGCTGATCTTCTTAACCCAGTGAGAATTGATGCTGCGTATAAAAAAAGATGAGTGCGGTTTTATAGATCATACAGAATCAACGACTTATCTTGGGAAATCATCTGGCAACGTGACTGGCACCACAGTAAAAGGACGACAGCATGAGGAAATATAATTACCGTATTATGAGCCTATGAAAAAGAGTATTTGTTCTCTATTTACCATACAACATGCCTAAATATACTAAATGCAAAGATGCTTAAGGTTTCAGAGATGCCATCATTTGTTGCCTTGACAGAATGAATGAGAAGCAGTATTTACAGTACACATGTGTACTGTATAATTTAACCATAGTGTCTGCGAACTTGTCATTAAAGATTACCAGGAAAGACTCCTGTCAGTATAATAGACACTATAAATTACAGAGCCAAGTCCTGACTCAAATAAAGGCAGCAAGGGAGGGAAATTGGAAGGGCTCATTCAAATCCGAGCATTATTTAGTTGTTAATCCAGTTTCCCCCTTTTGAATTAGACCAGATTAGTCTACACTTGCATGTATTTGAATTTGTACATAAGAAGCGACTTCAGTCTTTTCCATTAATACTAGTAAGGTAAAAAGGTGAAGGACCCCTGGACGGTTAAGTCCAGTTGAATTCAACTATGGGGTGCAGTGCTCATCTCACTTTTCAGGCTGAGGGAGCCGCCATTTGTCCACAGACAGCTTTCTGGGTCATGACTAAACTGCTTCTGACACAACAAGACACCGTGACAGGTCTCAGAGCACACGGAAATGCCATTTACCTTCCCGCCGCAGCGGTACCTATTTCTCCACTTGCGCTAGTATGCTTTTCGAACTGCAAGGTTTGCAGAAGCTGGGACAGAGCAATGGGAGCTCACCCCGTCGCGCAGATTCGAACTGCCAACCTTCCGGATCGGCAAGCCCAAGAGGCTCAGTGCTTTAGACCACAGTGCCACCCACGTCCCTATTCATACTAGTAAATGTTCCCTTTTTTGTTTCTCTTCGCCTTCTAATGTGTTGATTTGATTATGCCAATTAAGCAACATGGCCACTTAGTTCTTTTGGTTTTTTTTTAAAATCCCCACCCAGGGAGTACACAAAAGCACACCATCAGGCCACTGTAAATTCTCAGCACACGCTTTTGCAATTTTTTGGTTTTTGTACAAATATGAGGGATGGAAACAATTCTCTCTCTCTTCCGCTCAGGAGCATACCAAAAAATGGTTGCAAGCACAGCAGCTAGATAAAGGAAATAAAGGAAAGCATTGAGGAAGTAGTGGACATGGAAAGAGGAGTAGCAAAAAAAGTGACAATTGATCCACCCACCCAAAAGCACTGAAATAAATTATCTGTGATGCTGAGTGGAGCAGTTTGGATTATCTCCATATCTGAATGTACAGGACAAAAGCATTAAAACTGGCCTTGTTTGAGGGTAATGTCATGTGGATGATACAAATGAAATGGGAATGCAAACAGCTGCAAATACACTTTAATCTCTCCAGTGTGGAGAAGCCCTAAGAGAGGCGCTTGCTTTTATATGCACTGGGAGGTAAGAACCATCTCATCAACTGATTCGTCATAAATCACCCTTGCAACACTACAGTGGCTCTTCTTCTCTATCTCCTTTGACTGCAGTCACACCTGAAGAAGTGAAGAAGAAGTGCTGATGGCTGGATTGTATCATGGAAGGCAATATTCTCCTAGGACTCACGTGTCTTGCAAAAAGAAATACATTACAAATCCTCCCACCATTTTCTTGAGAGAGCCAGTGTGGTGTAGTGGTTAAGAGCAATAGACTTGTAATCTGGTGAACCAGGTTCGATTCCCCGCTCCTCCACATGCAGCTGCTGGGTGACCTTGGGCTAGTCACACTTCTCTGAAGTCTCTGAGCCCCACTCACCTCACAGAGTATTTGTTGTGGGAGAGAAAGAGAAAAGAAGATTGTTAGCCACTTTGAGACTCCTTAGGGTAGTGATAAAGTGGGATACCAAATCCAAACTCCTCTTCTTCGTCTTCTTCCCGCACCAAACTTCATAAATTTATCAACAACCGAGTACAACTGAATTTGTCTAAATAATAATTATGATTATGATTTGTGTTTGTAATAAGGCATGGACCTTGTTTTGCACACCACAGTCATCAAGCAACCAAAATCAGCTGCTGATAACTGGATCAGCAAGCCCCATTTTGGATCCAAGCCCCAAAATATATCAAATTATATTTGATAGCTGTCTGAAGCAACTATCAGAGTTGCAAACTACTTCCCAGCCTGTGTCTCTCCCACGTGATTTGTTATTAAACATGCTTCAGGTTTTTAGTTGGAACCCCTATGCACACTTACGCTATGGTGAAATTATTAAGATTTACTTGCAAGTAGACTTGTACTTCCTCCTCCCCTTTGTTTGCTGTTTCTATTTCTTAATTCAGCAGCCAGGGGGAAGGAGGAAGTGACTGTAACTGGTAAAAAGTATTTGATTCCTGAAGCTGTTTGCCAATTTAGCTGCAATCCTCCAACTGGCATCTTGGTTGCCCCTTTGGTATTTTCTGAGGATGCTATGCTGCTCCAGCAACCATTCCTAATTATCCTGGGACACTGGGCAAACAAGATTTCCTTCCCAGGCTCTGTGAAGCTCACCCTTGAATTGTGACGCATGAGCACAGGTTATCGCTGCAGCAAGCCAAGTGATCAAGAGCACAGAGTTCCACTAACATTTCTCTCATTGTCCAGAAATCCTTATGCGCTACAATTAGGACAATATTGGGAAAACTGCTTACAATGCAGTTGTTACTGCCTAAGCTGATCACTGAAACTGCAGTTTCAGATCTTGCCAAATCCCTCATCTTTTAGGTAGAGTGCAGACGGATATCTCCATTAACAATCTATTCTCAATCACTCACTGGCAATGCTAGTTTTCTGGCAAGTACAATTAACTATCTGAGGAGACGGATGAGACTTCAAAAACCGATGAGGCCGACAATAGGCGGAAGGAAGAATTTTGCAGCCAAAAAACTCCAGTAAGATTTTCTAAAAGTGTGATGGTCCAGCATAATTCTGTTCCTATGAAGACCAGATCTACAATCTTTTCTGCTGTGATTGTGGTTTTTGTTTTAATTAGTAAGAGACTTTATTAGGCTTTTGAGTTGGACAAAATCTTCAAATAAGCAGAGTGCGGATTTTCTTGCAGCTGATTTTATCATTTGAAATAGAGCCCCAAAGTAACGTACAGATGCATGCTGATCTCAACAAGGCATCTTTGCTGCAGTGATACAAAACAGGGGTGATTTACAATGGGGAACATCAAGATTTAGCAAACAAGAGCATGGTGTTGCTACACTTGGCAAATGAGACAGAGCCCTTCAGCTCTGATCCACTTACTACTGGCAACTTTCAAATTCCCCTCAGAGGATATCGAAGTGCAGTAGAGCGAGACTACACAGGCTCTGGCATTGCTCTTAGGATACTGGATAAGGGGTTTTCTCCATTCTGCCTCACCACTAACAGCTGTGACACGGCCAAATAGGAAGCGACTATTCTAACCCACACTGATACAAGCGGCTTTTGTACTAAACCCTCTGAAATGCTGCACTCCCAACTGCTTCAGCTGGTAAATTTACCTCCACAAAGCCTAGGACTTTCCGATCAGAAGGTCAGCGGTTCGAATCCCCGTGATGGGGTGAGCTTCTGTTGCTCGGTCCCTGCTCCTGCCAACCTAGCAGTTCGAAAGCACATCAAAGTGCAAGTAGATAAATAGGTACCGCTCCGGCAGGAAGGTAAATGGCGTTTCCGTGCGCTGCTCTGGTTCGCTAGAAGCGGCTTAGTCATGCTGGCCACATGACCTGGAAGCTGTACGCCGGCTCCCTCAGCCAATAAAGCGAGATGAGCACCGCAACCCCAGAGTCGGCCACGAGTGGACCTAATGGTCAAGGGTCCCTTTACCTTTACCTGAGGAACTCTTATAATGAGCCATGAAGGGGTAAGAAAGGCTTTTCACATGTTGTACTCCTAGAGTCATAGAATGTAGCATTGGGAAGGACCACGAGGGTCATGTAGTAGTCCAGCCCCCTGTGCAATGCTAGAATCTTCTGCCCAATGTGGGCTCGAATTCACAACGCTGTGATTAATAGTCTCATGCTCTACCAGCTGAGCTCCTGTGATTATTTTCAAACAAGTAAAGGAAAAGAGAATACAAAGGGCATGGAATGTATGCTCATGATCATATTTATCAGGCACCATTGGTTCAGTAGATGTGCCAATTGGACACTGAATCACCTAACAACACTGGGGAAACGTCAAGATTATTGAACAGATGCCTTTTCTTCAGACCAGGGCTTTATATTCAGGTCAGAGTCCTCTCCGCACAAACAGAACTCAAAAAGTGTGGAAAGCAAAACCAAGTTATTTCCCAAGGTGAAGAGTCCCTCTAGTAATTTTAAACAACGAAGAATCTTGTGGAGTCTTTAAAGACCAATGAATTTTATTGCAGCAAATGTTTTTCTGGAGAAGAATCTACCATAATTTCATCCTACTCTTCTTCCAAAGAAATCCTCTTTTATCTGCACAACAGTCAAGTGTGGTGGTTGTGAGATGATGAATGTGAACCCAGGGTTCAATGAAGACTTCTTGGTCTGCAGGCCCTGTGTCCTAACCTGCTATCCCTCAAAGAATAGATTTTCTTATGTTAGTGAGATATCAGGCTCTTAATTTCAAGGAAGAGAACAATTTCTAAGAGACAGTGTGTCATAATGAATAGTGCTGAACTGACTGAGAAAGAGCTGGTTCAAACCTCCCTATACCATGAAGTTCACAGCATGACTGTAGGGTGATTACATTCTCTTAACCCCAGCCTTTCTCACAGGTTTGCTTTGAGAAAAAAACCAAGGGAAGGGGAAATTATGCACAATGCCTTGATTAATTAAACCGAATAATAATTTAAAGGACACCCCAATTAAGTATTTTTAATGCACACGTACGAAGAGGTTGTTTTGCTTCAGTCTGCAGTAAAGAGGATTTCACAAATCGTGCTTGGTTGGAGAAAGAGAAAATATTTTTAATATAAGCTGAGTAATCAACAGCTAGAGGAAATAAAGGAAAGGAAACCTAGGCTATTGATTGAACAGGAGGCGATCGTATGCCATGAATATGATGCAGTGGCAAAGAGTTGCATTAAGGAAAGGCATTTTGTTTGCTTGCTTAAGTGTATTTTATACACTGCTTTACAGGTGATCTTCAAAAAGTGTTTTACCGTATTTTTCCATGTAGAACACGCCCCCGTGTAGAACACGCACCCAATTTTTGAGGACTCCAAATAAAGAAATCCCCCATATGCACTCACCATGTATAAGACGGCCCCCAATTTTAAACTTGAAAAAACAGGGGGGGAAATATAGTCTTATATACGGAAAAATACGGTACATGGGATTTTTACAACAAGGCAACTTGTTTGTACAAAATCTGCTACTGCTTCTTCTCCCCATTGCTCAGGGCAAGATGGTTCTGCGGAAGCCCACAGGGCAACGTCTGGTGGAGGAAGGAGCTACTGTGGGAACTGGATGGTCACAATCCTCCAAGCTGCTTTTTTCTCCACCTCCCTTCAGACCCCTCTGTGGTGGCAATTGCATCCATAGTGCGGCTGGAGAAGTGGTGCATTTTACAAGGCAATGCCAAGCTATGTAATAATTTTGGCACTTTTGTCGTCAACCTTGAAAGGAACTCCAGCAAGACCTAAAGCTGGGAATGCCCCTCAGCTACCAGAGCACAGGTTCTGCTCATTTCCAGTGCGAAGTCTCAAGCATCCTATGCTGAAGGCAGAAGGCAACATTCAGCACATGGAAAGTATATTCCGCTCACAGGAAATGCTTTTTTTGTACCTCAAGCTCGAGTACTGCAGGAGGGGAAAGGTACAAAATCTATGTGTTGAGCAAGAGTGTGTACAACCACTTGCAGAAGAAGCAAGAGAACTGCTATTCATATTTTGCAAAGGATGGTAGACCTAACCTTGGGGAACATGAATTCCTCCTCTGTTCTTACTAAATCTTACTTAATTTCAATGCCTCGCATCTTGGGAACAGCAAGAAGAAAACAAGGAGTCCCATTAGTGAAAATCCTGCGCAAGGACTTTTGCTTACGCAGCAGGGGAACATTTCGTCTGGCAAGTCAGTGGACGGAACGACGAGACGAGAACGACACAGAAATCCTCCCTTAAGTTTATCTGATTATTAACTGTTATAACATGTTACTGGACATGGGTGGCGCTGTGGTCTAAACCACAGAGCCTAGGACTTGCCGATCAGAAGGGCGGTGGTTTGAATCCCCACGACGGGGTGAGCTCCCGTTGCTCGGTCCCTGCTCCTGCCAACCTAGCAGTTCGAAAGCACATCAAAGTGCAAGTAGATAAATAGGTACTGCTCCAGCGGGAAGGTAAACGGCGTTTCCGTGCGCTGCTCTGGTTCGCCAGAAGCGGTTTAGTCATGCTGGCCACATGACCCGGAAGCTGTACGCTGGCTCCCTCGGCCAATAAAGTGAGATGAGCGCCGCAACCCCAGAGTCGGTCACGACTGGACCTAATGGTCAAGGGTCCCTTTACCTTTACCTAACTTGTCACTATCATACATTTCCGGCCCCCATACATTCATTTTTATTTGTATGCCTCTTTTCCACATGCAAAATCATGCTCAAAGCAGCTTACAGCAAAGTAGCAGGGTGCATTTGAAACGAACGCTACAAAAACCATTTCATAACATAGCAAAACACTAGCACAGTAACAAATTCATAATAACACAGCAAAGCAAAAAAAAAAACCACAACAAAAACATACAAAAAGGCCACATCTCCAAAATATGGGACTGATGTGTGCCAGTCCTCAGCGAGCAATTATTTTTTAGCATTTGAAGCTGCAGCTAGCTTGTAGAAGGTTTCAAGAGATTCAGTCCCAACCCTTTCCTGACAGTGCAATCCTACACAGGTTTACTCAGAAGCAAGTGCCACTGAGGTCAATATAAGGCTTGTTCTCAAGTAAGAGGAATGTTAGCAACCACCTGATATGCCAGTATTGGCAAGACAGTTCTACCCTAGTAATGACTACCGCACATCATTCTCTGCTCAATTCAGGATGCATTCAATCATTCTGCTGTTCTATTTTCAGGGTCAGAAGGATGCTTTCAAAAATAGTTGGATTTCAAGAAAATGCTTTTGTCCTTCAACCTTTATGTGTTGAGAAAGATCAGTCATATTCTTCCATTTCACAGTGCAATGAACATCGCAATTCTCACAACACGGGCATAATGGTCTGAAATAATAAAGCCCATTTTGTAAGGGTGCAATAAAGAGAGAACATTTCATCATATCTTACAAATGAGTTACTAACCTGGAAAATAATCTGTTTTCCCCCCTGAATATACTCTATGGCTACAATGGCAACATCGTTTTTTTCCTCACACTTCCTCGAATTATCACAGAATTTAGTCCCTATTTATGAGATGTGCTTATAAGGGACCACTGGTTACAGAAATCTACCAATTACTGAGGAAATTGATATATTGATAGAAGTAATTTAGATTGTGCCTGCAATCCTATGCCCACTTCCCTGGGACTAAGGCCTATTAGCACAATTAGACTTACTCAAGAGTAGACACTGTATAGTACTGTGCTATATTACTCTTTATGGCAGAAGAAATAAAATTTTCATGACTACAGATTCTTTCCATTGTCAGAAAGGGCTATAATTTTGGTCTGCCAGATATTGTTGTGTGGTTTTTTTTAACTAACAAAATTAAGTTTTATAAATATTATTTTCAAGTAGATTTGTTGTTCTAGCTAGCATATAGAGTGAGCTCTTTTCTTTTCATTTTCAACTTAAAAAAATAACTCACGTTATTACTTCTGGGAATTTCTTATCTTCAAGGCTTCTTTAGTCAAAAGGCCATTAGGTCCAGTAATGGCCGACTTTGGGGTTGCGACGCTCATCGCGCTTTATTGGCCAAGGGAGCCGGCATACAGCTTCCGGGTCCTGTGGCCAGCATGACTAAGCCGCTTCTGGCAAACCAGAGCAGCGCACAGAAACGCCATTTACCTTCCCGCCGGAGTGGTACCTATTTATCTACTTGCACTTTGATGTGCTTTCGAACTGCTAGGTTGGCAGGAGCAGGGACCGAGCAACAGGAGCTCACCCCGTCCTCGGGATTTGAACCGCCAACCTTCTGATCGGCAAGTTCTAGGCTCTGTGGTTTAACCCACAGCGCCACCCGCGTCCCATTCAAAAGGTACAACAAACTTAAGATTGTATAGATCCCAGCCTTGAGTCAATATGTGCCAAAGAACAGGAATTGTTTCAGGAACATATGCTACCGAGTTAGGGGCGCCATCTCGTAGGCACCATTCTCCCTCTCCAAAAAATGGGGGGTGCCCCCAGTGTTCCAAACAATCAGGGGGCAGAGGGGGCTTCCCTGGCCAACTCCTCCTGCTGTGAAAGCTTCCTCTGGTATGCCAAAGAAAAAGTTATCCAATGTTTCATTCCAAACTCAGCCCAGTTCTTTTATGGTAAAATATTGATGCGCATTAAGACCATTTTGCATACCTTAATTCACATTATTTCGGTTTTCTCTCTCTAAATAACAGTGAGAATTATTGTTTTCACTTTATTGTCGTCATATTGTAGGAAATGAGAAATGGGACTTGGAACACTGGGAGCCACAATCATAGGGCAGAGAAAACAGAATGCAGGAGGGGAAACGGGGGTCCCGTTTTCTGACTGCTCTGATTAATTGGAAAAAGTCAGCGCTACGCGTTGCAAATTTGTGCATGCATCAATTACAAAGGCTACCGCTGAGATTCGCAAAACTGTCAACTAGGAAACAGAATACAGCAGAACTAGCCTCACAAACAGGAATGAGCAACTGACAGTCACTATATAACTGTATCTACCCAGAGGTAGAAGTCATCTGTCTTTTGAAGCTATCAAGTCCTTCTACTATTCTGCAATTTAATTTGAAGTTACAATGCTTCCTGAGGGATTTCCTGGCATTATCTGACAGCATTATCTGCATAGCAAGCGCCTGTCAGGAATTTATTGCATGCGAGAAAGAACTAAAAATATTCATGATAAAATGTTAGTTCATTACCAGTAGCGACCGATAGGACAAAAATTGGAAGCACGGTTGTAATTCACTTCACTTTTTGCTGCAGATCTAACTTACAAACATGCCACTTTAGACAAGCAAAATCTTTAGAGAGAAACTACATGACGGCTTCACTTTGAGCCATCTGTTACCTAATCTGTAGTTGGGAGAGGGTGACAGAGTCAGTAATCAAACACCAGTATCTGCTTTAGGCATGGGTGAAAAAAGAAAAGCACCATATTATGAAGCCATTTATAACCGTTTCACTTGAATAGCAGTCACCTGTTAGATCAAAACGTAATACTGAAAAAATAGGAGGCCTTGGAGGAAAATTATTTCTGAATCCCATTGTAAAAAGAAAAAAGAAAAAAAAAGGGTAAAACCATGACCTTTCTAGCTAGTATTTCAAAATGAATCATATATTTCCTTTTCACTGAAATTTAAACGATTGTATTTAGCCACTATTTTATTAAAGGAAAGCGGGAATGGGGAATGCACTGCCAGGAGTGCCCGATTGGCTCTACTGGTGAATAGGCACTGTGCTAACCACACCACTGCCTCCCCTTAGCGTGAGTAACTCAACTGTTGGGGAGTCAGGTAAATACTGCTACTGTTTGGAATCCCATCTAAGAACCTACTTTATCCAGAAATTGCTTAAACTCCCATACCCATGCAGCACCTAGAGTGTTGGCCCTGTCTCTATGAGAGCCTTCTTCAACCTGGTGCCCTCTGGATATTTTGGTCTGGCCCCTGCCAGACCATCCATAAATTTATGCCCAAGGTGCACAAATTTCCTTCCCTTTCTTATTGCCACTCACAACCTCTCTTCAGCTGATGAAGAGATATGATCTCTTCTGATCAACTGCTCTGAAGAACAATAGTGAGAGGTTGTATCTCGCTGGCCGGAAGTGTCAGACAGGGGAATTGCGGAAGTGCGCTTAACAAGGAAGCTGTCATCAGTTTTCAATAAAGAAGCAAGAGCAATAAAGAAGCACACCCACAAAACACAAAGGCTCAAGCAAGGAATGGCAAAGCTTCTGCCACAGCTGCCAAAATTTAGAGAGTCTCTGGGAGGCATTGAAAGGCTTCTGGGAGTGGAGACACAGCCCATGGGTTAGCCACCCCTGCCAAAGGGGAATACCCTCCAAAATGTCACCAATGAAAACAGGGGCATCCCTCCTCTTCTTCTTCTCCCCACCCATCTGACTGGGTTGCTCCAGCCACTCTGGACTGCTTCCAACACATATAAAAACACAACAAAACATTAAACATTAAAAACCCTCCCTATACAAGGCTGCCTTCAGATGTCTTCTAAAGGCTGTAGAGTTACTTATCTCCTTGGCTCAAGGGTTGCATAATTCCATACTCTCCAACATTTCTTTGATGAAAATAGGAACGTCCTGAGGAAAAGTGGAACATTCCAACCAGAAACCAGGACGGCTTCTGTAAATCTGGATCTGTGTAATAAACTAGTGTTAGCAGTAACATGAACCAAGGCTCTGCTCAATATATTGTGCTAGGGGGAAAGCACTGGATATTAGTCTGGGTATACACAAGCGAGAAGGAAATGAAAAACTACTTGGGGGGAAGACATCAAGGAAGATGTAGCCCTGCATGGGGTAAAGGCTCTGCCTGGACCCAAAAAACAGTAGGAATAAGGAAGGATGCAGGTATATGCTCAAATTCAACTCCCAGCTGAGGACACACACATACCATCACCACAATTCCCACCTTAAAATAACTACTTGGAAAATACTGGCTCTGTTTTAAAACACTCCACCTACTATGGCACCTAATAACAAGATGTGTTCTGTTTTCTCAGTTTGTTTACACTGTTGTGTTTTACAGTAATGTAGTCTGTGAAGGGTGGTCTTTCTAATTAGACCAAACTCCTACTTCTACAAAGCAACATGGGGGCAAGAAAATTAATGACGAATTCGGACATAAAAGTCAAGATTTTGGCATGGAAAATGGGCAAGCCTAATATATGTTCCAGTGGCCATTTTGAAAACAATTTATAGAAGTGGACAATACTCAATCTGCTACTTATCTGAAGATGAAACTCGGGGCATGAGCAGACTGAAGATCTGTGGTATGCCTAACCAGTCTAGGTGGTGCTGTGGTCTAAACCACTGAGCCTCTTGGGCTGGCTGATCAGAAGGTCGGCGGTTTGAATCCCCGTGATGGGGTGAGCTCCTGTGGCTCGGTCCCTGCTCCTGCCAACCTAGCAGTTTGAAAGCACACCAAAAAGTGCAAGTAGATAAATAGGTACCGCTCCAGCGGGAAGGTAAACTGTGTTTCCGTACGCTGCTCTGGTTTCGGTGTTCCGTTGCGCCATGCTGGCCACATGACCCGGAAAAACTGTCTGCAGACAAACACCGACTAGCCAACACTAAACATACGGTATCTTCTGAAACTCAAATGCAAGGTCTTTCTGGATGCCACCACTGAAGTGTAGTGAAATGTCACTGGAAATCATCCTGCACTCAAAGTAGCTAACTTTTAACCAATGGAACTTGCATTATTACTGCTGCAATGCATCAAGTGTCTTTGTGCAGCAGATTCCATAATTGTAGGGGGAGTGTCCAAACTCCTGGTCACCACCAAATTAATACACTTAAAGTATGGACAAAAAGGAGAGGAAGCTGTATCGGTCCGTTAGAAAAATTCCAAATTCCAGAGTCAGTTAATGCCTTTATTAGATCTAAACAAAATGTTGCCAAAGTAAAAAAGCTTTCGAGTTCTCCATAACTCTTCAGTGGAATGGATGTTCAGCAAAGTTGGAATGAGGGGAAACAATTTGCCACAATTATTTACTTCGCCCTCTATCTTGCAAGGAACATTTTCCCTTTGCTTACAACTGGAAGCAGATCCAGGTGACTGGGAGATCAGTCATTTCTTGCTTCTTTGTCCTGGGAAATCCTAGACCCAGTCTCAAACCTGTGTTGCACCTGTTGTTGTTTAGTCATTTAGTCATGTCCGACTCTTCGTGACCCCATGGACCAGAGCATGCCAGGCACTCCTGTCTTCCACTGCCTCCCGCAGTTTGGTCACCTAGTTGGTTGGTCACCAGTTTGGTTGCTCCTAGTAAAGCCTAATAAAATTGTGTACAGTCTACATTAAAACTATTAATAAATGCAGGTTTTTTTGTCTTCAACAACAACCCAATTTTTACTCTCACCAGCCCCCTCTTAACATCCAACCTGATGAGAACGCTCAAAAGTTTGGCCACTATTTTATGGCATTTGTGGTTGGCTCTAATAAAGTTATTGTCCAGCTTGAGAGATGGAAATGCTCAGCCGAACTTAATTGCTGGGAGTGTTCTATTAAGTAATAATTACTTAATATTGAAGAAAAGGGGTTTTTTGTTTTTGTTTTTGTTTTGTTTTTTGAAGAAGAAGAAGAAGAGGAGGAGGAGGAAGAAGTTGTTGTGAAATGGAAGAAAATTGGTTCTACAAGCGTAGGATACTTTCAGTGCCACATGCTGGTGGCAAATACAAAAGACCAGGAATTCATAAACTAATGAAACTCAGGCCAAAGCACAAGTAAATACTGTCATTTCAGTCACTGTAATATTAGTTGCCAGTTACCGTCCACCTTGCTTGGGTTCAGTGCTATTCTGAATAGCACTGAAATTGTTTAATTGCCCTCACAAAATTGGTAGTGAACAGATAAGGAGTGCTCCAACAAAGAGACTGTGAAAGAGACAAAACTCCACGGTAAGCAAGGTGGGCGGGGGGCGTTGGTTCTCCACTAAACTCATTCTTTCATCTCACATTGATGGAATGTTGCCCTCAACAATAGATGTTCTGTCCTTACAGAAGAGCTGTTAACTGTACACATTTCAATTATTATTCAATTACGTTTATTTCTCAGCAGGACGACACTTTTTGTCTTTGCAGACAAAAGATTAAATGTACCGCACCAGGAGATGCTCAAGTGTAGTGTTCAGTTAATAATCAGATTATCTGAATACACTAGTTTAAAGGTAGATGTCAGGGGTTTAGGTGCAGAGGCACGGGCAAGGGAGGAAACAGAGAGCGAAGGGGAGGAGACAGAGGAAAGGATGAGTGATGACGACGACCCGAGATCTCCCAGTCTTTCCAGTGAATCAGAGGATTCACAGAAAGGAGCACCAGTGGCCAGGGCAAGGGGGGAGTCTAGGGAGGCACCCCAGGAAGATAGAGCCAGAGGAGACTCAGGGGGGAGCAGCTGGAGATCGGGACCAGCGTCACCGCCAGGAAGCAGGGAAGAGGAAAGGAGCCAGGAGGGAAGCGCTGGCAGCTCACCACAGGAGGGAGGGCAGGAGTCAGGAGTGGCCACACCTCCATCGGGGAGCGAGGAAACGGTTAAGAGGAAAGTGGAAGGTTGGGCGCGCGCGCCAAGTTCAAATGCAGAGGAAGGCGGCGCAGTGAGCAGCCCCGAAAGGGAACCGGGTCCTAAAGCCCGGCGCAAGGAGGCAGAAGGGTCCGGGTCAGCGTCAGAAGAATCCCGGAAGGAAGAAGCCCCGGGGGGTAGAGGGACCCAGAGGAGGACAGTCAGGAGGAAAAGGTGGAGCAAGGCTAGGATATTAAGTTGGTGCGCACGGGGCGGAGACTCAGACGGAGCCTCGCCGATCTAGCTAGTAGACGTAGAGTTGCAGACAGCAGCGTGAGAATGGAAACTGTAATTCAATAAAGACTTTTACTTAATGACCGCTGGCTAGCGTGATCCTCTGTGAGCTAGGATCTTGAAGCAGCTCTGACAGTAGGCTCCGTCTCCACATTGTGGGCATCTGCAGCCTCGAGGAGAGGAGAGAAACAGGCGCCCACTAGCGAGCTCACGAACGGCAGGAGACATGACGGCTGAGCAGCAGATAGAGGACCTCAGAAAAGCAGTGGCACAACTGAACGCCGAGGTTCTCGCATCCAGGAAGAGAGAGGACGAGGCAGCTGCCGCCTGCAGGGATCTCCAGGTCAGGTTAGACGTACTGGCAAAGCAACCACCCCGGCAGGAGGGAATTGGGTTGGCGAGACGGACAGGCGGGCTGCTCTCTCACTTCGATGGGAACCTGCAACAGTATCCCAACTTTAGAGCCGACGTACTGTGCGCACTGCAACTGTTGCATAAAGACTTTAGAGATGAACAGGAGAGAGTGGGGTTCATCATGTCCCATCTGCATGGGGAGGCGAAAGCATGGTTGCGCAATTTATGGAGAGATAACGATCCGGCGCTCCAGAATGCGGATGCCTTTATTAAAGCGATGGATGGGTGTTTCTTATCAAGTATTGACATTGATCTTGCACGGAAGGAGGTGCATGGGCTGAGACAAGGGAGGGCCAGCGTCAGACAGTATCATGCACGCTTTTTCGCCTTGGTCAGCGCCCTGGAATGGGACAGAGATTCGGCTCCTGTAAGAGACCTCTTTTGGGAGGGACTGCACAACTCGATTAAAGATGAGATAGCGAGGGGGGAGAGACCCCGAACCACCCAGGAGGTCGTTCAGAGGGCACTGGCCGTGGGGGTGAGGCTGGAAGGACGTCCGTGGAGCAAGGACGAAGGACGTGGAGGGCGCGAACCAGCCGGGGGCCCCTCCTTCTTTCCCAGAGAAGCAGCGCGAACGCAATCCACGCCTCCGCCAGGAGGAGGAGCCGAACCTATGGAGGTTGGAGGTGCAAGGGCTCAGTCAGCAACCAGAGCCCTAGCACCGGCAGCAGTGAAGGCGAAGCCTCCTAGAGGGACCAGGAAGTGTTACGTCTGTGAGCAGCCAGGGCATATGGCGAAAGAGTGTCCCCAGAGGCCCCACAAGCTTACTGCAGCCTCAGCAATGGTGACTGCAGCAACGCAGCAGGGAGGACCACAGCAGGGAAACGACAATGTCTGGCTGGAGGAAGAGGCACTGGGGCCCAGCCAGACGTGTTAGTGACGCAGTCCCCAGAAATTTTACAGCCAGTGAACCCCCTCCCGCCCAAACCAGTAGTGAGGCTCACAGCATCTCTCCAGCTGCCCAATGGAATCACCATGGACGTGCCAATCACCATCGACTCCGGCAGCAACGCGGACTTTATAGGGCAGGAATTTGTCGACAGGCACGCTGTGCAGTTGCTGCCGGCCACACTGCCCCTGCAGGTTGTCACGGTGGATGGCAGGGAGCTGCTAGGGGGGCAAGTGGTGAAGCAGACGCCACCAATGGTGATGCGACTTGGGAATCACAGGGAAGTCATCAGCTTCAACGTCACTCAACTGTCTGACACGCCCATTGTATTGGGTATGAGTTGGCTGGACAAGCACAGCCCAACGATGGCTTGGTTCCAGAGGCAGCTGGTCTTCGGCTCTTCCTTTTGTGCTGAACACTGCATCGTACCCAGGCAGGAAGGAGAGGAAGAGGAGTCACAGCTGCTGCTAGGCACACTGCAAGCGATTCCCCACAAGTACGCAGAATTTCTGGAAGTTTTCTGCGAGAAGGAGGCGGACAGGCTACCCCCTCACAGACCATATGACTGCAAAATTGACCTGCTGCCGGGGGCGGCGCTGCCTAAAGGGAAGCTGTATTCCATGTCTGAGGACGAACTGCAGGAACTCAAAGACTTCATCGATCATAATTTGGAGCGCGGTTTCATCCGGGAGTCTAAGGCAGTGGGGGGCAGTCCTGTATTCTTTGTTAAGAAGCGAGACACGCCCCACAAAAGACTCGTAGTGGATTACAGGATTTTGAACAGTGTGACCAAGCCGTCGGACTTCCCCATGCCCCGCATCGACGACCTCCTGGCGAAGGTACGGAAGGGAAAGGTGTTCACCAAGTTGGACCTGCGGGGGGCGTACAACCTCATTCGCATGCGGGAAGGTGATGAGTGGAAGACAGCCATGTTCACGCCACTGGGTACCTACGAATACAGAGTTATGCCTTTTGGACTGCAAAATGGCGCTCACGTTTTTCAAGCATTTATGCATCACGTGTTGGCGGGACTTCTCTACAAGACGTGCGTCTGTTTCTTGGATGACATCCTGATCTTTTCGGAGTCGCAGCAAGAACATGACAAGCACGTCAAGGAAGTGCTGGGCAGGCTAAAGCAACACAGGCTCTACGCCAAGCTGGAGAAGTGCCAATTTGACGTGCCGGAGGTGGATTTTCTGGGCTACAAGCTGTCTGCCAAGGGGCTCGCCATGGACAGCGCCAAGGTTCGAGCGGTGTTGGATTGGAAGAGCCCACGCAACCGGAAGGAGGTCCAACGGTTTGTCGGCTTTGCGAACTTCTATCGCAAGTTTATCAAGGGCTTCGCGATGCAGACGGCGGCCATCACTGACACCCTTAGCTCCAAGAAGAAGAAGTTCATCTGGACAGAGCAGGCGGAGCAGTCCTTTCAGGCCCTCAAGCGTCTCTTCGCGTCGGAAGAGCAGCTGCTTCATGTCAACCCCAGCATGCCGATGAGGGTGGAGACAGACGCTTCGGACAGAGCAGTGGGGGCGGTCCTGCTGCAGAAGGACCCGCAGGGCGTGTGGCGGCCGGGAGCGTTTTACTCCAGGAAGCTCAGCAAGTCCGAGCAGAACTACACCATATGGGACAGGGAGTTGCTGGCCATTCATGCAGCGTTCAAGGCGTGGAGGCACTTTCTGATCGGCGCCAAGCACACGGTGCAGGTTTGCACGGACCACAAGAATCTGGAACACTGGCGCACGGCACAGTTCCTGAACCAGAGGCAGATACGTTGGGCTGAGTTCTTTGCGGACTTCGACTTCCGAATAGAGTATGTCCCGGGGGACACCAACATCATGGCAGACGCTCTCTCCCGCAAGCCACAGTATCTGGAGGACGCAACACCAGCGGCCGCCATGCACATCTTTGCACCGACAGTGTGGGCGTGCGCCGCGGCGACCGTGGACCTAGAGGCGGTGCGGCGAGCGTTGCAGGGGGACTCCTTCGCACGAACGAAGATGGCAGAGGTGCGAGGGGGCAAGGCAGCGGCCGACGGTTTCCAGCTACGAGATGGCTTGCTCATCCGTAAAGGGGCCATCTACGTGCCGGGTGACGAACTTCGAGCCAAGGTGCTACAGCAGCTGCACGACGCACCCACGGCCGGGCACTTTGGCAAGGAGAAGACGGTGGAATTAGTAGCCAGGGATTTCTGGTGGCCTGGAATGAGAGGGGAGGTCGCAGACTACGTAGCGAGGTGTGACACCTGCCAGAGGGCAAAGCCGGTGCACAAACCGCCGGCTGGACTGTTGGAGCCGCTGCAAACTCCGGTCGAACCTTGGGAAAGGGTGGCTCTGGACTTTGTCACGGATCTGCCCAGCTCAAGGGGCAAGACGGCAGTGTTGGTGGTGGTGGACCTGTTCTCCAAGATGGCGCATTTCATTCCGTGTGCTAAGGTGGCCACGGCGGAGCAAACCGCCAAACTGTTCATAGACCACGTGTTCAAGGTTCACGGTCTGCCACGGTCTATTCTGTCCGACCGCGGGCGGCAGTTCATCTCGAACTTCTGGCAGAAACTGATGGGCTTCCTAAACGTCAAGATCAATCTGGCGTCGGCGAGACACCCGCAGACTAACGGGCAAGCGGAGCGAGCCAATGCCATCATGCAGCAGTACCTGAGATGTTATGCAAACCAACAGCCTGCGACGTGGGTAGATTACCTGCCGCTTGCAGAGTTTGCCTACAACAACACGAAGCACGTATCCACGGGCGTCACGCCGTTCTTCGCCAACAACGGGCGGCACCCTAGAACCTTTCCGGGACTGGAATGCAGGGGAGAAGGGGAGCCGCAGTCAGCAGATGCGTTCGCGTCGGAGCTGCAGGAAGTCCACGATCAGCTGCGGCGCCACCTGGAGCTGACTAAACACGCATACAAGGTACAAGCGGACAAACACAGAAGGGTTGGTGAAGAGCTCCACGTGGGAGACTGGGTCTGGTTAGCAGCCCACGCAGTGCCGGCCAGGTCGTTGGCCAAGAAGAAACTAGGGCATAAACAACTGGGGCCCTACCAAGTCGAAGAGCAGGTCAACCCGGTGGCTTTCAAGCTGGCGCTTCCGGAGGGTTCCAGAATGCATCCGGTGTTCCACAGATCGGTGCTCACTCCCTACAAGGCACCGCACAGGTTCCAGGAACCCGGAACGGCGCCGAGTCCGCTCAGAGAAGGAACGGGGCACGCGGGAGTGGCACAGGAGGAGCGCATCAACGACGTCACGGAGATTTTGGACTCCAGATGGGGGGAAGAGGGAGTAGAATACTTTCTCGCCAGGGAGGGCACCCCGGCCAGTGCGAACAGCTGGGTGCCGGGCTACGCTTTAGACGAACCTCTGCTCAAAGACGAGTTTCATGCCCTCTTCCCACATAGACCTATGCCAGCAGACTTTTTCGACGACTGGCTTTTCACGCCCACGCTTTCGGACAGCACGTTCAGGGGGTTCGACTCGGACGAGGAACCAACACGAGACGTCCGTTCCCCGGAGGGGTCACCCTCGGGATCGGTCTCAGAACCCTCGTATTGGTGGGACGATAGGCCGGAGGAGCAGTTCCGCAGGAAGTGGCTGGACTGTTCCGGCAGAGCAACGCCGCCTGGAGGAAGTGCGGGAGAGACGGACATGGACATTTTCGGGGACGACCCTGGTTTCGAGCACGGCGGCACAGAGATGGAAGAGGAGGTGACTGTCGTCAACGAGAGCAGAGAGGAAGACCTGGAAGAGTTCCGCTGGAGGCCTGCCACGGGAAGCGACCGATATCCGACGTTCGTCCCTTTGCAACAGCAGCCCCCAGCTCCAGCACCGGAAGGAGGGGAGGGGGGACTGGGGGGCTTCGAGGGGGGGATGGATGTCAGGGGTTTAGGTGCAGAGGCACGGGCAAGGGAGGAAACAGAGAGCGAAGGGGAGGAGACAGAGGAAAGGATGAGTGATGACGACGACCCGAGATCTCCCAGTCTTTCCAGTGAATCAGAGGATTCACAGAAAGGAGCACCAGTGGCCAGGACAAGGGGGGAGTCTAGGGAGGCACCCCAGGAAGATAGAGCCAGAGGAGACTCAGGGGGGAGCAGCTGGAGATCGGGACCAGCGTCACCGCCAGGAAGCAGGGAAGAGGAAAGGAGCCAGGAGGGAAGCGCTGGCAGCTCACCACAGGAGGGAGGGCAGGAGTCAGGAGTGGCCACACCTCCATCGGGGAGCGAGGAAACGGTTAAGAGGAAAGTGGAAGGTTGGGCGCGCGCGCCAAGTTCAAATGCAGAGGAAGGCGGCGCAGTGAGCAGCCCCGAAAGGGAACCGGGTCCTAAAGCCCGGCGCAAGGAGGCAGAAGGGTCCGGGTCAGCGTCAGAAGAATCCCGGAAGGAAGAAGCCCCGGGGGGTAGAGGGACCCAGAGGAGGACAGTCAGGAGGAAAAGGTGGAGCAAGGCTAGGATATTAAGTTGGTGCGCACGGGGCGGAGACTCAGACGGAGCCTCGCCGATCTAGCTAGTAGACGTAGAGTTGCAGACAGCAGCGTGAGAATGGAAACTGTAATTCAATAAAGACTTTTACTTAATGACCGCTGGCTAGCGTGATCCTCTGTGAGCTAGGATCTTGAAGCAGCTCTGACAGTAATAAAGCTGTTGATTGTATTAATTAAGTTTACTTCTCAAAAATATGATTTACATGCTAACGAATATGGATAATTTTTACTTTTAGGTAACAAAGATGGTAAAAAACCCCACAAATAGCTGAAGTTAAATGCTTCAGTGAGTAACAGAATAAGTCTCAATAGGACCCCTGGACAGTTAAGTCCAGTGGAATTCAACCATGGGATGCTGCTCATCTCTGCTTTCAGGCCAAGGGAGCCAGCGTTTGTCCACAGACAGCTTTTCCAGGTCATGTGGCCAGCAGGACTAAACCACTTCTGACGCATGGGGCACCATGATAAGTGCTAGAGCACACGGAAATGCTGTTTACTTTCCCACCAGAGCAGTACCTATTTATCAATAGTAGCAGCAGTCAGAAGCAGACCACCATCCTCACTTCTCAAATCTCACCCTATGTATGATGTAAAAGTACCTTCCATTTGTGCTGCTGGTCATGCACAGGGCAGGGCTTCAGTAGTTACAAACGTGCTCTTCCAATCAGAAAACTATGGTTTGTGAAGTTGCAAACAAACAAGTCTCTAGTTACGGCATAAGAACAACTTATAAGAAAACTGAACAATCTTGACAACAGAGATACAGTACAATGTAAAGCCTAGGACAGGCATGTCCAAAGTCCATTTTGGGGGCCTAATCCTGTGGCAGTTTATTTATTGGTGTCAGGAAAACAGCACAGTGCTTGTCAGCTTGGTGAAGCTTCTACTCAAACAGGCAACTCATTCAAAATAAGCTACTTCTTATCCTTTCTGACATAAAATTGGCATGGACCTTCCTCAGAACTGTCTCTTCTACACTGCCAAGTTTCAAGACAGTCGGCAGAACCATTTTCTAGCAATACTATTGCCTGATTTTTAAATTATGGTAAGATTCTGCTGGCTCACCTTCAGAACCACCCATAAGATAAGACAACTGTGGTCCTATAAATCACTTTGGGTGGGATTCACCTCAAGAACCCTGTCAGCGGAAGACCTGTACAATCTGTTCACAAAGACTGAAATCCTAAACACTCATCCGGAAAGAAGACTTGTTAAACTCAGTGGGTCTTATTTAGTAGTAGATGAGCACTGGGTTGCACTGACAGTTTGGTAAGTGACTGAGTAAGAAGTCTGTTTTCACAAGTTTCAGAACCAGGCCCTAAGCGCTTTGAACAGCTGGCACACATAATCCTCCTGTTCACATGTAACGGATTGTGGCCATTTACCTCCTCCCCAGTCATTTTGCCACTGCACTACACTGAGTCAAGTAATGACTTGGTTTAGAATGTTATCCGAATCCAGGCTTGTGATTTATCTCTCTCCAGAACCACCAGGAGCTGTTGTCTTATGATTTACAGCTTGTGATTTGTCTGAAGAGAACTACGCCACATTCCCAGTTCCAGACAACAGGCTAAGTCACCCCATGACTTAGTTCAGTGCACCACAGCAGCAAAGCAGCCAGGGAGAAACAAAGCAGCCACCATCTCTTCTCTGGGAATCCACGTTTGCTTGTTCACATTGAGCTATGGTTTGGCTTAATCTTATATGTGAATCAGGTCAACTAAATTGCTCAGACAAGAGCTTGCTACTGTTTAAACAGGAAAGCCTTCAAAATACTGATTCAATTGCCATAATGTTATGGTCGCATCCATAAAATAATTCAATATTTCCTGCTCTTTAGGGTTGTACTGTACTTCTGCTTCTCTCCAAATATCTTAATTTTTTCCTGCTTATTCCCTTCAACTGAATGCATTCTTGTTCCAACTGAGGATCACCTCTAGCCCAACCCCTTGCAGTGCAGGAAAATGCAGTTGTCCCATATGGGGATTGAACCTGCAACCTTGGCATTATCAGCACCACGCCCTAACCAACTGAGCTATCCACTTGTGTAACAAGCTCTGTCTTCCATGTTCCAAGGGAAAGCCAAGCCAGAGTTAATACTGTCCTTGCTCACCAAAAAGTAGGCATTTATATTTTGGCCTCCTTCTCCCACGGATATCCCTAGTGGCAAAATAAGCCTGAGCACTCATCCACAGGAACACTGCACAAAGGAGAGGCAGGGTTTGTGGGCCTTTTAAGAATAAGGTAGAAAGGGACGGGTAGAGTAAGAAACAAAGCTGATCACTGCTACCATTTTTTTTCCTTCTGCGCAGAAAGCTTACAATCCATAACACTATGGAGGAGGCCATTATATTCTTAGTTCACATAGTGGTTCAAGCGCTGGACTAACACCTGGGAGACAAGGGTTCAACGCCGCACTTGGTCATTAAGTTCCCTGGGTGACCTCCAGCCGGTCACTGCCTCTCAGCCTAACCTATCTCACAGGGTTGTTTGTGAGGGTTAACTGAGGGAGAGGAACCATGTATGTACACTTAAGCTCCATGGAGGGAAAAGGTGGGATAGAAATACAATGAAACAAATGAATAAACAAACAAACAAGCCTGACAGAGGTCACCAGCACCTGAGAGTGCATCATAGAATACAACCCAAAATATTGTGCAACTTATGTTGTGCATTAGCAAATGATTCTTCCTATCTTACAACAGGAAGTCTGAATCACACCAGCTGCAATCCAAAGGCATCATTGTGCAAGTAGGAGGCACTATCACCAGGTTAAAATAATAAAAAATAAAAAATCACTGATCTTTCCTTTCTGCTGCAAGCCTTGATGGTCCCCCCTGCTGGAGAAGCAGTTTTGGGGTACATACAAGAGGCTGCAGCAGAAAAGAGGAAAGCCACATTCTCTGAGTTCAACTCGGCTTAGAAAACAGGATCCAAGCCATCACATTAGCCCTCCTGCGAAAAAGAAGGATATACACAATTCATAATTTATTCCACATGGGTTGGGCATTGCCCGTACATAACTCTGAAATGGCAGCCATTCATCCAATAAAGTGAAAGGATTTTATTTTTAATTTGTATTTTAGTTTCATTCCACCTCAAGATCAGTCCTGCAGTTAATTCAGCTTAATAAATGTTGTCCTTCATATTAGATTGCCCGACTGAATTCTACACAGGGCTACGTTTCAGTTGGTCCGTCATTCAATACTTTTTTTGTCAAGGTTGCTACTTGTTTAGAGGGTAGCATTTGGCATAACAAAACTTTTCACCGCTGGGGAAAAAACGTGGTAAAAAAGAAAAGCCTTCTTTGAGTAAGACCTCAGGAAACTGCAAACTGAAGCCAACTTCAAATAGAACTGAGGCAAATGAGTGACTTAAGTGGGTAACTCATACTGTGTGTGTGTGTGTGTGTGTGTGTGTGTGTGTATTGAAAAGGAACTGCATTGGAAACATAAATATTTGCTCTAACTTACATTGAATTAATGAGCTATACATCCAGGCAACTAGGCAATGCAACATGACAATGAAAGCACATCAATTTATCCTGAAATACAACCCACGTTAGAAATTCAGATACATAAAAGAGGTGCCATACAGCTCCTTAAACCAAGGTGACAGTTGCCAAAATGGAATGTCTTGCTGCCATTTTGGGGCAAGACAGCTCTAACAAGTCTTTTTCTTCTTCTTCTTCAAACGATGGACTGACTTTGACAGATTATCAGTTAAACATCTGGCTAGTTCTGATGACAACCTTGAGCTAGGTTAAGAATTCTGAGAACTTAAAAGAAGAAAAGTCACTTGATCCAGGGACAGTCTACATATATACTGGCCTATTCCTACTTTCTTTTCCCCTTAATGTGGACACAGACCATTCATAACATAAGAATATTCTTCACAACTGTGAGCAGGGCAGTGGGGTGGAGTTAAGTGAAAACAAGCTACAACAATTAAAACTATAACGTTGTTCGCCGCTCCTGCTCAGGCTGCACAGAAAAAGCATTTTGGTTCCTGAAATTCATTCCGATGGTGCAGATAAAATATAATGGATAGAATTATACAGGATGTGTTGCTGGTGTGTGAAAAAATACAAGATCCAATGACCCGCAGACATGCACCTCCAGATGGTAGAGATGTCAGGCGCCATCCTGGCGCCCAGGCATCTTCAGTTGGTTGCATGTGGCCAATGGCTAGGTGCAAAATGCACCTGGCACCTGGCTAATTTCTATAGCTGAATACAACAAACTTCAGCCTACATCATTTTATCCTATCCTGTTTCTTTGCAGTTCTTCAGCAGCCTCTAAAAGACAAGGTCATATCATGTGGACAAACTACAATCAAATTAAGGTAGGCATGGATATACGAGTGAAGGATGGTTGTTACATAAGAGAATGATATCCAGTCCCAAGAGATTATGCCATGGAAGCGGGGGGAAACCCTGCTCAAATCTCTGATCCAGTGACATCCAGTTAAGATTTAGGTGTTCCCAAGATTATGAACTAACTATCAATCATATAATGAGAAGCTAGTGCCACCAGGGCTCAGCAGCTACTGACAATTTTATTGGTGGACACATTAACTGGTTTCTTGCACTTGTGACTCATTGTTAGTACATTAGAAATTATAATGTGAAAGAGAAGCTATTTATTTAATTATTTCCAAGCAGGAATGAGTGCACAATTTTCTAAAGAGGCTCAGGCACATTTCCTGACAGATGACAGATTGTTAAATTCAAGTTACACTGCAGGTTAGTGTTCGACCTTGGAAATGTGTTTCACTGCAAGAAATACAAATGAGATATTCTGGCTTTATTTCCTGATGGTGAAAGGCTTTTTACTAGTCAACAAGAACACCCACAGTGTTAGGCAGCCTCACAACAATTTGATTGTCAAATGAAATTAAAGAGATGGGAAGCCTTAAAGATTACCACATTGCGCATTAGAAAGGGTGAGCCTGTCAAAGCAGTCTTTCCCAAAGAGCCTTAAATAACAGCAAGGATAAACAAATGTTTCACAGCATCTTGAGCAAACTAAAATTAAAACACAATTCATCTAAGAAACCTAGCTGAGAAAAAAGAAAGGTGATGGTTTAGTGTGCCAACTTTTCCATCAAAATTTTAAAGCTCGCCTTCTCCAACATGCAGGAGCAATTAATTAAGCACAGATGTGAAATTGTACTTTTGCAATGAGGAGAATGTCCCAATTTCACTTACAAGATGAAAATAAGCAAACTGAGCTTTCAAAACGGTTTTACTTCATTGCTACCGAATTATGTTATATAACATCATGCCCCCACGCCAGTTCTGGGTGTTTAAGCTTCATCTGGAGGTTTATTACAGCACAGTATCAGCATCGGATTACAACTTTTTAAGCATGCACACGCAGCTTCTTTTATCATTATATGAGGAAGGTATCGCATCCCAGGCCCAGCTTTTCTGATGACATCGTTAATGCAGAGAAAATGCTCCCGCTATGCAGGAAACACACATCTTGACTGCAAAGGAAAGGAAAGGGACGGGGAGGGGGCAGAGAAATCCCTTCTGTATTAGTATTATCATCCATTCGTATGCCAGCGAAGAAATGCAGGGATAACAACCCTGTTAAGGCAACAACTCCCCTCTAAAATAAAACAACGCAGCATCTTTTCCAGAGTGCCTTTTACCACTCTAGTTTGAAAAGGCAGACTTGCCCCAATGGGCATTTAAGGTCGTGAGCGGGGGGGGGGGGGTACGGGTACGCAAGCATGTGCATCTTCCCATGTGCGCGCACCTGCACAATCCAAGTCATTGGAGAGTGTGCCCACGAATACAGACCTGCTCCTCTTCCTATGCCTGTCTGGCCGAATCCGAGTTGGTGGGTGGGTGCAGGCAGAGCGAGAGAGAGAGGCCTGCGCGTGCCTGCGTGCCTAGCTCTCTGCTTTATCTATCCCACCCGGAGAGCCGGCCAGACAGAGACCGGTTCTCCGGCCCTGAGCGCAGTTTCGTCCCGGCGCACGCAGCCATTGTCCCCCCGCGCCAACGCATCGCTCGCAGCATGTGATGCGGCGCGAAGCTGACACGGGCAACTTGGCCGGCTACTCGCCGGCTCGGCGGCGGCGGCGACGTGCCGCTCCTGCGTGGCACGCGTCCGTTAGGGGCCCTCGGGGTCTATCCAAGAGGCTGGCAGCGGGGCGTGTGGGGGGAAGAGCGGGGAGGCTCCATCCTCCTCCGCCGACCCACCGCCGCTCCCGGCCTGCGAAATCCCCTCAGATGCGGAGGGAGCAGGGCACAAAGGCAACCCCCGGCGTTACGCCGCTGCCAGACCGAGCGAGAAGGAGAGGAAGGGAGCAGCACCTTACCTGGGCTGGGCGCAAAAGGCGCGCGTTCGGGCCGCTGCAGCAGGAGGATGCGGGCGCTTGGAGATGGATGAGGGCGCATGGAGAGCGGCGCGCTCCTCCTGCCAAGGGAACGCGTGTGGCGTCGTCGGCTCTTCCTCCTCGCTGGAGAAGGAGCTGCTCCTGCTGCGGGCGGCTGGAGGGGGTCCCCCTCCTCCTCCGTGCAGCCTCGCTCGCTCGCTCGCCCGCCCTCAGCCTCGACGACTCCCGCCCCTCTCCGCACGGAGCAGGCTGGCCTGTGCCAAGACCCGGACGCGTGGAGCCAGCCGGAGCGGGAGTCAGTGCCAAGTCATCCTCCCGCCCAGCTTGGAAGAGGCAGCAGGGCGGACTGGAAAGCAGAAGGGCGGCGGCGGCGGCGCGGGGAACCCACCCACCCAAGCGCCCGCCCGCCCTGCTCCGTCCAGCCCCCCGCGCTTTCCTCTCACTTCGCCTCAGGCTGGAGACCCGGCACGCGGCGCCGAGAAATGCCAGCCGAGGACCCCGCGGCGCCCGCTGCTCGCTTGGAGAGGGGGCTGCCTCTTCTCTCTCCGCCCCCCCCCCCGCGAATCAGCTCAAGTCTTTGGAAGGGAAGCGGTCGAGGGAACCCTTTTCGGAAGACTGCGTGACGCACGTATGAATGTGAAATCTGCATGCACACCTACATGCAAGCATAGGGGCATGTTTATATTTGCCAGCGGAAGCAGGTGGCTGCGGGGGGGGGGGGAGTGTGGAGGAGAAATTCGATTCGGCCTGCGTTCCAGTGAGAAGCTGCCCATTTCTCCAACCCAGACATAATAATAATAATAATAATAATAATAATAATAATAATAATAATAATAATAATAATAATAATAATAATAATAATAATTTATTATTTATACCCCGCCCATCTGGCTGGGCCTCCCCAGCCACTCTGGGCGGCTTCCATAAAAACCAAAAATACAATAAAATATCACACGTTAAAAACTTCCCTGAACAGGGCTGCCTTAAGATGTCTCCTGAATGTCAGGTAGTTGTTTATCGCTTTGACATCTGCTGGAAGGGCGTTCCACAGGGCGGGCGCCACTACCGAGAAGGCCCTCTGCCTGGTTCCCTGTAGCTTTGCTTCTCGCAATGAGGGAACCGCCAGAAGACCCTCGGAGCTGGACCTCAGCGTCCGGGCAGAATGATGGGGGTGGAGACGCTCCTTCAGGTATACTGGACCGAGGCCGTTTAGGGCTTTAAAGGTCAGCACCAACACTTTGAATTGTGCTCGGAAACGTACTGGGAGCCAATGCAGGTCTTTCAAGACCGGTGTTATATGGTCTCGGCGGCCGCTCCCAGTCACCAGTCTAGCTGCCGCATTCTGGATTAGTTGTAGTTTCCGAGTCACCTTCAAAGGTAGCCCCACGTAGAGTGCATTGCAGTAGTCCAAGCGGGAGATAACCAGAGCATGCACCACTCTGGCGAGACAGTCCACAGGCAGATAGGGTCTCAGCCTACGTACCAGATGGAGCTGGTAAACAGCTGCCCTGGACACAGATTTGACCTGTGCCTCCATGGACAGCTGTGAGTCCAAAATGACTCCCAGGCTGCGCACCTGGTCCTTCAGGGGCACAGTTACCCCATTCAGGACCAGGGAATCCTCCACACCTGCCCGCCTCCTGTCCCCCAAAAACAGTACTTCTGTCTTGTCAGGATTCAACCTCAATCTGTTAACCACCATCCATCCTCCAACCGCCTCCAGACACTCACACAGGACCTTCACCGCCTTCACTGGTTCTGATTTAAAAGAGAGGTAGAGCTGGGTATCATCCGCATACTGATGAACACCCAGCCCAAACCTCCTGATGATCTCTCCCAGCGGCCGCATGTAGATGTTGAAAAGCATGGGGGAGAGGACAGAACCCTGAGGCACCCCACAAGTGAGAGCCCAGGGGTCTGAACACTCATCCCCCACCACCACTTTCTGAACACGGCCCAGGAGGAAGGAGCGGAACCACTGTATAACAGTGCCCCCAGCTCCCAGCCCCTCAAGACTGTCCAGAAGGATGCTATGGTCGATGGTATCGAACGCCGCTGAGACAAAATCACCAAAACCACACTCTCCCTTCAGATTTTGAGATGCAACCAAATAATGTTGTTAGGAGTTTGTGCGTGCCAGACAACACCCCCCCCCCCCGTGTTAGGAGTTTCAGACTCCCTTGTGTTAGGAGTTTCTGGAGGCCGGACACTGGACCCCTGGATTCAGCAAATGTTAAAATATAAGCCAGGCTGGTTTCCTGATGGGCCAGTAGGGGAACAAAAGGAAGGTGATGAGCCATTAGGAAAGCCAAAGGGAGGGGGGCGCTTTGTGCCAGACTGCAAAATGGGAGGGCCCCTCCTTCAACTCAGAAGACAAAGGCACTAAGGCAGAGTTTCAAATTGAGCTTAAGGGTTGGCAGAGTTTTAGGTTTTGTGACCTAGAGGGGGAAAGGTTGCAGGCTGATAAAGGCAGAGAGCTGGAGAGAGGGACACATCACCGTGGCCGATGTCTGTTCGGATTCCAACCCCTCTGTCGCAGGCTCAGGTTGTATATATATGTAAATAAACCATATATCCTAAAGCCACCACAATCTGTGTTGTGCCTCATTCCCAGAGGGAAATACAAACCCTGGGTGGCATAGGCGTAGCCAAGGGAGGGGCAGCTGCCCCCCAAATCCTCAAAAAGCAATGCAAACATTTAACAAACTAAGGTTCTGCCCCCCCCCAACAAAAGCCTTTACATTTTAAAGGAAATGTGCATTTTTAAAGGACGTCAGCCAAAAAAATCTCAACAACTTTTTGTGCCCCCCCCCTCCCATCAAAAATCCTGGCTATACCCTTGCTGGGTGAGCATTTTATTTCCCTGGAAGCATCACTTCCGAGATTGGAGTGGTGTGCAACAAAATGCAACCCAAGTACATGTATTGGGGGAAGTATACGTTCATAAAAATGCATATGTCAGTAACACAAATACATTATGTTAAGGGAAATTGCTTGCCAAAAAGACATTGTTTCTTAGGCAAAGCCGCATACAACAAAATGTACGTTAAGAGAAATTTGCACCAAGATATAAATTTTCATGAGGATTTTAAAACAAAACCATAAACTGCAGGAACTAAATCTAAGATTTCTTAAAAAACAAGGAACTGAGAGTAATGGAAATTGACAGATTCATCTATCTGTACTTGGAGGTTATATGCATGGTGCAGGGGGAGGAGGCTAGGGGAGGAGTATATACCAGTGGTTTTCAACCAGAGTGCTGTGGCACCCTGGGGTGCCTTGAATGATGGTCAGGGGTGCTGCAGGCAACACTGGCCTCTATCCCTCTTTCCTTCCCTCCCTCTTCTGATGCCCTCTCACGTCTCTGCCTCTCAAAGGCTTACACAGCTGTTTGTCGCAGTAGCCCTGGCTACAAGCTCCCCAGGCAAATGATGCCTCTGGGGCTGGCCAGGGGGTGCTCCCCAGGCCCCTGTGGGGCAGTGTGAGGAGGCACCTCTCTTTGGGGCAGTGAGGGGGGCAGCTCAGAGACCAGGGGTGGCAGTTGCGGCTGCCCTGCAAACTGCCAAGGAGAGAAGAGAAGACGCTGAGGGAACACTCCCCAAGGGAGGGTGTTCAAAAGGGGGTGAGTGGCTGCCGGCTCTGCAGGCAAGGGGTGTCGTAACGGGACTCCTGAGCCCCACAAAATGTAGTTAGTCAATGCTATTTTTCTAGAAAAAGATGTGCCGGAACTCGCCATGAACGCCTCCCTTGTTCTCTTTTGAGGGCATAGGTGCCCACCTGAGAGATGCTGGAACTCAGTTCCAGTGAATTCCGGCTGGAAAAAAAGGCCCCGAGAGGGCTTATGAAAAAGAAGGTAAATGAAAACAACAACAAAAGCCCATCAAAAAGTAAAGCGTCAGCATAATGGTGAACTAGGAGTCAAAATAATTAAAATGTTTTCACCTGCCACTCAAGTCGTTGCACTGGAAGAGTATGGCAGAGGAACATTCCAAAGTCAGGATACCACAAGCTAGAAGGTTAGCCACCAATCTGACTTTTGGAGGCATGGCTTCCAGAGCTGAACCAACCATAGTGAAAGCAATACAAAGGCATTCTTGTATTTTTGCTCTCCGCAAACATGAAGTGAATATAAGCAATCTCCATAAAAGCAACCATATTGGAAAACCTTGACCTTCCAACCTTGAGAAGAGCAACAGGCTGGGGTTTAAGATGCTGTGAATTTCCTGTGCTGTAATTTGGCACTTCAGTACTGGGGAATGCCCACCAGACTACAGATACATGGACAAAGAAATGCCACATCAGGATCAGACCTCAGGTGGTTCTAGTTCCATAGCCAGGGAAATCGTGAAGAGGATTGAACAGTACGCCAGAAAAGGGGTGGGTGGGGAGAGAAGGGAATCAATGCAGAAAAGCTGGAAGCTTAATATTGATAACCTGATGCTCATCCTTTGCTCCTTTGTACTTGGTTAAACAGCTCTGGTGGGAGGCATTTTGACACAGCAAACACTTCCAAATGACCTGCATTGCAACAGCATCTTGCATATACAGTTAATAAGACTATACAGATCTAGAGGATAACACAATTAGAGAGCAGTAATAATCAAAAAGTGTGCATCATGCAGGAGTAGACTGTAGGGCACTCTTACGTTTGGCGGGAGATTGTCAGATGACACTGACAAGGCAACTACATTACACATTCTAGAGGGACGGTAAATCAGAGCTGGCCAACCATTATATCTGCCATCTGCATCTGAAATAATTTTCTCATTATGCGTTCAAGGTGGTTTGCCTAGTATATCAAACATACACAGCCTTACCTCGGCTCCCAAACGCCTTGGGAGTCGAACGTTTCAGCTCCCAAACAATCGAAAACCATAAGTTCTTTCGGAAGCCAAACATCCAACGCGGCTTCTGCAGCTTCCAATTCTGATTGCAGCCAATCAGAAGCCGCGCTTCGGAAGTCGAACGTTTTGGAAGTTGAACAGACTTCTGGAAGGGATTCTGTTCGACTTCCAAGGTACGGCTGTACTTGAATACTGAAGGTTCTTCTCCAATTTCACTTATCAGAGTCAGCAACATGCACCTTCACTGTACCGGTCTTACATCAGAACTAGAACGCACAAAATGCTGGCTTTGGAAATTCCAGCATTTGAGAATGCAGGATGTTGCCAATGGCTCCTGGCATGTTCTGGGACATAGCCCAGGGGAAACAGCTGGTGCTGTCATGGCCTTGGGGCTTCTCTGCTTCCTGCACTATTGATTTAGGGTAGTCACGCAAAACTGGAAGTGCAGAAACCAAGGGCTGTGTGAAATGCAGGTAGCTTTCTTAGAATTAATGCATACCATTCATTAAGTAATACATGTTCTATGCAAACTGGTTGACATGTTCTGGCTATATAGTTCGTGATAGAGATGGGAAGGAATGGCAAGGGACCAGCTGACTGATGTTTTAGTGCAGGTGAACTGCAACATGTTCTTGACACAATAGCAGTGCATTTGTGGTTAATTTATTCCGCTTTATCAGTCACTCCACAATGCTTCCCCTATGCTACCACATTATTGCTGATTGGAGGAGCTACAGGGCAATCAAACTGGGTCAAAAAACAACACCACCCCAGAACCTTTGTGGTATGAAATGTCACAGGAAGTTATGAGATATGCAACCAATTGGGAATGAAGCAATATGGTCACCCCAAAACTATTTTGCCAGTACAAATAGTTTGGAAAGCAGGATCACATATGGCTATCCTGATAGCATCATGAGCACAAATAATAATAAATGTGCAATGAAAAAGACATCTGCAGTGGCCCCTAGAAGCAAATCTTGTTGCTCCATACCCAACCTTTCAGCTGTTTCCCCTTCCATGTCTTGCAAACTCCCAGGGAAGAATTTGACATCATTTTGAATTTTGGCTTGCCAGGGAGGTCAGTCTCGCTCTCCTTCACCTGTGCGCAATTCTAGGGATTCTCCCAGCCCCACTCAGAGCCAAGTGGGGCGGGAGGATGCCCAGGAGAGGGGCGGGCAGGAGGCCCCATTGCACAACTGAAAGTTATTGCACACTGATGCAACTAATTTTTTTACTCTCACTCCCATTTTATTATTCCGTTGGTCCACATATACTGTAGTTATGTCAGCCATAGTATTTAGACTTCAGCATTTGGCATATCCCTGAATGTCATTTGCAAGTTAAACTTCATATTACTTATTATTTGCCTAATTTTAGAAAGCAGTGATTACACGATGCCTTAGCCCTGTAAGCTACCCCTGAAAGCACAGGCTATTTAGTGGCAAACTAAAAAAAGATCTTATGCTATATGACTTGCATGCCACCGACCTGACAAGCCAATCAAAAGCAATTACATTTCGCAGGGTTAGGAGAACAAGACAAGCGAACCCTAACAACAGCTTGTGCAGCTGTCATTAATGCGGCAGAGAATGACAAGTACAAGCAACACACAAGAAGGGGGAAATGCTTAGTAAC
Organism: Podarcis bocagei; assembly: GCF_964188305.1. Taxonomy (NCBI): domain Eukaryota; kingdom Metazoa; phylum Chordata; class Lepidosauria; order Squamata; family Lacertidae; genus Podarcis; species Podarcis bocagei. Next base: position 118,176,509 of record NC_138125.1, read on the forward strand.
CCAGTTTTAAAATGCAAGCGTGACAAAGGTTAGTGCAGCTGCAAATAGTGACTTTTTAATCTAAAAAGACATGAAAGTTTTGCAGTGAAAACCAGCTGCTTTTTCACCATTTAGTGCAAGTGTAAGATCACGGTCTCATTCAAAATACAGTCGTACATTGGATCCCGAACACCTTGGGAGTTGAATGTCTCAACTCCCAAACAATCGAAAACCGGAAGTGGGTGTTCTGGTTTTTGAACATCCTTTTGGAAGCCGAACATCCGATGGGGCTTCGGCGGCTTTCAATTGGCTGCAGGCGCTTCCTGCAGCCAATCAAAAGCCGTGCTTTGGAAGTCGAACACACTTCCGGAACAGATTCCATTTGACTTCTGAGGTACATTAAAATGAACCTTCTATTCACACACATATACACAGTTACTGTATCAGTACTACTACTACCTTAGAAGCAGAGAAGATATTTTGCATGAAATAGGTCCCCATTTCAATGGCCTGGGATCTCCAGATAATGCTGGAAAATACCTCCGTCAAAAACCCTGGAGAGCAACTGCCAGTCGGTGTAGACAATATTTAGCTAGATGAACCAGAGGTGTAACTCAGTAAAAAGCAGCTTCCTATGTTTCCAATATAAATTTACCACCAACAATATGTAAGGAGATTTTCATTGCGCAGATAAAACAGGTGTGGGGGGGGAGTGGGGAGGTTTGAAGGGTTGAGGACCGACAAATACAACAGGTTGTTGTTGTTAATACCCCACCCATCTGGCTGGGTTGTCCCAGCCACTCTGGGTGGCTTCCAACATAATATAAAAACATAGCATAACATCAGACATTAAAAACTTCCTGATACAGGGCTGCCTTCAGATGTCTTTGAAAGGTTGCATAATTGTTTATCTCCTTGATATCTGCAGGGAGGGTGTTCCACAGGGCGGGTGTGACTGCCAAGAAGGCCTTCTGGCTGGTTCCACTTCTCTTCTCCTCCTTCTCCCTATGTCGGCTCCGGGGGTTTTCCTGGCCCTGGAGCTATGCTGGACAGTTGGCCGGGCGCTCTCGCGCCTAGCTCAATTTGGGTTGTGGGATGTGTGTGTGTGTGTGAGCGGTTCCCCCAGTTGAAGTGCCGGGCATCCCCAGTTCCCCCTTGGGGGCAGTGGCAGTCTCAACAGCCAGAAGCCAGCCTGGTAGTGCAGTTGGCTCTGGTTGGCTTCAGGAGCTGCTCACTGCCATGGCGCCCACCATTTTGCCTCGCCGGAATTCCCCATATGATGTGTCTTGTGCTGTTGAACCCATCACGCAACATTCATTCCCTACTAATAAATCTACAACACTTAAAATATAAATCCGGGGACATTAAATGAAATCTGGGGACGGATTTTGTCCAGGGCAGATTTGTGAATCCAGGGATTGTCCCCGGGAAACGGGGACGTCTGGTAACCATACTCTAAAACGCAAAGGAGACTGGGGCAGGCTGCAAGGCAGGGGTGGGGAAGTGTTGCTATTCAGTTGTCACTAAACTACAACTCCCATGAGCCCCAGCAAACATGGCCAACGGCCAAGGTGATGGGAGTTGTAGTTCAGCAACATCTGGGGACTGAATGTTCCTCACACCTGCTGTAAGGTCTCTAATTACTGTTAGTTGAATTACTTTGGAGATCCCAAAGCAGAACAGGGCAGTAAAGACCCACATCAAAGAATCACAAAGGCCCTAACAGAGGAGGAGGTTAGCACACTAATGGAACCTAGGTCAGGAGGGATAAGTTCCGATGAATGAGGAAACCAGACTGAAGAGTCAGAGGGAAAGGGAAACTGGGAAAGAGCATAGGCAGAAAAAGGGAGAGTTGCAGAACCACAAGGCCTGAAAATCATATATTGATTTGGAATAAATAGTTAATTTTGGTGCTCCAGGTTTTCAGTAGGCACAATGTTGCAGACTTAGTAGTGAAAACTTTCCACCTTGGTCTCTTGTGTAATATAAGCTACAGAAGCTGTAAACAGATGCACTGAAATAAAGATTAAGAGATTCTTAACCAACAGATGTTCTCCTGAGATTATGACTTCCTGTCTTCAGAACAAGACATGCCAGATATCCCTTTGCTGACACCCTAGGGTGATTGTTCAATAGAACAGTACATGCCATTCTCTTACAATAATCCTGGCATAGTTTAAAGCATCCCTGGCTAAGACTCCCTGATCTTGCTAGGTGGTGTGGATTTGTTAATATCAGCTTTAATTGGAATATTTACACAGTCTAGGTTTGAGAGAGAGATTATATTTTGTTTGCATTTCGATGAGAAACTACCTGATTTGTACTTTCTGAATCAGTATGTTATCCAAAACACAATTAGACTGTGAAATGTACAGTTCTCTGATTCTGGGGTGCAGTTATCTGACCAAATGATGTGCACAAAAATACTTATATTGAAGTCATAAAATGCATAAATTGGTGAAAAGAACGTACAAAAATGCATTATGTTTTTCGAAATGGCACACAAAAATGTGTACATTTGGAGAAATTCACCCAAAAATGCTAATGAATTTTCATGAGGATTGTTTTGAAAAATGCAAATTGCCACCAGAATGTGGAGAACTGAAATTAAGCTTGCAATGACAAGGAACTGAAAGAAACCAGAATTGACAGATTTGTTCATCCGTAGTGCAGTGGATTAATCAGAGGATGGAATGAATTCAGGAACAGTTATTACTCCACAATTGTATTGTCTAAGCAAATACATACTGCAAAGGACTTGCATTACTAATCCCCCCCCCCGAAATACTCCATTCTTCTTCCTGCAGAAAAAGAACCAATAGAGCATCACACCACTTGGTGCACCAATAATAATAATAATAATAATAATAATAATAATAATAATAATAATAAAGATAGATAGATAGATAGATAGATAAAATATAAAAGGAAACAGAGCAATCTCACATAAACACTTGTCAGAGGAAAGAGGATTAATTGCTAGATCTCCTTAAGGACATACATTTTGGACCTCAATGCTGTTCTTTAAGAGCCAGTGATGAAACATGCAGCATTCCTCTTAACATCTAGGCAGCACCTGGGGTCCTATTACAGATGAGAAAATGATATTGTGTGACCATAAAAACATAGTAAATCATAAAAATATTAAATCTGGTAGAAGGTGTCTGCTCATCCTGATAATCATTGAACAATTAGCTTTACACAGACTCTTCAAGAGCCTCTAAGAAGAAAAAGACACATTGCAACAAACAATAAACACTGTAATTCAGCTTTTAGGCCAGTGATTATCACAAGATAAATACTTTGTATATTTAATGCACAGGATGCCAGTGGACACTGTAAAATGGAAGGTCCTCCCCCCCCCAAAAAATACACACTTTGAAAACTACTTTCAGCTTCTTTGAATGTGAAATTACAGCTAAAATACAATGGATTATACTTTGAAGCCCTTGGAGGATGCTGTAAATTGCTTGCGTAAGGCATTATCAATCTTCTTTAACCTCAGCATCTGACAAGAAAGAATCACTGTCCCTGAAAACAGATTTCTTTTAAGCACCACACTCAGCTGCAGTTATTAACTCTTAGAATGGGGTACAGCTTTCAGGTTTCTGTTTTATAACAATGGTGTTTTTATGTAGATTTATGGAAAATACTGGGAATAACCTCCTGCGAGGAATTTCAGATGTGCTGTGCTGTATCCAACAAAGCCATACTTTGACCTATGAAATTAATAGCATGGCTCAATTAAGGCCACTGATTTCGGTGGATCTGCTCCAAGTATGAGTAAGGCTGCGTACGCTCCACACATTTGAAGCACATGATTTCCCCCAAAGAATCCTGGAAACTGCCATTTACCCTTACAGAGCTACAATTCCCAACAGCCTTAACAAACTACAACTCCCAGGATTCCTTGGGGGACGTCATGTGCTTTAAATGTATGGGGTGCATGTGATCTTAGTTGGGTCCTCACACATTGCATCACATGGTTAGGGGAACACCTTGTATGTTATTTCTTTTATTCCAGCAAAAGAGACAAAAGTTTGTTTTTTTAATAGGCAGCGGAACTGTCTCTGATGACTGACAAACAGTGCAGCTAAACAGCTAAGCTTCTCCCCTCAGGGATTATATCCATATTCATTTGGAGCTACAGTTGTACCTTGGAAGTCAAACGGAATCAGTTCCGGAAGTTCCAAAACGTTCAGAAACCAAGGCACAGCTTCCGATTGGCTGCAGGAAGCTCCTGCAGCCAATCGGAAGCTGCGTAAGCTGCGTTGGACATTCGGGTTCCAAAGAACATTTGCAAACCGGAACACTCACTTCCGGATTTGCGGCGTTCAGGAGCCAAAACGTTCAACTCGCAAGGCGTTCCAGAACCAAGGTATGACTGTAGTTCCTTGCTACCTCACCAAAGACTAAGTTGAGTAATAATGGACAACAAAGTGATGCCCTCTTATAGATCAGTAATTGGTTGAGAAACAGGAAACGGAGAACAGGAATAAATGGATACTTCTCCCAATGGAGGAACGTAGAACTTCCCAACTGTGGCAGACTTTGGGATCTCAGATTTTAGTGGCACCCTGTGTGATGCTAAAATTTGCAACAAACCCCCCTCCACCACACATGCTCTATTCTACAGCATTGCTGCAGCACCCCCAGCAGTGCTGCACATAGTATGGCTGCACCAGTCAGGGTACCCTACAACCACCTCTGCATCCAAGAATCAGTATAGGGGCCTTTGCTTTTTAACTTGTTCACAAATGATTTGACAGTCAGGAAGCCAAGTTTGGCAATGATACCACACCAGTCAGGTTTGTTAAAACAAGGGATTGCGATGAGTTTCAAAAGGCTCTCTTCCAACCTGGTGGATGGGCAGTAAAATGGCAAATCGCAATGTATTTAACGTGTAAAATGATGCACAGTAATCTTAATTTCACCTAGACAAATCATGGGGTCTGAACTGAAAGTGACTGACCAGGAATGAGACCTTGGGGGGTCATCATGGGTAGCTCAATGGTAATGTCACCCCAACATGCAGCAGCTGTGGAAAAGGTGAATTCCATGCTACAAATAGTTAGGAAAGGAATTGAAAATAAAACTGCTAATGTCATAATGGCATTATACGAATCTGAGGTTTCATGTACCATATTTTTCGCTCCATAAGACGCACTTTTTCTCTCCTAATAAGTAAGGGGAAATGTCTGTGCGTCTTATGGAGCAAATGTGTGGTCAATCGCTGGCTTCCTTTCTGGCCCCGGCCCCTTGCCCAGGCCTCCATTGTTGAATATTCTGCAGATGGAGGCTGTTTTTTCCCCAGTGACATGTGACTGGCTGATTAGATTATCTTTCTGGACACTGTAGAAATGGCTCCCTTTCCTTTCCTAAAGAAGCTGCAGAACTGTGAGGTGAACCCTATAAAAACAGAATATTTTCCTTTTGCAAAGTAAGCTCAACAACTTTGAGCTGATCCTCAAAAGAAGGGACGTTTTCCCTTTGCAAAAGAAGCTGCACAACTTTGAGCTGATCCTCAAAAAAATGGGGTTTTTCCCCTTTGCAAAAGAAGCTGCAAAACTGGGCTGATTCCCCCCAAAAACCAGGGCTTTCCCCCTTTCCTCCTCTAAAAACTAGGTGTGTCTTATGGTCAGGTGCGTCTTATAGAGAGAAAAATGCGGTAATTGGAATACTGTGTATGGTTGTGGTTGCCTCAGCTACAAAAGGATACTGTAGAGGTGGAAGAGGTTCACTGAAGGGCAACAAAAATGTTCAAGGGGGTGGAACAGCTCCCCTATGAGGCAAGTGCAGACTGCATTTTCCTCTCTGTCTCACTGAGTAAGTTCTGATCGCTCAGCAAGGGGTTGGGGCAATCTGCCCTACGAAGAAAAGTTGGGGAACTTTTTAGTTTAGAGAAAAGGTCGGGGGATACAGAGTGTATAAGTATGGAGAAAGGGGACAGAGAACAGTCATCCAAAGAAGCTGAATGTTGAGAGGTTCAAGACAAAAGTTTGCATAGCAAACTATAGAATTCACTTCCATCAGAGGTAGTGATGGATGCCTTTAAAAGAAGGATAAACAAATCCAAGGCTTAAAGGGTCATCAATGGCTTTGTTTTACATCCACTGCTGGAGGCAATATGCCTCTAAATATCAGAACAGCAAGTCAGGAGAGGGCTGTTTTCCTCATGTCCTGCTTGTGGGCTTCTCCATGGGCATGTGGTTAGCAACTGTGACAACAGACTGTTGGACTAGATGGGCCTTGACCTAATCCAGATGGCTACTCTTACGCTTGCATGTACAATTAAATGTTTAAGGAATCCTTCTGTCCAGAAAAAGGAGTATTATTGAAATGTGCAAAGGCCGACTCTCATGGAGGCTGAAATGTGATGGCTTCCCAGCAGTGTTCTCTGAGAGGCTGTGGACAGGAGGAAAGAGCAAGGCTGCTGCTGCAGCAATTGACACAGAAGGAAACAGCTGCGATAACAGATGTCAACCATTGTGTGCTTTGGCATGCCTGTTCTTACAGTGCTCCCTTACGTTACTACGTTTGTTCTGGACCAGCGTCTCTAAACATGTCTGTCAAATGCTCTTTGTGTCCAGGAAATAAGTCCTGGAAGAAAAATATCTGACCGTAGGAGATATTTTGTTTGTTCCACTGTGCTAGGGGAACACAGTGATCCTGGCTCACAGCTCAGTTCTGCCAGAGGACAGACTGCTGTGATTACAGTGGTACCTCGGGTTAAGTACTTAATTCGTTCCAGAGGTCCGTTCTTAACCTGAAACTGTTCTTAACCTGAAGCACCACTTTAGCTAATGGGGCCTCCTGCGGCTGCCACGCTGCCGGAGCACGATTTCTGTTCTCATCCTGAAGCAAAGTTCTTAATCCGAGGTACTATCTCTGGGTTAGCGGAGTTTGTAACCTGAAGTGTATGTAACCTGAGGTACCACTGTACTGAGAATGCTCTGCTCTCATCAATTCCCCTTTTACATTTCGGCCGCACCCAGTTTGGCCGCATCTATATTGACATGTTCCCTCCTCCCACCCATTGTCACCATAGGTTGACCTTGTGTCTTGTGCTCATAAAGCACTCTGGTCACTGAAGGCAATTCTGAGGGTTTGTGTGTGCAGTGGAGTCACTTTGTGAGCTTGGATAATTCATGACACACTGTAGTTTTGTCATAAAAAACCAGCCCCCTTGACCTATTTTGAGTCCTTAATCTTCTTAATGTATGTACTACTTACTTACCAAGATGGGTTCGAAGATACTTATATGCTCTATTTTCCCTTTGATTGTCCACCTTTTTCCTTTCTTTTATTTACTTGAACATTTTGCTGCTCATCACTGCCGCCTTATCCTACTTAGTCAAGAAATTGCATAATCATAATTAGCTTAACACCTCCTAAAACAGGAACTGAAAAAGGTTCTGAGGGAAAGTTATTAAAGGCTTAAAACCCACATTGCTGTTTAAAATTAGAATTGTTCTATTTGGGAACAATTTGAGTAACCCAATTCTGAATAAAATGTGGAAAACAGAGGAAGAAGAGCATCAGCCTGTGATAAGCAGCACGTAAATTTGTAGTCTGCCCAGAAGTAAACCTATTTGTCCAGAAGTAGATTTCACCTAAGACTTCTGCCACAAAAGAAACTCAAAGTTCATATCAGGATATCTACACGTACGTGTGTGGCAAAATATAGCATAAACGACCTGCAAAAAATGTTGGATTTTCCAAAATACAATTGTTAATTTGCCCTGTTGAAGTACACATTATATATTAAGATCCTGGACACCAGTGACCTCTGCTGGATTGTAACAGAGCTTTGCATAGTAAGGGGTGAAATTGTTCTGCTCTCTTTCAAAATATTATTTGCATTTTTCCATCGCCTTGTAATACGTGTTTCCTAGTGACATATAACAAACAGGGTGTGTGTGGGTGGTTGTACATTATATGTATATATAAAAAATATGGAGGGCAATATGAAACAAATACAATATTTTTTAAATCCCACAGAAAACAGTAAGAGCAGAACAAGCTGTGTGAAACAACCTACTAATAAAAGAGTTGAGAAGGGCTAAAACCCAACCACCCAGCATTAAAATATGCTATAAGGGAGAACAAAAAGCCTTTGTCCAGTGCAGAAGAACCATGATTATTGGATGCTACAAGGCTAACATCACTGGCCTGTGTAAAACAAGCCAAGACAATTTACAAGATAATGTACTATTTTTTTTCATTCCAAATACACGTTGCCACCATTTTGCAGAGGGCCTTCTCGGTAGTTGCACCAGCCTTCCCATCAGATGCCAAGGAAATAAACAACTACTGTATTTGACTTTTAGAAGACATCTGAAGGCAACCTTGTTTAGGGAAGTTTTTAAAGTTTGATGTCTTATCGTATTTTTAATATTCTTTTGGGAGCTGCCCAGAATGGCTGGGGCAACCCAGTCAAATGGGTGCAATACAAATAATAAAATTATTATTATTATTATTATTATTATTATTATTATTATTATTATTATTATTAGGTGGTGGTGACACATGTCAATAATAACTTCCATACACACTTTATTGGAAACTAGCAAGTTAACAACACAGAACTCAGCTTGCATATAATCTGAAGAGATTTTACTTTAGAATCATTGGGTGGTACACAACTAAGTCATACTCAGAGCAGACCCACTGAAACTAATAAAACTTATATGACTTTAGCCCATTGATTTCAATGAGTCTACTCCAAGAGTGAGAAACCCTTTTCAGATTGAGGGCTGCATTCCTTTCTGGGCAACCTTCTGAGGGCCATAGGCCAATAGGGCAAGAGGCAAAAGTGGGCAGAGCATCGAATGTAAACTTTATCTTTGCATACCCTCTAACATTTCTCCAATGAAAATAGGGACATTACACATTATTAAATGCTTCCCTATACAGGGCTGCCTTCAGATGTCTTCTAAAGGTTATATAGTTATTTATCTCCTTAGTTTGGGGGTCATATAACTCCATATCCTTCAACATTTATCTGGTGAAAACAGGGACATCCTAAGGAAAAGCTAGACATTCCAGGATCAAATCAGAAACCTTCTGTAAATCAGGGACTGTCCCTGGAAAATAGGGACACTTGCAGGATCTGTCTTTGTACAGCAGGTGTCAGGGACTGGGCAGAGGAGGAATGGTGGAGACTGCCTCCCCAGCCTGACCCTTCCAGAGAAGAAGACAATTCAGAATTACAACAGGCGTTTGAGGGAGATCACAGTTCAGAAGCAGATGAGGGGGAAAGCTGGGAAATAATGGGAGAGGAGGAGGAAGAAGAAGCAGCACCAGAGGGGCAACAGCTGATGGACACGGTGTCTTTAGAAAGCATTCCAGCCCCCCAGCACCCAGAGAGCATTGAAAGTAGGAGAGCAAAGAGCTCAAAGGCAGAGGGCACTTTTCGGCACCTATCGCAATGACACATGAGAGAGGTAGGGGGTGGGGACTCATTCAGGGCAACAGCGTTATTCCAAGAGGTTGCATTTCTAAGCCTCTCTCTGTGAATATTGAATGAAAAACGGTTGGTAAGGCCTTTTCCTTGTCTTATCTGTTCCTGGCAACCTGTCGTGGGGGTTGGATCCTCTGCAGCCTGACAGCAGGATAGTTTCTATAGATTCACACACCCCTTTCCATCCTCCATCTAACAATGAAGAGGCATTATCAGAGTTCAAGGACACATTCTAGTCACAAACACACACAAAGAGACTACAAATTTGGCCAGTAAGGAGTGGGGCCTGGGTAGAGTTCTGAGGGGCCTGGAGGGCCACATTTGGCACTTGGGCCTAAGGTGGTCCCCTCCTAGTCTGATTTGCACATGACTGATGTTGGAATGAAACTATGGGTGATAGCTAATTTGGCCTAAATCACATAGCTCCCTGCATTCTGAGTTTACTTCTGTGCCCCTTTTCATTTCATTTCCCACTCATTTTTTATCCTTCCTAGAGAATTAAGAACTGGAGGCATTACATCACTGGATAGTTCTCACATTTTAATACTCACATTCTTTCAAAGAACTCAAGATCACAGGGGTCCCGCCATTACCCTCACAATCTGTGGTAGTGTCAGCTAAGTGACTTGTCCAAGGTTCCCATTACCAAGGGTAGTTGTGAAGTTTATCACTGGCCATTGGCTGATGGGCATTGTAGTTCAGAAACATCTGGAGGGCCACAGGTTAGCCACCCCTGCCTTATGTATTAGAGAAGCCAGGTTTAATTAAAATTAGTCTCTTTTTTGATTAATTGTGGCTTGAATTGAAAGGTTAAGGAGAAAGGGCAGCTTGTGAACTGAATTGATCATTATAGCTATCATGCTGGAGTAAAGATAGCATGAGACCTTAAGTACAGAAGAATAAAGCTTCAGTGCTTTTATTTCATGGATAATGTAACAGCATGGAGCTAAATTTTCATTTACATATGGTCCTAAATAGATGCAAAATGCGGAAACTTCCCATTTTCACAGGACTTTTATCTTATTTTGTGTAAGTGACACTCACTGATGCTGTGTAGGTAGCAAGACTTAAGGAGATGCCGGCAACTTGTTCTAAGCAGAGTTTGCAGATTAAAAACTTTGCCTTTTAAAGAAGGAAGCCCCCCCCCCAAAAAAATACAGAAATAAAGGTCTAGATCTCCACCTTAAGTTTTCAGAAACACCTGATGAAATGATTGAATCCAGTTTCCAAGACATAGACCTTTGAGGCTTGTCTGTGTAGGAGAGCAGGGGACTCAGCAGCTATGTAGAGCAGTGTTTCCCAAACGTTTTTGGGCAACGGCACACCTGCTTACCGGAAAAAAATCTCGCGGCACACCACCATTAAAGCCCCGCCCCGTGACGTCAGCGCGCAGCGTCACGCCGGGAGGGACGCACAAAAGTGAACGTTTTTTCCCTCCCCCTTGCCGGGGTGGGAGGAGGCAGCAGAGCGAGGGCAGCTGAGGCGGCGGCGGCAGCTGAGGCGGCGGCTGCGGCTGCGATAGCGGGCGGAGGAGGAGCCGTCGCCGGGAGTTGCTGCTGCTGCTGTTGCTGCTGCTGCCTGGACATGCCGGCCTCCTCCTCCTCCGCTGTCTCGCGCTCCTCCCTTTTGCGCGCGCTGCCCCGCCGCTCGGCACCACCACCGCGGAGCCGCCCCGGCTCGACGCGGATCCTCGCCGCCGCCGCCTCTCGCCCGCCTCCCTCCCACGGCACACCAGCCGGTGTCTCACGGCACACTAGTGTGCCGGGGAACACCGGTTGGGAAACACTGATGTAGAGAAAAGCAAGCCTGATCCAATTTCGCACTTGCTGCCTTGTAGAACATTTCCTCTTGTCTAACAACACATTTGTTATGTACTGAGTTGAATAGGATCCAAAATGCAGCAGTCTTGATTGGTCCTAGAACAATAGGATTCAGAATGCAGCAGTCTGGTTGGTCCTATAACAATAGGATCCAGAATGCAGCAGCCACCCAATCCAGCTCCAGGTGGAAGTGAATCAGCAACCTGATTGGCCTACAGGAGAATCCCGCAATTAGCCAATCACGTGTAAGTAATCACTGTGTAAGTAATGTATATAAAGCAGACATTCTGGGGGAACTTCCATTCCTTCTCACCACTGTGAGCTGAATAAAGAGCATTAAATCCACTCCCGACTCCGAGTATATTTCACATTGAATCGTGTTTTTGTCTTGGGAGTACTACAGCAAGTTGCGTTATTTGACAAGGGGCAGGAAAGTTAACGACGGAGGTATTGCTTCAGGGGCTTAAGAGGCCAGCAACAAGTGTAGACCTTTCCTCGCTTCCATGGCCAGACAAGCCTGCGAGCTGAGGGCAGCCTTGAGGAAACTCCTCTTGCTGTGCTAGTCCAGCGAGATAATCTGGCTCTCAAAGAGCTGTCTTCCGGCAGACACATCTCTGCCCGTCCCCACAAGCAAGCGACTGTCGCCTGAGGGTGGGAATTCGCGTTTATTTCACGCCAGGGACAAACGGCTGCCGTCGCTCCCAATATCGGAGGCGACCAGACGTCGCTGCCGCCATCTTGGACGGAAACCGGAAGCTCGGCCTCGAGCTGTCACGTCTGCTCTCCTTCAACACCCGCATCTCGGTGGTGCCGCTCACGGCGCAGGGAAATCGAACGCACCACAGCGCCCCCTCGCGACGAGGAGGCGACAAAGCCCCTACTCTCGCGAGTGTCAAAACAAACAGAAACGGTCTCCGCGCATTTTAACCGTAACACCAAGGGGCGGGGAGGACAGCAGAGAAAGGAGCCGCTATTGGCTACGGCGAGAGCCAATAACTGGGCTCCGTCTCCCGCCGCCGACTGTTGAACGCGCGCCGGCTCATTTTTTTTCTCCCACAGGCGGGAAGTCTTGGCCGAAGCAGAACGGCCCCGCCCCCGACAGAAGGCACCAATCGCTGCCCAGAACGTCCGCCGACGGTGGCTTGTGATTGGTCGGCTTTATTGTGACGCGTAAAAAACCTTTATCCGCCTTGGCGGCGTCTGTCGCCAGATGCGCGATCGAGTCGTGACAGTCGCGCGACGCGGTGGAAACTGGCTTGTTAGCGGGGAGGGGGAGGGGCTGGGCCCTGTCGTAGTCTGGACTGAAGGTAGGCAGTGGTAGGAAGAAATACAGGGAACGGGGAGGAACCCCGCTCTCCTCCTTTCATTTTATTCTTGTTGTAAAGCGCCTAGTCCTCAAGAACGTTTCGTTATTCGGTTTATATCGCGCCCATTCCTTCCAGCAGTCCGCTTTGAGCAGATATTTATATCATGCTTATTCCACACGTGTGCGCGTGTGTGATATCTAGATAGATATAGATATCTATATCTAGATATAAATAGGTATAGATATCTAGATCAGTGTTTCCCAACCGGTGTTCCGCGGCACACGAGTGTGCCGTGAGACATCGGCTGGTGTGCCGCGAGATGCCTGGAGGGAGGCGGGCGAGTCGGGCGGCGAGAGGTGGGGCGGCGAGGAGAGGCCGCGCCTCCTGCTGCTGCCTGGCGCTCCTCCTCGCAGCCGGCAGCGCTGCCTGGGCGCCTCCGCGCGACTCTGCCTCGCTGGGTTTGGTCTCCCAGCAGAGACGGGTCACACGCGCCCCTCCCTCCCTCCCTCAGCCTGCGCGGAGGGAGAGCCAGAGAGAGGCATCGCTCCTGCGCGGCGGGAGAGGGAGCAGCCGGAGCGATGCCCCAAACGAAGGCATGGGACCGGAGGGGAAATCCTCTCCGAGGAGGATTGAGCGCAGCTGAGAGAAGCCTTTCGAGGAGCTGCCGTGTCCCCTGGAAACCCCCTTCCCAGCTCTGCCTGCCTGCCTGCCCAAAGCTTGGAGGTTTCCCGGCAAGGGGGAGGGGAAAAACTTTCACTTTTGTGCGTCCCTCCCGGCGTGACGCTGCGCGCTGACGTCACGGGGCGGGGCTTTAATGGTGGTGTGCCGCGAGATTTTTTTTCAGCAAACAGGTGTGCCGTTGCCCAAAAACGTTTGGGAAACACTGATCTAGATCAGTGTTTCCCAACCTTTTTTGGGCAAAGGCACACTTGTTTGATGAAAAAAATCTCGAGGCACACCACCATTACAGCCCCGTGACGTCAGCGCGCAGCGTCACGCCGGGAGGGACGCACGAAAGTGTAAGTTTCAATTTTTTCCCCTCCCCCTTGCCGGGGAAACTCCAAGCTTTGGGGGTGGGGGGGGAGGAGGCAGCAAAGCGAGGCAGGAAGGAGAGCGCGGCTTGGCTGGGTGAGCTTTGGCAGGGGCAGGGAATGAGAGCCGCGAGGCGGGCGCTGCGGACGGAGGCGCTGCCCGCCGAGCTCGCAGGCAGCCAGGCAGGTAGACGGCGAGAGCCCCGCGCTGGGCGGCCTCTCCTCGCCGCCGCCGCCCCGCCTCTCACTGCCCGACTCGCCCGCCTCCCTCCAGGCAACATCTCGCGGCACACCAGGCAACATCTCGCGGCACACTAGTGTGCCGCGGAACAGTGGTTGGGAAACACTGATCTAGATATAGATATAGATCTCTAGATAGAGATATAGATATCTAGATATAGATCTCTAGATATAGATATCTAGATATAGATAGAAAGGTATATCTTAATAACTGGTAGAGAAGGGAGGAAGAAAACTGAACACATAAAACACAGTATATTACATTAAGTGCAGCATTAAATATATTGCATTTAAAAACAATGTCAAATACAGAAACAGTGGGAAATATAAAATCATTTTATTAGAATGGGTTTTTAAAAAACAAAAAACCCCACCATAAAGTGTTCGTAGTTTTTTGCCACACAGAAACTTGCTACCTTGGCAGGAATCTCAGGGGAGAGACCCTGCTCCCCTACTTTTATTTTATTCTTATTGTAAAGCATCTAATCCTCCATAATATTTTGTTATCCAGTTTATATCGCACCCATTCAGTCAGCTTTGAGCAGATACCGTATGTATATCCACATGAGAGAGAGTGCATTTATTTATTTACACCTGCACACCCATTTATTTCTTTTCCAATAAATATTAGGTTGGGTGGCTAAAAACGTTTCACCCTCTTGTTGAAAAGCTTAATCCTTCTGTTCCACTTGAGGCATAGGTATAGAGCTCCCCCACTCCACAGAGCACCTACTTCTATAATTCCCTGTGTATGGGCCATGTGCTGGGACTAGCAATCTTTCATAGGCAACCCACTGAGCATTGCTTCCATGCAGAAACATGTCGGATCTTCATGGATCCTCATGATTTCTCAGTAGAGCTGTCCAAAGCCAGCAGCATTTTCCAAATCACCTGTTATTTTTATGGTGCACTCACAATATGGGCAGTGGTTCAATGGTCCGTGTGCAGAAATAATAGGTTTCAAGCAGATTAGTCGACTGCTGGATCCTTTTTTGTCTTGCCCCCTTCCATCAAACCTCAGCTATCATATAAACTAGTGACAGCATATAAATGAGTGACTGCATATAAACCAGTGATGTATAGCTTTTAAAATTCACACTAAGCAGATGTCCATTGTAAGCATGCCATAAGCAGAGAAAAGAACATTGGCAAATGACTTCTGTCTGAAAACCAGGAGAGCAATCTATGCTGTCTATATTTATTAAGAGGCAAATCCTCCCCACTCTATATGTTTAGGTAAGTGATCTCAAGACTAGCCTGTGGGCACAATTTTGTGTACACACTTACCGGTACTTGGAAGTATATCTCATAGAGATCTGTAGGATTTCCTTATGAGTTAATACGTGTAGGATCAAATTGTTAGCTTTCTATTAAACAATAGTACTTCCAGTGTTCCATTACACTACCATCACCACAAAATAATATGTTTTCCTTTGCTTTCTTCCTTTCAAATATAAAGGAAACAAGTGTGCTAAAAAAGAGGGAATCATTTCAAACACATCGCAGTTTTATTTTTCCGCATTTCTTTTTCATAGATTGCCATGGGTGATTTTGAAAAGGGTAAAAAGATCTTTGTTCAAAAATGTTCTCAGTGTCATACAGCTGAAAAAGGTGGAAAGCATAAGACCGGCCCAAATCTTTGGGGTCTCTTTGGCCGCAAAACAGGACAAGCTGCAGGATTTTCTTATTCAGACGCAAACAAGAATAAAGGTAAAAAAAAGGGGGGGGGGTCGGATAATCAGTTGCTTCAAGACAGTATTGCTGAATAAACACGATCCAAAGTTAGAGAAGGGAAAAACTTCACTGGGAGATTATTTTGCAATTCTTGGAAATACATTCTGAAAATATTCTTCTGATTTTATATAAAGAATATAAATTTGAACCTCTGGTTTGGATTTAACAACTTGTGCATTGCAAATTTTATGGACCAGTCATTGCATGGATTTGCATGGGATCAATCTCACAGAGCCCCTAATGCGCCAGAACCACTGCACCAGAGCATGAGCTGCATTTCTGTCCCTTGTTTGGTACCAGTGGGGATGGAGGCAGGACTAATGATGGCCCTGGCTGTATGCAGCATCCTAAGGCTGATTTGAGATGGCCAGGAGCCAGATTGGCACTGCAGGCGTTTCTTTGTTTTTAGTAGGTTTGCAGAGACTTCCTGGTGGCAAATGCTATTTGCTGTGTTAATGATAGACTCCAGAATAGGCCCATTGTTTTCAGTGGGTCGGCTCTGGGAATAACTTAGCTGCATACAATCTATATTGTTATTTATTACATTTTATATGCTCCCTTTCCTCCAAGCAGTTCATGCTGGTGTGCATGGTTCACGCCCCTATTTATCCACCGAACTTCCCTGGTATGGGTGAGATAGGATAACTGGCCCAGTGAATTTCATGGCTGAGCCATGGTCTATCAATTTCTAGTCTAACACTAACCACTACATCACTCTCTCTGTGACAGCTTAAAGCAAATGCATTAGACTGCTAGTATCCTTGGATTTTCAATTATTTTTATTATTCTGATAAGGCCAACTGCAGGCTGGCCATGTGCCTTCTGAAACTGCCTGACTTGCCCATCTCCTCTTGAATTTCTTCTAACAGCCATCAGATTTTGTATGCTAATAGCTATAGACACCATAAGGGACGCGGGTGGCGCTGTGGGTAAAAGCCTCAGCGCCTAGGGCTTGCCGATCGAAAGGTCGGCGGTTCGAATCCCCGCGGCGGGGTGCGCTCCCGCTGCTCGGTCCCAGCGCCTGCCAACCTAGCAGTTCAAAAGCACCCCTGGGTGCAAGTAGATAAATAGGTACCGCTTACCAGCGGGAAGGTAAACGGCGTTCCGTGTGCTGCGCTGGCTCGCCAGATGCAGCTTTGTCACGCTGGCCACGTGACCCAGAAGTATCTCCGGACAGCGCTGGCCCACGGCCTATAGAGTGAGATGGGCGCACAAACCCCAGAGTCTGTCAAGACTGGCCCGTTCGGGCAGGGGTACCTTTACCTTTAGCTATAGACACCAGGTTTTGTTTTGGCAGTCAGAGGCTAGGATGCACATGCTTACTGGCAGCTGCTTGGACATGGCTTTTATTTAGACACCCCAGCTTATTTTCTAGCATGCCTTTAGGACTGGCTTGCCTCTGATAATTCACTGCAAGTGTGCATGCATATTTCCACATTTTGGGGAGAGGAATGGAGGGCCTGTGTTTTACAGATACGCTTGAGCTTCTGTTCTAAGCATACTTACTTGGAAGAATGTTCCAAGGAAATCAGCTAAGTGTGGCTCAGAGGGTATGCAATTATATAGTTTATGTTTATTTGAAATTAATTACTAAATGTGTATCATGCACCTTTAACTGTGATAGGTCTCAAGGCACCAACTAAAATAGGAAGG
Source organism: Podarcis bocagei (assembly GCF_964188305.1). Taxonomy (NCBI): domain Eukaryota; kingdom Metazoa; phylum Chordata; class Lepidosauria; order Squamata; family Lacertidae; genus Podarcis; species Podarcis bocagei. Next base: position 118,193,736 of record NC_138125.1, read on the forward strand.
TTTTTTTAAAAACCTTCAGAACAGCAGCTTAACCTGTTGATCAAATGTGAGAAAACCTGAAGTTATCAAAGGCATATCTAAGTGAATCTCTCTACTGATATATGTTAGAGACCTCTTTGTCTTATCCATTACTGAGGCATGATGGTTTGAAACAAGACAATGAGAGATACTGACTTCTTAGTGGCTACTCCCAGATTGTAAAATTTATGACCTTGTGAGATCCATTTGGCCTTCTCTCTTACTGTTCTCCCCCTCCCCCCCTTTTTTTCTTACTGGATTATTTTTATGTGATGGATCTTCATTTATAACATATTTATCTATCAAGCCTTTTCCCATTTTTAACATGCTTATTTTACTTATATGAGGTGGTGGTGTTGTTCTTGATTGTGTTAAGTCACCCTGAGCAGTAGGATTATACTGGAAGGGCAACAAATTAGTTTTCAAATAAATTAAAAGGGTAATTGAAAAGCCTGAAAAATAAGAATGCTTTTCACCTGATGCCTAACTGGCAGCAGTGTAGGCACCACAGGAGCGCATTTCAAAGGTGAGTCACCAGTTAAAAGGATTTCTTCCCAGTTAACCTTCCACCAAACTACAGAAGGTAGGGGCACACAGAGGAGAGCCTCAAGTGACTATTTCCACTGAACAGGTGGACCGCTGTGGAAGGCTGCAGTGCAACTTACCCATGGCAAGGTGGCACAAGCAAAAGAATGGAGGGGGGCATTAGAATAAGAATAGGGTAGCCCCAGTGTTGCAACCAGTAATCGGCTCTGACTATAGAAAAACAATATCAGACCATTGGACTTTTGATAAGGGCACTTTAGCATCTCATTGGACAATGTGCAATCCCAGCTTTCATTACATTTTTCTGTATTTAAAAGATTGAGATGACACAAATTTTCAGGAAAAATCAACTGAAAGACTTGCCGAAGTATGTGGAATTTCAACAACCTGTTGGTTTTCAACCTTGGTTGTTTAACTTCCATCTAGTTTCAGAAAATAATTTTTAATATCAAGAAGATAATGATTTGGAAGGTTTTTATTTTGGCTTTTAAATGTGATTATGTTAGAAGAAGCTACCTTGTTCAAAGTGACACAACTTGTCTCTAGGACATCTAGAGATCCTCTACTACTTCATGAATGCAAGTTTGATTATTAAAAAGCGAGTCAAAAGTAAATAGAATGCCAGATACATGCTAAGTATTAAATGTGTTCAAACAGTAATGAAAACTGGCTTTTGTTTGACATTCTTTCTAATCCTTTTTTTAACCTTTGGAATTAAGAACATAAGATGTTCAAGAACATTTTCCTTTATATATGTTCCAATAAATTTTGAAATCTCTCAAAGTAAAGGTGACACCAATTGGTGAACCAGTCATGGGATTAGAAATTGGTATTTCAACACTTTCTAAATTTTCCAGGTATTGTCTGGAGTGAAAACACACTGATGGAATATTTGGAGGATCCTAAGAAATACATTCCTGGGACGAAAATGATTTTTGCTGGCATTAAAAAGAGTAATGAAAGGGCAGATCTCATTGCATACTTGAAAAAAGCAACCTCTTCATGAAACATTGCAGCCTCTGTGATGTCCAGATAATTCCCAGTTGGCACCACTCTTGTGTTACATCTGATGTTTATTGTCCTAGCATTTGCTCTTTAAGACATTACCTTCAAAAGGGCAAATAAAAGTTGGTATTTTCAGGTGCTCAGTCTCCTAAGAAAACAAGTGTTAATTGTCTTTTGTTTTCATATGCATGTCCCTATACAGACATTTCAATATACTTTATTTTGTTTAAAACAAAGTTCTCAGGGTTGGTTCACAGGAATGAATGAATGAATAAATAAATAAGTAAATGAATAAATAAATTCAATAATAGACCACAGAACAGAGCAAAATGTGGATTTGGTTCAATCTTCTGCCTATGGAGGTATATACAACTCATGACCCACCAAACCAAACACAGCCTAGCAGAGCTCCTATCACTATGAGCTCAATAAACCTACCTTCCCTGTCTGCCAGGAATAGCAAAAAGCAGAAGATGTCAAGAACACGGCAAGTCACGCTATAGACTCCCATCAGAGAGCTGTTGCCCTTGAGGAAAGTGAACCTACACACTTCAGTAGCGATATTTTATTCAGGCCAACTTTTCAGTGAAATCAATGGATGAGGGACCTGCTCAGCACTCTGCAGAATTCTGCTAGAGTAAAAGAAAAAGAGCTGACCAATGCAATTGATTTGAATGAACTCAAGGGCAAGGACCATTAGATATGTATAGATTCTGCTCACCGTTGGATCACGCTGCCGTAGTGCTTGGGAGGTTATGGGGGGGGGACTAGATTCTGATCAATTTGTATTTCATTTTAAAAATGAGCTTCATTCTTACATACAATACTTGGGTCATATTGTTCACCAATGATGCTGAACCCCACCAAACTGCATAAGACACCCCCCACCCAATCCCCCAAGCAAGATGCAGACTAAATGCAGATAACCCTCTCCACAGCAAAACACACAAAAAGCTACCCTCATTTTCTAAAATATAAAATTAGGAGGAACAGAAGAGGCCTTGGCAGTCCAGTACCTAGGTTTTGTGGAATCTTTTAAGACTGCAACCCTACCTGCAATTATCTGGATATAAGCCGAATAGATGAACATTGCGGGACTTCTCAGAAAACGTTTATATTGCATAGGGTTGTACTGTTTGATGTTTCCTTGTTCACTATGTCTTCTGGTAATCCTGGACTCATTAAAAAAAAATCAATGAGAGAAAAATGCTTAGGCAGAAAGTAATAATATAAATCTGTATTATTAAGAAAACTGACAAATATAAAGTATTAGATAGGGTATCTGAACCTTGTTTTCTCTTAGCTTCTCTAACAGAGCCTCTGTCCAAATAATTTGTACAGCTGTCACTCTTAACGGCTTCATTAATCAGTGACTCCAAAATTCAGAATCACCCCAGACCGATGCCAAAGCTTTGTGCTAGTTTTGTGCTGCGTTTTGTGCCACCCCCCCAAAACCGAGTACAATCATACTAGGACCCCAAACGCCTTGGTACTCGGATGTTTTGGCTCCTGAACGCCGCAAACCTGGAAGTGAGTGTTCTGGTTTGCAAACGTTCTTTGGAACCTGAATGTCCAACGGGGCTTACGGGGCTTCCACTTGGCTGCAGGAGCTTCCTGCAGCCAATCGGAAGCCGCGCTTTGGTTTCTGAACGTTTTGGAAGTCATATGGACTTCCGGAACAGATTCCGTTCAATTTCCAAGGTACGACTGTAATTGACGAAACAAATCGGGGTCACAGGTTAATGCCCCAAATCCAACTTTGACTGACTACAAACCAGTGCCAATGTTTTGTGGTAGTTTTGTGTTGCAAACCCCACTTTCCCTGTCGTCCGCCCCCAACTGAGTAGTTGACACTCAAACCAGGGGCCATAGGGACACCCCCAAACCCAACCTCATCCAATTGACTCCAAACCAGTGCCAAAGTAGAGTGTCCCCCATGCTCATATATGGATATAGGTTGGTTTGGAGTCAATTGGACGATGTTGGGTTTTGGGGGGGTGTCCTTATGGCCCCCAATTACTCAGTTTGGAGGGTGGCACAAAACGTGGGGTTTACAATTCAAAACTTAACACAAAACTTGGGCAGCTGTAAAAATTATTCGGACAGAGGCTCTGTTAGAGAGGCTAACAGAAAGCAAGCGTCAGAAACCCTATCTAATACAGTGGTACCTCAGGTTAAGTATTTAATTCATTCCGGAGGTCCGTTCTTAACCTGAAACTGTTCTTAACCTGAGGTACCACTTTAGCTAATGGGGCCTCCCGCTGCTGCTGCGCCGCCAGAGCACGATTTCTGTTCTTATCCTGAAGCAAAGTTCTTAACCTGAAGCACTATTTCTGGGTTAGCGGAGTGTGTAACCTGAAGCGTATGTAACCTGAAGCGTATGTAACCCGAGGTACCACTGTATTTTATAGTTCTTGAAACAAGAGTAAGAAATAAATATATTAATGGATATATTTGTCAGTTTTCTTAATAAAGATTTAAGGTACTGCTTATAGATTTATGAATTCAGCGGGGTTTGCTCCGAGTAAAACAAAACAAAAAAAAAGCGCCAGATCTAATTGAATTGTGTGGTTTTGTTAAAAGGGAGCAGTTCTTCCACGGCAACCACCAGAGACAGATGTGGAGAGGGGGAAGTCCTGGAAGGTTGAGTTTTCCCATGGCATCGCTCAGGGATGGGCGGGGATGGGGAGGTCAAGGGGGGGCCTCTGAGCTCGCGTGTATTTCCTCCTGCCTGACTGGCAAGCTTCTCCCACATTTCTAGGCTTCAGGGCGAGGATCTTCCAGAAAGCTTGAAGCCTCGGAACCGCGAGGCACCGCGCTGTCTCCTTGCTTGACAGCTCTGCTCATTTGCTTTGATGGCCTGCATGGCAATGACGCAAGTCTATGCACGTGGGGGGGGGGCAGGAAGCGAAGTGTGGCTATGTAGAAATCCGCTTAAATATTAACAAAAAAGCGTTGTAACGATTTCGAATTTGGGGTGGGGAGAGGTAACTACTCCACTTAGTTCGCGATCACAGACGTGGAATAAACACGGGGGTCCCCTTCTTATCCCATGAGTTTTCTCCGGCTGCCGCCCCGTCTAGAGAGCATCCTCCGCGAGGGTCTGCTTTGAAGCTGATGCGGAGTCAAACCAATTCACGCCCCCCCCGCCTCTACTTTGTCTACCAGTGGCGACCCCTGGTGGCCACTAGTAGAAGTAGTGTCATAATGAATACCTTAGGCTTCTACATGGTGCTGGAGGAGACTCTTGAGAGTCCCATGGACTGCAAGAAGATCAAACTGATCCATTCTGAAGCAAATCAGCCCTGAGTGCTCACTGGAAGGACAGATCCTGAAGCTGAGGCTCCAATACTTTGGCCACCTCATGAGAAGAGAAGACTTCCTGGAAAAGACCCTGATGTTGGGAAAGATGGAGGGCACAAGGAGAAGGGGACGACAGAGGACGAGATGGTTGCATAGTGTTCTTGAAGCTACCAGCATGAGTTTGACCAAATTGCGGGAGGCAGTGGAAGACAGGAGTGTCTGGCGTGCTCTGGTCCATGGAGTCATGAAGAGTCGGACATGACTAAACGACTAAACAACAACAAGGCTTTTACAGGCAGGGGTCCAGTTCTCCAAAACGCAGGACTTGCCACTTTTGGAAGCGGGTGAAGTCCTAGACACAGGCCCAAACAGGGGGGGCCCATATGGGCCACTTGGCCAGGGACTCCAATTCCAAAAGGGGCCTCGGTCAGCATATTCACAAAATTATTTATATACTTACCTATTCATAAGACTTCAGTTACCCCCAGGGTAAAAAAGGGAGGGGTACATTATCTACCTGGCCCGGGCCTCACCATATTTTACAACTATATATATATATATCTTGGAGGGGCGCGGGTGGCGCTGTGGTCTAAATCACTGAGCCTAAGACTTACTAATCAGAAGGTCAGCGGTTCGAATCCCCGTGACGGGGTGAGCTCCCATTGCTCGGTCCCTGCAACGAAAGCACATTAAAGTGCAAGTAGATAAATAAGTACCGCTCCGGCGGGAAGGTAAACGGCGTTTCTGTGCGCTGCTCTGGTTCGGCAGAAGCGGCTTCATCATGCCGGCCACATGACCCGGAAGCTGTACGCCGGCTCCCTCAGCCAATAATGAGAGATGAGCCCCACAACCCCAGAGTTGGCCACGACTGGACCTAATGGTCAGGGGTCCCTTTACCTTTTTATATATCTTGGGGTGTGTGGTGGGAGGTGTCCGACCATTAAGACCAAAGTTTGAACTTTTTAAAAAAACAACACAGGTAAAAAAACCTCTTTTAAGGAGAGTTCCCAAGTCCTGCAGTGTGTGTCTGCATGCGAGGTTCTTGCTCCACCAGAGGAGGGCAAGATCGTTTGCCTCCGCTTCCTGCAGCGAGAGCTGCGTTTGCAAACCTGCCCTCCCCACCCTTTACTAGACAAGGATCTTCGCGGTGGAGCGCTCTTCCCTCTCCCGGCTACGCGGTAGCAAAACCGGGTGCCGTCGTGGAGCATCTTCGTGAGCCCGTCAAGCATGGGCGTAGCCAGGATTTTTTGTTAGGAGGGGCAGGACTTTGGGGGGGGCGCAGAACCGACGTGATTGGTCAGTTATTTACTGTATTTATTTTGTTTTACTTGATCTGAGGCGGGGGGCGGCGGGATCAGCTACGCCCATGCCATCGATGGTGGAGGGAACGGAACGTCGTCCCCCACCTACCCAAAGCAAGAGCTCAGAGTCACACTCCAGAGCAAGAAATTGGCAAATCGTGCATGCAAAAACCCCTTCCTCTCGCCTCTGCGCATGCTCGGAAAGGGCTTCTCCGCCTGCCGCCCTCCCGCGATCACAATTGACAAGTTTCTCTGCTCTTCGCGATGCGCTCTTTCTCAATGAGAAGCCATCGGTTGGTGTATTACGTCCGTATAGTAAAGCCCATCACCTTGCACCGAGAGAGATACAGTAGGTTATTTTTAGTAAATCAAAGCTAGATCTGCAGCCAACCAGCAAACACAGCAGCGCTGAGAGGCTGGCTTTGGCTTTTGCTTGCATTTAAAACACACACACCCCACCTTAAATTCAACGACGTTATAATCTAGGACGGATATTTAGGTCAGAGCCTTTGAAGAGCCCGTTCCGCCGTCTGTTTCAATTACAGTTTCTGTCGAAAGTTTGTCCTATCTGATCGTCAGACGCCAAGTGGCTCCTCCTACCTACAATCTCAAACTACTGCAGCAAATCAATTTATGTATCAGCGGAGGCTGGAGAGCTAGAGGTTTCAACCACCTCCCACGTAATCAAATTCCACGTGTCTGTCTTCGATCGCCCCGTCTCTCTCGCGGACGCCTTGGGCTCCCCACCTTTGCTTAATTTATGAAAGCTGGCAAGGGGCTATCGAGGCTCAACCTGTCGCGATATTATTTATTCTGACCTGGCTGCCCTCAGCTGAATACAACTGCTAAGCATTACTCAAAGTAGACCCACTGAGGTTAATGGACCGTCCATTAATTTCAGTGCTAACATTGCACTTAACATTCAACGCTATCGTTGAAATTAACATTCAATGCTAACATGTTTGATTTCAAAGAAAAGAACTTTGCACATGCTTGAAGGCGCTGCACATTCTAAGCACGAACACCCGTACTTGGCCCTGGCACTGAAAGCAGATTCTGGCATTTATATGAGCCTCAACACCACCCTAAAATCTGCGGTGCCTCTCAGGGTTCCTATAAGCGAACCATAACAGCACCCTAAAATTTATGGTGCCTTTCAGGTTTCCTAAAATCCGGGGTGCCTCTCAGGTGCTATAGGATGGCGGTGTGTGTGCTAGCTTCCATTGAGAAGGTTTGGCATCTCATTCATATTTCCCCACCACCACCCCACCGACATCGCTTTCATTCAGGTCCCTGCACAGCGTACGTTTTTCACGTGCTGGGATCCATGACTTGAGGTTCCCCGGCATTTTTGCGTAGGCATCGGTTCGGCATTGAATGCGCTGCTCCACGTGCGCGTAAAAATAGCTCCACGTCAGTCTGTCTCAGCGGAGAGGCAGTCGGGGTTTCGTCTCGCCGCGGGAGGGGGAGGAGGCGGAGGCGCGGAAGCCGCATGTGTGCTCGCGGTTCCTTCATCTTAATCGGACTGTGAGACCTGCACATTTCTGTGGAAAGGTGACCACGTGCGCGCAACCGCTTCAGGGGGAGGCTCCCAGCGTAAATAAATAAATAAATAAAAAACAATAAACCATCTGGCGCCCAAGCGCACCTTCTCGTCTCTGTGTATTATAATCCCCGCGTATTTGTGGTTGCAAGCCTCCGGCTCCCCATCTTGCGATTCAAATCCCCTCCTGCAAGAGGAAAGGATGCGATTGCATTCCTAAACTCCAGCAAGTCCATTAAAGCTAGCGTGACAGATTGATTTTAATGAGTTAAAAGGACAATGGCCGCAGCTGCAAATCAAGGCTGCAAGCCTACGTTCATTAAAGGCCATTGAACTCACTGGGACTTCCTTCCGAGTAAACAGGATCGGGCGGCGCGAGGGGATTCCCTCCTTATGGAACGCAGTATCCTTCGTTTGCGATTCCCATAATGACGTATGTGCGGGTTGCAAGGGAACACGGCAGTACAGTACTATTGCAAGACAAAAACACCTCCTGCCAAACCCAAGCCGCGAATCTTATAGACCCCACCTCCACGCCCGCTGTTTCATCGGCTTTTGCATATGTATACTTGAAATTATGGTTAGAATTACTGCCTTACTTAGAAGTGCATTGCTATTAAAAATAAGCAGGCTCCACTTCTCCAGTCTTGCCTTAGAAGATGAGTGTATGTTTCAGAAACCGAAACATGCTCTTTAAAAATCTGTATCGACGCTTTACTCCAAATAAATATATATAGATAAATAAAAGGAGCCGTAGTTTGTTTTTATTATTTTTTTATGAGGAACATATGCACAGAAGTCACATTCTCGAACAATAGGACACGTGGTCACTAATACACAAGCGCACGCGAGAAACATCTCCCCCCAATCTCCCGCATAATCCCATGACAATCGATAGCTGACCGGCGGCACCTCTCCCAGAGTTTGCATTTCTTAATGGCAGACCTCGAATGCGTTGAGATTTCCTTTCTGGAGCCATTAACCCAATAACACCGTGGCGCAACTATCCCTCGCGCTACTGATGCTCATGCGTTGGAGATTTACACCTTGCAGCTTTGCGCATCATTTGCTTGCTTCGGCCACTGCCCCCCCCCCCATAAACCCCTTCATTCATCCGCTGCTCCCGCTCCGAAGAGGCTCGACCGTCGACGTGATCGCCTCTGGAAAGAGAGCATGCTCCGGTTACGGGCTGCCTCTCCCGGCCGCCGCCTCCTCCTCCTCCTCCTCCGCTCACGCGTCCTCCCTCCCCGCCCCGCCTTCTTAGTGGTCGGCCGGCTGGGTTACGCAGGAGCCGCCGCCAGCAGGAGCAGAAGAGCTTTGACGCGCATCTCCAGAGAAGCAGCAGCAGCCCGTTGCAAGTAACCGGGAGCGAAAGGACGCGGGAGCCACCTGGACGGCGGGAGAAGAGGGCAAGGACGACGACGGGGCGCCGGGGAAGGACGGAGGGGGTCAAGGTAAAAGGCGAGGAGCCCGGGGGAAGGAAGGGACTTGGCCCGGGCTCGGAGGCGGATGGATCCGTTTGCTCACTCGCTGCAAGAGCGGGCGGGAAAGTCCGGGCAGCTCCTGCTCCCCGACGTGCCGCACGGCTTGTAACCCGCCCTGGGTTTCTTCTCCGGGCGCGCCAGTCGCTAGCAAGCAGCAAGTGCGGCGGATCGCTGCCGCTTTTCTTCCGCGCTTCAGCATGAAGTAGCGAGGACGGCAAAGTTCGAGGTGGCGAGGCCGCCATGTCGGCCCCCGCCGGCTTGGACTTCGCGGCGGTGGAAAGTTTCCTGGACAGGCACCCGGAGCTGGTGGAGAAGTGGCTGAAGAGGAGGAGCGCCCTCCTCGCCCCAGCGGCTCCCGAGGCGGAGGAGCGGCCGGGCCACAGCAGCAACGGCACCCCGACGGCGCTGGGCGGCGGCCCCGGCTCCTCTTTGGCGAAGGGCGGCGGCGGCGGCCCCGTGGCCCCTCCGGAGACGGCGGCCGGCGGGCTGCAGCGCCGAGCGTCGCAGAAGGAGCTCCGGCGCAGTTTCGCGCGCTCCAAGGCCATCCACGTGAACCTGACTTACGACGAGCACGTCCACGCGCGGGCGCAGGAGCCGCTGAGCAGCGCGCGGCGAAGGGCGCTGCTGAGGAAAGCCAGCTCGCTGCCGCCCACGACGGCGCACATCCTGAGCGCGCTGCTGGAGTCGCGGGTGAACCTCCCGCAATACCCGCCCACCGCCCTGGACTACAAGCGCCACCTCAAGGAGCACAACGAGCGGCAGTTCTTCCTGGAGCTGGTCAAGGACATCTCCAACGACCTGGACCTGGGCGCCCTCAGCTACAAGATCCTCATCTTCGTGTGCCTCATGGTGGACGCCGACCGGGGCTCGCTCTTCCTGGTCGAAGGCGGCGCCGCCGCCGGCAAGAAGAGCCTGGTCTCCAAGGTCTTCGACGTGCACGCCGGCACCCCGCTGCTGCCTTGCTACAGCACCGAGAACTCCAACGAGGTGCAGGTGCCCTGGGGCAAAGGGATCATCGGCTACGTGGCCGAGCACGGAGAGACCGTCAACATCCCCGACGCCTACCAGGTAGGGGAGGGGCGGGGGGCGCGCGCTTTGGGGGGGGGGGCTCCTGGCTCTGCTACTCGCCTTTCTGCCGGTCGGCACCCGAGGCGGCTTATGCTACAGCAGCCGTGCAAAGGCGAGCTCTCGCTGTCGTGGTAGTGAAACGGGAACAAATGCACCAGTGCACAGCATCAAGCTGTAAATCTGATTGGGGAGACACTCAGGTAGATCGTGCACACGCATACGCGGAACCAACTTGATAAATGCTCGTTTCAGCAGCATGGGAAGAGGACCATTCAAGACCTTTGCTTGCTTTCCAAAGCCAGGGCAGAGGTGGGGAACCCAAATATTGTTAGGGAGCATCAGTGATCATCTGTGATGGTGGTCTTTTGGGGGTAGGAGGAGCCCAGCATCATGGGGGGGCAGGTAGGGGTTCCTCCCCCCTGGCTTAGAGGATTCATATGGGGGGGGGGTCATGTGTAAGTTCCTTTAAAAAAATACCACACAAGTATTCAGCTGTGCATTGCAGTTACTGTACTTGTTTAAGCTCAGTGTTGGTGTACTGAGTGGTCTCGAGAATGGACTTCAAGCAAGTGTGGGCTTGGCTTCTCTCCACACATTTATTAGGTGGCGAGGGGTCAGGTGGGGTGAATTGTAAGGTTTTTAGTGGTTAGCATGGCCGTCAGTGCCATGGATGGCACATTGTTCCTTCTCAACTCATTAACTGTTTCTTGTGCTTCAGTATTAAATATTCTCTGTGTAGTACAGTTATCTGTAAAATCAAAGGTCACTGGGTGGCCTTGAGAAAGTCCCTTGTCCTCACTTGCCTTGCTTAATTGGGCAGAGTTGTGAGACTTAAGAGTTCAATCCTAGACATACCTTCTCAGAAGTAGCTCTCGCCAAGTTCCATGAGGTTTACTTCCAGAGAAGTGGTGGTTATAGGTTGCATCCTAAAATACGTCTCTAACGTTCTCAGAGGAAGGACAGGGCAGAGTTGTAGCAGGTAAACACACCATTCATTGCCTGAGCTGGCAAAATACTTTTTAATTTCAGAATCTTATTTGAGCCAAATTCTTAGTGCGCCCCTCATCAAATTCTTAGGAAGCACCATCAAGTTCTTAGATGGATGAGTACCTGAGATTTGTCCCCTACTTTGTCTAGGTCGCAATTTTGTATGCCGTGATTCTTTCACACAAATCGGCTTTGTAGTGGTGTAGATCAAGCCATAGTTTGGTTTTGTTATGAATAATTCAGGTTAGCATGAATTCACCCAAGCTGAAAAAAAGCATTCGGCTACATGTATTCTATGACTCTTCCCTTTTAGGACTTTTGATCCATGTTAGGGCCACTTCTTAAGTTTTATACTGAAGCTCATACCTGAAAGTATACAGGGTGTATACATGGGAGCATGTCAATTAAAACTTATACATGTCCCTTCAAAATATACATGTGCAACTCACACAGTATGTATATATTTTGCACTTGGTTGTCTTAATACTGTGTATGGAACATAAAAAAGTAGCTCTTTAGTGATTGACACTTGGGAGCCTGGTGATAGTAGTTATTTCAGATTAATTAATTGAAGTAAAAGTGTGATCTTGTGTATGTGGCCATAACTGGTGTTACCATAATTCTTTATTTTAAACACTTTAAGAGTGTGATATAAAGTGGTTACTGTTTAGAATGGCTCATTCAGCATACTGGGACTTGAGTTGCAGTTTGTAGTGTGCTCTGGACAAATCTTAGGTAAAATGGACAAATCTCACAACAGTTCAATAAATAACCCCTAGGCCAGTAGCCATTGCCATGTTTTTGTGGTAGTGAGATCCATAAATGAATTATATGTTGTGCAAAGGATTTTATACATCAGCCATATTCCCCTTTTGTCATCTTTCTCCGTGCCTAAACAAAAAAACCCTCTGCTTGCTTTGTCTTTTTCTCATAGGAAATAGCTTCCACCCCTCAATAATTTTGACTGCCTTTTCTATCCTATCTGGGAGGCAACCAGAGGTTTGTATTATCTTCCACCATAGATTTATAAAGGTGTAACAAGCACTAGCTGTTTCATTCTCAACAGCTTGCCTAATAATTCCCAGCGTGGAATTTTCCTTTTTCTCTGAGTTTTTTCACTCAGCTATCTTTGCACCACGACTTACCCCAAAGTATAGATTTCCGTTAGCCTCCTCTAGTTCGGAACCTTTAGCATGTATTTTTTGCACAGTTGTGTATTTCCAATCTCTCCCTTCACCCACTATTTACAGATCCTTTTAAGCTCTCACCACCATTCTGAACAATTTGACCCAGAAATCTGCCTCCAGTCATTGATAAATAAAAAACCGAGTCTCAGTAGAGACCCTTGGGGAATTCTATACTTCCCCCACTGCAATTTGAGAGCTTTCCATTTAGTCCTGTGCTCTGCTGCTTGCTGTTTAGAAGTTACTAATCCATAAAATGACCTGTTCTCGGAAGGCATGAATTCTAAGTTCGCTTACTTCTTATAAGCAATTCTTTAACTTTCTCTAGCAAATAGTTTAAGTGAATCATAAGGTAAAATCTTCAATCCTCATACAATGTGCCTCATTTTAGATACAAATCTATCAGGATAGTTGCAGAGGTGCTTTTTTAAATGAAGGTACTCCATGTCATAGAGTATTGTCGCCTCTTTTTTTTCTCCCCATGGCAGCTATTTTGTGTTGGCATCCATGTCCCTGCACCTTTTTTTTTAACCCAAAAAAGCACAGGATAATTGCAATTTATTTGGTACCTTGTTACCCTGTGAAATGACTGATATGTTATCGCTGCTAGATAAAATGAATTGATTTGGGGGAAGTGATATAAAAGTAAACTCTTTTGTTTATTGAGTTTTAGACATGTTCATTGTAAAAAATCGGGGGGGGGGGACCCCTCCCCTGCAAGACATTTCATTTGGACACAGAGAGAACAGATGGCCTGTGAAATACTCAGGACTAAAAACTGGGGTGAGATGCAATATTCATTAAATCTGTTCAGTATCGTATTCATTCTTTGCAAGTACAGCCCTTAGGTACTGGCGCATCTTCTAGTGTAGCTGGGTCACTGGTACGGAGTCTGGGCCAGACGATTGAAGATTTCCCTCCTCTATTTCCAGATCTAAAGCAAGACTCATCTCTCACAAAGGATTCATCAGACTTCAAGGCAGGGGTGAAAAAACATTTTCACACTGAGGGTTCAGGTGTATTGAAAAGCTGGGGGGGGGCATATCCCAAAAGTGGAAGAGGCCAGACATGCACAATCACAGAGGCCCTTGATACATCGCCTACTTCTCTTGCTTTCTCAACAGCCACCAATTCCATCCAGCCAACATTCTGAAGTTTTGTTTTCTTCACTCTCCTGCATACAAAGTGCATCAGATTTCTGTTGACATTTTTCTGGGTTGTTGGCTTCCAATAGCTCTCCTTGCTGTTGTCATGAGTCCCATGGAGATGTCCCAGAGGTGATGGTCTGATCCAGTGGAGAAATGGGAGGTGGCTGGGCAGTTGGAGCTGCACATCCCTGGGGAAGTTCCTAGTGGGATGGGGGAAGGTGAAATTGGGACCCCTAAGAAGTTTCTAAGCCCAAGGAGGGGGGCAACAGTCTAGAACAGCCTTTTCTAACCTTGGATCTCCAGATGTTCCTGAACTATGACTCCCATAATCGGTGCTGGCCATGATGGCTACAAATGATGGGAGTTGTAGTCCCATCTGCTCACTGATAGGAGGAGGCAAATCCACAACAGGAGGTATCTGGCTAGGAGTGTCTGCATCCTTTCCCTCCATCCAGCTCTCCACTCTCTAGACCAGCCTTTCTCAACCTTGAGTCCCCAGATGTTGTTGATTTGCCTCCAGTGCCGCTGCCTCCTATCAGTGATGAGTCCCCACCCCCGAAATGACCAGTAGTCCCAGCCCTCTTGATAGAGTGCCCATTTGTGAGCCCCAGTCCTGGGATACAAAGAGGAGTCTTGGACAAGTCGTAAAAACAGTAATGCTTAATTTCTAAAGTCAAACAAGCTTGAGGCCCCAAAGTTGCCTTCTTTGTAATGGTAACTTCTTGTTGTTCAGGGCTGAATCCTGCCACTTGTGGAAACAACCAGGTTCCTGGCAGTAGCAGCCATTCCTTTGTTTCTATAGCATCATATCCTCTCTTGCCCTGTGGGCTGCTTTAACCCTCTTTACCGCACCCACTGCCCTTTTATGCAGGGACGAGCACAATACAGTGGTACCTTGGGTTAAGAACTTAATTCGTTCCAGAGGCCCGTTCTTAACCTGAAGCGTGCTTTCACTAATGGGGCCTCCTGCTGCCGCTGCACTGCTGGCACACGATTTCCGTTCTTATCCTGGGGCAAAGTTCTTAACCTGGAGCAACTTTCTGGTAGCAGAGTTTGTAACCCGAAGCGTCTGTAACCCGAAGTGTCTGTAACCCGAGGTACCACTGTAGTAGATTTATCAGGGGTCAGCAAACTTTTTCAGCAGGGAGCCGGTCCACTGTCCCTTAGACCTTGTGGGGGGGGCGGACTATATTTTTTGGGGGGAAATGAACGAATTCCTATGCCCCACAAATAAAACAGAGGTGCATTTTAAATAAAAGCACACATTCTGCTCATGTAAAAACTCCAGACAGGCACCACAAATAACCCAGAGATGCATTTTAAATAAAAGGACACATTCTATTCATGTAAAAACACGCTGATTCCCGAATCGTCCGCAGGCCAGATTTGGAAGGCGATTGGGCCAGATACGGCCCCCGGGCCTTAGTTTGCCTACCCATGAATTTAGATGTTTCTCTTTTTGAGACGTGCTCTTTTGATGACACAGGTGTAGTGAATCCCACAGAATGCAGGGGATCAGAGGCCCTTTGCTTTGACAACCTGAATGCTCTTTCAAATACCTTTGCATCCTGTTATTTCAGATAAATCCATTTCCTAGGCAAGCTATTCCAGTTTTTCCAGTCCTGTTCTTCATTATTTTTCTCTGAAATCCTTGTAAAAAAAGCAGTTAGTCTTGAACACACAGTAATACCCCCCTGTGCGGTAAACACACGCGTCAAACAGTGTTGCACATGCTACTTCACTTGAGGACCAGTTATTGATTTTCAGCCCAGCATTACAATTTCCCTTTCTCCATTCTTCATACATCCTTGACGGCATCTGCCTGCCACATTGATGGATAACATTAAGCTCAAGGCTCTGTGAAGCGCATGGTGCACCAGCATAATGCCGCACAGGCATAATAAGGAGAAGGATGATTGATTATTTAATTTCTATACCGCTTAATATATTTTTAAAAATCTCTAAATGTTGCACAGAAAACTGAAGCAACAACAGAGAACTTAAATAAAAATATTACAAACATGCGGCTACATATTAATAAGTTGCATTAATACAAAGTTTTATCTATCTATCTCAATACCAATTCATTTTCCTTCTAACAAACACCATCAGTCTCAGTTTTTCCACCTAGGATCCCACAAACTCTCTGCTCACCTGCAAAATTCTCACAACAAGAAGAGTTCCTGGAAAGAGCAGATGTCACCCTAGTTTCTCACTCTAGACTTGTTTTTTTATGGCAGGCCCGAGGTGGATGGTACTTTCTCAGGCTGCCCACAGCTGTGTCCCATTCAGCCGCACTCTCTACACCTAGTTCCAGATACAACAGGTTTGTTGAGTTTCCCACGGGATCCAAAGGATGTGGAAAGGACCTATAGCTCTCCACCCCCTGTCCTTTCCTCTTCCTCCAGCTGGTTTCTCTTGGGTGGCAAGAAAAAGCATGTGAAGATCCAGTGTTGAGAACAGAAGCTGCCACAGCAGAGCAAACTTTATTAACTGTATAAATTACGTTGTTTCTCCTCTCGGTTATCATTTACAACTTCTTTAAAGAAGCACAAGGTGGATGAAGAGTGGCGAACAAACAAGGTGTTTGTTTTTGATGGCATAACTCTGAATACTTACTCTGCAAGATCCTGGGTCCAATTTGCCAGGCACATTTTGTACCTGGCTATCGGTCATGTGCAACCAAGTGAAGATGCCGAGGTGCCATGATAGCAGCTGACGTCTCTACCATCTGGAGGTGCATGCCTGGGGATCCTTGGCTCTTGACCGTTTTCACACACATCCCGTAGAATTCTACCAGTTATCTTTTATCTTCACAATCGGAATGACTTTCAAGGAACCAAAAAGTGGTATTGAAAAACATGACTTGAAGCATCTGGCCCCCAAAATAGCAGCTAGGCATTTCGTTTTGGTGACTTTAACCCTGTTTAAGGAGCCATTTGGCACCTAGCTTGTATATCTTAGTTTCTAACTCTGCCTGGGTCTGAGTTTCTCTTTATTTTGGTGAAATTGTTTCTATAAATTTTACTCCATTTATTTCCATTTATTATTTATTATGCTAATTTTAATGGACTCTAGCCAGTGCTAGGCCTATTGAGAGTAGACCAATTGAAACTGTTAGACATGACTTACTTCAAGGTAAAGGTACCCCTGACAGTTAGGTCCAGTCACGGATGACTCTGGGGTTGCGCACTCATCTCGCTGTGTAGGCCGAGGGAGCCAGCGTTTGTTCGCAGACAGCTTCCAAGTCATGTGACCAGCATGACTAAGCCGCTTCTGGCGGACCAGAGCAGCGCATGGAAACACTGTTTACCTTTCCGCTGGTGCGGTACCTATTTATCTACTTGCACTTGACGTGCTTTCGAACTGCTAGGTGGGCAGGAGAATGACTTGCTTGAGGACATTTAATTCAATGGAACTTCTCTTGAGTAGAACCTAGTTGGATACAACCCCTACTCGTGACACACACAACAAAACCTGCCAACAGCAACCTACCAGTCACAAGAATACAGCAATACCTGTGGCTGTGTGAACCCAGCAAATGCTCCCTTCACTGGCATGTATCCCAAATCTCCTTTTTATCACTAATACACAGCCTGCAAAAAGCAAACAAGCGGGATACAAAGGGGGTTTGCTCTTCCCTCTTGCTGTGTTCTTGTTATTTTTTGTATACGGTCACTGTTTAAAATACAATAGAAAACATTGTTGACAAATGTAAAAGTCTGGCAAAGCACCCAGCCAGTTTTGCAGCTTAGCTAGGCAGACGTGAATAAAGAATTCCTGGAGGAAAGGTTTACTTCCTGGTAGGAGAATAATGCCTTTGTGAGAGGTATGAGTTTTCGGCCAAGGAGAAGTTGAAATAGAAGCCGCAAATGCTACCCTTTATGTTAAGAAGCAAGGCTGGGAACCTCCCCAATAGCTCATTTGGGTGTGGGGGGGGGTGGGAGGGAGAGGCACTGATACACAAAACTGCCAAAAGAGATTAAAACCCTGCCTGGCTTTCTGGGGAGGGAAGAGGAGTTGATGCAAAACCCATACTTTGCTTACCCAACCAGCAACAATATTTTGGCTCCTTTTTTAGAAGCCCCAATTGATTTGAAAGATGTATAATGAAGGTGTCGGCCGAACCTCCCCAGGGAGAGCGTTCCACAAATAGGGAGCCACTGCAAAAAAGGCCTGTTTCTGTGTTTCCACCTTCCAGGCCTCTTGTGGAGGAGGCACACAATAGAAGGGTCTCAGATGATGATCTCATGGTCCATCCGGAGAGAGGCGCTCCTTGAGGTATTGTGTTCCTGAGCCTTTTAAGGCTTCATAAGTCAAAAACAGCACTTTGAACTGGGCCCAGGAACTAATTGGCAGCCAGTGCTTTTGGGCCAGGATTGGTGCTCAAACCGTCTTGCCCTGGTGAGCAACCTGACAGCTGAATTCTGCAGCAGCTGAAGTTTCCAAACCATCTTCAACACCAGTTTTTCTGTTTTATGGAGCAGAAATGGCATGATTCAGACAAATCAATAATAACTTCATTCGTGCCTCAAAATTGTGCATTTGTTTTTTGTTGTTGGCAAGGTCTTGACTTCTACTTCACTCCATGTGTAAAGTTAAAAAAATGAATAAATTGTAAGTGATAATTAAAGGTTGGCTTTTTATTAGTTAAAAAGCAGGTTTTCAGTCAACCTCCAATTATATTATTGTCTCTAGCAGATGTGTGACAATTTCATATTATTTAAACAAGAGAAACTATTGCTTATATTAATTGTGTGTAAAGGATAAAAGGGCTGTGTGATACTGAGCAAATATAAGCGAGCAACAGATGTTCCCTATCGGATAATTGTTAATGCTCACAATATGCTACTTAAAAATTAATAGCAGTTGTGGGAATTTTTTTACAGTGTTTTTAATGGTGAACGTAGGTGACTGATCAGCCTTGAAGTGAAAATGTTTTTGTGAGTGTTCTTTTAGAACAACAAATGGGAGAGAAAGGGATATTTGGGCCTATTTACATTGCAGGAGAGAATAGTCACATTGAAACTAGAAATTCAGATTCTCAAGAAGGAGGGTGCTTCTTTTGTAAAGACATTGCTTTAAATAAGTAAATGCTAGTCATTTACTTTAAAAAAAAATTATGTCTTGGAACAGAGACATAATAAGGCAAAGTATTCGTATTTAAGATTCCATTTTTCACAGAATATTGGGTGTATTTGTCGCTGTTCGCCCTCCCACCCGTGGCAGCCATCTGCTTTCTTTCCTTGGAACCTGGACTCATTGAAATCAATGAAAGGCTTTACTATTGATTCACTTTGAATTGGATTGTGTCCCTGGTGACATATGAGTGTCTTGAAATTCCACTGATGTAAAGGCGTGTAGAAAACACTCAGTGCTTAGTCAAAGCAAGGTCCTGTACTGTGCCTATAACTGCAGAAAATCAATTATTTTGTGCCGCTATAGAGAACACTTGATTCTAGATCACCAAAGTGTTAATTTATAAAAAAAACAGCAGAGCTCGGAACTTCCTGGAAGCAACATATTTTGGCTCAGAACTAACCGTAGGCATACATAGCCCTGTAAAATAAGTTAGAGCCCTACCTACCAATAATTTGGCAGAGAGAGGGGAAATCCAGCTCCCAGATAGTTGATGACATTACTGCATTTTATTTTTACAGAGCTTCAGACACACAGTCTGAGCTGCTGGATCAGACTGGAAGACTGCACTTACAGCACATTTTGCTTATACCGATTTGGAAATGTCTGTGCCTAGACTAGCGCCACTAGCCGAACTTGGGCACATGTCTTAGAATAGTCGCCCACTATTTCCAGGCATTTGGTGCATATTGGTAGTTACTAAGGGCCAAACTACACATTTAGCATCAAAATGTGCAGCAAAACTCCCTCCTCACATAGTTTTTCTTCCTGGAGAAGTTCCTTAAGTAAACCCCTGACCATTAGGTCCAGTTGTGACTGACTCTGGGGTTGCGGCGCTCATCTCGCTTTATTGGCCGAGGGAGCTGGCGTACAGTTTCCGGGTCATGTGGCGAGCATGACTAAGCTGCTTCTGGCGAACCAGAGCAGCGCACGGAAACACCGTTTACCTTCCAGCTGGAGCGGTACCTATTTATCTACTTGCACTTTGATGTGCTTTTGAACTGCTAGGTTGGCAGGAGCAGGGACCGAGCAATGGGAGCTCACTCCGTCACAGGGATTTGAAACGCCAACCTTCTGATCGAAGTTCCTTTAGTGGGGTGTAATTGCTAGTGGAAAAGCAAAGAGGGAAGACGTGCTTATTTGTGAGTGTGTGTGTGTGTGTGTGTGTGTGTGTTTGTGCACCTACCTTTTCATTGCCCTTATTTATTTATTTATTTAAAAAAATATTTACAGTGGTACCTCAGGTTAAGAACTTAATTCGTTCTGGAGGTCCGTTCTTAACCTGAAACTGTTCTTAACCTGAGGTTCCACTTTAGCTAATGGGACCTCCCACTGCCACCGCGCCGTTGCTGCATGATTTCTGTTCTCATCCTGAAGCAAAGTTCTTAACCCAAGGTACTATTTCTAGGTTAGCAGAGTCTGTAACCTGAAGCGTCTGTAACACGAGTTACCACTGTAATTATTTTCATTAAAGTATTAACACACACACACACAATGTCTATTATGGCTATGTGGTTAACAATACCATACAAAAGTATATTGGGATATAATACCCATTAACTAAATTACACCCACTTAATTGATTTTCCGCTAATGGGACCTTGCAACATTTGCCTTTGAACGTGTCTGGCATGAAGTCCTATTTCAACAGCTCCCAGCATTCTGTACCCAATCCCCCCCCCCTTCCCAGGGCTGGCTAACGGTAGTCTAGCTTCAACTGGGTTAGATTTGGCCCTGAGGTCTGCTAGTTGCTGATGCTTACTAAAAGCGACAGCAATTTATCTAGTTTCAGAGTGAAACTGTATTATATATAATTAGTTTGGCTGCACATAGCCCAGGCAATGGATACGGCTCTGCTGCTTTCTATCACCATTCTGGCAGCTGGGCTCTGTGATAAGACCGGCCATGAAACATCAGTCACTTGAATAAACATCTCTTTTAAAGCCAGGTGAAAGCCACACACGTTTGGACCTGGTCGTTGCCTTTAATTTGCTGCTGCTGCTGTTATAATTTTGCTATTTTATTAAATTTATAACCTGTCTTTCACTAGTAGGTTCCAGGACAGGTTAGAGCAATTTCAAATCCGTAAATTAAGAACAATTGAAACCATTTACAGTCACAGGAGTGTGGTGAATCCCCAAAACACACAGTGTTCAGCATAATAGCTTAATAGCAAAGATGCAAGACACATATCTGTGGGAAAGAATGCCCTCTCTGAACTTCAGAGGGTGGCAGAACTACCAACAGCCGCCCCTCTCCCGATCTTAATACCTGAAGGATTCTATAGAGAAGGAGGCAGTCTTTCAGATATTTGGGACCTAGGTCATTTAAATGGTATTGTGAGCACCTTGAATTGGACCTGGAAACAAACTGGCAGCCAATGTAGCTGTTTTTGAACAAGAGTTTAGAATACCTTGGCAAAGCAAGGTTTTATAAGCAAACCCCAGCCTGTAATCTAGCTTTTGCATTTTGCTTCTGTGTTGTCTTCTCAAGGACAGTACTTTGCAAAGAGCAAATCTGGAAGTTACTAGAGCATGGACTTACCAGGGCCAAGTTGTCCTAGTCTCAAAGTGGCTGCAATGAGTGAACCAGGCAGAACTTGTAATAGGCACTCCTTGCCACCAAGGCCACCTGGGCCTTAAGTGACAATGTTAGCTCAGTATAGTGGCAGTCCAAGATGGTGTCAACAAGCTACAGGTGCAAGATCCCATTCCTCACATAACAATCCCTCTGCAAGCAGAAAACTAGCATATCTGAGAGCCAAGCGACCTTTCTTAATAATGGGCTCGTTTTGGACCTGAACCGAAATGGCTGCCCCAGTTTGCCACCACTGCCTAAAGGTGACAAATTAGCCTTCAGTTTTGTGTTATTTCTGGAAGGATGTTGGGGGTCTTGGTGCTTTGTCCATTGGGTGGGAGTGCTTACCAGAGCGACACCGGCGGCTTTTACCCACTCTTCATTTGTAAACTTTGGTGGGCTGCTGTTGTTGTTTTTTATCTGGGACATTTAATTGCATTTCAAAGTGACCTGCCCGATTCACAGTTGTCTCAATCTGGAATGGGATCTTGACAAAGGGTGAAATCAATGGGTGTTTCAATCCACGGTGGATTAAACTTTTAAAAAGATGTTGCCTGTGAGTTGAGTGGTTTCTGGGAGCTTCTGTTTCTCTTCCTGCACCCCTTTCTACCTTTAAAGCTAAATCAGTGGTGTTTTGGAGTTCATACAACTATGACTTTTATTTTTAAACGAAGGAAAGTGTGAGGGTGGGGAGAGGAAAGGAAGAGCCCGCCATCATTGCCGCTCACACAGGTAGTGGCTTAAAATTATTTATTTATTTATTTATTTAATGCTGCTGCTCTGACATGTGCCTCCCACCCACACTTGATGAACCAGTTCGTCCCACACGCCAACCAAAATGGTGCAACTGTTCTGGGGCCTTTGAAACTGCACTCTGCTTGGGAATAAACCCCAAACTAGGCTAAACAAACCCAGTCATAGCTCATTTTTTACTTGTATGGATTTTTTTTTTAAAATAAGTGGGGGTAATGTTAAAATGGCAGCCCCTCCACCTCCAGTCCATAATGGTGCAGGTTACTTAATTATTTTGGGAGTCTACTGTCTCATTCTGCTGCATGTGAACCAGGGCAAAGTTTTTGCTTAGGGCTGGAGTGAAGTTGACAGTGTGCTGTCAAATTCCCGCTCCTAATTTGCCCTTTTAATTGGGTGCTCCTTGATTATGAGACCAACAGCATTAAAGGAAGTCATGGACAGATGGGAAATGTATTTTATCGTACAGGGTAATGATTCGTTATTAGCAGGCTAAGTACTGGGCTTCTTCCAGTATGTAAGAGCTGTTAAAAGCAGGTCCTGGGAGGCAAGGGCAGCCTACGAGAAAGATGTGTTTTATCCAGCAGCTCTTAATAAGCAGATAACAGCTGACAGCGCTGGATCAATTCCAGCACTGTCCAGTTGCTCTCCAAGCACAGAGTGGCAGGTATTTTGGAGACCAGACATCACAGACACATTGGCGAATGTGAAAAACAAACGAGCAGTATTGATTTAAAAACTATTTAAACACAGGGTTCATTGCAGTAGATATATTTATAGAGAAAGAAATGTGGTGGTGGTGATATATGTCTGCTCAGAAGTATGTCTCATGGTGTAACTCCCATGTAAGTGTATATTGGACTGCAAATTTAATCATATATAGGCAACCCCCGTTTATGCTCGTTCGATATGTGCACGACTGTGGCTATGTGCATTGCACCAATCTGGAAGTGACCCAGAAACGTCTTGCAGGCTTTTTCAATGGGTTTCAATTATACACAATTTCACCGATGCGCTTGGTACCTCAGAAGGTAAACGGGGGGGGGGGGTGCCTGTAATACAAATTTTCATTCCTCAATACAAGTTGCATTATTATTTTGTGTAATTTATATATTCTTGTGTGAATTCTCCAGGCACGCATGCATTCAAAGCTGATGGTTTCTTTTCTGTTTTCCCCCCTCATTACAGTGGTACGTCGGGTTACAAACACTTTGGGTTACAAACTCGGCTAACCCGGAAGTAGTACCTCAGGTTAAGAACTTTGACCCAGGATAATAACAGAAATGACGTGCCAGCAACAGGAGGCCCCATTAGCTAAAGTGGTACCTCAGGTTAAGAACGGTTTCAGGTTAAGAACGGACCTCTGGAAGGAATTAAGTTCGTAACCCGAGGTACCACTGTATAAGTAAACAAGGGTTTCATTTGTTTCTCTTTCAGGTCATGTGACTTCTAATCTACTGCCTTAAACAAATATGCCTACCCCATCTCATGACTTAATTTAACAGTTGAGATTGGTACAAAGTTTATGTGGCAGAGAGCAGTCTAGAACCAGGGGCATAAGAGGAGGCTGGAGAGGAGGGAGACCAAGAGGCAGAGATGCTGGAGAAGAAGCCAGGCTGTCTTCCTCTCCTGCTGCGACCAGCTCCCCTCACGACTAGACTCCCAGAACCCAAAGAGGTATGAAGAGAGAGGAGCAAAGACAGGCAAGACAACGGAGCCTCAGATTGCTTGGGAAGGACCTGGGGGGGGGGAGACTTAGGTAGCTGTTGGAAGGCAGGGACCTTCAGCCCCTCCCAACTGCCTTCCCAACTGGGAAGAGTTGCTGTGCTCTCTTGGCCTGGCCTCTTAAGCTGTCTTGTTTCTTTGAATAAAGCGTTAACTTCACTGACACCATGTGTGTTAATTGCTGACTTGCTCCTGGCCCTTTAAAAACCAACCAACCTGAAATTACTGGCTCATTCCCTCCCTCCCCTTGTAGCCTCTGGCCCTTGCCCTCATATATACAATTCCAGGAGTGCCGTACAAGTATTAGAGTAATTGATGCTCACCTTAAAGGGAAAGAATACCAACAAACGGTGGAAGCCATAATGTCTCTAGTTCCTTGCCTCCTATATTTAGAAGGTAAAGGTAAAGGGACCCCTGACAATTAAGTTTAGTCGCGAACGACTCTGGGGTTGCGGTGCTCATCTCGTTTTACAGGCCAAGGGAGCCGGCATTTGTCCGCTTCTGCAGACAGTTTTTCCGGGTCATGTGGCCAGCATGACTAATCCGCTTCTGGCAAAACCAGAGCAGCGCATGGAAACGCTGTTTACCTTCCCGCCGGAGTGGTACCTATTTATCTACTTGCACTTTTGATGTGCTTTCGTACTGCTAGGTTGGCAGGAGCTGGGACCGAACAACGGGAGCTCACCCCATTGCGGGGATTAGAACTGATGACCTCTCGATTGGCAAGCCCAAGTGGCACAGTGGTTTAACCCACAGGGCCACCTGCACCCCACCCTATATTTAGAAGCTAATGTACTACAATTTCCTCCCAAACCTAGGAATATAAGAAGATGCTTAATACAGAGTCAGACCGAACTCAGTACTGCCTGCCCAGACTGGCAGTGGTTCTCCAAGATTTCAGACCAGAGTCTCTCCCAGCCCTGTATTGGGGATGCTGAATGTAGAACATGAGACATTCTGCATGCAAAGCAGATGCTTTGCCACTGGATTTCAGCCTTTTCTCTTTTGTTGCACTCTCAGCTAGAATGCACCTTAACTAGAAGGAGGGAGGGAACAGCAGCTTGTAGTCAGGTTTTAAAATGGCAGATGTTAGCATTTGGCACCTGAACTTCATGTATTGGGAAATCAATGTCCAGTTCTATGCACACTTACTAGGGAGTAAATCCCTTTTAAGTAAGTGGGACTTAGCTCTGCAGTCAGAATATTTAAAATGCAAGTTTTCATTAAATATGAAATAAATTTCATATGCTTCAGCTATCCCAGTTTACCAACACAATCTGAAATTCTGGAGGAAAGCACTGCCGTTGCATGTTGTCAACCAGGAGTCTCTTTAACCCATACCTAGAGATGCTGTGGATTGAACCCAATACCTTTTGAATAGAAGGTATGAGCTACTGCCTTATCGCCTGGTCACACCATTGCTAAAAATACATAGCATATCTGCAAATGGAAGATGATAGTGTGAGTTTCTAGATTCACTGTTATTCTTCAAGATTTTGTTTTCTACCCATGGCATCAAGAATGTTACATCTCCCAAGTGGAGGATGCATTTTAATGCTTGTGTATGAACCCTAAAGCCCATTCAGTTCACAGACCGGCATTTCATAGGCTGGCAAGACTCATTTTGAACTGCTGGTAATATATTCTAGGTCAGTCAAGTCGTTAGTCAAAAGAACAAGCACTCCTGTGGCTTTTTAAAACAAATTGCAAAGCAAGCGAACACAACAAGCGAAGTACTGTAGAGCCTTCCACTATATATGCTGCAATGTGTGTGGGGAGGAGTTGTTGTTGAAAGGCGAGTGGTCAGTGGCCTGGCCCTACTTCCGTCTGTAAAATATGGGTGTGTATGAAATCAATACCCTTCAACAGAGAAGGTGAGAGCATGTTGTCAGCTTCTGTGGCATTATAACTTCTGTTCGTCTGCCATTTTAGGGTGCTTTCCAATGGGCAGCTCGTGCAACCAACCCAAATTATTACCCTTCTACTTTAGGTTTCAAGTGGAATTGCAAATTGGCTTACTACACTACCAGGGGACTTGACCTTTTTGTACGGCTGTGTACAGGTTACTATTTTCTCTGGCTCCACTACACTTCCATTACTGGTGTTTGAAACCATCTACCCATGGTATTAGCCACAACCTATATCTATCCTGCAGTTCCCCAAGAAATGCTGCTGTCTGTTCCGCCCAAACCAGCTTGCATCTGGTTTGAAAGTGTAAGGCACATTCACCTGTAGTTGAGCTGAGAGGTGTACATATGAGATAGCTGTTGCACATGCCCAGATAACTTCATGAACATGTGTTGGCGAGGTTGCAGGTGTGGCGAAACCAAACAGATAATGTACACTGGGTCAAAACATCCCTGTCCCTTCCCTGGTGTGTACAGCAATGTGCAAATGTGAGTTGAAACATAGTGGAGAGAAGCAATCTTGCTGTGCTTTAAGCTGCTAATGTTTGTTCTGTGCCTTAGTTTTTCCACACTATTGGGTGTGACTTAGCCATTTGATTAAGAAAAGGACAATTTGCATGGCAAGACCCCTCCCCCCTTGTGAAATGAAGACACAGGACGCGTTATATAAGGTTAATGGGCGTAAAAGGCCACAACTTTATTGATTACAGGAGTTGAGAGGGATTGGCCTTAGGCATTGGTTCCTATCAACTACCCGGCATGGAGACCGGGGAGGGTTAACCACTAGCCGGGGGAGTCCTGTTGAAGTACGCCAACTAGGATCCCACGGGTGTCACCGCTTGGGGGCGTGCCTTAGGCCCACACCTCCATAGGCTTAGGACAGGGCAGTGCCCCCCGGAGTCCTTTACCGGACTACCCTCCGCTTTTGGGGAAGGTGATGGCGCTTCCTTCCCCCCTTCATTTGCATAACAATTACCCCTGCCAATGCCTAGTTCCAATACCGGGAAAGTTGTGACGTTTGCTACGAGGTAGGCAAAAAACCCAAATGGCCGGAAATTCACCAAGTGGAAAAATTCATACCAGGCCCCTTGAGGCGACCAACCGTAGTCCATAGCAAGGTCAGGGCTAACCTAAGGGCGGGCGGGATGGGAAACCAAGCAGCTGTAACGGGGAAAAGAAGAGGGACCTCAGGTGCGCCAGCCTTAAATGCGTAAGGCCACGCCTCCCCGGCCCGCCGATTGGCCGACCAGGTCAATGACACGCCCGAGGATTCCCCTGCTCTTGCAGGGGCTGTGAGACAGCCCCCGCGTGCGTGGGAAGGGATGGGCCCACAACCCCACCTCCTCCCCAGGTCGGAAGTGGCTTTGCCAGACTAGCTTTATATATATTTCCAAATTAATTTCAAGATTTATAAAGGTGTTTTTAAAAGTAAAAAATGTATTAGAGCAACTTGCAAGAAGGTAAAATAGCAATTGGAAGGACAGTAGGGAAATAGTGCTATAGCACTCTTTCACTTTATTTTAATTTAAACAGTAGCAAAAAAAAAAAAAAGGATTTCAGTGACTGGTTGTTGTTGTTTTTTAAAGAAATCCACAATGTTAAAAAACGCAATGGTGCCCACAGAAAAAGTAATAGTGAAAGGGTGGGGATAGTTTTACCTGCTAGTATCTCACTGCACATGTTATACTGCGATTTAAAGAAGACAACAATTTGCGTTGCAGTAATGTATATTGGTATATGCACCTTTATATTGATTAATGCATTTTTCTCATTTTGCACTTTGTTTCCACTCCACCCTCAATAATTTAAAAATCTATATAGACACCCAGCTCTGCAGTCTGGAAGTATTCTTCCATTCACATGGCACAGGCTGACTGTGCACTTGCCCTTTCTTGTTGCTTGTCTTTATGAAGGTCTTTGCTTTGATATATAGACTACTTAGGTCCCTATTTCTTCCTTCAGTGGTACAATATTAAACAACAGCAGGATCTCACTTATCTGTGTTTGTGGAGTTAGCTTTATACACTGCTAGTTTAACTTCTCATCCCCATCACTGGACCCAGAAGAATCACCTTCTGGTTCTGAAGATGGGAGCTAGGGGTAAGGGTCTCTTCAGGGCCTACCCACCCATGAGGCAAGGTGAGGTGACTGCCTCAGGTGGCAGGATCCATAGGGACAGCGGATGTGGCCTCCAATGACTGCATCACCTCATCAGCCCTCTCCTAATGCCATCTCTGCAATGGCCTTTCGTCAGATAACAAGGACTCCTGGTCTCCTTCCACTCTTGTTCCCGATATAGATCTTTACTCCCCTCCTCTTCCCTGGATGGATGCCATTTTATGGTTCGCCTCAGGTGCCAAAAAGTTTTGGGCCGGCCCTGGGTCCCTTTTTCTGGAAACTTGACTAGACCAACCCACCATTCCCATTGTTTAATATTGGATGAGGAGTCCATTTTTGTATCTAGTGTCGGTGCTGCAGTCTCTCACTCCGGAATACCAAAATTTTCACATTTCCTTAATGGATGCCTTGGGTTGTTTCCCAGCATATGTCACTGGTTTCCATACGGAGATAGATAGAAAATAGTAAATGGTGGTAAATACAGTGGATTCAGCAAAGGATTGAGTTCAGAGGAGAAATAATGTAGGGAAGCATTTATGTGTGTTATATGCCAATATATGGTTTGGATGAAAATAATGTGGAAGTAATTCTGAGTATATAAATATAACAACCACCCCCAAATAAATACATTTTTGTTACATTTTCTTTTCTTTATAGCAATAGCACGAAAATAAATATAAACAGTAAAACATAACCATACAAAAGAACACAGGATCACCTTATACTTAAAACATAAAAAACAGCATCACATATAAAGCATATTAATATGTGTATCCCTGGAAAACCACATTTTGAGTCCAATACCCAGAAGCCAAATAGGAGATGTTTGGCTATTGCTCATTGTTGAAATATATCACACCATATATGCCCACATGATTGATGAGGAAGTTAACCAGAATCACCTGCAGTTGTTCCAGAGGCAGTGTTATTTCTACAGTCAAACCCGGGTCCCGAATGCCTCCGTTACCATACATTTCAGCTCCCGAACGCCAAAAACCAAGAAATAAGTGTTCTGGTTTTCGAACGTTTTTCGGAAGCTGAATGTCCGACGTGGCTTCTGCTTGAGTGCAAGAAGCTCCTGCAGCCAATCGGAAGCCACGCCTCAGTTGTCGAACATTTTGGAAGCCAAACAGGCTTCCGGAACGGATTAAGTTCGACAACCGAAGTTTGTCTGTACTTGCTTTAACTGAACTTGTGAGCTTCTCAGCTAGAGCTATTCCCCATACCCTCTGATAATAAAGATCTCTTAAGTTATGCAAGCCAAAAAGTGCTTTGAACTGAATCTGTAATTGACACTCTCAAAGCTGTATGAGTGAAAAGCTGTTCTATCATTGAAACTGACTATAGTTTTGTGTTTTATGCTGAAAGACATAGAATGTAAACACAATGATGTAGATAAAGTGCACAGCATTCCACACAGAAATCATGTTTCTTCAGATGATAGTGGTTCAGAGATAAGGTGCAAGCCTCAGGGGTAATCTCCTCCAATTCCTTAACCTCCCAGCTCTCACATATTCCCCCCAAGCCCTTCTGTTGCTTGCTGTAATCAAAGTTTTCTGGGATGCCCAAATTGGTTGATGGGTAGCTCTAACCATCAGTGCCCCAAACCATGCTTGTTTCAGTTATTACAAAACCCCATACTGGTTTCAAATTATAACCTGGAGGCAATTCAGAGCAAGTTAGGAGAAAAGCACAGATTAGAGAGCTCACGTTATTAGTTCCTGAAGAAACACCAAAGTTTTCTGTAGAAGTTCATGTGGGTCAACGGCTCCTGCATCATCCAAGGGTGAACTTAAGAGCTATGTACTTTGAAAGGAAGGCAGAAGAGTAGCCAGGCTGGGGTGCTCAGGTTAGCAGATCTTGAAGAGACCCCCAGAGGTCTAAGAGAAATTTGTTGCTTTGTTGTTTTGCCCTTTGCAACCCTTCTTTTGTAGGTTTTGTAGTTTAAACCACTTTCAGGTGGTATATACGTAAATGTACTATACAGTATATATAGGAGTCTGGTTAGTGATGTATGGAAGTGAGAGCTGGACCATAAAGAAGGCTGATCGCCGAAGAATTGATGCTTTAGAATTATGGTGCTGGAGGAGACTCTTGAGAGTCCCATGGACTGCAAGAAGATCAAACCTATCCATTCTTAAGGAAAACTTTGGCCACCTCATGAGAAGAGAAGACTGCCTGGAAAAGACCCTGATGTTGGGAAAGACGGAGGGCACAAGGAGAAGGGGACGACAGAGGACGAGATGGTTGGACAGTGTTCTTGAAGCTACAAACATGAGTTTGACCAAACTACGGGAGGCAGTGGAAGACAGGAGTGCCTGGCGTGCTCTGGTCCATGGAGTCCCGAAAAGTCGGACATGACTAAATGACTAAACAACAACAAGGAGTCTGGTGTGATGTAATGGTTAGAAGATCGGACTAGGACCTGGGAGACCAGGATTCAAATCTTCACTTGGCCGTGAAGCTCACTGGGTGACCTTTAGCTAGTCACCATCCCTCAGCTTAACCTACCTACCCAGGATTCTTGTGAGTGTGATAAGAAATGGAGCTCCTTGGAGAAAAGGTGGGATGTAAATGCAAAACTAAATGAATAAACAAATATATCTTGGTTAGTACCCTGATTCAGATGTCACAATAAACCGAAGAAAGAGAAAAATGTACAGGTAAGCGAAGGAGTGAAAAACAAACCCGTGGCACATTCCTAGTCTCAGAGCTAAGTCAGTATATGTTGGTTGTGCAACATTTCAAAAATTCTTACCATTCCTTAGTCTAACCTACTTCACAGGGTTGTTGAGAGAATAAAAAGGGAGGGCATACACACCACCCCAAACTCTTTGCAGGCATGGCCAAACTTGGCCCTCCAGATATTTTGGGGCTACAGTTCCCATCATCCCTGACCACTGGTCCTGTTAGCTAGGGATGATGGGAGTTGTAGGCCAAAAACATCTGGAGGGCCAAGTTTGGCCATGCCTGCTTTAGAGAAAGAGTAGGATAAAAGTTAAATAAAAAAAATATTAATGAATTTCTCTGACTTCCACACCCTAATAGGTGACCTGGTCTCAGCTTAAATCTTTCACAAGCACCACTTAATATGGAAATTTCCCCTTTTTGTCTTATTTCAATAAATTAATTTCACATTTAATCATTTTACATTGTCTTACCATACATTATTATTTTTTTGTGTCTTGCTTTCCATACATGAAGGCAGTGCTGGTTTGATTGGCTGCATTTTTCATTCAAATAGGAACACAAATTAGAATGCCTGTCTTTCACATCAGTTGGAAGTACTTAGTACAGTCTAGATAAATTAGCTTAAGTGCAGCAATAATTCGGGAAATTAAAGGCCAAAAATGTTACAGGTCTTAAGTAGCAATCTCATTACAAACATGGGAAATGAATACAGGCTGCAAAGTTGCTCTTAGAATGATTTTGCCATAATTTTAAATGTTGCTTAGTTTTTATATCCTGTGACAAATGGACACTTCTCTTTTCTTCTTTACAGTTGTGATATTACTAGGCATATTTTCCATAAAACACCGACATTATATAATTGTGCCGTAACTGAAGTTTAAATCTTGCATACATTTTCCTCAAGAAAAGTTAACCCAGTAGACATTTCCCTACCTAAATCAAATCTCTTAACATATTAAAAATGGATCCATAGAGGGTCCAAGAAATTACAGGCCAGTTGGCTTAACTGGAGAAACAGTTGGACTACATGATTAAAGACAGAACCACCAAAAATAGATCAAAGGAAGGAAAGGTTAGTTGCATGAGTTGCCTTCCACTTGTGCAGTACTTGATACAATCCAATGAGCCCTCTGAGAGTGCCTTTTCTTATCAACACCCCCCCCACACACAAAAATTATGGAGCTGATATTGCTCTTTCTTCACAACTTGCTGTTGGATCATTCAAAAGAGGTACCTTAGAGTAGAGGTTTGCAGAAATTGTGTCCTCATCACGGAGGGTATGTGTTGTGGTGAAATAATCAAGATTGACCTCACCGTTTGTGTGGGTGGGATCATTTGGATAGCCACAACAACCCGATTGGGTCCCTCAGTTGCTGGGCAATTCTGGCCAATGGGGTTGAGAGAATTTGCAGCCGGGGGACCTATTTATACCGCTACACGTTTCGTCGAGCTTCCTCTTAGTGCCTCGTGCATTGGATCACCCGCCTACCCTACCTGTATTTAGGGTCTAACAATAACAACAACAACAACAACAACAACAACAACAATAAATTAAAAATTTATTATTTATACGCCGCCCATCTGGCTGGGCTTCCCCAGCCACTCTGGGCGGCTTCCAAAAAAATATTAAAATACTGTAATGCATCTATGTATTGCTGTGACCCTGCTTTGCCGTCGTGGGTCATCTGTTTTTGGGGCAGGGGCCCGGTAGGAATTTTCCCATTTGGCTGATGCCACTTGGGTTTCACTTGCCGCGTAGCAAATCATCACAACTTTGTAAGGTTTGGCGGTTAGGCGTTGGTTCGAGGTGTGGTGGAGGGGAGGTTGCCACACCTGCCCCTCCCAATGTGCGATAGGGTATTCCATTAAAGGAATCCAGGTGCTCACCATGCTTTTGTCCGATCCCCTTCCAGGGGTTAGGGCAGGGGCCAGCAAACTTTTTCAGCTGTGGGCCGGTCCACCGTCCCTCAGACCATGTGGTGGGCTGGACTATATTTTGGAAGAAAAAAAATGAACGAATTCCTGTGCCCCACAAATAACCCAGAGATGCATTTTAAATAAAGGACACATTCTACTCGTAAAAATATGCTGATTCCCAGACCGTCCGCGGGCCGGATTAAGCAGGCGATTGGACCGCACCCAGCCCACGGGCCTTAGGTTGCCTTCCCCTGGGTTAGGGCCACACCAGAGCACCTGGGAGCATTTTGGGGTGAGGGTACGTCTGTGGTAGGACCAATGTTCCCCCAGTATGTTTACCCTTACTGACTTCTGCCGGTGTCCAGTTGTCAGTGCTGCTCTGCTGGAGGTGTAGGTGCAGCTAGTCGAACCAGTGCCTAAGCAAACCACTCACATTCTGTAATCAATAAAGTTGTGGCCAAAATTATGCCAATAACCTTAAACTAATATTGGTGTCAACTGTGTCTTTCTTTGGGAGGTCTTGGTCTTCACACGCAAGATAGTAGACGGTTATATTCCTTAATGTGTACAGTAACTCGGATATAAATTTGAATGTTTATATGCGGATCATCCCAGAGTATGGTTCATGGGAGGAACTGGCTCCACTTCTAGAGCAAGGACTTCAGTGTGCATCTGGCTCTTGCTCCCATTTTGCGCTAGTGGACCTTGGGGTTCTAGTTAAAAACAAAGTGGACTCCACATGCCCACGTTGCCCATGCTTGCCCTAGAGATAGAGAGTTTGGAGTTTCGTAAGTGATATCACTCTCTACTTCTGGATATACCATGCCTTCTCTCATCATCTACCAAATACAGTAAATTCTTTGGTTTCTGCTCCTCCCTGCGGACTCACAGCTTTTATGATTGCTTGTAGACATGGATCAATAATTTAGAAAGCCCTAATAATCGTAGCACGTCTTTCCTTTTTGCAATTAGCTGCTGTCTGCATTTTGGTTCTTCTGTAACAAAGAGCATGACATAATCAACTTTTTAGTACCACTGCTGAAATTGACTTCCAGTCAGTAATTCAAATGCAATAAAGGAACAGCTGTGAATGTAATGGCTTGATAAAATGCTCTTCTGCCTTTATATTTAGGATATTTCTTTTCACACAACCATATGACACCTACTCTGGGCTAATTGCATTGTAATCCACTTCATTACTTGGGTTATGAAGGCAGAAGATGAGCTATTTTGTAAGCATTATTTTACCTAGTACTGAACACTCTTTATGTGTTGGGATCATTTGTACCAGCAGAGATTTGTTTGAGAGTACTGTGTATATTGGAGGAAGTTTTCAGCACCATCCTGAGTAGCATTATTAAAAACCATTTATCTTAAGCTTTTGGTTTGTTTGTTTTTTTAAGATCAAGCATAAGTAACTTAAGGGAGAACTTGTCTGTGAACACAATATAGCCTTTGTAGAAACAACTAACATTAAGTATCCTCCTGAGGCACAAATAAGATCTAATATATAAGAACTTCCAATATAATTGTGTGTGTGTGTGTGTGTGTGTGAGAGAGAGAGAGAGAGAGAGAGAGAAAGGGAGAAGGAGGGAGGAACCACACCAAATCACCTCAAACTGAGAATCACAATCCGGAAATGTTAATCCAAACTTGTAATAAAGGTGTTGCCTTTAAGAGAAACAATAAAATATGTGAAGTTGAGATTTAAATGACCCAATATACATATATGAATGGCGCCCTTTATTGACTAGAAGCATAGCGGTGTAATCCTATATATTTCTACTCAGAAGTACTTCATACTGAGTTCATTGGGACTTACACCCAGGTAAAAATGTATAGAGTTACAGTCGAACATTGCTTTGCTCTATAAATACCCAAAAAGTTAACTTGTGCATTATGGGTGCCTCCAACCGTAAGAATTTTACGAGAGTGATTCAGTCGCCTGTCAGAACTTTCGGTTTCCACATTGAAAGTGAATTAAAGTTCTTTGTCACCCTAGTAAAAGAACTCCATTAAAAAAAAAAACCTGAACTTTTTGCTGTTTAAGATGGGGGAGCACATTAATAAGCCTGGGATGAAGATATGACTAATGGAATGATGTGTAAACACCATGCAAGCAAATTAAGATGATTACTTATTGTCATATAACTTGGGATCTTTCCAGCTGTGTGATTCTGATTCTATGAAATATTTTTAAATGCATGTTTGATAGCTATAGTATAAATACTCGTTAGTACCATTTGTTCGATTTGGAGGCAGGCTCCTAAATCTTCCTAGTTGTACCTGAGTGAGCAGAATAGTGAGAAACATCTGCTAGCCAGGAGAAATTATAGGGATCAGTAGACAAAGTGGAAGTCCAAATTACATGATTATCTTGAATCAAGACCCTTGATACTGATGGCTGGTTTCATTGGATCTCTTTTCAAAAAAAGTGGCAGAATAGTTTTGAATTGTAGAGTTGGACGGGAATATTCATAATTATCCACTTTTACTTTATATGAACACATGCCTTAATAAAATATATTTCTGTGTGGACTGGTAGATGAACATTTTTTAAAAGACACGGTTATGTATACCAGTAATTTGAGGTGTGTGCCTGTGGGATACTGAAAGAACAAGTAACTGAGAATCAAAGAATTATGTTTGGAAGGGAACCTGAGGGCCACCTAGTCCAATCCTCTGCAGTGCTGGACTTTCAACTAAAGCATCCCTGACAGATGACCATCCAATCTCTGCTTAAAAACATCCCATGAAGGAGAGTCCCCCACCTTCTGAGGGAGACCGCTCTACTGTCAAATAGCTTACCATCAGAAAGTTCTTCCTGACGTTTAGTTGGAATCTCCTTTCTTGTAGCTTGAATCCATTGGTTTGAGTACTACCCTCTGGAGAAGGAGAAAACAAGCTTGCTCCATCTTCCATGTGACTGTCAGGAGCTCAGCCTACACTCAAGTAGGACCCTGGCAGAGACACATGCCCGACTGGCATGTTCCCTCCCTCCTGGTCGATCGTTCAGGAGCTTCAAAAGCTTTCTTCAGCCTGAACATCACAGCGACCGATGCCAACAGACATCGGCACACTTAGGGATCCCCAGAGTCTGCGCAGTTTGCGTGACAGACCTCAGCAACTCAGCATTTTGGCTAATCTACTTTATTTACATATAA
Organism: Podarcis bocagei; assembly: GCF_964188305.1. Classification (NCBI taxonomy): domain Eukaryota; kingdom Metazoa; phylum Chordata; class Lepidosauria; order Squamata; family Lacertidae; genus Podarcis; species Podarcis bocagei. The sequence continues at coordinate 118,229,311 of NC_138125.1, forward strand.
ACACACACAGAGCATGCATCATGGCTCCCTCTCTCTCTATCATCAGACAGCAAAGAGAAAAAGAACAAAGGACAATAGTCCCACTTTACGGAACACAGTAACAGAAACATTCTGTCTTTGTCACTTCCCACTATGTGGAGTCAAAACATATACTGTCATGTGAAAGACAACAATCCCATGACTGCAATCATGGAACAGGAATTCTAACAGTGACACCCCTTTAGATAGACCTCCTCTTATCCAGGCTAAACTTATTTGAATGTGTACTCCCTGGTGTAGTTCATTGTATTTTCACATGTTATCTTCTGTGGAAAATAGAAGTGCACATTATCCATCCAGCATTATGTTGGCAGGTATGTTTCCAGGAGATTGCCGTGACACTATTTTGCTTAATTTTTTACTATTAATATTCTACAATATTGTGTTGCATTTTCCACTCCCTTAAAAACACTTTTTTTTACTATAAGAAAGGAGGCAAGACAACTGGCATAGCTATGTAATTACACTATTGGTAGATGTATTCTTCTTGAAAGAAAGAAAAATAATAATATCGTGAGAGAGAAATTATGTAATTTATGAAGAAGCTGTATGTGTTTTACAACTTACATATATAAAAGGGTGTATATATGCTGAGACTTAGAAATATTTCTTTAAGGGTTCCTCTTTTTTATTATAAGGACTGTTCGAAGTACATTTAAAAGTTAATTTCAAAGGGGAAATGTTTGCTTTAAACAAATGGTAGTTTATAAAACAAGACAACCAGATACAAGACAGCCTTGGCAAAAGTGATATAACAGGAATACACAAAGAGAAAAGATTCTGGGGGAAAGTATGCATTTATTCTCTTCGTTTAGGTGGCAGAAGTGAAGCCAAGGTCCTTTGGGACCTTCTTTATATCTCCTGTAAAGAAAAGAAGTTTTGATTAGGTAACATAGTTATTTTATCTTCCATAAGTAAACCTCTACCAGTGTGAGGAATCCAATTAGAGACTACTGTAGAGACATAAATTGATCCAGTCAAGAGAGAAATATCGAATGCCTTGAATTTTTTGAAGTATGAAATGGACTGGAGGCAAATAGTCAAGGATGTAGGAATGTTCTAGATTTAGATGAAGTGAGCAAAATATCAAGGGACCTGCGTAAGAAAATATTTTGATACTCTGCTGTGCTTTTTGTTGTTGTTATTAAAAAAAACCCATATCTGTTTTGACAATAACCATACAACAAATTGGATTTCTGGGATTTACATTTTCTTGAGACCCTTAAACCTTTGATTTAGGTGATGCTGTGTGGTTTTGTTTAGATATAATGCTTGTGTTGTTGCACAATTTATAATCAACACAAGATATCCATGATAAAATTCTAGCATACATGTGTGGATCTTTCAGGGGCTTAAGCTCCATCCTGCTGTAATAATAATAATAATAATAATAATAATAAAAACTTTTATTTATATGCCACCCTCCCCAGCCGAAGTCATGCTCAGGGCAGCTAACATCAGATACATAACATTGGTATAAAATCAAACAATAATTAAATTACCTCCTAAAAACATGTCAAAATCAAATTAAAGTCTAATTAGATGACTTTCCGCAGGGAAAGGTTTGGGAACAGTAAGTGTTCATCGGCCCAACTGTTTACGTTGATCTTATATGGGCCTGTGAGAATGCTTGGAGGTCTCTTTCATATTAGTTCTTATACAAAAAGGAAAGGGGAGTCAGACTGAACCCCGACCAAAGGCCTGGCGGAACAACTCTGTCTTTGCAGGCCCTGCGGAAACATGTCAAATCCCGCAGGGCCCTAGTCTCTTGTGACAGAGCGTTCCACCAGGCCGGGGCCAAGGTTGAAAAGGCCCTGGCCCTGGTCGAAGCCAACCTAATCTCTCTGAGGCCCGTAATCTCCAAGGTGTTATTATTTGCAGACCATAAAGTCCTCTGTGGGGTGTACCAGGAGAGACGGTCCCGTAGGTATGAGGGTCCTAGGTCATATAGGGGTTAAAACCAGCACCTTAAACCTGATCCTGTACTCCACCGGGAGCCAGTGCAGCTGGTATAGCACTGGATGAATGTGATCCTGCGGCGAAGACCCCGTAAGGAGTCTCGCCGCGGCATTCTGCACCCACTGGAGTTTCTGGGTCAATTTCAAGGGCAGCCCCACGTAGAGTGAGTTACAGTAATCAAGCCTGGAGGTGACCGTTGCTTGGATCACAGTGGCAAGATCAGGGCGAGAGATAATAGGCTGGGATGGTTGTGCAAGAATAGTTCAATTATTGCTCTCTACTATGTATTTGAAAAAAAATGTTTGAACTCACATCTAGCAAAACCCAGAGCTAGCACCCAGGGTGCACATATGATGTAGGAGTGGTTTGACATTAATGATGGCACCAGTGCTGATAAATGCTTCACAGAGCAGAGATGTGCGCTGCCACTTCCAGCTCTTGTGAGGTTGACGACGGTCAGTTAGCTTATGGGCTCAAAGTGCAGAGGAGGCACTTCTGAAACACTTAGATCCTAAGAATTAACTGATGTGACCTTTGACTCACTTCTTAGGCAATGCAAGATTCAAGTAAAATTGAACAGGTGGATTTTTTGATCAGTTGCAACTAATGTGTATATTTTAAAAAGTGCTATTTCAAGTCTCCTAGTGGATTTATAGGCATTCTATCTGAATAATCCAAACCGGAGGGAAATATACTTAACCCTAAGAAGCAAAGAAAAAACCAGGAACACGTGGGGGGAGGGAAATAATATTTGTATAAGTACAATATACAGAAATGCAATACGTGACTATGTTTATGATCGTTACCTCATGCACTACAAAAGCATGCTCAAAGTTAAGGTTTAGCAAAGGCCAGATAGATGGAAGCAATCACTATCAAGTTTGGTGAGTTCAACTTGGGAAATGTTTGAGCACTGCAATAGATTGAATGCAGAAAAGCATTCTGTTGTAAGCCCCAATTATAACCTTTTCTTTCTGTTTGGGTAGGATCGCCGCTTTAATGACGAGATTGACAAACTAACTGGATACAAGACCAAGTCATTGCTTTGCATGCCCATAAGAAACAGTGAGGGTGAAATTCTTGGCGTTGCCCAAGCGATAAATAAAACACCTGGAGGTGCTCCTTTCACCGATGATGATGAAAAAGTAAGATATTTTTTCCTTTTTGCTTGGCAGTATGGATAACATCTTACATAGCTGTTTTCTCAGATGTGTATTAAGGTTTGCATCTTGATTCCCATAAAGCAAATGCATCATTCTATTTGTAATCAAGTATTTATTATTATTTTTTGTATTGTTCAGGTGACATGCCTTTATTCCACATATCTTTAAGAATCAGTACATTTATTAAGTAATCTGTCTCCGTCTGCTCTGTATTATGTATAACTCTTGGTGAAGTTGTTACTCCATATTTTGAGATAAAGCTCACAATACAATTATCACTAAAACTGCAGTGACTTCTTCGGCATTTATACGAGACAATATATTCAACCATTTATTTGTTGTATTTGCTATATTGTCATCACTGGAAAGCTCTCGATTGGTGGCTATCATTTTGCAAAACTTCTAGGCTGCCCAGTTTTTGTTTTGTTTTTAAAAGATACCTGCCTTATGATGACCTTTTTCTCTTCAGGGACAACTTTAGCCTCATCACTGCCTAAGGTGAGTCACAAATGTCAATGTATTGAGTGGCTGGCTCAGGGAGGTGCCATTTCCCCCATTTTCATCTGCAGGCAGAGTATTTTCTCACCAATCTGTATGCAACACAGAACACACCGTAACTAGAGGTGCTCATTTCCCAAGCAACTTAATGTGGTGAATGCGTAACCATATAGGCGACATCTGCCTAAACGCAAAGGAGAATTTCACATTTTCTGGAAATGCGCCGGATTTATGTTTGTCCCTATGGGTGTTGGTAAAACTCTTGCCATGTTGATGGATGCTAAGTATGCCTACTTTGATAAGTGGTCATTTGTATTCAGCTTCAGCTATGCTACTGAAGTGATCAGACTGAATTAATTGAAATCATTAACAACATGCATGTCTTTTTTTCACTACTCTTTTGGTTAAATATTCCCTACCCATTACACTTGACTGCATCCAAAACAGAGGCAGCAGTAGGCTCAACACCAGTCTGGATTTTAAAAATCCTGCTTTGAAATGTAATATCGTCTGGTACAAGGGCTCAGGCACCAGATGTTTGGCTTCAATTTCAGCTGTGTGTAAAGTTATCTTATATTTTGGCCATCGCTATAATCTCTAAATTTCAAAAGGTAAGTACAATTACAGGGGGAAATGAAGTTTAACGGTTTGTTGTTGATTTATGGTCAAGTACAACTTGTTTCTTCTAATCCATTTACACTTTTAACTGGTAAAATCTATTTTCTAAATTCTCAGTATATTTCCATTTCTTTCAGCAGAGCCAGAATGCATCTAATTTTGTGAGTTGATATGTATACTTGAATTAGTTAATAAACGTCAGTTAACACACTGCCTGCTCATTAAATTAGCTATCTCTACTTGCCTATTAATAGCTATACACAGCAATCTGTAATCGCACATAAGAAAAATCTCTGCAGTTGGTATTTATGACTAAAGCAGTCTCCTAGCAGACTCCCTTTGCTTGTAGTGTGTGGGTGTAAGGGGGAAGAAATCAGCCTTCATTCTTGTGTCAACAGTGCGGGGTGTGCAAGAAAGGTGGTGGGAAGCTAATATCTAGAGAATGAGATTATAAAGAGGAGAGAATAAAAGTGATGGATGGAAAATTCAGAGAAAGAATCAAGGTGGAAATGGGTGGTAGGTAAAGGAGAAGAACGGAAGAATAATCGGGAGTCGGGAGTCTGTAATGAGACAAGAGAGAGGACAGTACATAAGTGCAAGATGCTGAAGGGGATAAAAAGACAAATAGGATTCAATTTAAAGAAAGAAAAAGGAAGGGGGAGGAATATGAATGTTGAAACGACGTGCACAAGAAAGTATGTGCTTCTACTAAAACCAGGAGAAGAAAAAGGAGGAGGAGGAGAGAGGGAGAATGGGAGAAATAAGGTGAGCCATAGGAAAATATGGCTGCCCATGAGAGGAAAGCCTTAAAAAATAATAACAACACACATAAAAGGGAAATCAAACATTGTTAGCATTATTGAAGGAATTTATGAAAGGAAACAATGTTATAGAGAAACGTAGCTTTATACATGTGCCGCGCATGTGAAAGAAATTAAAACCCACTGTAGGTGCAGCTGTGTTCTCCCAGGTGAGCGTTCCCAAGATGTAACTTCTCTGCTGACAAAGTTTGTAGTGTGAGGGAAGTGCTAAATGCTGCCCTCACTGGTATCTGTTAAGGAGTAGAAGCCCATTCCCCCACTGAAATTCTTACACCGATTATCACATGATCAGGTGAGTGAGTGAAAGTTCAGGCAGCCAGCAGGCAGCTAGTTGCCAGCTTCCCAAAAAGGAGCAGATGACTTAAAAATGCAATCCTAGAGGCACTTCAGTAGTTTAACACCGTAGTAGTGTTGCTGGGTGGGTATATTTTTCCTTCATGAATGCATAAATTAGTAAGCCTTTCCCAGATGCAGAGTTTGCAAAATATATACTCATGCTCATGGAGATTGAACAAGTTTCCAGATATTATTGTTCAGTTTCCTGACTGTAGAGGATTCCTTGCACCTTGGAATAAAAGCATATAAACTAAAAACGCAGCAAACATCAGACACATACTTTTAACTTTGTGCATTTAGTCAGAGCAATGAAGGGAGAGCTAAATAGCATGATTAAATAAGGCGAGGGGGCCAGCATATTGATTCATCTGCAAATTAAATTATTGTTTTTAATTAGAAGTACACAGTGGCAATATGTATGTACTTAGGTCTTAAAAGAAATGCCTTAATAACAAATAAAATATTTAGCAGCGTGCCGTTGTTCAAGTCCATGCATATAATCACATTAGTGGTGCTTATAAACCGGTAAACTGCCTGTATTTCACAGGTCCAGGTTTTCTGTGTCTCCATTTTTGTGTGTAATCTAGGGCTTCATCCTATGTACATAAGTCCCAGTGAACTCAGATTAATATGTAGAAGATTTGATTGCATGACAACCATGCTAAATTACAGCATTAATTACGATTGCAAAAGTCACACATAGTGAATGGTTTTCCAGTGTGTGGCTAATTTATTTTACTTTTTTTTTAACCCAGAGAGTTTGAGGGGGGGTGCAGTCCAAGGAGATTAATACAGCACAGAAATTGCAGAGTTGAATCCAGCATCCTTTTTCTCACAGTGGCCAACCAGATGCCAGTGAGAAGGTCCATGCAGAGCGTAAACTTGCCACAGGCCTTGGAGTGATAAGCAAGGCCCCCCTCCCCCCACCCAGGACCACCTGCTTTTTTGTTTGAGTTTGTAGCGTTATTCTAACAAGACTCCCAACCTAGGCCTCAGACAAGCTCTGTGGTAAATCCACAAGCAGGACCCAAGTAGAAGAGCACTCTGCTTCCCATGTTTTCCATCAATTTGTATTCAGAAGCATTACTTCTTTTGACCGTGGAGGCAGCGCATAGCCATCATGGCTAGTAGCCACTGATAGCCTTATCTTCCAAGGGAATTTGTCTAATCCTCTTTTAATGTCATCTAAGCTGGTAGCCGGGACGCAGGTGGCGCTGTGGGTTAAACCACAGACCCTAGGACTTGCCGATCAGAAGGTCGGCGGTTCGAATCCCCGCGACGGGGTGAGCTCCCGTCGCTCGGTCCCTGCTCCTGCCAACCTAGCACTTCAAAAGCACGTCAAAGTGCAAGTAGATAAATAGGTACCACTCTGACAGGAAGGTAAACGGTGTTTCCGTGTGCTGCTCTGGTTTCGCCAGAAGCGGCTTAGTCATGCTGGCCACATGACCCGGAAGCTGTACACCGTCTCCCTTGGCCAATAAAGCGAGATGAGCGCCGCAACCCTAGATTCGTCCACGACTGGACATAATGGTTAGGGGTCCCTTTACCTTTAAGCTGGTAGCCATCACTCCCATCACTGGGAGAAAGTTCCATAGTTTATGCATTGCGTGAAGAAGTACTTTTCATTTATCTGTCCTGAATCTCCCAGCATTCAGCTATGTTGGATGTCCACAAGTTCTCGCGTTATGAGAGAGGGAAAGAAACCTTTCTTTAGCCACGTTATTCGTGCCATGCATCATTTTATAAACCTCTGTCACGGGACCTTTTACTTGCCTTTTCACTAAACTGAACTTCAGCTCAACTAGATTAAGCTGAACTAAAGCTGAACAACTCAGTAGCTCAATCTCTTTCCTCAGCTAGCGTCGGTGATTAAGATAGTGTCTAGGACATAACCCATGTCCTTTGTTGGTGTTTGGAACGAAACAGTTTGTCTGCAGCTGGCAAAGTCCTGTTGCCTGTATCCTTTCATTTGTGTGGGTGAAATACAGTGGTACCTCAGCTTAAGTACTTAATTCGTTCCAGAGGTCTGTTCTTAACCTGAAACTGTTCTTGACCTGAAGCACCACTTTAGCTAATGGGGCCTCCTGCTGCCACCGCGCCGCCGGAGCCCGATTTCTGTTCTTATCCTGAAGCAAAGTTCTTAACCTGAAGCACTATTTCTGGGTTAGTGGAGTGTGTAACCTGAAGTGTATGTAACCTGAAGCGTATGTAACGCGAGGTACCACTGTATATGTAAGCTTAAAGCCTCCAAGAAGACTTGAAAAGGAAGAAGAGGCTGGGTGGTTGGGGTGAGTTTAATTCTGTATCCTACCCTTACTTTCTAGACTCTTAAGTAATGTGTATCTTTTACCCTGGGCTAATCATGCAGCACTGGAGAAGAGTAACCGCATCACGTACACTGAGTAAACGATTTGTCAAATTAAGCTATACATGATCATTTCAATATATTGTATGTGTGTTATTGTTGGAAATGTGGGTGTTACTTTGCATTGTTTTTGAAATAGCAGTAAAAAATAATAATAATTCGAAAATGCAATTTCCCACCCTATCATTATTACTTAATTTCCCATCACTGTTTTTGTTTGCTTGCTGTGCACCCCACTGTGAGCAGACAAGTGTTAACATCTGTTTACACATCCCTTAAAAACTACCAGAAAATGGTCACGCCAATAGAACTCTTTCAGCGGGACTCGGTGGGCAGGAGAATTCCATTGCTGTCCTTTCTTTAAAGTGTTTAGCACAACTTATCAACTACATATAGAATCGTGGGCCAATTCAGTATAGAGTACTGTTTATAGTACTGTTTATTTACTTGTATATTGTATGAGCTTGCAGTTATCCGTGTCTGTTAATTTAACAGAGAGCTTTATTCCTAATGTGGAGTCCTGACAGGTGTTTTCTGACATTATGAGTTATGGATAATAACACCAGCAGGTAATGTTGTCAGTACAATAGCCTGTGATCTGTGATGTCTTTTTAACCTTCAGGGTTTTTTTTAGTTCTTTGTTTTTCTCTCAGACAAAAGCTTGTACCATATGGAGACTTGCCATGCCATTGTAATGTCTGCTGTTCACTTATAAGTAGAGCAGTTTTGGAGCAAACAGCTTCATATGTATGGCGCAAACACAATTGTTAATCTACCACCAGGTTCCAACTGCACTGTCGAGGCTCCACCTTTCAGCCCATTAGAACTCTGTCCTGTTCTGCCCAACAAATTCAAACCGCAAAACTCCTTTTAGCTGACTCTGTTCATTCTAAGCTCTGATACTGCATTCCGAATGGTAAAAAAGATAAAGGTAAAGGACCCCTGGACGGTTAAGTCCAGTTAAAGGCGACTATGAGGTGCAGCACTCATCTCGCTTCAGGCTGAGGGAGCCCATGTTTGTCCGCAGGCAGCTTTCCAGGTTGTGTGGCCAGAATGACTAAACCGCTTCTGGTGCAACGGAACACCATGATGAAATCCAGAGCGAACGGAAATGCCGTTTACCTTCCTGCTGCAGTGGTCCCTATTACACTGGTATGCTTTCAAACTGCTAGGTTGGCAGAAGCTGGGACAGAGCAACGGGAGCTCACCCCAATGTGCTGATTCGAACTGCTGACCTTCCAGTCAGCAAGCCCAAGAGGTTCAGTGGTTTAGACCACCGCGCCACCCACTCCCAAACGGTAGATTGCAGGATACAGACCAATTAATTATTTTCATTAAGTTCCTTATCACTTACCAAGTTAGCTAGCCAGCACCTTTATAATAGGACCATTCATGGAAAGACAAACAAATTCTCCATGTAATTGATCAGGCTTGAATAAATCCTGCCCTAGTGTAATCATAGGTTGTGTACTAAGCTGGAGGTGTTAAAGATTTATTTTTTTTGTCTCTGAGCCTACCTATTTATGCCTTTCTGCTTTTGACAAATAAAATCTTTATTTTGGGGCATGAACATTCTGTCTTACCATCACCAAAAGTTAGTGTACGGCATCTTTGTTCCCACTGAAATGCACATTGGGTCCTGCATACCCAAATGCATAATGTAAGGAGGACTTTAGATTAAGAGGGGAGGAGGCAGTGACTAGTAATTGCACGTCAAACATCAATGCAAACGGCCCCTTATGGAACTTTACCTAACCAAAGACAATGGTAAAAGCAATCATAGTTGAACTACTAAATTGATTAAAGTGAACAATACTGTATTGGTAAGCAGTAAGCAAGGAAGTGGAGTTGCTTCTCTCCTAGAGTTCCCAAGAGAACTAGTAAAAGTAATTACTTAATACTATTAAGTTCTGAACTAGCCCTCTGAAAAGGGGGGGAATATTGATTTCCCATTTTCAGCATACCAAAGTAATTTGTAATGCATTTACAACCGTTCTTACAACTTCCTAAACAAGACAGTAAATAGTCTTGCCTCCACAGCATTGCAATCAAGAAACCTCGGTTTGTTAGCTTCTTCTCAACTATTTGCCCTAGTTTTCACTGACGTAATAGATGAAACCTACAGGAAATCATTCCGTTCAAATAGTCTCGTCAGCTGCATTTACTAACAATGTTGGAACAACAAGAATCTGGTTATTTTTGTTATCTAATTATTTTCGAAGCACTACCAAGCAGTGGAAATCATGCTAGATTTCTCTTTGATGGTTGTACTGTTTTGTTTGCAGAAAGGATTACCGCAGAAGTATGGGCATAATTTAATTGGTTGGTATTTAGTTGAATTGGCACATTACACAGTGTGTTCCAAGAGTTTTCATACACGATGTCTAGTAAGAAGTGAAGTCCATGAAATCATGAATGGTGTGGGAAGAGAAATAAGGAACAATAGATTACTATTGTTAAACAATATTGTTAAATTTACACAGTATTGAAGCAAGAGAGGATTTATCTGCACCAGATTTAAAACATGTTTGTTTGCTTTTTTAACATAACACAGTTCATCTGTGGAACTGTCCACCACCAAAAAATATTCAACACTACAGACGCATTCCAAAACGACTCCACAAATTCACTAACTGTTATTTCAGTGTTTCCCAAACTTTTTTGGGCAACGGCACACCTGTTTACTGAAAAAAAATCTCGCGGCACACCACCATTAAAGCCCTGCCCCGTGACGTCAGCGCGCAGCATCACGCCGGGAGGGACGCACGAAAGTGAAAGTTTTTTCCCTCCCCCTTGCCGGGGAACCTCCAAGCTTTGGGGGTGGGAGGAGGCAGCAGAGCGAGGGACTGAGGGACGGCGGCAACTGAGGCGGCGGCGGCTGTTGTGGTGGTGGCGGCGATAGCGGGCGGAGGAGGGGGCGGCGGCGGGGCTTGAGGAGCCGTCGCCGGGAGTTGCTGCAGCTCCTCGAAAGGCTTCTCTCAGCTGCGCTCAATCCGCCTCGGAGAGGATTTCCCCTCCGGTCCCATGCGTTCGTTTGGGGCATCGCTCCGGCTGCTCCCTCTCCTGCCGCGCAGGAGCGATGCCTCTCTCTGGCTCTCCCTCCGCGCAGGCTGAGGGAGGGAGGGAGGTGCGCGTGTGACCCGTCTCTGCTGGGAGACCAAACCCAGCGAGGCAGAGTCGCACGGAGGCGCCCAGGCAGCGCTGCCGGCTGCGAGGAGGAGCGCCAGGCAGCAGCAGGAGGCGCGGCCTCTCCTCGCCGCCGCCGCCCCGCCTCTCGCCGCCCGACTCGCCCGCCTCCCTCCAGGCATCTCGCGGCACACGAGGCAACGTCTCACGGCACACTCGTGTGCCGCGGAACACCGGTTGGGAAACACTGTGTTATTTAATGAGTAACAAGTTGTTTAGAATGTTTCTATACTGTCATAGGCTGGATACCAGTAGATTCTAGGGTGCAGTGTGAGATTGCTTCTAAATAGGATTTTGTTTCAGGAGAGAATAGTTGTGGAATTGCATATCAGGGCTATGTAATACTTTTGCTGCTTGCAGTTAAAGTAGATGAGTGGCCCAGTTTCTCCGAGTGATTGTATTCCTAAACCCTAAACCACTTGATGCCTTCTTCTAGAGACCCAAACTTGGGTCTCCAGCTGTTTTTGAACTACAACTCCCATCATCCCTAGCTAGCAAGACCAGTGGTCAGGGATGATGGGAATTGTAGTCCTAAAACAGCTGGAGACCCAAGTTTGGGAAACAATGTTCTAGAGACTTAGATCTAATACATCTGGCTCTAAACGGTAAGAACATTGTACAGTGGTGCCCCGCAAGACGAAATTAATTCGTTCCGCAATTTTTGTCGTCTAGCGAATTTTTCGTCTTGCGAAGCACGGTTTCCCATAGGAATGCATTGAAAATCAATTAATGCGTTCCTAGGGAAACCGCTTGCCAGGCTGGCGGTGCGGAGAAGGGCTTTTCTCCCCACCGCAAGCCTTCAGGACAGGTACGGGAACAGAGGGGAAGGCGCGCAGCGCTTTCCCTCTGTTCCCGGGGCTTGCGTGGGAGGAGGGTTTTTCCTCCCCACCGCCAACATTCAGAACAGCATTCTGAATGTTGGCGGTGGGAAGGAAAACCCTTCTCCCACCCCAAGTCTTCAGGACAGCCATCCGAAGGCTGGCGCGGGGAGAAGGTCTCTCCGCCGCCCCCCACGCCAGGCTTCGGTGCATCCTTCAGAGGCTGCTGCCATAGTCACGCGTCACTTCTCCAGCTGGGAGAGGGTCGCGGGGCTATGGTTTCTTTAGCCCCGCGCGCGCTCTCCCGGCTGGAGAGGTGACGGGCGCCTATGGAGGTTCCTGCCATATGCGCGCGTCACAACTCCAGCTGGGAGAGGGTCGCGGGGGGCTGGTTTAGCCCCGCGCGCGCTCTCCTGGCTGGAGAGGTGACGGGCGCCTATGGAGGTTCCTATGGAGCTGTTCCTGGAACAGCTTTCCGAAGTGGGGCGGCTGGGGCAGGTGACCCCGCCCCCCGCCCCACTTCGGAACAGCTGCAAAAGACGTCAGGGGGAAGCGGGGAAGCGAAGCGCTTCGCTTCCCGCTTCCCCCGGACCTCTTCTGAAGCAAGGGGCTGGGGGGAGATCGCTATCTCCCCCCATCCCCTTGCTTCAGAAGAGGTCCGGGGGAAGCGGGGAAGCGAAGCGCTTCGCTTCCCCGCTTCCCCCGACGTCTTTTGCAGCAAGGGGCTGCAGGGAGATCGCTATCTCCCCCCAGCCCCTTGCTTCAGAAGAGGTCCGGGGGAAGCGGGGAAGCGAAGCGCTTCGCTTCCCCGCTTCCCCCGGACGTCTTTTGCAGCAAGGGGCTGCAGGGAGATCGCTATCTCCCCGCAGCCCCTTGCTTCAAAAGAGAAGACCCGCTGTCCCCGGGGCAAGCTTCGTTTTGCGAAGCAAGCCCATAGGGGAATTCGTCTTGCGAGGCAAATCGCGGACGAAAAAACCTTTCGTCTAGCGAGTTTTTTGTCTTGCGAGGCGTTCGTCTTGCGGGGCACTACTGTATTTTGCAGGTTGGTTCCGCTATAAATCAGTTGGTATAATGAGATATGTATTGTAAAGCACATCGTTCAGTAAAAGAAGTGCTAGAAAAAATTATAGTAGGAATATTTGTAGGATAAAGGTTATCCAAAATAGTGCTGAAGACCAGGAGTCGGGTGTTGGATGAGACATTGCTGTGAACTGAACAAGTCGTTTAACATTTTCTTCTTTTTGTGTTCCCTGCATATACAAACAGACATAATAAATCTCACTCTTGGATATCACTAGTGTTAAATTATTGTTGGCATCCGGCTGTCTCAGGAGACAATGGAAGAGTGTGCCTTCAGAGGTAAAGTGAAAGTGTTGGAGATTTACAGCACCTGTTGTGGCAGTAGAGACCGATAGGGGAGAGACATGTTTTATTTCAGGTGGGTGTTTGGTTTGTAGGTGTAAGTTTGTTTTGGCTGCTACCGGTGCACCATGAGGTTTCTTCTCTCTGCTTTCCTCCCAGTGTTATTTATGCAGATGATATAAAGTATTTTGAACAGCTTTTATGGGAGCTAGTATCATGGTCCAGAAGAAACTTTAATAGCCAGTGACTTGCTCTTTAATTTTGAATGCATGAGTCACAACCACTTTTTACCTGTGAGATGTTGTTACGTTTAATGAATATGTTCCAGGAAAGGGGGGAAAACAGGTCTAAATGTCTTCCTCTTCTCTGAAATGAATACCACTGTCTTCCTCCCAGGAGCAGTTTAAAGATTAGCTGATGTGTCTGCACAGCATTTTGGAAGCAGACCATCTAAGTGCTCCAGTAAATTGAGTGCCTTGGCTTGTTCAATGCCTCTGTTTTTAGAAAGTTCAGAGGATGTGGCTGGTAGAGGCATACTTTATGGGATGGTTGATGATTGACCATCTGCCCTGAAGCAGGTTTAATCAGGGAATTCAGACCTTTGGAAGAACAGGCTTCATCCTGGGTTCTTCCAGACTTGGACCATTTAGCAGCATCCAGTCATTGCTGTTTTGCTTTAAACTGGAAGTGTAATAGCAACTTTGCAATGGCTACCTGAGTTATTTCCATCCCAGCTGGTCATTGTAAGAACTATAACTTTAAGAACTTGTATATGAAATTGCTTTCCTTCCCCTCCTCCTTCCTCCTCCCTTTTTCTTTTGTGACATAGTTTTTAGGCTGTAAGCCTGAGAGCGTAGACTGCCCTTTCAAGTGTTGTTTAATTGGTATGGAAGACGATGCGGAAGATTATTTTGGCTAAAGAGTGTGGTGAAAATGCTTTAAATATAAAACAAAGAAAATAAGTACAGTTGTACCTTGGATCCCAAACTTGGATCCCACCTTGGTACTTGGACGTTTTGGCTCCTGAACGCCGCAAACCCAGAAGTGAGTGTTCTGGTTTGCCAATATTCTTTGGAACCTCAGCGTCTAACCTGAAGGGGCTTCTGCGGCTTCTGATTGGCTGCAGGAGCTTCCTGCAGCCAATCAGAAGCCGCACTTTGGTTTCCAAACGTTTTGGAAGTTGAACGGACTTCTGTTCGACTTCCAAGATATGACTGTAATTAAAGGGGGGGTGGAGATTGGGCAACATGCTAAAATGTTATACTTTAACAATGTATTGCAGGCGGGCAAGTGCTTAGACTGCATTTCCCCACTAATATTTGGACACAACTACATTTGTGGTGTACAGCCAAGACCTCTGCTTTGTTGATGAATTAACATAATTGTCCTGTTTTGCTGATTTTTTAATTTTAGCAAATTTCTATCACTGACCTTATAGAACATTTCAAAACTTTCTAATTGCTTGCAGCTGTGGCAGAGTGTCATGCAGCTAATGAATAAACAGGAAACAAAAGATGCAGCATGTCAGCTTTGCAATGGCATTTTTTTCAGCCGGAATAAAATAACATTGTCCAGTTATTTCGCCAATTGCTGCCTTGCAAATGACAGCCAATTAAGTTCTGTGTGATTCGTTCTTTTTATGCAGCCACTTACCCGGTTGAAATAAAAACAAAACGTATCGTTACACTTAGCAGTTTTTAACATCACTGGGATTGTGGGAGATGGTGTGTCTCACTGTTTATGACCACATATGCTAACCAAAGGTTTTAGCAATAATATTGTAGGGTTCGCAAATGTGAAAGCGAGCTAATTTATGTCCTGTGGAAAGACAGCTTCTGCAGAGCTTATTAAAATATCTAGGAGCTCCACTAAGTAGAACTGGAAGCCAGGCTATCTTTTCAGAGAGCTGTCTTTGTACATTATAAGATTCCGTATCAAACATTACAGTTCTGAAAGTTGTATTCCCCATACTTTCATTATCCAAGCAAAGACTGAGTTTTTTATGTTGTGTGTGTGTGTTTGATATATAATTGGTCCAGAAATAGTCCATTAATGGTGGATTTATACAGGACCATCCATGCATTATTCCACTTTATTCATTTTTCTGTAATGCTTCCTCATTGTTACCACATTATTACATCTGGAGGGGTACACTTGCATTACAGGGAGCAGGTGGCGCTGTGGTCTAAACCACTGAGCTTCTTGGGCTTGCAGATCAGAAGGTCAGCAGTTCGAGTCCGGGCAACGGGATGAGCTCCTGTTGCTCTGTCCCAACTCCTGCCAATCTAGCAGTTCAAAAGCATATCAGAATGAGTAGATAAATGGGTACTGCTGTGACGGGAAAGTAAACAGCATTTCCATGCATTCTGGCACTCATCATGGTGTCTCGTTGCGCCAAAAGTGGTTTAGTCATGCTGGCTACATAACCCGGAAAGGTCCTTTTCCTTTTCCTTACACTTGTACTATAGCACATCAAAAGTGAGACAAAGTAAAACCCCAAATACCCTGGAGCATTTGTAGTATCAAAAGTTACAGAATTTCAGCAGGAAGCTATGGAGCATCCTTGCCTTCAATTCAGAAAGTTCCCACCGACTCCAACAATATACAGTTAGAAAACGAGAGTTGTAAAATTTGAATTGCGTATGAAATTATTAATGGAAATGAATTGTACATTCTATTCAATAGAAGTTACTGAATTCTGAGCCCTTTCTCACCTGCAGCCCAATTAATTAATTTATATTATTATTAAGGCTGCATGTAGGAGGAAGTGACATAGGATTTTTCTTTAATTGAGGTCACTAGCTACTTTGAAAACCATCTACAGTGACATTGCGTTGTTGGTTTAAAAAAACGAACTCTAATTTAAGTAGAGCAGTTGCATCAAAGCAGAAAATAAGGTTGGTATGCTCATTCTAGCTTCATTTTACGTTCAGCAAATACTGAACTACTACTCTAACCTTAAACATCACACATGGAAACAATACATGGTTTGCCAACTTGAAGACAATGCTCTTTTCTGTAAGGATCCCTCCATAATCCACATTTAAACCCTAGGACATCATGCTGGCTTGTTATTTATGAAATCTAGTTTCTGTAGCTTCTTGTTCCTTTTGACTCTTTTTTTGTTTATTTTAAGTACATAGCAAGCTTAAGGTCAGATGATGAACGTTGAGGTTAAGTTTCATCAGACCTCAGCCAAGCTCATTGTTAGGCTGTGGAGTCCAAGGCCATCTGAGGGTCTGGTTCTAGTCCATGCATGCCAGGATCTAAAGTGCCAGAACTGGATGATGCCATTTCATGGGCTAGTAGTCAGGTTCCAAACCATGTGGGCAAAAAGGAGAGCAAGCCAACGAGTTACTCAGATCAAGGGTGTTACTTCGTTATCAGGGCTGTATACAACCTGATTTGTTTGGATTGGCCTTTAGAGTCTGCTGACAGTATTTAGGCTGATTCTGAAATTTAAAAAACCTGTGGCGCCTCATCTACTTTGTTTATTTAGAAGCCAGAATCCTGGTGGCACAAGAGGTAAGGCACTGGGAGGTTGACTGGTATAGAGCCATGTGCACATGCACAGAGACGATAGAGTATCAACAATAATCAGTGAAATTGGATGATAATTAGCACACTGAGTATGATCTTTACCTGTTTTTGGTATAACAGCAATGCAAGTTTGGTTAAATGCCTCTCATAAAGTTCCCTTATCAAATATCCTATCGTACAATTGAAGTTTTGGCACCAAGAGATCTATGAATGTTTTATGCTACTCTACTGGAAATCCATCTGATCCAGGTATCCTACTATTTGCCATTTTAAAAAGAATGATTTCCTTAATCTCTGCTTTGGAGAGTGGAATTAATAACAACTGGTTTTGTGTATCTTCATGGGTGTCACAGACCAACATGGGCCTCAGTAGTTTCTGCATGTTCCTGTTTCTTAAATGATAGATTTGTTTGTCCGTTCATTCTCTTACATAGAGTTTGTCCTATCAGCAGAAAGGGAATGTTGATAGGTGATGATACGTATGATATAGAGAAAGTGCTTGCGAACAAATTCTTCATAGCATGGCTGAGAGTGGTAGGACCAGTAATGCTTTACTTATTTATTTGAAACATTTATAGCCTACTTTAAAAAAAGAGGTAATATTAGAGAAAGCTAGTTAAAAGAAAAATGAATTACCAGTACAATCACAGCAATAACAATTAAAGTATAACAGATTAAAACAGTGAGCTAGTACTGTATAATACAACATATTGTGTTGCATTCCTATACACACTTACCTGCAGGTTCACCACCTGGGAGATTGGCATCATGGACTGTCTTGTCACATGCTGCAGAAAATTCTGCCACTCTCACACTTTACTGATATATAATAATTCCATGTCGTAAACCACTTTGCAGAAGAGAACAGTATTGACAGCTTATTTTAAATGGCCTGTATTCTGGATCTGTTACATTGAACTTGATAACCATTCCAGACTTTGGGACCACCACCAATGGGCACCAGTTTGATAGATGATGGGACTGGCATGAGGTTTTTGTCCCGATTTCTCAAATAAATGTGAGGAAGGAAGTGCTTCCTCACAGAAGATGAAAGGACAGAGCTGGCGCCCGGGGCTCTTGTGGGACATGACTGCTATGTAACGACAGAAACAAACATTTTAGTGCTCAGTTTTACTAGTGTAGAGTTAAGATGGAAGTGGTTCATGGAGACGTATTAACAATGGCACATATTCCTGCTCCAGAATCTGCCGCTATATGGAGAATTATGACCCACTGTCACAATAATACACTTATGGGGTATTTATTATGCTGACAGCATTCTGAGGAATTCCTTGCGGCAAGACACATATATTTGTTTTTTTCAAGACATCACCATCTTGGGTAGCATAAGTACAGAGAGGAAAATGGTTTGTATTGAGACATCCTCTTTCTATAAAAAACTTGTAGCTGTGAAGGCTGTAATCAGGAAAACACATAATTCATCACACAAGGATTAGTATAGCTTACTATATAAATATGTCCATAGAGGTGACACTGGAGAGAAGTGGATAAATTACCCTTGAACAATAAATACTGTTGGGTATTTTCAAGTAGAGTTGGTTTTTAAAAGCAGGCATCACATAGAGTATCAAAATGTCTGGTCAGATGTGCACCTCCATGGTAGTTCATTACAGTAATTTTGTCCTGAACGCTTAACAGCTGCATCTACTTAGAGGACATGATAAACAATGACAACAGGGTAACGATCATCACAGTGGAATCTCTTAAGCAACAAGTTAAAAGGATTTTCATTTTACAATTGAATAAGAGTGGATTTCTAAATTGTGTTTGCATAGATTAAGTCAAGTGCTTGTGCTTGTTATGCACTGTAATGTAAATAAATTGCCTTGGTGCATAATAATGAAAAGCACATTATTGATGCACATTTGCCTAAATCTGTCAAATTTTAAATTAATCTTTTTCTTATAAGCAGCAACAGGGACCTATCATGTTCTTGTGAAGGGTTCAGAGAAGCTGCTCCATTTATCTGTGAACCCAGCCTATCACTGGAAATTTCTCAAAAATACGGTTTTGGAATTCAAATTATAAGTGATACTCCCATAAATTTCACACTGTCTCATGTAATTTGCTCAGCATGATGGCATTATTATATTCTTTGGGCTCAGCAACCTTTTTGAATCAGTGGGAACATCTGGAATTTTGAGAAGGGCATGTGGGTGCCAGTCACAGAATGTCTGCCTTGAATGTCTGCACAACCCAAAATAGCTGCCACATTTGGAAAAAAAGCAGAAAAATAGACAGGGCCACAAATATATACAGGACTGCCCCCCTTCCATCAGCACCCTGTCGGTCGGTGGGTGGGTGGGTGGGTGGGGGTAGTTTCATTTACATCAGAAACCATTACACTTTCTCACAGAGAGAAGCTTTCCTCTTTTCAGTATGGATGGAAGGATGAGTGTTCATTCCTGGCATCCAAGAAAATGGTTCTGAATTGGAAACAGTGGCGCTATTCTCACAATTTTGAAGACTGTTCAGCTATAAAATTCACCCAGAAATGAAATTAAGTCTTCTATTGCTTCTTTCTCTATGAACATTCATTTTCATTCTTCCCCATGCAGAACATGTTATATGCACCTTCAGTGTAACATTTTTCCTGATTTTACTTTGTAGGTTGGCATTTTAATTCACTCTTAATTTGTAGTTGGTGTGAATGCCTCAAATACGAACTTTGTTGTTGTTGTTTTTTTGCTGTCTTTTGCCTGCCTAAAACAACCATGTAAATGTTCCTAGATCTCCATTAGTGTACCTTAATGCATATTCAGTTCTCTGGAATGTTTGCGTTTCTTTAATTCTGATGTGCCTTAAATGTTATGGGGTGGTTTTCCATAAAATACTCAGAGGAGTTTACTGGATATTAAAACCATGAAAAACTGGAAGCTCAGTAAATGTTAGAAACTGTATTCTAATTACTGCATATAGCAGTACACGTCCTTTTGGACCGATTAAAATGCGATTAAGCAATAGGAGGACTGCAGGATTTTGGGTCTTAGTTGTACAAACAGATATTTTAACGTTCGCTTCTGGTATTTCCCTTATGTTTCCTAGTTTATATAGACAACGGAAATTTGTGCTCTGTTGAGTTTTTATTGTTGTCTGTTTCTGCTGATAATGAAAGTTAGTGAATATCAGCTGCCATGCCTAGTTGGCTGGAACAATCGGATTACACACTCTTGTAGCTCAGCACATCTCTGCTTTGCTGGAGCTACAGCAAGCGAGTTAACATTATAGCTATAGGAGAGGGCTCTGTCCATCCTCACCGCTGATTTAATCAGCGCATAATGCTGGTGGTACCTGATCATTTTTGCTTCCAGTTACTGTGACTGCAGAGCAGCATGAATTGTAAAACTAAGTAAGTGAACCCAGAGGAACCACTTTTCTATGCGGATTCCTCTCCTCCCTGCTTCCTTTTTTTTTTCTACGGCAAAAGCTGAAAGGATCTTAAAAAGCTCAGTTGCACCTTCCAGGCTCATGTCTGCATTGCAGGAGGCATGGAGCTGCATTAACTGCTCAGTGGTGAGCTTTTGGGATGTTTTGCTTGGGGGCGGGGGTGAGAGAAGAGAGAGGCTGTTTCCCCATTAATATAATTCACTCTACAAGCTTGCAGGCGGATTGCCGCCAGCATCAGTCTCTGCTAAAGCTAGACCAAATGAAATGCACACACGCCACATTGGAAATAGCAGGAACCCAAATAGGGAGGTTATCCTGAGGTTGATGGGAGGGAGGAGAGGAATAGTCACCTGACATTTATGGGACAATCATTATAACACTCATTTATTAATTTCCAGATGTATAGACATGTTGCTTGAAGCAAAAGCAGGAAGGCTTGTGGTACCTTTAAGCTGGGATCCCCAGTTATGGTGCCACGGGGCTTGTGCTCCTTCCAATTTTTATTTTTGAATAAGTTTTTTGGCATTTTTGTTGATTGGGAGAGCTGTCTGTTTTCTGTTCTCATTTTCTGAGGGTAGTGCCCACTTTTGTGTTATTTGTTTGGGGACAGGATTTTTGCCTGTTTTGGGAGAGGTTCTGAGCACCACCACTTTATTATTATTATTATTATTATTAGTAGTAGTAGTAGTAGTAGTAGTAGTATTGAAGGGACAGGATACCAAAATCCTGTCTGTAATCACCCCAGGCCTCAAAACTGTCCAAAATTCCTTTTGTCTTCTAAAAATCCAAAACAGCTTTTCTCTGCTTGTCTCTGCTTTTCTCACATGATGCTGTGGCAAAAGGCAAAATTTTAAAAGCTAATGAATAGGCTCTGTTCAAAGCAGGCCTGAGAAGCGAATCTTATCTCATTCTAGTTGCAACATCTTTGGACATGCTGAACCGCTTCTCGTTCCCCTTTCCTGGGAAGGGTGCCAAGAGTCCACAATAGTCCCAAGACAGCTTTCTGTTCATGCTCAGAGGAACTCATGGGGCAGGACTCTGGAAGAAGGCGGAGAAAGGGGGAGGGAACTGGAAAGGGGTATATATGTTTGTGCACATGACTGTGAACTCGTGCATGCTTTTTGTGAGTTATCACACTTGCTCCTTCTACCAGTTCATGGATGGTGGAAATAAAAGCTTTTTCTCCGAAACTATTCCTTGAGTGTCTGTTGACTCCCACTTCCCTTTCCCGGGCGCAATATTTTTCCCACCCGAGGGCAAAGCCTCATAAGGTTACAGTATTAGTATTATTAGTATATATTTATATATACGGCGCTTTTCCCCCTGATGGGAATCAAGGTAGCTTACAGATAGAAATAAGAATCACAAATGATGTTCAGAGCTGCCCATGATATTTCTTCGATTTTCGAACACATCCTTGTGCCCATAAAGGTTGGCTATCCCATGCCTTGAAGACTAGCAAGTTTCAGTGTGCCATAAGCTTTTGTGAACTAGAGACCACTCCATGGATGATGTTTTATATTTCGTTTTATGCTACATTTTGTTAGATTGCTTTATCTGATATTTTGTGTTGAATTGTTTTACGTTTTCTCTTGGCATTCTTTGAGAGGTAAAAAGCACATCGACATAATGGCTGAATATCTTCTGTTAGTCATGCTCAGATTAGGCCCATTGGAATAAATGGAATTTAAAGAAAATCCGCTCGGAGGAATGTACTTGGGGATAAACTGCTTCTGTTTAAATGCGTGCAGCACTATTTGTGCATATATTAGGGGCTTCCATGTGAATTAGCATTTGGTGAATCAGTTTGTTTTCCTTCTATGAAGTTAGTAATTGGGACCAGTGTCTTATAGTGACTAGACCAGAGTGGTTTGGTGTGGGTGTGCAAAATCCAGGTGTGTTTGTGCAAATTCCTATTCCTCAGAGCTACTTACTTCACAGGATTACTGTGAAATTATTCCCTAAGCGACCCCCATGCATCATATATGCAATTCTAAGCTCCTTGGAGGAAGGGGGGAGGAATATAAACGTCAAACAAATGAATAATAAAATAAGAGTAATAAGCACCTAATACTTCATGACTGCAAAAGTTTCATGTTTTTATTGATTAAACTCTCGTTTTTATTGTTTTTTTTGGGGGGTAACAACTTCTGTTCTGCAACTTTCAAAAAGAAGACACTGAATTCTGTAAAGCTTTCTCACAAGTAGTGAAATCTTTCTACTGACCCAGACATTGAGTCAGTTTTGACACAGTTTTTGAAATGTTTTGCTCCCCAACAGTTCTAACTGCAAATCTTGCTACCTTGTGGAAGAGTCATCAACCCTTTATAAATAGAAATCCTATGTCTATAGTGCCATCAAGTGGATGTCAGTCATTATAGCATCAGCATTTTGTATACTTGATACTTCACCGCTGCAGAATTCCACTTGTTCTCACTTCCCCTGATTATCCCCTATCCCAATAACAAGTTACGGAATAGAACAGAACGGTGTTTGTTGCATTACTCCATAGACCATAGCAGAAAATACAAGTTATAGTCTAGTATCTAGCCCTACATACATTAACCTGAAAGGCCAACTGATTTCATTTAACAGTATCTCCATTGAACTTCAATGAACTGTGCCCATTGTACCACTGAGGATATTATTCCATTCAATAACCCCGTATCTATAACTGAAACTCATTTAATCATACTGAAGTGCTTTAGTTTGCTTGGGTTGTTCACTGGGCAACAACGATGAAGCTGAAGGCGTTGTGCAACAGCCCAAATATGGAGAATTATCCGTCCTGTAAATTATCCATCCTTCAAACGTGACCTGAAGGCTGGCATCATTAACCCAGCCATATGGGAATCCCTTGCAGATGATCACAAATGCTTGGAGGTAGACAGTCAGGTTGTGCATCCACAGCAGTGGCCAGAGAAAGAATGACCGCTGGGAGGAATGCAGAGAGAAGAAACGCCATGGTGTACCTGTAAAAGCAAAACCAGACACCATAATCTGCGAAACCTGAAATAAAACACGTTTCTCCCATATCGGACTCTACAGCCACATGCTTCCTCCATTTGAATGCAGCCTACTTTACAAAGTTATGGATTACCTCTGTTGCTTGGTCTACTTTTTTCCCTTTAACTCAGCCCACCACTTGTATGGAAGGTTGTCCATGAGCAAATAAAGTTCTTGACCTGAAAAAGATTTGCCAATCCTGCTCTAGGGAGAGAAACATTTTCTGTCCCTTCAGTTAGTAGAAGACACTGAAGTCATTATTTTACTTCCTTCAGGCTACAAATTCTATGGACATCTAGAAGGACTTTATAATAAAACCGTAAAGCTGCCCTCGCTGCTTGTGATAATACATGAATTTGTTGCCCGAGTGACCTTAACATGTTAAATGTAATAAAGTGTATTTGCTCAAGTTAGATATGAGCTGTTTTTCTTTTGCTTCCTTTTATATAACTTTTAGGTCATGGCAAAATAAGCTGGAGGCGCTAGGCTTAATGAAACTAATTTTATTTGGGAAACTCAAATCTGTGGCTTCATAGGATAAACCATTTTGGTACACAGTTGTTTTCTTCTTGGTTGCAGAAATAACTTTTTGCTCCTGACGCTGCTTTGGTTTGGCTCCTGATTGCCATAGCTAATGAGTTTGTCCGGAACGTAGAGACAGTACAAAATAAGGAAATTTGAAAGTTGTGGGACCTTATTTTCTAGTAAATGAATAGTTGAATGCCCTGCAAAATACAAACTTCCTTTAGAGTGCATTCAGACATGGGGAATACTGTGGGACATGGGGATTTCCTGGTTACAGTGATGATTCTTCTGTCCCGTTTTCTAATGTTCCTTTCACACCGCAGTAAGGTAAAGGTACAGGGACCCCTGACCATTAGGTCCACTCATGACTGACTCTGGGGTTGCGGCGCTCATCTCGCTTTATTGGCCGAGGGAGCCGGCGTACAGCTTCCGGGTCATGTGGCCAGCATGACTAAGCCACTTCTGGTGAACCAGAGTAGCGCATGGAAACGCCGTTTACCTTCCTGCCAGAGCGGTACCTATTTATCTACTTGCACTTTGACGTGCTTTCGAACTGCTAGGTGGGCATGAGCAGGGACCGAGCAATGGGGGTTCACCCCGTTGCGGGGATTCGAACCGCAACCTTCTGATCAGCAAGTCCTAGGTTCTGTGGTTTAATCCACAGCGCCACCCGCGTACCTGTTGTGTTATGGACCAGTGGCTTTTACTGGCATGTTGCACTGAATTTCTTTCACACCAGTGATCACAGGCAACATGGCTGCTTCCTCACACTTTCCACACCTGCATGTTTCTGCTTCCCCTGATGAACCCATGAAAATGGCAGGAAAGAAATCAATGCTGGTATACCACCCCAAATTTTGTTTACTTTCACAGTGTTCTGGGTGAATGCATTGGGAGAGTGCGCAAACAGCGGAAAAGCCAGCAAAGGAACCCGCAGCTCGGTGCATGCAACAGGATGCGCCGTGCAGTGCCCACAACGTTACACGGCGCTCCGGGTGTGGTGCCAAAACAGCTACCATGCAGCTGGGGCAACAGCTGACAGCCGAGTGGAGCAGAGCCCGTCTGAGCCCCGCAGACTGTTCTGTGGGCAGCTTGCTGCGAGTTCAGGGGCGAGCGTTGGAGTCCGGGGAAGAGCCCGCAGCGTTCCGACGGGCTCTGCTCCGCTTGGCTGTTGAGCCCAGCGCCTGGGTGCCATGCTACCCTAGCACCAACGGTTAAGACGGCCCTGAGCATTTTGTATACCAAACACTCTAGTGTGTGAGTTTTGCATATCTGTATTCATGCTCTTTTCCTTCCAGCATTTTTCCAACATTCTTTGAATGTGTGGGTGGCACAGAAGTGGAATCCCGTAAGTAACCAGCTTGTAATAAGGTCTGGACAAACACATGCTTTTTGTGACGGAGCTGTTTTTCAGGGCTCCCGCTTGTATAATCCCATCTTATGTACAGCTGCATTCTGAAGACTCTTTCCAGACCTTATAAAGAACCTGCGATTTATCCAGATTGTGTAGAAGTCAGCCTGTTATTATTTTGGTGTGCAATAGCAGACATTTGTGAAAAGCAGGTTGCAGTTCTTCAAGAATATGGACATAGAAATAGATTGGTTTGCCCTTTCTTTGGCAGATGTTTTGTTTGCATTTGCAGGCACTGGACACTTGCGGTAGTAATACTGCACCAAAAAGCTACATTTGTTGTCTGAGGCAAAACATGCACGAGTACCATGGTGCCTTCTGGGGAGGGCTTTGGGGGCAGACTTCCAGGGTGTCACTCAGAAGAATGGGGAAGAGGTCCTGCAACTGTAGTAGGTGTGGCAAAGCACATTTTGAAGTAGAAACATATAAGTCTATAGAGTTGGATGGGACCTCAAAGGTAAACTATTCCAAGCCCCTACCAATGCAAGAAATATGCACTACCATCAAAAGTGGGGGACAGAAGGCGGCAATACTCCTGCAAGAACATTAAGTCTAAAATCTAAAATGACTTAACTGTAGCAATGTCTGAGCAATTCCAGTGTACAGATATGTAGAGCAGACCTTTTGAAATATGACCAGGACATACATTTCACGTGGTTGCATGTATTTCGTATGCATTCATGTGAGGAGGGAAATGATGCTCATTGTTAATTCGCTAGTTATCAAGCAGTTCATTTGGTAGCTTCAGTACTGGCACCCTGCTAAGCGGAGCCCTGTTTCTACATTTTGCAGGATGTAAGCTGGTAACATTGCTCATAATGTTGTTCTCACAAAATGTTCACTGAGCCATTTGTTCTGTGTTGTTGTTGTTTTTCTCCGAACGTTTCGCCAAATCACCCTGAAGAAAGGGAAGGAAGACAAATAAAGTCACTTGAAGCTGTTGTAAATACACTTCCTGCCCAGTTGTTCAGGAAGGAGCGAAGCATTGCCAATAGCCCTAACGTTTCACAGCCCCTAAATTCAGGCTAACTTCATCCGAGAGCTTTGCATTAGGACGAAACAGGATGTCACTAGCAACAAATCGATGAAGTGGAAGTACTAGGAAGCGTGGGAGGAAGTGATGATGCCCTTTTGGGTTTCATGATACAGAGGCAAGGGGAAGCTGAGTTTAGTCGGACATGCACTCTGTACTTCGAGAAGGCTGATTTTTTATTTTTTTTAAGGAACTACTGGGTGAGATCCTATGGTCAGAAATAATGAAAAGTGAAGTGAGTACAAGATGGATGGGAGTTTCTTAAAGGTGAAATATTGAAAGCGCAAATGCAGACAATTCTAACAAGGAAAACAAGCGGGAGGCATCTAAAGAAACCGGTGTGGCTGCATAAGGAGCTTACAGATCATTTGAGATTTGAGAAGGGCCTGTATGGGCAATGGAAGATGGAGAAATGCTACTTGGTGACAGAGGGAAGGTGGAACTCCTCAACACCTACATTGCCTCTCTCTTCACCCAAAAGGAAAGCAGTGCCCAACCGGCAGGGAGGGAACTGCAGCCCAAGATAGAAGAGGTGGTAAGGAAACACCTAGCTACTTTATCTCCAGGGTCTGATGAGCTACACCCAAGGGTACTAAAGGAGCTTGCGGATGTAATCTCAGAGCCTCTGTCTATAATCCTGGAGAATTCGTGAAGAACAGGTGAGGTCACTGCAGACTGGAGGCGAGGAGCCTAGGAAAGAGGAGACTGAGATGAGATTTGATGGCCTGCAATCTTCAAATATCTAAAGAGCTGTCCCATGGAAGATGAAGCAAGCTTGTTTTCTCTCGCTCCAGGAGGTAGGACCCGAACCAATGGCTTCAAGTGACAAGAAAGGAGATTCCTACTAAAAATCAGGAAGAACTTTCTGGCAGTAAAAGCTGTTTGACAGTGGAACAGACTCCCTCAGAAGGTGGTGAGCTCTCCTTCTTTGGGTGTTTTTAAGCAGAGGTTGGATGGCCATCTGTCAGGGAGTCTTTAGTTGAGATTTATGCATTGCAGGGGGTTGGGCTAGATGACCCTTGGGACCCCTTCCAACTCTGCAGTTCTGTGATGCTGTGATTCAGGATACCCATCAAAAGTACTTTCCCCATAAATGGCATCCCATCCCCACTGGTGCCACGGGATATTTTGGTGCTAGCTCAAGTGCTAACAGATGTTGCAGAGTAGTTGTGTGAGTACCAAAGAAGTACTAAGTGCTCCTTCTGCGCATTGAATCAAGACTAATATATCTGCAATGTGACCCTTCAGTTATTCAGCCTTATATGGTGGGGTGGGCGGGGATAATCTGAGCATCCTAAAGACAATCTGTATGTTAGGACAGCATCATCTTCCCTATGTGGCTTGCCAAAGGACATCCAGTAAATTTGTGGCTGAGATTTGAATGAGGGACATGGAATGGTATATTGTAGTAGGTAAGAGACAATGAATTGGGAAACCTTATGAAAACAGAATACATAAAAAATGCAGCCATATGTTGCTCTTGATACGAAACCAGTAAAGCCTGATTTAGGGCTCATAGGATACAGCTTTAACCACCAGCAGTGGATTATTTTTTGAATAAAAATAGGGGTCTCCCCTGAGAAATATGTTTGCGAAGGACAAACTTCTGTCATGCTCTTATTTGATCAGAGGCCTTGATTGTAAGGGTTTCCAGACACACCGTGCACAGATGCCCAACGCGTAATGTGATTTGGTTGAGTGTTCACACCTAACCATATTGCGATTGATTCTTAGCCTGTGGATTCATGTGCTCAGTAAAGCATTCTGCACTGTTTATATGAACGTGGGCACATGCATGTTTGGACAGTTTAAAACCCAGAATGAATTAAATTTACAAATGATTTCTTTTTAGAAAATATTAATTGTATTTTTGTAGTATTATTTTTTGCTTTTAGAGTTTTTAGTTGTTATAATTATTATTTAATAACAGTCACTGGTGCTACCTATTTCAAAACATGGTCTTCAAATGATCTATCTGTACAAATTGCAGAGGTGGAACTTATGGCAATTGGGGATTTTCTAGCTTTTTAAAAGAGTTCAAGTTTTCTCATTTGTCTTTTGTACACTTGTGCTGATGTAATAGATGCCATATATAAATGCTTTGTGCTTGAATGCTTCCTGTTTAAAATTATTACTGTTGTAATAATCATTATCGTTAAAGTTATTACTGCATCATCACTAACGAAGAACTCTACGTGACCTACAAAACATCTTAATCTTTTAGTTGAAGTGCTTGAATTCATCTGTATTTCATACAGTAGAAAAAGTAAATGAATTTGTATTTATTATGTTTGTTAATACTAAGGAGCACATTTCTTCCATAAATATAAGGAGGTGGCCAATTTATAAGAAAGATGTTTGAATGCATGGGATCTTTGTTGAAAGAGCTTTCAAAGGAAGTAAAAACAAATCTTCCTGCAAAAGAAAGAATAGAATTGTAGAATTGTAGTATTTTCATTTTGTGAAGCGTGTCTCATATTAGCTAAATTATAAGGAGATGAATTTAGATTTAATAGTCCACTCTCAACCTATTCATTTATTTTAATAGTCATGAGGTTAGAATAAAAAAGAATCATGCAGAAGAAGAGGACTATTTTGAGGTGAAAAGGATCAAGTACTGGACAGTGTTGAACAGTTTTTATTCTTTAGCTGAAGTTATTTCTCCTGATAAAATATTGAAGAACCTGTAATCTACTATTGCTAGTATTATGTGTCATGGCAGAATTGCAAGATAAGAATTTATTTGTTGAATAACATTTTATTTTGAACCATCCTTTGGCCATTGGAGGAGCAAAGGTTAAAACGTGGGCACTGGCTGAAATCTGATCCTTAAGGTTCTTTATAAATCACCAGTCTTGTTCAACTCAGCACTAAAAATTGAATCCACCATTTTCTGCAGAGTGATACAGTACGTCTGAAATGTATCACAAGTGTGTGTGTTCTTCATCGAAAGTACACCCATTTGGAAAGCCAATCATTTTATTGCAGATGGTTGTTTTTGGAGGGGCAGGGAGACAATAATGTAAGGTATGTGTAATGTATGTAATGGCTTTAAAGTTGCATGTTTTTTGGTGACAAGGTAAATTATACATATACAAGCCTAGCCATGGGCCATGGCAGCTCTTCATCTCAGAAAAGCTTTGTTAAAAACAACGCTATTTGGATGGTGCCTCCCATATTATCTCTTCGCGCGCACACAAAATAGCTCATCGTGTAGAAGACAAGGCTAGAACATTTCTCCATGACGTGCCGGTATCCATATGTTGGGAAATTTTGAAATGGGGCGGTATTGGGAATCTAAAAATGTAGCACAATAATATTAAGTGGACCTCCCCCCCAAATCAGACCAAAGGCCTATCTAGTCCAAAATCCTGTTACTACAGGAGCCAGTCAAATGCCTCTGGGAAGCCCACAATCAGGAAATGAGGGTATCGTTTCCCAGAGTACCTCTGGGAATAAGAGCATAGGAAGCTGCCTTATGCTGAATCAGACCATTGGTCCATTTAGCCCAATGTAGTCTGTAGTGACTGACAGCAGCTCTCCAAGCTTTCATGCAGGGAATCTTTTCTTGGAGGTGTCAGGGACCTTCTGCATGCAAATCATAGGCTCTCCCACTGAGCCGTGTATGTTTCCTTATATGGGGCACACTTAAGAATGGTGGCAACAGCCGGAACCCTGCTCTTATTGTTGTTCCTCAAAAGCGGCCAGCTCCTAAACTTTAGAAATAAGGCAAGATCAAATCATTTTGGTGGCCATATTTGTTGCCTGAAGTGCAGCTCTAAAACAAGCCCACCCAACTGTCAACCACACAGTGACAAGTTTGAGGCAGCCATTTCGTTTCTGGACTGTTCTTATCCCCAAGACCTAATTTTGTGTGTGGAGGGAAAGGGAAATGTTTTTTACCATATAAGTCCTACAGTGTGAAGTGGACAGGCATACCAACCTCATTGAGAACTAGATTGAAGATGCACTTCTAATTACAATGCCAACTTCTAATAGCTGATACTTCCTTTTTGCTCCAGGTAATGGAGATGTATCTTCCATTTTGTGGGATTGCCATATCTAACGCTCAGCTGTTTGCTGCTTCAAGGAAGGAGTATGATAGAAGCAGAGTAAGTGAAAAATTGCAATTTGGGCCACTGCTACTAACTTTTACTTCATATGCTATCTCTGCATGATCACATGATAAAAGGTCAGGTGACTGAAGATAAATCACCATTATTTCTAAAGAAAGCATTGACACTTTGTTGAAAATACACATACATTTAATACACATCACTTTGTTAATCAGGGCATGTATTTTGCCATTGGTTGCATTATTTTGTTCTGCTGCTCAAGAGCGAAGAATATATTGTATGAGTAAAGCTACAATCTTACGTGCTCTTTCATAGGAATAAACAGTGAAACTTCTGTGAGTAAACATGCTTAGAATTGCAGTGTACATAAATATATTTCCTGTCTTCCTGTTCTTCATAGTTTTAGCTTCATATTCAAAGGGTATCTTGCAGCTACGGATGTTTTTACCTGAATTTTTTATCTACCAGTAGTAATTCTAAAGTAATTCCTTTCCGCTGACATTATGATGCCAACATTTTTTTGAGCTAAATGGTGACCACTAAAAGCTTTACCAGGATGTTACAGTGTGCAACTCATGAGAGCACAATGCACAAGCATTGCAAAGAGCTTTCTTGTGTTCTGTACGACTTGACTACTGTAGAAAAGAAAATAGTCATTATTTTTGACATTTCAGTGGGAGTCTTTGATTTCCCCCCTCCACCCCTCCTGAATCTTGTCAGTGACATTTGTGAGGAAATCGGGAGGCCATGGGTTAGGGATCTGGCACATATTCAGGAGAGCAACAGGACACAACTTTATTGCAACTTTACACATCAAGTAGTTTGGCATGTAAGGCTAGGGATAGATCTTGGCAAAAGGAACCTGTGTGTCTGAGGAAAGTCTGGGAGGAAGGACGCTACAAATAGGGTCCTAATGCAATCAATTCCATTAACTGGTATAGCTTAAGGCATACATGAAACACTGAAGTAGCCTTTTATCCTGGCCCCACTGAGAAAATGAGCAAACAAAAATACTGATTTCCATGATCTTTTACAGGGACATTTGCCCATTGCTGTTTTGGGCAACCAAAATTTAATTTAGAAGGAGTAAGCCCATATTACAAAGTCAGTAAGTTTTATACAGTAACTGGTACTTTTAGAAGTCTTGTTTCGGGGGGGGGGGGAGGAATTGTCCAAGAATTTATCCGAATTGTAATAGCTGTCCCTCCCATGTATGTAGGCCTTGCTGGAGGTGGTTAATGATCTATTTGAAGAACAGACAGACCTAGAGAAAATTGTGAAGAAGATTATGCACCGAGCCCAAACTCTACTAAAGTGTGACCGCTGCTCGGTATTGCTGCTCGAAGACATTGAGTCTCCAGTAAGTAGTGTTTCAGATTTCGGGTTACTACTCGGTAAATTCTCTTGGAAGATATAACGACAGAGTAAAATGCTTACCTTTGTACAGCGGTCACACACTTTTGGCTGCCCTTGCCAAAGAATTTAGTTGCTAGTTCTGCTACTTTCCCCCCACAGGGATGCCAACATGAACAAAAAAATTGGGGAGTGGGGTGGTAATCACATAATCGATCGCATGATGTGGTCACACACACCATTTGAATGGCAATGCCCATCAATTTGGAAGGGGGGGGGCTCAAATATTTGACAAGGGTGGAAAATCACCTGCCTCTAAAGCAAACAAACAAAAAATCCCCTTGGTATACTTCATTTGATAGGATATGACTCATTGCTGATCAAAGTGGTTGGCCTCTGCTGGCTTATTCTATTGGCCTGTGCTTCTGTCTGGTCTCATATGCTTATTGCTGCTCTTAACAAGATTCTGAATACCCTAGGGAGACCCTTAGGCGACATAAACACCAGTGTATAAATAGCAATAGTCGTCCTAACTTGGAGAGCTTATACCCATAGATGGCTCCCTGTAGCCAGTAAATAAGGCAGAAACACATTCTCCTAATGATGTAGTCATGCTTGGGCAAGTAGGAACAAGACTTCATGAAAGGGAAAGGTGCAGGGGCTAGCTTACATTCATGATTGCAAGTATGTGTTCATGTTGTGCCTTTGCTGACTTTGTGGTATTTTAAGTGCCCATTCAGACTGCTGTCATTCTCTCTTAACATGTTGAGCACGTTAAGTGTAAATGTGCATATAATAAAATATATTTCATAAATCATTCTCAGTTAAGTCCCAGCATCTTAATCTTAAAGCAGGCAGATCTTCAGAGACTGACACACATGTTTGTCTGCTTCTTTCCCCAGTTTTGTGTTCCCAAATCCTTCTGCTCTTGCTCTCACCCAGTCTGCACAAAGACCTTGGGGATACCAGGTCACTAACTTAGTCAGGAGCTCAAGCCAGCCAACAAGGCCAAGCTGAGTTGTTTGCTTCTCACACCAGACACCAAGATAACACTCAGAGCATTCTCCAGACATTCCCGTGAGATTTACTCTGGTTCACCAAAATGGCTTGTCCCTGTGCTCTGATTGGAGACTTTGGTTTGACTGTTAAATCTCACTAGTAGGTTAGGTGGGTGGCACAGAGAAATGGCATGCAACCTTTCCTCGTGTTACCAAGTCCCTAAATGCTCCCCCCCGTCATTGCTGCTAGGAGCAATGGTAACAGAAATAACAGCACCCAAGACAGAGAGTGCTTTTTCTCACTCCTCCTTATGGTGTTTTGAGCTTTCATCACTGTTTATAACAGTGACTGCAACAAACTCCCCGCCCCCACCCCTCTCACCCAGTGACGATTGCTACAGGAACTGCCTTGCTTTCTCTGCCTGAAAGTGTGATTTATGATTGATTGGTGCTCTGAATCAGCATGTCAGTCACTTACCCACTAGTGCTGTGACATTTGGTTAAAACACAAGTATGTGGAAGCAACCGAAGGATTGCTGGAGGTGGCTGTCAGAAGATAGATGGGGTATTACCCCCGAGACAAACTAGGCAGCAAGCTTCACTTTGTATTGACAAGTGCTGGAATCGTGAGATGTTGTAAGAAGCAAGGTGAATGTTGTGTGTACTGCTTTGTAAATGTATTACTGTTCTTCAAGAAACAGACAGTACTGAGGAGACCACCTGACAATGTCTTTTAGGCATGGAAGTTACAGCTAAGCAATTGGTTGGTGTTCAGATCCCTGTTGCCTGTGGTGGTTTCATTATAGTTTGCAGCTACTAGTTTCAGTTGGACTCTTGTCGCTCTTATTATATAAGAATATAGGCTTCTTGTCTGCTATTTTGACTGCTGCCAAAAAATGATTGCATGGCAGGGAATATTCCTCTACTAGTGTAATGATTATCTTCCTGATGTTGAAGAGTAAGCTGGCACTGTGAAAGTTTATAATCTGAATTTTCTCACCAGAGTTTGTATTTATTTATTTCATACACTTTTAAGTTTGCACCTGCAGTAGGCTTCTTCAGTGTTAGAACTGGCAAAATCCTAAAGATCTGATTCTTTAAAAGTTATCCCATATCTCTTTTTTACGTGAAGGCAAGGCACACGTTTATGTTACAGCGTGGATCATTTTGACTCTAATGTTAATGCATGATGGAGCCTTAAACTGAGCTGAACCTTTGGCCCATCTAGGCAATTTGCATAATCCTCAAGTGAAATTTCCCTCATCCATATGACCATTGGCCTTGCTGGCTGGGACTGATGGGAATTGGAATCCCACAACACTGGGAAGGCCACAGGTTCGCCATCCCTGGTCTACTCCAATAATCTTAAAACTTTCCAGACTTAGGGTACACCTTAATTTTAATTATTTATTGGTATTTCATAATTTAATACCACCAAAAAACCCCTAATAAGTATACACTTCTTCATTTTTATACCCTAGTTTTGAATGGTAGAAGTGCTTCTGATGAGAACTTAGGTCAGGTTGCAAGCCACTAATGGGTCTCTTAACTAACAGTGAGTTTCCAAGGCAAGGGCTTGCTGCCAAACCTAATTCTGGACCAGGGTTTTCCAAACTTGTTTCTCCCATCATCTGTGACCACTTTTCCTGCTAGCTAGGGATGAACAAAATCCGAATTACTTACAAAAACATGGTTGGGGAAAAACAAGGAAAATATTCAACATGCTTCACCATGAGAGCCATTAAAGTGAAAAAGAATGCTATAGAGGTAAACTTCGTGATCTGGAGTTGTGACTCTAATCTATATGAGCAATCATTTTGCAGTCAACGAGTTTTGCATTTACTCAGCATTATTTAATTGGGGAAAGTGGGCTCTGTGCAGTGAGCATAGAGAGTTGCTTTGTGCTTACTGTTTTATCACTTGAACATGTGTTTTTCCACTGTTGTGCTTTTAAAAAGTTGGGGTGGGGGGGAATCTGAGACTCATATGTATTTGTTTTACCATGACAGGTAGTGAAATTCACCAAATCCTTCGAGTTGATGTCGCCAAAATGCAGTGCAGATGCAGAGAATAGGTTAGATCTCATGTTTTATATTGCAGTCGATTATGTTTTAATGAATAATCATTGATTGTTGGACTGTCTATGAATAGCTGTTTTATAAAAGTGATTCCCCCCCACAAAAGCCTGAATTTAATATCTTTTCAATTCGATTAGATTATTTCACAATTTCTTACATGTTGCACAAAATTAGCAGGACTTCCCTTCCTCCATCTCGTGCTGTTTCTTTTAAGTAACTGCATTTTACAATATGCTGTACCAGAGAAAATAATACTTTTCTCAGATGGTCCAGGTATAGGTTTAGTGCCTGCATAAACTACAAGAAGTTATGGTAACCAGTAGACCTGGTGATGCAAGACAATGTATTATTGTGATCAGGTTACCTCTCTCAAGAAGAGTTGCTACTAATGCAGCAACCTAAGTTGATGGAAAACACTTTGTGCCACCAACACTATGTGTCTACTCAAAGTAAGGAGCTTACAGTACACCGAAAGTACAAACCTGATTGCTAAGTATGTTCAACATAGATTGACTCTCCTCCAAATTCAGATGAACCACCTTCTAAAAACAGGGTTTCCAAACTTGGGTCTCCAGCTGTTTTGGGACTACAATTCCCATCATCCCTGACCATAGGTCCTGTTAACTATGGATAGTGGGAGTTGTAGTACAGCAACAGCTGGAGACCCAAGTTTTGGAAACCCGAATCTAAAAGAAACTCTCATTTGATAGAATATCTCTAGAGCAAGAGTAGCCAACATGGTGCCTTCCAGAAGTTTTGAGTTCCAGCTCCTATCAGCATGGTCAGGGGTGATATGATCTGTAATCCACAGCATCTGGATGGAATCAGTTGCAGCAGTAAGCATGTAGTAATAAGCACAAATTAGCTTGAGGTTTAGGAAGCCTACTGTTTGAACCCCCACTTGAATTATTTCTTGTTTTGTTAACTTGGATGCATTCTGCTGCTCCTAAAACCTGTCACACATAATCTAGTACTGATTTCATCCCCCTGTCATATAATACAGTGGTGCCCCGCAAGACGAATGCCTTGCAAGACGGAAAACTCGCTAGATGAAAGAGTTTTCCGTTTTGGAGGTGCTTCGCAAAACGAATTTCCTATGGGCTTGCTTCGCAAGACGACAATGTTCCTGCTGGGTTTTTTCCCTCCCCCCCTTTTTCTAAGCCGCTAAGCCGCTTATCAGCTGATCCGATCAGCAGATAAGCCGCTAATAGCGCTAATCCGCTAATCCGTCAATGGGCTTGCTTCGCAAGACGAAAAAACCGCTAGATGAAGAGAATCACAGAACGGATTCTTTTCGTCTTGCGAGGCACCACTGTAATGTCAAGATATTAACAGATGCTGTGCACTTTAAATCTCTGCCCGCTTCATGATGGATTTTGCAAGATACACAATTATGAGCTCTGTGCTTTGGAACCTTGCCCTCAAAGGCTCTTTTCCCCTCGGTGTTCCTGAAGCTGCTGAAATAAACTGAAAACATTTAACAAGATGCTTCATTTCTGCACCTTTACACATTTAGATGTTATACTGCTATCAAAGCATGTATTGTATAACTTTATTATTCGAACTGAAAACCATGTGAGTGAGATTTTTCTAAGACTTGCTGTCCTGTTTTCTTTTTAACTAAGTTTTATTTATAAAACTTTTTCCTTTTAAACAGAGAACACCAGTCTATGGAGAAATATGCAGCTAGCTAAAAATTATTCCCTTTTCTGTGGCTGATAGATCCAGCTGCTTTGTTGCTGATCCATTTCTCTTTTGTCTCAGTATGCTCTGCTCTGAGACTGATAGTCATGGTATTTTATTCAAAACAGTTAGAAAATTTATGTTGCTTTCCTTCAGTTTTTTTAATTTTATTTTTACTTTTAACTTACAAAATTAGCTGAATATGATGTTGCTTATTCATCCCCCTGTTCATATGATGGCTCATATCTTAGACTTTTGCTGAAGTTTTGACTGTAAACAGAGATTTCTTTGAGGATGTCGTCATGAAGCCTCCCATTACTTGGAATGAGTTCTGATTTGTTCCATTGAAGAGTTGATGCAAATTGAGTTAGATCCAGACACTTCACCTTAATTTGGTTGTGAATTGAGCTGCTTGTGTTACGTTGCTAAAAAAGAAATTTATGTAACAGCCTTGAATGTGATTTTGAAATGGCATTAAATTAATGGAAGAGTTGAGTTATTCTGTACCATAGTACTACAGCGGAACCTCGGTTTTCGAGCGTCTCGGAAGCTGAACGTTTTGGTTTCCGAATGCTGAAAACATAGAAGTAATTGCTTCTGTTTTCGAACGCATCTCAGAAGTAGAACGGCTTCCGAGGCGCGTTTCTCAATTTTCTCCACTGAAATTGACGATCACCCATTGCGCCTCGGTTGTCAAACGTTTTGGAAGTCGAATGGTCTTCTGGAACGGATTATGTTTGACAACCAAGGTTCCACTGTACACTCCAATTAGAATTCTAAGCATTCTGCATTGACTTAAAATAGGGATGCAGAACCTGTGTGTTCCAATCCCCATCATCACCTCCAGTTATAAGGAAGATGGAGAAAGTGTCCTCTAAGGATGCAACCTCTATGAGATAAGTGTCAGCACTACCCTGGTAGCATGCTAGAGTCTGCAGTGTTCATCCATCTGGATTCTTTAAATATTACTTCACTCTATAAATGTTGAGGTTGCGCTTTATTTTTACGCAACCTCGGCAGTGAAGCATTATTTAAAACACGGGGGGTTCACTCCAGTTTTATGTTACTGCATGCCGCCTCCATGGCAGCCATTGTGATTGGTGCCCCCAGCACTCTTAAAATGTTCTTACTAGTCCCAAAAGGCTGGCAACCCCTGCTCTACAGTCTATGTTGGTTTACAATTCTCAATCTCGAGACTCAATACTAAGCGTTTATATATAAAAGACCTTTCAAAGTTCTAAATAACCATAAGAAGAAACTCTCTGCTTCTTTGAGTTCCCCTGCAATTAGATGTTTTCAGCAATGGAATCTGTCATTTTGAACAGTCTCCCGTGAGAAATTTACCTGGCCCCTTTGCAGTCAGTTTGGATGATATCTTTTGGCCTGTTGCACGGAGGAGAGTGAGAGCACACTGCCCTTCCTGGTGTAGCAGTCTCCATCCTCACATTGCATGTTCACATGGGGGACAGCATGTCAAGACCTTTTTTTCAAGTGGGTCAACTTCATAAGTAAGGGACATAGAGTTGGGGGCACAGAGCAGGTGTAAGGTGTTGGAGGACAGAGCTTGGTGTACAATGCAATCTGCCTCATGCCTTCTTATCTAGCATGATGCCCCCAAGTTCAGTGGAAGATGCTGTCCTTCAAGATTCAGCTGCCAACCTCGTCAGCTTGTGTATGTGGAATGGAAAGGTGCCATCTTGCCCTTCACTCCAGAGAGCAGAATATTTTAGGCCGGCCACCTTGGGCCACCCTCATATATGCTGCGAGGAAGATGAACAGACCAGTGCTTGGCTGCACCACTCCAAATATATCATCCAAACCGACCCAGGTTTATTTCAGCAAACATTTCCCGGGATTCATCTTTCAGGATCTGTCCGTTGCTGTTAATTGAGTTCTGTCTGCTTTTTTACATAGCCACAGTGTCCTATTTTACTGTTACCTTTTTGCATATTTATTGAAATTTCCTTCTTTAGCCGCTTTGATCACATCCTTCATTTCTCTAAAAAATAAATAAATACTGGAAATA
Source organism: Podarcis bocagei (assembly GCF_964188305.1). Taxonomy (NCBI): domain Eukaryota; kingdom Metazoa; phylum Chordata; class Lepidosauria; order Squamata; family Lacertidae; genus Podarcis; species Podarcis bocagei. The sequence goes on from NC_138125.1 coordinate 118,267,613, forward strand.
AGCATATAAATAAAACGGATGTATTATTCTGTTCCTAATGCCATTGAGCTGCTCTGAATTTTTATAGGTAATCCTGATATAAGGCTATGCTTTCCAGACTTATGAAGATGGGCTTTCAAGCAACAGTGACTATACCCTTTTCTTCCTCTGCTCTGCCTTTATGATAGCTTCAAAGACAGTTTGGAGAAACCGTCTTCATCTTATTCAGACTGGCTAGTAAATAATAGTATTGCTGAACTCGTAGCTTCCACGGGACTCCCAGTGAACATCAGCGATGCATATCAAGATCCTCGCTTTGATGCAGAAGTAAGGCATCCTACATAATTACACACCTCTGTATTATCTTAAATCACAAAATCTTAGCTACTTCCATTATATCCGATGCCTTCCGTTGTGATTTGAATCATGTTTATAAATTGCTCTGCCGGCTCAGTGTTAATTTTATCAACGTATCAGATGCTGGCATAACCCTATTCAGGACACAACTACTCTCCCTCTTCTGAATTAACTTTATTCCATTAGGTTCAGTCATTTTTGTGGTAATAGCTGCATACTTGCAACCAGATCGTTGGATAATTAATTCAAATAGTTAATTCTGCTCCCACCCTCACTTCTTTTCAGCCCTCCTTGTCTCTTTAGGATTAGTAAGGTCAGAACCAGCAATGAAAATAGAAACCAGGGCTCCCCACATTCTCATTAGTTGCAACATCCTACATGGCTTTAGCCCATAGTTCCCAGCCCACCAAACCAGCAAGTCTTCCCACTTCCTTCCTACTAATAATAGCATACAGCCCCTCCTCTCTTAGGTCCCTAGCTTTCTCCCAGTCCTGCTTTCTAGAGATGGGTGGGCCGAGTCACAGCAAATGTGAGTGTCCAGGCTAAGATTGAAAAGAGCAAAAATCTGGGTTGGCACAGCCCCACAGGTGCCTTCCTTGATTCTGTTGGTTTAAACCCCGTCCCTCCTCCACTCACTACTCTGCCCCTGTCCCTCAAGGGGCACTCACCCCTTAAGGGAGGTGGGAGAGGCCCACCAGGTCTCCCCTCCTTCCCCTGATAGTTTCAGACGTGAAGATGCTGCAGTGTGTATGCTGGCAGTATCTTCATTTTTGAAACAACTGGAAGGAGGAGAAAATGCACAGCAGGCCTCTCCCATGTGGGAGCCATTTCCACTATCTCTTAGCCCAGCCTGGCCCTCAAAGTGAGTGTTCTCCCCACACCCCCATGTTGGGCAGTGGGAATCAGCCCCCCCCCCTCCGAGTATTTGAATCGGAGACTGGAAGGGGGTCGAACAGTTTCGGGCGAGCAATCTTACGTTAGTCCTTTTACCATGCCTCTGCATTTCATCAACTCCATGTCTACCAGCCACCTTTTCTGCAGACTACTGCTTTTGAGGCCACAATTTACTTTTTACCAATTCCTTCAGCCACCCTGTCTTGAGCAGCCTTCCTAATACTCCTTCCACCCTCTCCTCCACTATAGAGCTTTTCAGAATCTTCAGTTCTGTGAGGTTTATTCAGAGCTTCCCCTCTGATCCATCCCTGCTGTCCCAGTTCCACTTTTTCTGTACCCTTTCCCCCAATCCTCATTTTCCATTTCTTCATTGAGTCTCCCTTTTCTTCTGTTGGACTACCTGCACTCTTCCTTTAACATGCTTGCCTCTGGGCTCCCTGCCTATTGCTTTTTCTGCTTTAAGGATTTTTCCCCCCAGCTCCCAGACTGCACTTGTGTGAAGTTTTAATACCTTACAAACTAACAACTTCCCCTTGCCTCAATAGAAGGTGGACTGCAAACTACTTCAGTTCCTAGAGCAGGAGTATCCAACCTTTTGGAGCATTATTGTCCACACCACAACATTCTCATTTCACAGAATAAAAACTTGCTGATACCCAGGCTCCCCCCAAAGAAGGCAGAAAAGATCTACAACTCCCCCCCAGACAAAAATCAGACACCATCCACCAAAAAACAGACGTTCCAAATGTCAAAAAGTAGCCTCCCCCAAAGAACTCAATTCTAAAAACGTAAATATTGAGTGGTTTAACATGGGGGAGGGGGTCTGATTGCCTGTGGCCACCATGTTGATAACCCCAATCTGAGAATAACTAAATTTCCTAAGCAGTTGCACTTGTCAGAGGCTTAACTATCACAACTGCAATGCTATCGAGATTGCTGGAAGGAGAGAATTAGGTAGATAAAATAAAACACAGGGCATGCTCAGAGCAGCCCCAGTATTGTTAAAGTCAACATGTGACTGCAGTCAGCATCCAATAGTGTGCTTTACAAAACAACAACAACAAGACTGCTTGGCTGTTATTGAAAACTCTTTCCACATTTATTAACTTACAAATTTATTCTTCCTCTTTAGACTTGATCTTTAGATTTTGGACAACCATGTAAAGTATTCAAAATCTAATAAAATGTACGTTAACAGGAGATGTGTTCTGCTTCAAATGATAGTTTTTAGATAAATAGGTTTTGTAGCATACTTCAGAAAGAATATTCTGAGATGTAGGCTTGAGATGATTTATACTGAAAGGCATAAAATCTGAAGGGGAAGTCAAATTTTAAAATAGTGCAGGGAATTAGATGGCGACATCACAGTGCCCTAGAGCCACTGTGGGTAATATTTTTGTATTGTATTTGTATATTATTCATCCTCCACAAAGCTCAGAACAGTGTACACGGTGTTATTCCAACTGAAACTATAAAACCTGTCAAGAAATGCCTTCCAGGTCATCACAGTCATGTTTTAAAAAACCGATATATTCTAGATAAACTCCCAGGACTATTTTACAGTGGAAATAGTGGGTTTTAATTTATTCAGCTTTTCAGAAATGCAGTTAATGCCAAAACATACGCATAAGCAACACATGCCGTATTCTTTGTAGTTATTTAATATAGCACGTTCTGCTTAGCATGTAATATCTGTGTTTGCTAAGGCAATCATAACATTGGTGGGGGGGAATGAGATGGTAAAAAGACATAACCAACAGAGACTCAGAAAATACAACCAAGTTCACTCCAACTAAAACAAGTGAAAGACTTTGCTGTTTGTAAAGAGCTTTCCAGCTTAGACTTTGCTGCTTTCTCTTTCAATTAGTTCTTATTTAAATAGTGCTTGTTTTATTGCTGCTTTTTGCACTTCGTTAAAATTATTTCATTGCGTTTTGCACCTTGTAAGCTGCCCCAAGCACTTGATGGAAGGGGGTGACAACAAATGAATGAATAAAAGCACCGAAGTAAAAAAGGTGTCAGAATTTTACTTTCAATTTGAAAGTAGTATAAGAAAAACATGAAGAAAAACAAAATGTGACAGGAAATGCTGTGGCACATTTCTTATCTTACTTCAATAAGAGATTATGATTATTATTTTTTAATAAAGTGATTTTTCTCCAAAAACCTGACTTCAGAGATTAAATATCTATGAAAACAGGGGCAAACATTAACTATTGCTGCCTCATGTGTCACATATTTCCTTCTCTGTGTAAACTAAAGCAGCATTTTTATTTATTTATTTATGCAGAATAAAGTAAGTGTGAAACAAATATGAATTAGATGCATTACATAGTAATCAAAACATTTCAAGGGATTCCTGGGGCGGGGGGGGGCATACACCCTTCATTTTGCTGTTCTGGGAAGGAAGCCTGCTGTTGGCTTTCTATAGAGCCGACCAGTTTTGTAATTTGGTAGATAACCTAGGAAGGAGGAGATTTGGTACAATTAAGCTTGGTGCTTCTCCATATAAATTTTGGGTTTAATGTATTGATTGTTATATGGCTCTTGGTACTGAATATAGTGAAAATTAGAAAGCTGTGTGCCTGTTTTGGAAGGAAGGAGGTTAATCTGAGCCTGCTTGAGCCCTCATAAACATACAGAACAAGCCTTGATTTTGTGGGATGAAAAATATATGAATCCCTGTTGACCCATGTGTGAGTGAATGTGAAAAAGAAACAGTTGAGTGCCTGGACTCAAAATGTGGGGCTAGCACACAGAGAACCCCAGTAATACAGTATTACTCACAAAAATAAGCAGCACAATGAAGCATTAGGAATGTAGGTTGTTGGATCTTTCTTATCCTATTCAGCTGTACACAGCAGCTGACCTCTTATTACCCCTCTGGCAATGAGCAGACCACACACTGTTAAGTAAGTTTAAAACGCTTTACTTACAGATTCAAGGTCTTAAGTCATGCATCATTCCATGCAGCAGCAAAGATAATACAGGCAAAATACACTTGAGACACATGCTCAAAGCTTGGGAGCAAGCTTACACATGTCTTCCTTGGTGGATTGCATGATGTGCAGAGAGGGAGGGAGAGAGAGGAAGTAGAAAGGCTGAACTTTCTCCCTTTCCAGATCTAGCTGAGCCTATCCAGCAGTACAGCTCTGTGATCCTTAACCCCTTCATGCACTAACTAGCAGTCATGCATAGTTATGTGCCTGCAGATCTGGATCCTTCTATGTATTTGGACAATTTCCCATATAGGCTAATGTAAGGGTCAAGGGTTGAAATCCTGCTCACTTTGAGCTTGGAAGTAGTACAGTCTGTATACATGTACTGTATTTGAATTTCATTTGGTTTGTAGTAATGCAACCTTTTGAGCATATCACTTGCTAGACGTGTTGGACAAATGCTAAGTCATATACCATGCTAGTCACTAATTGTATTGTTTTCATGTCCTAGGCTGACCAGATTTCTGGCTTTCATATAAGATCCGTTCTCTGTGTCCCTATATGGAATAGCAGTCACCAAATAATTGGTAAGATCTCACTCAATAATGACTAATGTGGTTGTGCTGTTAAACTTCAGAACGCCCTCCTTAGAGAAGCTACATTGGCTGGCTTCTTACTTGTTGGCTTTCAGCCTGCAGTTGTAGACTTTTTGTTCCAACAGGCTTTTGGTAACTGACTGTTTTTAAGGAACGAGCTGGTGCTTTGATGTTTTTATTGTAACGATCTGCATGTTTTAATAGCTATAATGTTTGATTGTTTGTTTTTTATTGCTTCCCTCCTCTCTATATTTTTAGCTGTTTCTAGTTCAGCTGTAAAATACTGAGATATGCTCACTATATAATGTCTTGACCTTAAGATTCGTAGGATACAGGATTTAAGACAGCCCAGCTAGCAGCCTAATTAATTAAGCCAATGTGACCAGGCATAGGAGAGAGTTTCCCCCATTTGGTTTAGCTGACACATACAGTTTTGATAAATAAGCCAGTAACTACTACAATACAAGGAGCTATGAATTAATGTATAAAATGAACTATGTTTGCTAACTTTCCACAGGAGTAGCTCAAGTGCTGAATAGGCTTGATGGGAAACCGTTCGACGATGCCGACCAGCGACTCTTTGAGGTGAGAAATGTTAAGTTTGCAGCAGGGACTTCTACTTGAGCGGTACAGGTAATGGACACAATCCAGCCTTGACATTGTGTTTATTTGCTTCAGCAGGGCTGAAGTAATTGCTTGCTTTAAGGCTTCAGCCCCTGCACATTTACTTGAGATTGCGCTCCACTGAACACTCTGGGAGTTGCTTCTCAACAAATTTATATAGGTTTGGATTGCAATTCTCCTGTTCATAACAACGGGATTTGCTAAACTTCGGCTGGAATACAGCCTATGTATTTCTGCAAGTGGAGTCTCCTTTACACTTGTGTTGTACGCAAAAAGGCATGTTCGTACTGCTCTTATTTTACATATACTCCTAAATGAATACCAGTGAAAGTACTAGAATGGATTTTCTTGTAAGGGTGGCTAGGCTGCATTCTGAGAATTATTAATCCTGATAATGATCCTAGTAACAACTTCCAGACTTTCTCAGTCTTATTGCAACTCCACCAAGTATGGAAACATTTCTAACATTTCCAGCATTTCTCACAGTAACTATTATATATTTTCGCCAGATGAGATGGAGCTTTAAAGGACCTTTGTAATGGCTTCCCTTCAGTTTTCTACATGGAGAGGCTGCAGGGCCTTTTGTAAAAATGAAGTGCCAAACAGAATCTGAAATATCAATTCCCGAAGTATTATTCCATTTAGTTTGAAAATTACTGCTTTCAATTTCCACTCTGTAGCTTATAAGAGCATGATAGATCTAAAACAAGAACCCTTTCCATTTCTTCCTCTACAGTTTCTTCACCTCAAATAGTAGTAATTCAGACAGAGATGTTTTTGCTTCCATCATTCCAGTTCTAAAATTGTAGGCTAGAAAATGCTTCAGTTGATAGTACTGAATCCAGGATGGAGAATTACCTCCAAAAATAGTTGTAATTTGAGAATAACTAATCAGATAGAATTGGTTAATTTCAAACTACTCTGGACGTAAAAACTTGTATATTTAGGAACACAGGAAGTTGCCTGATGCTGAATCGGATCGTTGGTCCATCTCTCTTGTTATTATCCACAGTGCTTTGCAGTAGATCTCCAGAACCACAGCTTTGTGGTAACAGAGATGCTCTGTATATGAATTGACCATTGTCTTGTGCTGCATACTAGTTTTCCCTGCTGCTAGGCACACTGCTTCAACTGGTAATACATATTTTTTTTGCAGTACTGCATCAGCCAGCCTTTTAGACTAATGGGTAGTTTTCAACTATCTCACACAATACTGACAGAATTCCACAGGCTATAAGTGAATTTATACATAACACTAACCCATATCTTGTTTCTCCTGGGGGAGGGGGAACATACAGATCACCTGTGTGGGGTGATTGATAAAAGAATGTGCTGAATGCCTACATTCAGAATCGCAGGACAAGTAAACTCATGTGTGTGTGAGAGAGAGACCCATCAACAGAGTTTTAAAACAGAATCATGCAGCGCAGTGGGAATGTTAGACCTTTTAAATTCTAGCTCCTTACAGCGCTTTCCCCTCTCTGTCCCTCTTGCAATGAACAAGTAAGTTTAAATGCTTGGTAAGTTTACATGCTTTACTTACAAACTCCAAAGGTCAGATTCATGCATTATTCCATACAGTAAACACAGGCAGAAATCTTGGCATACAAAATATAATGTAATACAGTGCTACCTCGGGTTACATACGCTTCAGGTTACATATGCTTCAGGTTACAGACTCCGCTAACCCAGAAATATTACCTCGGGTTAAGTACTTTGCTTCAGGATAAGAACAGAAATTGTGCTCTGGTGGCACGGCAGGAGCAGGAGGCCCCATTAGCTAAAGTGGTACTTCAGGTTAAGAACAGTTTCAGGTTAAGAACGGACCTCCGGAACAAATTAAGTACTTAACTTGAGGTACCACTGTAACTATAAATAAGCATGTATTCTGAGCTTGTAGTGAGCAAGCTCAGGCGCATCCTATCTCACTGAGTTCACAGGGGGAAAGGAGAATGAACAAACAAGGAAACTTACCTTCCTTCCACGTGAGGACGTGACTTAGTTGAGTCTGAGAATACAGTTCTGTGATCTTAACCCCTTCATGCGTTAACTAGCCCTAAGCTTGCTAGTTATATCTGGCTACAATTTCTCACAATCTCCCTTATCAGGGAAATATAACAATTGCATGCACAATGTAATAAACCACCCAGAGTCCCATCTAGACTTACAGGTTCTTAAAACTGTTTCCTTGTAGCAACAAAGTTTGTTTTGTTTTCTTCCATCCTTTGCCATTTGCCTCTATAGCTTGACAAGTGTCTGGGTTGAAGTGGGGCGGAGGGGAACCCATTGTTAAATTAGATGGTTCAGTTTGAACATAATGCCAAACCATAGTTAAAAGTAACCACCATTTTGCAAGCTAACAAAAAAACATGGTTCCACATTGCTATTCGTCTGTGGTTCATCTGCTCCTGGGCTGGATTTAGGTGTTGTTCAGACAACAGAAATAAGCTATAGCTTAACATAATGTGCTAACAATACCATTGTGTTGGTGTCATGGCTATCATAGCTATTTTGCCTTATGTTTAACAATCTGACTCAGGTTCCCAGAGAATTGTGTGTTTAAAGAACCTCTTAACAAATAAACTAATGTTGATCTCTGGAGATGACATGTTACAAATTTTTATTTATTTTTATTTATTTTCCTAGGCTTTTGTCATATTTTGTGGCTTGGGCATCAACAATACAATAATGTATGACCAAGTGAATAAATCCTGGGCAAAACAATCTGTGGCTCTTGATGTGAGTATCACTGTAAATCAACTTAACATTTACTAGGGGGAAGAATTGATATATTTATTATTTGTATTTTAATCTTTCCTGCCGTAGAAATAAGATGCATGCATTTCTATTTTAATTTATTGCCTAGCTCCCCGTGCTCCTCAACATAAGAGAGAGAAAGTTAGTTTTGTTCTGTTTCCTATCCAGTCTTGGTGATGTGTTTTCCAAGGACCTGAATGTCTCCATTGAACTTGGTCAGTTCAGATCTAGGCTATCTTGTCATGACTGAAAAGTACCCATGGGCTTCTAGCTGGCCACTGTGAGAACAGGATGTTGCACTAAATGGGCCATTTCCTGATCCAGCAGGACTCTATGTCCAGATCTGTGATTTCGTCGTATTCCAATGTCCACGATAAGAAAGCTTAAAATTCTAGATAGCTGTGGCATAAGCAATGGGGAATCAGACATCTATAGTAGCTTGAAAGCTGTTGGTAAGAATGGGCATGCTCCTTTTCCACTGACTTGGAAAAGCTCAGCCAGGGGATGAGTTGTAATAAACATTTGAAAACTATTGCAGCTGCATGCAAATGTCCACGCCATGGCTGTGTATATAATCACAGTCAAAAGTGTGTTTAAGGCTCATCCTGGTACAAAATAAAGGCTCTGTAACTGAAAAATCATTTCAGCATAAAAATGTAATTGATCAATTGTTAAGATACTGCTCTATTAGAAGGTAAAGATTGATCACACTCTTATCTGAATATTGATGAAGGCAATGATGAAAAACCATCACAATTTGAAAATTCCTTCCAGTAGCACCTTAAAGACCAACTAAGTTAGTTCTTGGTATGAGCTTTCGTGTGCATGCACACTTCTTCAGATACCACTGAAGAAGTGTGCATGCACACGAAAGCTCATACCAAGAACTAACTTAGTTGGTCTTTAAGGTGCTACTGGAAGGAATTTTTTTATTTTGACTATGGCAGACCAACACGGCTACCTATCTACATCACAATTTGGTTTAAAAAAACAACACAAGGGTGGAATCAGTGGTATTTGATTCTGAATACACATGGGAAGGTGTCGATTTCCAGCAGTGCTCCCTTCTTCTTGTGCACACTTGGGTTCAGCCCATAATTATTTTCCTTTGGATTATTTTTCTTCATGTCAGAACAATAACATTGTCCGTGGCTTTACAGTATTTCTGAAATACCATTTCCTAAGAAATTATCTAGTAGGTAAATGCTGCAAGTAGAATTGATGACCTGTGGTGTAATATCTCACATATAATGTATGGTGATTCATATATATTAATAAATAATTTTAATAGTCCTTTCAGAGACTGCTTAAAGTTCCTATTTCATTTGAGCTTCTCACTTGTGGAATTTCTCCCCCTCCTAATTTGTTCTGGGTCAGGTGCTGTCTTACCATGCGACATGTTCAAAGGCAGAAGTGGACAAATTTAAGGTAACCTATCAACATTTGACTTCCTGGAAAGGGGCTGTATAGAGGTTCTAAAGAATAAAATAGCCAACAAAAATAAGCAGAACTGTGGGGAAAGATTTAATTTCTTGTGGCACTGTAAATTTGTTTCAGTACTAATTTCCGATCTTCTCTGTGGTAACTTGTAGCCTATAATAAAATTCTTGTAATTGTCTCCCTCTGCCATTTTTGTGATCACATGAATACTCACGTCAGGATTATTCTCTGTTCTTTTCATTTAGGACTCTGAATTGTTATCTCCCCTTCCCCTCTAACTCCATCTCCCTGTTGTCCCATATTTCTGCCTTAGTGACTATTCAACATCATGATGTACTGTTAATAAAAGTTTCCTAAGTGTTTAGAGAAGTTTTTAATATTTCATGCTGTATTGTTTTTAACACTTGATTGGGAGCCACTCAGAGTGGCTGAGGAAACTCATCCAGATGGGCGGGGTATAAATAATAAATTATTATTATTATTAGTAGTAGTAGTACAACATTTTTAAAAAGCACAAATCGCTGCTTTCAGCATCATAGTCTCGAAAGACACTAGGAAAAAGTATCGTGGATCTGGGGGAGAAAGGGCACTTAGTTACGAGAAAGTAAGGGGAGGAAAATGAGTCAAAGAATATCATTACTAACTTATATGAAGAAAGAAATACAAGAGAGGAAGATGAGCTTTTAACAATTTCCTAAAGTGAGACAAAGAGGAAGCCAAATGAATGAATGAATGAATGAATGAATGAATGTAAACATATATTCATTTGCACGTGTGTATACAAAACAATGGGAAGTTTGAGCAGGCAGTCGGTGGAAGATTGAATCCATGGGTTTCACTAGAAATGTTTATATCATTGTAGCTAATGAAGCCTAAAAGGCTGCCCACAGGAGGTTTCTCATTGTGGATTGTTTCATTATTTATTAATTTTACAGAGAAATCCTATACTCCAATTATGTGGAGGGAGAAGGAGATATGTTGTTGCTCTGCTGGTGGAACAGCTGCTGTATCTCTTGTGTCCTCAGCTCAGGAGGTGACAGGGAAAACACACAACCAGAAAATGCAAAAAACAGTGTAAAAGTGCCTTTGAAACGCTCCATTGCCCACCAACCAGGGACAGTCGGTGATGACACTCACATATGTTGAGGGCCAGGGATGATGGGCACTAGACTCATCAATGCACACATCCTCTGTCATAACACACACACAAAATGATGCCACAGCACCCCCCAATCCATCCGCTACAGTCGCACAGCTGGCATTAATCTCTGTATAGCCAGGCTGCAGGCATTTCTCCAGGCAGATGTTCAAACCCCCTTAACGTTCCTTACAAGCACTCTTTTATGAGCATAACAGAAAGGATGGAAGGAGAACCCACACAACAAAAGTCGCCACATAGCTCCCTAGAAAAGGAAGCTTGCAGGAAGCACGTAAAGTTCTTTAGGACAAATGTTCAAAAACTTTCCAGGGAGGAAAAAAGATGCATCTGAACTCCTTTCCAAAGATAATATGTAAACTGTTCTCTGTTGATGTGTAATTTATAGTGTGTTTTTTTAAAAAACCTAAACTGATTGTGCAGCTGGGAATGCTGTGCAAGAGATCAATATTTAATAGCTGTATTACATTATTGATAGGTTTGTAAGATACTCCTTTTTGTAGGCAAACAGCACTCAGGAGAACCCTATAGCAGAAAATAACGAATTACTTGTTTTATGAAATCTTTGATTCAAACTGCAATATTAATAGCAGTTCTGCTTTGGTACTTTGGCTGACCTTTGCTTAAACAATAACCGTAAATGGAGATATCTTCAATAGGATATCTATTTAAATCACTTTTAAAAAAATAAGTTTTATTTGTAGGAAGTCACACCAAACCTTGGATATGTAGAAAGACTTCAGTATTACTTCACTGTGCCTGTATGCATAGTTCTTCAATTTGACACATAGACTTTGGGTTGGATCCGGAGATGTGCACTTGATGAAATTCTATTGGTGATGCTGTTCTTGAACTGTTGTCAAGTGCTAGCAGAAGGCCATATGGAACACTGTGCAAGTGATTTTGGAAAACAGTGTGCTAGTAGTCAATCTTTGATAGTAGAATTCCTTTGATGCTCTGTTGCGAGAAGCCAAGTTACAGGGAACCAGGCAGAGGGCCTTCTCGGTAGTGGCGCCCTCCCTGTGGAACGCCCTCCCACCAGATGTCAAAGAGAACAACAACTACCAGACTTTTAGAAGACATCTGAAGGCAGCCCTGTTTAGGGAAGCTTTTAATGTTTGATGTATCACAGTATTTTAATATTCTTTTGGAAGCCGCCCAGAGTGGCTGGGGAAACCCAGCCAGATGGGCAGGGTATAAATAATAAATTATTATTGTTGTTGTTGTTGTTGTCCTAATAGCTCATTAACTCAGGCTGACGCCTCACACCTCACACAGAGGCTGGCCTGACTTAATTAGCTTTTAACACACAGCCTAATTACACATGCCTTAATACACACATACACACACACACACACACGTCTATTTCCCATTTTTAACACACAAAGCCTTAATTAAATTCTAACACCTACTGGACCTAGGAATTTAGGGTGCCCAGCACCCACAAACTCATAACAAAGACTCTCCTCCCTGAAAGAGAGGGGAGGGGTTGTGTTCGGGAGCCCGAGCGCCGGCTGGCAGGGGGCGTTGCCCCTGCTCCCAGCTCACCTGGCTGGCGCTCACGCCCCCCCCCCGGTGGCTACCCAACCAGGTGCCACGGAGGGGGCGTGTTCAGCAGCATTTTGCTGCAGCGCCAGCCTTCCTCGGCCCCATTCTTCGTCGTCGTCGGATCACAAGTCCTGGTGTGATTGCCTGTTTTGGTTATCATTAGGGAGGCACACAATTGGGGCAAAAATGTTCACTTCCTTTAAAGCAATAGCAGAAACTTTAAAAGGCGTCTGCAGTGGCCTTTCCCAACTCATCTGGCAAGCAACATAGGAAAGAGCCTTATACTGAGTGAAACCATTGGTCCATCTAACTAACCCATTATTGTTTACACTGACTGGCAGCTGCTGCCCAGCGTTTCAAATAGAAGATGCTGGGGATTGAACCTGAGGCTTGAGATGCTCTGCCACTGAGGCACAGACCCCTCTCCTTAAGCAAAAGGATTGTTGTAAATAGCACTGTGGATTCCTGCCTTTGCAGTTTCAGTTGCCCTTTCAAAGAAGGAAACTTTGTGTGTGTTGCATACAGTGGTACCTCGGGTTAAGAACTTAATTCGTTCTGGAGGTCTGTTCTTAACCTGAAACTGTTCTTAACCTGAAGCACCACTTTAGCTAATGGGGCCTCCTGCTGCTGCCACGCCGCCGGAGCAGGATTTCTGTTCTCATCCTGAAGCAAAGTTCTTAACCTGAGGCAATATTTCTGGGTTAGCGGAGTCTATAACCTGAAGCGTATGTAACCTGAGATACCACTGTAATTCTCTTGTAAAAGAGACACTTCCACAGTGCAGTTGTTGGGAAGTCCTTTGCCATGCAAGGTGAAAGGATACAATTTCAGAGACAACCCAACCCACCACCTCCCTGCTGCCTGGAGAGTGCTGCGCTTTCCCCGAAAAACTTCATTCCACTGGAATGTCGCTTTTCACTGCAGAAAGGGAAATCTGGTCTAACTCTAAAGCTTGCACAGTGAGGAAAGTCAGGATTCTGTGACTCAGGAGTGTAGAGTGCAACACAATTTCTTTGAATCTCCAGCATGCTTTGAAAATGGCTGAAAATCATTTTTCACCCCACCCCCCCAAATGCCAGCATTGTTTTATTCCTAGTATTAGTATGCTAAATATAAGAGTGCAAAGAAACAAAAAAAACCCAAAGACGTGTCACTGGCAATTTCCCCTTTCCAGTATTAGCAATTTCTGTTTTTATTAGTCAATATGTTGGCAAGTTAAGGCTTAAAAGAATTAATGCTTTGAGGGGAAAAGTCAATGATATTGACGCATAAGACTCCCATACTGAAAAGGATGTTGCATTTCTGTATTGTTGCAGTTCGGCTTACAAGTACATTATGCAGCTGTTTTTTATTTTATTTCTTCTTTACCATTACATCTGCTGCGGAGCCTAAATGGCTGTTGTCTAATCATTAAATGATGCTTATAGAAAAACCCAGGAAAATTGGAAACCTCCTATGTTAGGGAATGTTGCATTATTTATAGAAGGAGGTAAAAAATTTCATGCTTCTGTTCAACTCTTGCCTTCAAACTATTCAGCCATGTAGAAATTTCTAATCATTAATTCATCCAAAGAAATTCTATGCAAAATTAATAGCCTATAAATAGCATAAGTATTAGTAATATTGAGCATGACAAGAGTCTGGAGTAGGATTTCCCAAATGTAGGTCTCCAGCTGTTTTTGGACTACAACTTCCATCATCCCTAGCTAGCAGGTCCAGTGGTGATGGATGATGGGAATTGTAGTCCAAAAACAGCTGGAGACCCAAGTTTGGGAAACACTGGTCTGGAGCAATCACTTCTCTCACTCTTCCCCGCCCCCCCCTCGCCTTCCTGGCAGCATCTCATTTATAACACCCATATCTGACTCACACCCAGATCAATGATTGTTTTCCCTGCTCCTGCCTCTCATCATTGGCTGTGGCCAGTGTGGGGGCATTCAGCATGATCTCATCACATCACACCACACGTGTTTATAGTATATGTTGCTAAGAAGAGAGGAGGAAGAAATATGGAGGCAGCTCCATGTCTCTTGTGTAACACCTAGTTCTACCTTTAATATCTGATGGGAAACTGAGAGTGATACAAATGCTGTTCCAAACTACCATACTCAGTCAATCTCGGGGATGGCACATGCAAGGCTATTTTTCTCAGGTCATGAGTGTGAGGTAGCTTTGCTTTGTGATAGATAATAAATAAATCTCCATCGAATGATGAACTATGGGAAGCCAGTAAAATGTGTGTTGCAGTTTGTGTTAGGAAAAGAGACAATGAAAAGATAAGAATGAAGGAAGAGATTCTGTATTTTTGTGTCACAGAGGAATTATTTTTATTATTTGGGCAAAGAGGAGATATTGTGCAGAATAACATCTTAAGGGTTTGTAGGAACAAGTGTGGTCTGCTTTCTGCCACTGTTGGGCATGTAATAAATAGAAAGGCAGTCTAGAAAGATGCATGTATTTGTGCATAAATAGATATATCGTATATACTCGCGTATAAGCCAACTTTTCCAGCACATTTTTTATGCTGAAAAAGCCCCTCTCGGCTTATACTTGAGTGAGGTGGGCGGCGGTGGTGGAGAGATGAGCAGCCTGAAAGGAGCCCTTTCTCACTGCTGGTCCTGCTGTCGCTGCCTGCCTCTTGCAAGGGCAGTCATAGAAGCCACAGTTGAGAGAGGCGCTGTGTTGTGCTGTGCCTCTCCCAACCACGGCTCCTATGCCTGCTCTTGCAAGCAGCAGAGGAGGTGGCGAAGGGACGAGCGGCCCTTCCTCCTCTGCCTGCTCCTTTCTCCTCCGCCTTTGCCACTGGCAGCGGCGGCGGCAGAGGAACGAGCAGCTCAAAAGCAGCCCTTTTGGGCTGCTTTTCTTCCTCCGCTGCTGCCTCCACCACCAGGTTTGTGGTGTGGTGTACTGGCTTATACTCGAGTCAATAAGTTTCCCCAGTTTTTTCTGCTAAAAGTAGGTGCCTTGGCTTATATTCAAGTCGGCTTATACTCGAGTGTATACTGCACATATATTTTAAACCCTCCACCAATGAAGCCAACACACTGCAGTTCAGTGTGCACACATGTACGCAAGGGGCAAGCGTCAGCTGTCCAGTTCCAAGAAGGGTACACATGGGGCATACATATTCTCCTCCCCCCACATTACACATTTCCCTAATTCACACATATGCAAGCACATACACATGGTCCCGCTAGATGTGTTCCAATTCTACACATTTTTTCATATGGTCCCTACAATTCTTACTGTGATCCTGATAAGATATTCCCAACTGATGCAGGAGTTAAAAGGTAAAGGTAAAGGGACCCCTGACCGTCCAGTCATGGCCGACTCTGGGGTTGCGGCGCTCATCTCGCTTTATTGGCTGAGGGAGCTGGCGTACAGCTTCTGGGTCGTGTGGCCAGCATGACTAAGCCGCTTCTGGCGAACCAGAGCAGTGCATGGAAATGCCGTTTACCTTCCCACCAGAGTGGTACCTATTTGACATACTTTCGAACTGCTAGGTTGACAGGAGCAGGGACGGAGCAATGGGAACTCACCCCATCGCGGGGATTCGAACCGCCGACTTTCTGATCGGCAAGCCCTAGGCTCTGTGGTTTAACCCACAGTGCCACCTGCGTCCCTTGTGATGAAGGAGTTAGGTCTGGCTAAAAGGAATGAAGAGTTTTGGGTCTTCACTCAACCTTCAGGCCATTCTCGGTTGTTGAGAGGAAAAGGCGTAAGCCAGCCTGACGCACATTCTTTCTTCCTGTTGATGCAGCTTGAAAGCTCACATCTGTGTGCTGTTTTCCAACCTAGCCCAGCTGTTTGTGCCCAGGCTAGTTGCTGAGAGGTGACACTGCAGCCTGGTTCTGTCCAATTTCAAATTGGAAAAAAGAGAACTGTTAATGCTTTGGCTCAGGAGGGCCATTTACAGGAAGTAGGCCTTGGTAATCCTGAATACCCACCCCCGCCCCCATCACAATCTGTGAAATAACTTCTACCTGAGCAAACAAGGACAACCACAGCCACTTTAGTGAGCTTGGGGTGAATGTTCAAGTATAGGACCTCATCACGATAGCTGTCACAACCATACCCTCAAGTAGAGTTCATAGCCAAGCCCCTAAGAAGAGTCACAAATCCCGACAACTGTGTTGATGACCCATTATTATATATACACACACACAAACTTGCTTCCACACAGTGTTTATTTATACCCTGTCTACATCAGGTTGAAAAGATCAGCCTTTACTTAAAAAATAGCATTCATGAAATACCTTTTAATAGATCATACTAGGTCACCTAGCAAAATATTGATAGAAATACCTCATTTTTTTACCGTTCAATGGATGTTATGGCTTCCCTTGTCCCAGCATAATATTCTGGCTCAGTTCTTTTTAATTGTACTGGAGTTGTTGGGGTGGGGTGGGGAAAGGGTGCGAACATTTAACATTTACTACATTTTGTATTTTAAATAAAATTTAATTTTGAGTAAGATGCGTAAGGAATTCTTAAATGGTTTCTAGATATATGGTCAAAGCAAATGCATTGCTTTTTCAACTAGAATCTCTGGCTATGCAGCTTCAGAGAAATAGGAATCTGGAATGTTTTCAAGAATCAAAAGAGCTGAGATGAAGCTGTTTGGCCACTGGGTGCCATCCTTGCTCCACGTTAAGTCTCACAGTAGCCGCAGAGTTGCTGTAGACATGCATAACATTCCAAGCAATGCAGTGCTGACGTAAATTGGGACCGTAATAAGGTTTGCACATGGGCAGGTGCTAGAATCTGGCGGCAGCATCGGCCGTGTCCCTTCCCCACCCTGCCACCGCTCCAAGCATACTTGCAAATGCGACAACGTAAAAGGAAATATCCCCCCCCCCCCGGTTCTGTTGTTAATACCATCATGCTACTCATCTCAAGGATGCTTCCTCTGTGAGTCATCATAGTACTCTTATGCATGGGGAACATGGCAATGATTACGAGTGACCCTGTTATATAGCATATTTGCAGCAATCTCATTCTTGGCTGTAGCCAGGGACTGAACCTGTCAGTGCAAGGCACAGGCAGTGTCATTGTTAGGCACTGTTAGAAAGGTTTAGCCCCAGAATTATTCCCCACCCCCACCCCAGTTCAGCTCAGATCTGGAACTCATGAAATAATAATGAAGAAGGAAGTGTTTTGAGCATGCACAAAGTATCTTGCCTGGCCAGTAAGTAACCGCAACTAGCTTATACCCATTCACAGTTGGAAACGGGGAGGCCTTCCAGGGTGAAAAATGCACTCTTCTAGGCAGACTCTTTAGAAACGAGGTCCTTCATTCTCTACTCCTGACCTTTTATTATTGTTTTTCACCAGTGGATGAAATACGCCTCAACCACTTCTTCCAAAACTATATGCCAGGGCACACCAGTGTCCCATGATGAAACTGCTAGTGCTTCACAAGAAGTAAACTAATTAATAAATCAGGTTTTTCCCAAAAGCCCAAAAATGCCTTGTCAAAAGAGGAAACTTCCTTTCTGCAAGATTTTCGCTCTCCCTTCCTTCTGCCTTTCCAATGCATTTCAGTGCAGAGATGTCACAGAACTATCTGCTCTCAGAGGGGGACATAGTCACTCACTTAGGACACAGTGGGCCATCTCTTCGGAGAACAGGTAGTGCCTTTCTCTTACACAGTCCAGAAGCAAACCTTTTCAGGTGTAAGAGAGATTTTGATTCAGAAAGTAGGCACGTCAGGTTAGCAGCATTTTGGGGAAAACAGAGTTTTTTTAAAACCCAGAATTCTAAAGGAAATGCTTTCTTTATCCTAATTCTTTTGAATAAAAACCTGGTCATATGATTAATCATACTCGGTACATTTTGTAGTGCCAGGGGATTGCACAGAATGTGTCTGGAACACACCGATTTTACAAGTCTGGAACAGATAGATTTAATGTCCTACCCCTGACTAGTAGAAGTGGTTTTTCTTTTTCATTTGTCATACAGAAACACACACACACACACACACACACACACACACACACACACACACAAAAACCCTAGAGAAGTTAGCTTGACAGATTGGCAAAACTTTTGTCCTTGGGATTCCTCCAATAATAATCAGGCATGCTGATCATGGGCATATTCTCTTATACAAGTTAAGGCTAGCAGCAGTGCCCTTTTAAGGTTTGCAAATGTGGTGCCTGTTGTAAGCAGTGGCTGTATGTAACACTTCCTTCTTCTTTTGACAGCAGACCATAAAAACACCACCTTGGCCTACTCGTACATCTTCAACAGCAGTTAGGGAGGCCAGCTTGTCAAGGCTATCTTGCCCCTGTAGCTTCAAAAGCAGCAGGATTTGAACAGATTATCAGGGGACGCTTCTTAAAGGACAGCATGTACTTTTATCTTAGTAACGGAAATATATCAATAGGTGGGATGACAGTTCTGAAGATGGTGTCCATGGACACAGAAAGAGACTGTTTACGTCTTATCCAAAGAGTTGCTTTGCCATTGGAGGGGGGAATATCAAAATACCTTTAATTCAGATCAATTAAACACCACAGAAATAACGAGATAGCTTTCAGGTGCAGCTGTTCAAAGCATCAGACCCACCAAGTGTCCTTATTTTCCAGGGACAGTCCCGGATTTACAGAAGCCATCCCGATTTCCGATATGGTCCCAGAATATCCTGCTTTTCCTTAGGACGTCCTTGTTTTCATCAGAGAAATGTTGGAGGGTTTGAAGCATTAGGTTGTAAAGACATGGGCATGTGAGTGAGGCTTGACTGAGCGAGTTTTGTTTAAATTGTAGTGTAAATATATTTAAATCCTTTCAGATTTCTGTACTAGCCACATGCTGCTTTTCATGCAGCTGGAATAATACTTGAATGACTCAACCATGTAGGTGAGTGCTGATTGTGTGGATCCTGG
The DNA here is from genome assembly GCF_964188305.1 of Podarcis bocagei. Classification (NCBI taxonomy): domain Eukaryota; kingdom Metazoa; phylum Chordata; class Lepidosauria; order Squamata; family Lacertidae; genus Podarcis; species Podarcis bocagei. The sequence goes on from NC_138125.1 coordinate 118,286,790, forward strand.
CCACGGAATAAGCATCTTGCCAGGAAACGTGTGTGTGCTCATTCCGTGGGAATGATCCCCCTGCACCGTGACTGGGTCATTTAAATGTTATTCCCAGCTCTCATGCAGTGAGTCTTCTTCTTTGGCGATCACTCGTAGCTGAGTAAGATTGTCATCCATAAAAACGGTTTTAACAATGAGTCCGTAAGTGACTGTGGAGGCCAATTCTGGATCCACACGTCCTTCCACAGTGGGGACATTGGTTTCTGGGCGGGAGTTGATCACGGTGTGGATTTGCCAAGCGTACCTTCCTTTTAGCATGTTTCTCCCTTGCGTCCTGAGTTCCAGTGTCTTCAAAGCTAATACCAGTGTACTGGAAGAAGCAAAGATCCCCAGTGTTGAAGCATGCAGTGAGTATGGTGCTCAGCGGGGCTCATGTATGATACAAACAGGTTACAACAGAGGTTTTCAACATTTTTTAGTCCATTGCTCCCTTGACCAACTGCATTCTTTCTGCTTCTTTACATTCAAATCAGGTGAGCCATGTGTACTTTTGTTTTGTTTTTTTCTGAAAGTAGATGACATTAGGGGGAAATTAAGTTCACTATCACTCTGCTGAAGATGTGATTTAACAGTGCAGTTTACAGCTCAAGCCCACAGGGTATGCTTAAAAACAAAATACGCCTCACTAGAATTTGATGGAGGCTGAGAAGAATAAGAGATAGATAAAGTATATTTTGTAGGACAGCCTTCCTTGTTTTACTAGTGCTTGCATGCAAATGCATGTTCAGTCTTCAAAGATGCTCTTAATTTGATTTATATTCAGTCAAAGAGGTTTCAGCCACAGTTGTCAATCAAGTCAAGTTCTGGAAATAGGACCCCCCCCTCTTTTGGGTGGGGGGAACCTACTCCCATCATTCATTTGCATAAACTCTTCCTGTCATCTGCTAGCCTGGCCTGACACAATAACTTTTTCTTTTTTACAGTAATAAAGCTGCAGTGGCTAGCTGGAAATCTTCCCACTTAATCCCTACGCACCTTTCCAGCAATGAAGAATATCTCTTTGTTAGGTAGCGGAAGTGTAGAAACTGTAGGATACCACGGAAACAAGAATAAACAGTTAATGTTTCTGATGCGCTTTGGACCAGATGTCCTTTCAACAGTTTGCAAATGCAATGCGCTCAGTCACAGGCAATGCTGAGCCAAACTACAACTTTGCACAAATGAGCAAAATGTGTGTGGGCTCCCATAGTGAAGATCGCAACCACTTTGCTTCTCCCCAGTCATTCTGATGCTGTGCTGAGCTAAGCTTAGGTTCGTTTTAGCACATTGCCTAAATCTGAGCTTGTGGCTTAGCCTAGGCAAACTTTCTTCTAAGGACCTAAAGTTTTTATTCTCATAACAACTGGTGAGCTTCATGACTTGAGTGGCTGTTAGAACTTTGGTCTCTCAGGTTTTAGTCCAGCATTCTAACTACTGACGTGGGTAAAATCACTTGTTTTTGCCCTCAAACTTTGCTCTCTCTCTATACTAACCTTCAGGTTTCTCCCTTCAATATGTTTTAATTCCTGTCTCAAGTTGGACCCGATGCACACATTCCGATTTAGTTTGTTTTAATAGTAAATTTTAATTAGTTTTCAATTACAGTCTGATAATAGCCTCATTATAACAATGCCAATTTATAATACTACACCTTTCAATTTTGAATCACCTAGCCCAGGGTGTGGACAGGTTTTATTCAGAAGTAGTTAACCTTTTTTATTCCAGTGGCGTGTGGTTGACTGAGGTAGGTTAACAGTTCTTGGTCCAAAACTGAATACTTCCTGAAACTTCTTGGGGTCTGTAAAAAAAGGCGTAGGGTCATGCTAAATTCGATGAAAAACGCATTTGTGTAGGTTTTTTTTCTAGTTTTGTTTCTTTGGTAAATCTTGCTGAATTTGGTAGACAGGGATTTTGTTTGTTTGTTTTATTACATTTATATACTGCCCCGTCATCAGAGGATCACAGTGTGGTTTACAATATAAAAATACAAAAATACATAATGACAAACAAAACAATAATTCCATCATACTCTTTTCGAAAGGCTTTTGTCCCCCCCCCACGCAACATTTCAGGAGGAAAAATCTCAAAGATCTGTGGGATGTGTGAAGCAGCCATTTAGAAGCCTCTTCCATTTCCTCAGGCACTTGTGTCACATATTTTGGAACTTAACAGAATGTAAAATAAATGCTATTTTGTTTGCTTTGATCTCAAATTTGGCTTCATTTTCTCACTCGTTGTAATAGGGTTGTAGCCTGAGCCAGCGACACCCCCTCATCTCACCCCACCCCTGCCCAAAAGTGTACGTTTCTTGCTCCCTAGGCTTGGTCCCTGGGTCGCTTGCAATTATCTTGCTGGCTTGAAGCGCACATTGCCTCCAGGCAGTACTTAGAAGGAGCCTTGTAGCTGTTGATACAGAATCAGAGAGATAAAATGTAATGTCTTTTACGGTCCATTTCCCTTTTCTCTTTTTTGATGATGGCTACGGGGGCAAAGGGAAATTTGCACTTCATCATGGGTCTTTCTTGTAGGAGCAAAATCCCTGGTCCAAGTCATTATCTTGTTACTACAGAAAGGGGTGTGCAAGCAATTCAGTTTAGGGCAGGCAGGTGAAGAAGAGGGCAGGGCCTTGGCAACTTTAATAGCTGTGTAGGAGGAGGAAATTTAAGCATGACATTCCCCTTTGCAGGTATTTAATGGTGCCAGAGTTTTCTTCCCCTTTTCACCTGGCCATTCTACATCCTAAGCCTATCGGGGGACGGGAGAACCCTCCAGTAAACAGCAGTGATATATATTTTTTCATAAATTTGCGTGTGCGTGCGTACTTGTGTACACACAGCATGGCCCAAAAGTAGGTATACTGCTTTAGAACCCGCTTTTCTTCTTCTTGACTGTTCTTTGATTTAACTGTATTCTACTTCTACAGGTGACCATGTATATCCTGTATGCACCCTTTATTTCCTCCAAAGAGCAGACAGTGGAGTAAAGTACATAGGATTGCCTATGGTTTTAATCACATTTTTATTTCAAGCAGTTGTTTGGTATTGGATGCTGCTCTTAGCTATCCTCTGCCCCTCCGTCACCGGTTTTAATTCTGCTGATTTGACTTGTCATGTTTTTGCACTGAGGCCTTTTTAAAATGGATCCTTGGTGGTTAGAGCGAGCCGCTTTTGAAATATCGTCTGCTGGCATGGTTTGGATTCAGATAGCATCTGCCTACTGACCGTGGGGTTTGCAGATAGTGCTGATCAATGAGGTGTGGGGGCAAGTGGCTGCGGCTTGGTGAAAACTGCCTTGTGGGCCAAACTGGGACCTGTGACAGGCCAGAAGTCCCCCACTCCTAGGTTAGAGTATTGGATGCGACCTGACTAGATTTCCATTTAGCCACAGAGCTGACTGGATGATCTTGGGCCAGTCCAGACATATAATCATCTATTCCAATCCCCTGCAATGCAGGAATATTTCACCCAACATGGGGCTCGAACCCACAGCCCTGAAATTCAGAGTCTCATGCTCTACCAACCGAGCTTCTAGCTCTCCCCTAGCACAGATGACAACCCAGTCCTAGCAAGTAAGCAGTGCAACTTACTTCCCAGTCAATGTGCATAATATCTCAGTGTGTTACAGCAAGATCCCATTTCCCTGTTTTGCTCCAGGAACCAAAATCTGTTTGGCTAGTCCTGTGATGCAGTGCATTCTGTTGCCTTCAGCTCACAAGAGCAAACAGCCAGCCCCATAGAGGATGCGTAAAATGTTAACAGTTGCTGAAAAATATGTCTTGATGGTCTTTTCACGCAAGGGGGTAAATGCATCACCATGTGGGAAAGAGAGAGGATGATGGAAGCAGTCATCCAGTCCAAACCACTGCCCATTCAGCTGGACCACCCACACACCTGCCACCCTCGCAGCTGAGCCCATGCGATCCAGACTGCAGTGTGATGCTGGCAAAGAACGGGCATATGGCAATAGGTGTTGCCAGAGCAATAGCTACGCATGACTCCCATCTGCTGAACTGCTTTGTATGCATGCATAGACAAAAGAAACTTTTCATTGTAACCTGATTAACTTGCATTCCACGACTGATCCTTCAACACACACACACCAAACACACCTTTTGAATTTTAGTGGTGATTCTAGGGTGTAGCTTAAAAGCACTGCTGCAGGTGTATAAACTGTTAGGCTTGCCTAAAGGCTCTCTTTACATTGCAACCTATACAAATGGTAGCTGAAGCCAGGATTATTACTGTTTTCTTGAAAGAGTTGAGTAAAGTGAGAGAAGAGCAGTGAAATCATAGGCATGCCTACTCAGGTGTAAACCCCATTTAGTTCAATGGGACTTAACTCCCAGTTTTGCAATCTCAGGGAACTTAACTATAATTGTTACCTGAGTGCTCACTGGAAGGACAGATCGTGAAGCTGAGGCTCCAATCCTTTGGCCACCTCATGAGAAGAGAAGACTCCCTGGAAAAGACCCTGATGTTGGGAAAGATCAGCACAAGGAGAAGGGGACGACAGAGGACGAGATGGTTGGACAGTGTTCTTGAAGCTACCAGCATGAGTTTGACCAAACTGCGGGAGGCAGTGGAAGACAGGAGTGCCTGGCGTGCTCTGGTCCATGGGGTCACAAAGAGTTGGACATGACTAAACGACTAAACAACAACAAGTATGTGGCTGAAAAAGCATTTCTCCTGTGCCACCTAAAACTCTTGAAGGTCACAACCTGTCCCAGAGTGAACAGCAGCAGAGTCTGCCATCCTATCTGCCTGAGGCAGAAAGGGAACAAAGGAAGAACAAGGTAGTTCACAGTATACCTGTTGTAATTAGTATAGGGGTAAGCTGGGAATTTGTCTGCTCATTGAGCAGAGGAGACCCACTAGTGGGTCCAGCGGTCAAAAAAGGCAGTTCCTACACTTGCTGTAGAGAGGGAAGTGAGGGGTGGATGGGGCTCAGCCACCTGGGAATGAAGAAGAAGAAGAAGGGTTTGGATTTGATATCCCACTTTATCACTACCCTAAGGAGTCTCAAAGCGGCCAACAAAGCGGCCTCAAAGGGACGCGGGTGGCGCTGTGGGTAAAAGCCTCAGCACCTACGGCTTGCCGATCGAAAGGTCGGCGGTTCAAATCCCCGCAGCGGGGTGCGCTCCCGTTGCTCGGTCCCAGCGCCTGCCAACCTAGCAGTTCGAAAGCACCCCCGGGTGCAAGTAGATAAATAGGGACCGCTTACTAGCGGGAAGGTAAACGGCGTTTCCGTGTGCGGCTCTGGCTCGCCAGAGCAGCGATGTCACGCTGGCCACGTGACCCGGAAGTGTCTCCGGACAGCACTGGCCCCCGGCCTCTTGAGTGAGATGGGCGCACAACCCTAGAGTCTGTCAAGACTGGCCCGTACGGACAGGGGTACCTTTACCTTTTAAGGAGTCTCAAAGCGGCCAACATTCTCCTTTCCTTCCTCCCCCACAACAAACACTCTGTGAGGTGAGTGGGGCTGAGAGACTTCAAAGAAGTGTGACTAGTTCACGGTCACCCAGCAGCTGCATGTGGAAGAGCAGGGACGCGAACCCAGTTCACCAGATTACGAGTCTACCGCTCTTAACCACTGCGCCACACTGGCTCTCATGTAGCCCATCTAGGATGGGGAAGATTCTGATCTTAAACCTCCGCTGCCTTGCAAGATATCTTCGGAAGAAGAAAAGCCTAAGGCGTAAATCCTACACAAATCCAGAGTGGCGTCCCTAAGATGGTTGCGTGGCACCTCCTTGTACGCCTCCTTCTGGCAACTGCTGCAGCCAAGCTGGTGCCAAACGTATTGCTCTGCTTTCTTTGGGCCACATAATGAGGCTGAGAGCTGGGTGGGGAGGTTCATCTGGGCTTCCAGATGACCTCCATACATGCTGCCCAGGCTTGCACCTCGGGGAGGTCACTTCGGTGCTGTTAAGACAGCGGTTTGACTTCACCTCCAGAGGTGCACCTGATGGTCTCTCAAGATGGACAGATGTCAACCAAGCAAGGGATTTAAAGAGTCCTTTGTCCGTGATTTGGAATGACTGAATAATGTTGCTTGATTCGCATTGTGGAGAAGATTAAAAGAGCTCTTTCCCTGTATCTTCCTGATTTGTTCAGGGATGAGTCGGTGGGCTGAGCCAATGCTGATGACTTTGCAGACATGAGCGTAGAAAGGATTTTTGTGGGGGGCGGGGCAGAACCAACATGATTGGTCAGTTAGTTAACTATTTCTATCGTTTTACTTAATTGATGAGGGGGAAGCTGCCCCCTGCTCCCCCCCCCTTGGCTATGCCCATGTTTACAGACCTAAAATTCTGTGGAGGAATCCACAGCAGTTAAACCAGTATAAATAAACAAAACCAGTATAAATTTGTAGTTTAGATGTGGCCTGGGGTGTGCTGGTTTTCTTCCATGTTACTGGCACAAACGTGGCTTTTACTTCAAGCAATGAGTATTCGTTCCTATTGTCTCTCCTCCTACCTTTCCAAATACAGTGGTACCTCGGGTTACATACACTTCAGGTTACAGACCCCGCTAACCCAGAAATATTACCTTGGGTTAAGAACTTTGCTTCAGGATGAGAACAGAAATTGTGCTCTGGTGGCGCGGCAGAAGCAGGAGGCCCCATTAGCTGAAGTGGTGCTTCAGGTTCAGAACAGTTTCAGGTTAAGAACAGACCTCTATAACGAATTAAGTTCTTAACCCGAGGTACCACTGTAGTGAGAAAAAACTGACATTTCTGTTTGAATCGCAGCAGATGTTGCTGGTAAAATATTAAAAGGTCTATATGCATGTCTGGTAAACTTGGATTTGTGTGTGTGTGTGTGTGTGTGAGAGAGAGAGAGAGAGAGAGAGAGAGAGAGAGAGAGAGAGAGAGAGATATTCTGGTTCAGATGCTCTGTAACATTTAATTCATGCAAAAAAAAAACCAACAAAAAAAACTTGCAGGAGCAGCCAAGGTCCGCAATGCCTCCTGCTGTAAGTGCTTGTGGCACATTTGACGCTGCATGAGGGCAATGTTAATTGATGTGCTCTGAATACATGTAATTTGCTTTTTCTGGCTCAGTTGTTCCTGATACCATAGTGCCTGTTTGGTCGCTGAGGTGGCTTTTAAAGCCAGAGCTGCACAGCAGGGGAAGGGCTGAGCAGGGGTGGGGTGTGTGTAGAGAAGATACAATTCCATTACTAAAAGTATTCTGGTCTGCAGAGGACAAGCAGAGAGCGCACTGCCTCTGAAGCTTCTCTGCTCTCCTTTGTTTCTAGAGATGTAGCCGTTGGTTGCACAGGTTGAGCAAAGCTGAAACCAAGACTACTGTTCAGCTGAGAAAGCTGTTTGTTGTTCACTTCCAAATAAAGACAGGCTTCCAAATAATGTGGGGGAAATAATGGGTGATGAACCTGTGCGGCGTCAGGAGACGTTTACATTCCTGTCTTCCCATCTTTCTGGAAAAGGCTGTTTGAAGGACAATTTTCTCTTTCCCTTTGAAGTTTTATGTGGTATCTAAAACATGGATGTACCAAATTTCCCTTCTTTCATGGATGCTGTTGGCCTCAACAGATAATTCTCCATTATAATAAACACAAACTGCAATATGGAATACAATTCTTTTAAGTCGAAACTTTTCTTCTTAATGATTTGTACTTGCATGGCTTGTGCAATCTATATACCTCAACCCTCTCTTTAACTTGCTTTGTGCTTCATTATTCAATAATAATTATTATTATTATTATTATTAATAATAATAATAATAATAATAATAATAATAATAATATGAAAGTAACCTTATTAAATAGGTATTAACCTTTACATAGTGTACCTAACTTCACATAATATCTTTCCTCTATGTTATTGGAGATTTTAAAAAAACAACAGCACTGAATTTGCACTTTGTTATTCAGCTGGCTGTATCAATACACACACTCTTTCACCACCCAAAAACCAGATACTGCACTTCCTTGGCTGCATACAAATCCCATAGAAGTGCAGCCTTTTCTCTCACTCCTAAACTGTGTTCACACTCCTGTTTGAGGTGCGTTCACTGTGTTCCTTCCAGTGCTGGGTTTTGAATCCATGTTCCCATGATGCATATCTTTCCTGTACTTCGTTATAAGATACTACTGTTTGATATGTTGTTTTTCAAAGAAGCTTCAAACCAGTTAGAGTCCTTAAGCCGTTCCTAATTTTTTCTTTAGCCAGAGTGAGAACACATTTTCATAGGGTAAAAACATCCCTCCCCTTGCATAAACACTCCCCCACCCCCGCCGCCATGTGCACACAAACAGAAATGAATCTGACAATAATGAAGCCATGCTGATGAGAGCAGCTAGGGGGGAAAGAGTTGTGAAATGCACACAGAAAGAAAGAAAGAAAGAAAGAAAGAAAGAAAGAGCAATGAGATGGTGAAAACAACACAAACACAGCCCAAGCTTGAATTCTAGCATAGTCAGTGGTGCGTGGAAGAAGAGAGTGAAATTCGAGGGTTATTGCTTAATATTAATCATAGTCATGAGAAGGAAATATAGATTTGGACAAGGAAATAGGTGAATAGTGGTTTGGAACACCAGAGGACAATGAGGAATAAATCCAAAAAAAGAAAAAAAGAGTAAAGCAGAGATGAATGCTGGTATGAACATGTACCCTTAGCAAGAAAGCCATTATGTTACTGAAGAAGAGGAATAGGCTCTTCGCCTAGACCTGGGACAGACAGACTGACAGCTTGCACAGGTCAGAGCGAAGTGGTGCAAAACAGATGTTTCCCCAAATTATGCCCACCAACTCCCACTTCCTCTACACAGAAAATAAGGTGGCGCTCACCATTTCACACAAATGAAAATATTGATGATTCATTCTGGATTATTTTTTTCCAAAAAAAAAAAAAAAAGGTGGGATTTTTATGGGAGAATAAAAAGCTAGTTTTTGAGTGTTATTCTGGAATAGCAGCTGAATAATGAAGACGTCATGTGGAAACATGCCCCCCCAAACCCCAACCCAACCCAGCAACTATGTTATTATAATAATAAGTAAGTGTGAACCTGGTTCTGGTTGATGGACTTTGGGATTCTTGTAACAAACCAAAGCAGATCATGCAAGCTTAAAATATGCCTAACCCTGCCTTATTCTATTCCCTTTTACTCCAAATCACTTTATGTTTCCTGCCCCTTAATTTATCTAAAGCAATAAATGTTCAGTTGAAAAAAAGCATTCTTATTTTACACAATGGACTACATTCATTGGACTACATTGTAGGGCCTTCTCGGTAGTAGCACCCGCCCCATGGAATGCCCTCCCATCAGATGTCAAGGAAATAAACAACTTTTTGACTTTTGGAAGACATCTGAAGGCAGCCCTGTAGTGGGAAGTTTTTAATGTTCAATGTTTTACTGTGCTTTATGTGTTTAATTTGTTGGAAGCTGCCCAGAATGACTGGGGCAACCCAGTTAGATGGGTGTCATGTAAATAATAAATTATTAGTAATTAGTGCTCACAAATTCAGAAAGCTGGATTTGACAAAACCAGCAGCGTGCTGATCTATGTGATGAATGAAAAGATAAATGCTTACAGAAGGTACAAGAAAACAAACACGAGTTCTGTACTGAAGCAGATTAGAAGCTAGGTATGATCTCCCATTTATTCCGTTACCCATTTGCTCATTTTACTTCAGGTTGTCTTAGGAAGTTTCCTTTAGAGACTCACGTCCTACTTCTGCCGCGGCAGATCTATCACGAGGAGTTGCTGATTCAGCATTGTGAAGGGCAGAGAGACGCCATCAGTCAGCAGGACACAGTAACAGATGGAGGCCTTTAAAACTAAGTTTGCTCTGGGTGTTAAGGTATCCCTTGGCTGAAACAATTAGATACAGATTCCCTTCAGAGAGAGAGAGAGAGAGAGAGAGACATAAACATGTGTGCTATTTAAATCGAATCTAGTACATCAAGCATGAGATGGAAACAAGAAGCGTTTGACTCCTAATTGCAATATTTCACAACAAACAAGCAAAAACAATAATGTGTTTAGATTGTGTGTGTTGTGACTAGCCATGCCTCTTACTAAAAGCAGCTGTGAATTGGATTGCGACTACAACATTCTTGGATGTGGGCTGAATCCTGTGTTATTTTTCTGTTGGAAAACTATCAGACACACTCATGCCCTTGTTTATCCCAATGCAGTGGTACCTCTGGATACGAACAGGATCTGTTCCGGAGCCCCGTTTGCATCCTGAGGTAAACGTAAGACGTGTCTGCACGGGTTGCGTTTCGCCACTTCTGTGCATGCGCGTGACGTCATTTTGAGCGTCTGCGTGAGCGGCAAAACCCGGAAGTAACGCACTCCATTACTTCCGGGTCACCACAGAGCGCAACCCAAAAATATTCATCCCAAAGCTACTTCAGCCCGAGGTATGACTATATAAAACCAAAGCTGGATAAATCAAAGGTGTGGTTTTTTTTTGGGGGGGGGGTTCAGTAGGAAGATGACCCAGGGGCAAGATCTATCTACCCAACGGATCCACTACAGATTTGGGGACCTGTTTTCTGTAAACAAAGTCAATGCTGTCATCGTTAGTGGAGTGCAATGGACACCGGAGGCCCAGCTCACATGATGCTACAATGTGGTAGCTAGGCAATGTCCAAGACTGACAGTGTGGCTGTGAACAAGCGGTGACTGACGCGCTGAACAAGACCTTGGGGTCATAGTGTGTCGTTTGATAAAGGTGCCTTCCCAGTATGCGGCGGTTGTTAGAAAAAGGAGAATTCTGTGTTATGGATTACAGTTGTACCTTGGATCCTGAACACCTTGGTACTCAGACATTTTGGCTCCTGAACGCCACAAACCTGGAAGTGACTGTTCCAGTTTGCGAACTATTTTTGGAAGTCAAACATCTGACGGGGCATCTGATTGGCTGCAGGAGCTTCCTGCACCGAATCAGAAGCCGCACTTTGGTTTCCGAACGTTTTGGAAGTTGAACAGACTTTTGGAACAGATTCTGTTTGACTTCCAAGGTACGATTGTATGAGGAAAGGGACTGAAAAGACAATCTGTTGTGTGACCACACTTGGAATACTGTGTACAGTTCCAGTCACCTCAGCTAAAAAAGCAGTGTCGTAGCTATGGGGGAAGCTAGCCAAGGTTGTTGTTTTTGTCCCAGGTGAAACCTCCAGAGGGACGCCATTGAGGCTCCACGCCTATGGGTGCGTACACAAATGCGCGTGAGTGGTGCCAAACTGGGTCTTTGATCTGGGTGAAATAAAGCCTAGTTTCACCCCTGCGAAAAGGATATTGTGCTTCCGGTGTATAAAATTATGTGCGGAGCAGATAAAGTTTTTCCCCCTCAGAATGTTGGGGCATCTGCTGTTGAAAGATCTGCGTCATACCTTCTCAGCTCAGGTTTCCTTGCCTTCTTCACTGCATTCAACCAGTGGCACCTGTGCAGTGTTCTTGCTTCTGCTTCAGTGGGCTCCTAAGTGAGCTTTGCACTGGATGTAGACTGATCCTTCAGCTCTGCCACAGGTATCCTGGGCAAACTTAAGTCACTCAGCCTCTCTGAGCCTCATTTTCGGCATTTTGAAGATAGTGATGAAGATATCAGGAACATCAGGGAAGTTGTTCACTTACATATTAGTAAGACAGTAATTTTCACCTTGCTTGCATTCATTTTTAGTTTTGCTTCATTCTTAGAATGAAGTTTTACTTCATTCATAGATATTGCACTTAGTGCTTGCCAGTGGCGTAGCGTGGGGGGTGCAGGGGGTGCCGGCCGCACCGGGCGCAACATCTGGGGGTTAGGGTTATGGGGCGCAAATCCACGGGTTAGGGGGCGCAAATCCACGGGTTAGGGGGTGCAAATTACTTGCCTTGCCCCGGGTGCTGACAACCCACGCTATGCCACTGGTGCTTGCTATCCTTCCTTCCTTCCTTCTCAAATACAGCTTCTGAGTTTGAAGCGGAGAGTGTTATTGTTATTATTTATTAGCCACTTTTTTGCCACAGGCAACTCAAAGCAACTTATATCTTACTTATTTCTTCAGGCCTAAAAGGCTGTGTTTTGATTTTGTGGAGAAAAAGCAGCTGCTGCCCCTTTCTCTGCCTGGGGAAATGGCCAACATTACATGGGAGATGGAGTATTGAGGGGTGGTAAGCACTGGGCTGGTTAGGGCTCTCTATTCCAGGGATGCTGGAGCCTGTAGACCTCCATATGTTGCTGCACTAGAATTTGCATCATCCCTGACTGTTAGCCATAGTGGTGCTTCTGGCACTAATGGGAAGTCAGAATCCAACAATGTCTAGAGGACCGTAGGGTAGCATCTCTGCTTTCTCTCTTCTGTTTCTCCAGTACTGTCAAACGTCAGGTGGAGGGAACACCCAGAGGAGGGCTTCCAAATAATATACAGTGGTGCCTTGGTTTATGAACTTAATCCGTTCCGGAAGTCCATTCTGAAACCAAAGTGTCCTTAAACCAAGGCGTGCTTTCCCATAGCAGTGGGAATTTACACTCAGCAGGAAGCGGAACATGTTCTGCTTCCGAGGCAAAGTTCACAAACCAAAACACCTACTTCCGGGCTTGCAGCGTTCTTAATCCAAGTTGTTCATAAACTGAGCTGTACTTAAACCAAGGTACCACTGTATTAGCAAGTGGTGAGGTTCTTGCAAGAGAAGGCAGTGTACACACACGCACAAAGATTTATGCATATGTATAAAATCCAGGAATCTGCCCCCCTGCGTCATGTTTCATTCAGCCCCAAGTCTGTTTCCTTTGCTCTCTGTGGCATTTGACTGTGATTAACCATTACTGGATTGTGTCCAATGTGTGTCTGCGCACAGAGCACAACAGAGATGTATTGCAACCCTTCCCAGGGGTCCTTCAAAATATGGATCCTCTCTCCATCCCTCCTACCTGTCATAGTGACAACTGTTTTGTTAGTATACAAGATCTGAGAGCTAAAAGCCTTTTTGAGTAGCTGGGACTTTAAGTATGCCTTTTTAATAACATATATTAAGTTACTTTCGCCACTCCACCCCCAGTGCTGTAATTTCTATGATTTTCTTCTTTATAAACTTGCAATGCTTCACCTCAAATGTAGAATGACAATAGATGTTGTACGCATATAATATTTCTCCTTTTCTGCATTATTCAAATTACTTTCCAACCTTCGTACATAATTCTGCCATTCCTTTTACTGCTGCTGTAAAGCAAATGGTTATTTTATACAAATGTTACCTCTTGGCTATTAATTCAGTGATTATTTTGGACTATGGCACTTCTTTTTAAACATAGGGTGGTAAAACCTCATAAATAGAAAGCTTGTCATTAAAAAAAAGTCTTTGACTTGTTTTGTTCATCAGTTTATGATCAAATGGTTATATATTGTTATTTATCCACCTGAAAAATCCTGATAGTTTATTCAAGCTACAGCACCAAGAAAATTCATACTTCCGATATCATTTTATTACCATTTTCTTTACCACACTCGTTGCCTCATAGTAGCTCTGGACAGTACAAACAATCACTGCCAGTTACCTGCTCTGTATGCTTGGAAGTCAGTGGCCAGCACTTGTCCAGGAAAGTTGCACAGACCACATTCCCATCTACAGATTATTCAACCTTCCTGGGTGGTTGCCCTCGCAGATATGACAAGCAAGCACTTCCAGCCAGCTGTGAAAGCGATGGCACGTGCTGGTTTTTAACTTTTGAATCTGTTGTCAGCCCTGGTATGTAACTTTCAAAACTGCACTGCAGTCATATGTAGTTTCATACAATCCATGCCAATGCAATGCCCAAATATCTTCATGTGCCAATTTGCCAAGGGTGTGTTTGATGCAACTTTGGAAAGACGAGCATTTTAAAGACTCTGAAATTCCCCTTCGCCACTTAACTCCCAAGGTTTAAAATTGCCGCTTTGTCTCATAATCAAAACCACTAGAATGCCTATATTACGCAAATACACTTGAAAAAACACGTAAACGTAATAGGCTGTATAATAATTGTAAAGTTATTTACTAGAAACCCCTTCTCAAAATTAGATACAGCTTCTCATAATGTCAAAATCAACATTGTGACATAACATTAAAATGCAGCCGATTCAGTTGACCACCAAGTCCAGTATCTACAAAATGCGATTCTTTTTTGTCAGTCGCGTAGTACATTCATTTCTAATTTCTTAATTTTCTCTTGTATTTTTCTATCTGACGTATTCCTTAGAAGAGTACCATGAAAGAGTCTTGTAAGTGTCTAATGAAGATAAGGTTGGTAGACCTTATTTGACTAAGAATCTATCACAAATAGGTAAGTACAGTTAAGATTTATGTTTGTTTGTTTAAAAATTCTAGAAAATCAATAAAAAAATTGGAAAAAAGAACGAATTTATCATGAATAGGATCCATGTAGCTGTTATATACAGTAACGAACTACACACAGCTGATGAAGCCCCTTGGGGCGAAACGGGAATATCCAGGAATCCTTGTCCTGTCTACCTATGCCAGCATCTACCAGTGCCAGTTTCTTATGTCTACCAACCTTATCATCTTCATTAGACACTTACAAGACTCTTTCATGGTACTCTTCTAAGGAATAGAAAAGATAGATAGAAAAATACAAGAGAAGATGAAGAAATTAGAAAGGAATCGCATTTTGTACATACTGGACTTGGTGGTCAACTGAATAAGCTGCATTTTCATATGTTATGTGACGATGTTGATTATGAGAAGCTGTATCTAATTTTGAGAAGTAAAGAGAAAGGGACCCCTGACCATTAGGTCCAGTCGTGACCGACTCTGGGGTTGCGGCGCTCATCTCGTTTTATTGGCCAAGGGAGCTGGCGTACAGCTTCCAGGTCATGTGGCCAGCATGTCTAAGCCGCTTCTGGTGAACCAGAGCAGCGCACGGAAACGCCGTTTACCTTCCCGCCGGAGTGGTACCTATTTATCTACTTGCACTTTGACGTGCTTTCGAACTGCTAGGTTGGCAGGAGCTGGGACCGAGCAGTGGGAGCTCACCCTGTCACAGGGATTCGAACCGCCGACCTTCTGATCGGCAAGTCCTCGGCTCTGTGGTTTAACCCACAGCGCCACCCGCGTCCCTTATTTTGAGAAGTAGTTTCTAGTAAATAACTTTACCATTGTTGTTATACAACCTATTACGTTTACGTGTTTTTTCAAGTTTGTCTTGTAATGCAAATCCATTGCAGCTGCTATAGAGCTGGCAGCTCTTGCAATGCTAGCTCAGGACTACTTTACACGTTCCTTTTGTAGGAGGTGGAGCAGCATTCATAAAACATAACCTGTGAAACAGGGCATATTTATTCTGCTGAGCATACATAGGTCATATACATACACAGCCATTTGTCCAAATGCAATTTCAGTGAAGTTTCTAGGCAGTCTCCATTTAAGTCATGGAGAACCTGTGGCCCTCCAGGGGTTGCTAGACTAAAACAACTGCCATCCCTCAGCATTGGCCATGCTGCAAGACGGAAGGCAACAACATCTAGAGGACCACAGGTTTCCCACCCCATATTTAACAGAATGGATCTTGTTGCAGTTTTGATACTAGTGGGATTGCACTTCCAGTTTGTAGTTTTCTCTCCCTTCCCAGATTTCCACCATACATTTTGCAATTGCCATTTCTAGGTTGTCTAAATGGATTTGGGAAACATTTGTTCTAAGAAAGTGTGGCTAGAAAGAGCCCGAGCTGCGCATGAGAAGTTTTCTCATTGTCTTTGGGTAATTCCAGGCAGCAAACATTCCACTTGTGTCAGAGCTTGGCATAGACAACATCCATTTTGACGACTTCTCCCTCGACACGGACGCCATGATAACTGCAGCCCTCCGGATGTTCATGGAGCTTGGAATGGTGCAGAAATTTAAAATTGACTATGAGGTAACCATCTGTTGTGCAAAGATAATCGGCGCTGCTTTGGTTTTGGCGGTGGTTGTACCCATTTGTCCGTGTTAAGTGTCCCTGATGCGATTTGTACTTTTCCATTTCAGACGTTGTGTAGGTGGCTTTTGACAGTGAGGAAAAATTACCGAATGGTCCTGTACCACAACTGGAGGCACGCTTTCAATGTGTGCCAGCTCATGTTTGCCATGTTAACTGTGAGTATCTTGAGTGGCAGGCATCTTATGATACTATTCCACGTTGTTGTCCGAGCATTTGTTTCCTCTTCCCCTTGATAATACAGCATTAAAAAAAAATATTGAGATGTAAGCACCCAAGAGAATAAAGGGTCCTAATTTGATACCTAATTTGGCAGCGCTTATTTGGCAACATTTGACAGGGTTTGAGCACTGTGGAAGAATGGAACCACAGATGGCAGTTGTATGATACTGACCTTATTGTTATAGAACCTAATCTTAAAAGAATGGGTTTTACACGCGCGCGCGCGCACACACACATGCATATATATAGCCTAGAAGTCATTGCTTCATAAAATCCCAACTCTGCCAACGTGCCTGTAATCAAGAGAAAGTTCAGCGTGCTGGTCCCATTGAGGAAAGTAGGACTTGGGCATTTAACCATAGATTTTAAGATGCATGAATTTAAATGGGGCTGAAGATTTGCGCGCTTTAATCCCCCAAAGAGCACTGAGCTGCTAATCAAGTACATGGTGAGAGATTGTAAGGAAGGACCAGGCAGCTGGCAAAGAAACTTCAGTGGGAATAGTAAAGTGAGCATTCCAGTTTATCCGAAACTGGAATCTTTAACTGGTAAGCTGCAGCTGCCAACAGGAGTCTTTATATTATGGTGATGGGGAAACAGTTAAAGGATACAGGTAAACTGGACATTTCAGGTGAAGAAAAGAGGTGACGAAGGAGGGAAACCTGGGTTGAACTGGTTAAGAAGAGCTGCTAGGTTCAGGGGTTCAAGGATGTAATGGGAGGACAAGGGAGTATGCTATTTTAACATTTTATTCTAGGGTGCCAAAATTTCTTAGCGGTGCCAGGTGTTTACAACCAGCTTCATGAAGACAGGTGAACAATTTGCTTTGGCTTTGGGGAAGGCATAAGAAAATTTAACCAAGACACCGAAAATTATTACTTCCACATCACATTTATGCAAGGTTCTGATCACATACCTTCATTTTAAAACTTTTTTTTTAATGTAGACAAATTGCCAGCAGGGACACCTTGACAATATGAGGCCTCATTCACTGAATAAGTTTGGAGTTGATGGTCCTTCCCAGCTGTCAACTTCCCACTTCCCCTTAGACATCCACATTTAATAAAACACACACATGTATATTTGCACTTAAATCATGGCATTATGCCCCCAGTCTGCTCATCTGTGCACTCGAAGCTGATCCATCATCTGTTTGACAACATAGATAAATTATTTGAAGGTTTTCATTTTTATATTTCGTTGCTAAAATGCTACATAAAAATCAAAACCTGCTTGGTAACTGTTCTGATGAATGCTTCCACATTTGTGCTGCCGCTTTTGCTCATAACAATATAGACCTTAATGCAAGACTTCCGCTAGGTGGAGCTCAAAGGCCAGAATTGTTTTAGGTTTCTTTCTGGAGCTGGTGAGGTATGACAGCATGTTTTATTGTTTGATGAAACAGCTTCTTTTCATCTGGATTGAATAACTACCAAACAGCAGGATCAAATGGAATTGCAAATGTTTGGACAGTGTCGGGTCTTTGTTGTTGTTGTTGTTTTGCTTTGATAGGGTTAAAATGTCTATCTCTTGGCTGTGGATCTGTGAATATCTGCACAGCTAATTGTCAAAACACTGCCAAATGCGAGCTATTTCCCAGACAACTGTTTCCCACTTCTCAGCCTGCACTACTTATGTGTCAACTGTTAGAGCAAATTCACATGACCTTCTCTACAACAAGGCACTACCCCCCATTGGCAGAGAGTCATGGGGAATCTGCCATTGCGAATGGCTTGCTATGCAACAACCCTTCCTTCTCCCACCTTTGTAGGTTGCATGATGACCCCATTCATAAAAATGGATTACGCACACATCCCTGTCATGAAATGGTTGCCTGAAGTTCACTAGAAGTCCCTGTGCAGTTGCAAGTGGTTGTATGAATTAGGCCTTAAAAGGATTTTGTTGGAATGTCACTACAGTGGTATCTCGGTTTAAGAACAGCCCTGTGTACGAACTATTCAGTTTACGACTCTGCAAAACTGGAAGTAGTGTCCCGGTTTGCGAACTTTATCTCCCGGCAGCGGGAGGCCTCATTAGGGAAAGCGCACCTCGGTTTAAGAACGGTTTTGGTTTAAGAACGGACTTACGGAATGGATTAAGTTTGTAAACCAAGGTCCCACTGTAGTTCTTAGTCAGATGTGAGACTCCAGAAGTGACTCTAGAATACGTGTGTATTTACGTATTCAACTAAGATACTTTTAGTTACGGGAATGACTTGTAGTGCTCCATCTTGATGGAAAAGAAACACCTAGTGCTGCAATAATACTGAGCACTGAGTTTTAGGCACATTTGAAATCTTGTGCACACTTACCTGGGAGTCAAATGCAGTGAACACAGTGACACTTTTATCTCATTAAACATGTACATGATGGAATTGAAAGTCTGCTTCTATTTAAACTTTTATCCTGACTTCACTGGCCACAGGTTTTGGTGGAATGTGTATAATAAACCATAGTTTAGTGGATCAGGGTCTTGCACAGCTGCGTTTCCTTCAAAATAAAACTATGCATACTTTTTGAAGTGCGAATAATATGATGTGTTAGGCCTACTAGAGGACAGCAATAGCAGATAAAGTCCATAGTTAAAGCCTTTGCCCTGAAAGCAGTCTTAG
Organism: Podarcis bocagei; assembly: GCF_964188305.1. Classification (NCBI taxonomy): domain Eukaryota; kingdom Metazoa; phylum Chordata; class Lepidosauria; order Squamata; family Lacertidae; genus Podarcis; species Podarcis bocagei. The sequence goes on from NC_138125.1 coordinate 118,305,569, forward strand.
GAAAGGCCTCGATTGGTATAAAGATCACAGGCTACTCGCTATGGACAGAGAACAAATTCTTTTCCCTTCTGTATCTACTCTCATACTCTTTTGAGTCAATTCTCTTCCATATCCGCCAACATGATATATGCCAAAAAATGTATTATACAGATCTACACAAGACAGACTGACTAGTCTAAAAGGGAAATATTGACACTACTTGAATGTTAAGCACAGCAAACATAGAAACCAAGGGTTGAACATTTCATTTGAGAGATATCTGACCTTAAGCTCATTACAATAAAAAATAAATAAAAATGTAGTAGAAAATAGAAAAATTAGGTTCATTGACAGACTGGTGCTGTTCTCGTTGGTTTCAACAAAGTCTGGAAATGTTTAAGGTCCCTCCCAAACAGATGTGGTAAGATCTCCCACCATTTTAATGTTAACTCAAAAGGAGCAGGTTGCCGGTGGGAATTGGATTGGAGCTGTGGTACTAGCGGTACTTCTGTGCCACTTCGCTGTTCTGAATCTCCGCCAGTCCGGCTGCTGGTAGCTCCCTTTCAGAAGAAAGATGGACACAATATAGGCACTTGCGTTTCACCTCCCAGGGTTAATAGAAGGTGGGGAGGGGGGAGTTTCAAAGGGAATATTGTTCAGGGGAAGGGGTCTCCACCAGTGTTGCTACTCTGATCAAAATGGGAGCCCTCTTGTGGCTGCTTTTAAAATACAATGACACAACGTCGGACAAGTCCAGTCATAAGTATTATGCCTGTCACAGCGACAGCATTGTGTGGCACGCAACGTTGTGCAGTTCTGTCTGGTACACCAAGAGTGCATGTGCCTGCGCTGTTCTACATCTGTGGGATTCTTTCACTTCAAGTGACTGGATCTGCTCCTTTTATCTTTTAATCTCATCGTTGACACCCCTCTACTGTCCACATTTATGCATTTGATGAAGTAGGTTCTGCCTACAAAATGCTCATGCAATGATAAGTGTATTGATTTTAAGGATTCTCTGGTGTTTTCCAGGCCCGTGCAACAGCTGGAGGCGGGGGGAAAGTTGGGTACGCTTGCCCAGGGCTTCAGAGGGCTAAGCCAAACAGGGGGCCCCACCAGGGACTGGCAGCTTCTTCTCTTTTTGTCTTTTAGTTTATAACTTTATTCTAAAAAGACTCCCACCCTGGGCCTCAGACAAAGCTCTGCATGGGCCTGATGTTTTCTCTCAACAGACTTAGCACAGTTGCGCTTCTGGCTAGTCAGCATTTAGAGTTGAAGATATGTTAAAAAGTGAAATTGAGACTAATATTATGTTGTCCAGAAGGGTTCGGGATTATTCATTCTAATTCTACCTAAGCTTTTTCAAGTGTTCAGAATGTGATAATGACCTTAGCTGCTGTTGGGCCAGAATTCAACGGAAGGATCCACTCCCCCTATCTATGTATGTTTATTGAAATATCTGTAGAGCCCTTTAACCTTGCCCCCCCCCCCCATGTACAGCCATACACATGGAGAACCTCTATTGATGTTCTAATGAATGTGCATAGGGGAGGAACAGATCCTGCCACATTCCACTACATGGAACTATTATCAATCTTTTGAAAGCCTGAATAAAGACTAGCAATTTGGTTGTTTGTGGTTAAAATAACCTAAATTGAACAGAATGTTTAATTACGCATAAAGTATACAGAGTATGCATCAGATTTCTGACTGTACCATTGAGTTTAAAAGTACAAGACCAAATGTAAAAGGCCAAAGGATAAATTTATATGTGACTGATAAGCACATCGTGTAATGTTTTTCTAGAAGAATCACTTTTCCCTTTGCAGTTTGTACTCATAAATGGCCATTCCATTAACATTGTTCCTACGTGTGGTGATGATGTAAGTAAACTCCAGAACAACAGACACTTTAAGTAAAGAGACCTTGAAATATAAACACATATTTTGCCATTCTGCTCATTTTTCTTCCTAAGCATTACATAGCTCCTTATGGAACGTAATAATCTTATACAACTTACTGGTAATGGGGGGGGGGCACATATATTATTATCTTAGTTTTTATAATAATACTGTCAATGAGGTTATGCTAAAGAGCTGCAGTTCAGCACTTTTATTACTGGCTATTACAGTAAACACACTGACACGTTATTTGGTTTTTATTTATTTATATATCCTTAAACGTGGATCTTACAAGTTTAAAAAAGATGTTGGGGATGTCAGTGTGGTCAAGTTCAGAGGGACAGAAGGGTAATGAATAATAGATAGCAAGGGAGAAAAGCATGTGTGTTTCTTTTTAATGAATTAATACTTCCTCCTACTAATACTTCTTCCTACTTCCTACTAAGTACATTACATGATACTGGGCACCTAACCTAGGCTCTAATCAGACAGCGCTTTATTCTGTTTCCTCTCAAGTTTCCTTCCCTGATAATTTTTGTGTTTTTTTGATGTGATCTTTCACACAACATAAACGCCCCTCCTGGAAGTCTAGTGGACTCTAACTGAACTTTTGCACTCATTTCCAAGTTAATTGCTTCCAGAAAATAAATGTTTGCAACCCTGTTAACCTGGAAAATTGTGGGAGTTTTGCAGCGTAGTTTCCCCACAGTTTTCATGGATCATGTCGCCCCCAGTCACATGATGTAATTTGGGGTGGTATTCTGGCATACTGTTCTTTCCTGCTGTTTCATGGGGGAATCAAGGGGAAACAGAAGCACGCCTGCACACAAAAGGTGGTGACCTGTCCGATGAGGTCTGCTGTTGTGTCACACCATGCCCACTGGTGTAAATGAAATTTTGTGTGACTTGGAGATACTTTGATCTCAAAGCCACAGTTCCGTAACACAACAGGTAATGCAGTATAAAAAGAACATTAGAAACCTGGACAGAAGCACCAGCATTATAACCAGGAAAACTAACACAAAAAATCCCCAAGTCTGAATGCACCCCCAAGTCTTAGCATTTATAGAAAACTGATCTCAGTAAGATATGTTATAGAAATAAAAGATTATGTTGCTTGGAAAGACCAGGAGGGACATCTAGTCTAACTCTACTGTTTTATAGCCCAATACTATGCAAAGTTACAATTGATTCCAATATTGCTTCCAATTTTTGGAAACTGAACGTATATTCAGTATGTAAATCAAAGATTAAATGAAAATAATGATAAGTAGACCTTGTGATCAAGGGAGAAATGTAAAGCCATCACTACTGAATTTGTATTTATCTATATGATGTATATACTAAATTTCTGCTCTGGTAGGACTGCTATGGAATCACTTAAGTTTGTACTCCAAAGACGCTTGTAAATACATCACTGAGCCTGGAATTCCAGGTTATATTGGAGGTTACTAAGTTGAAGAAAGGAAAATCAGAGTACCATCATGAGAACTTATTTCTCATGGCCTAGGCAAAAAATAAAATACAGTGTTTTAATGATTTCTTGTTGCTTTTAAAATTTTAATTAGTGCATTCTGCATGTCTGTATTTTGAAGTAAAGGTAGAAGGTAAATGACCTCCATCCGGTTAAGTCCAGTCAAAGGTGACTATGGGGTGTGGCACTCGTCTCGCTTTTCAGGCCAAGGGGGCCGGTGTTTGACCTCAGACAGCTTTCCAGGTCATGTAGCCAGCATGACTAAACCGCTATTGGCATATGGAGGACCATGACGGAAGCCAGAGCGCATGGAAATACTGTTTACCTTCCCGCTGCAGCGGTACCTATTTATCTACTTGCACTGGCATGCTTTCAAATTGCTAGGTTCGCACAAAATGGAGTCTGAGGCTGTTGGGACATCTAGAAGGCTACAGGTTTCTCATCCCTGGCTTAACTTCCTCCTCGCTGTGAAGCTCTGATCCTACTACCACGTAGAATGGTGGCTTCCTTCAAACACTGGCAATTCGTTTAGGTTTATGGTGCTGGGCTGCCTAGATTTGGATTACCAAGCCACGTTCATTGGGAGAAAGAGGTTCAATTCCCCATGCACGTTACCCTTAATGTTCACAATGGTTTGCTGCTATTAAAGCTAAATTTGTGGCAACTTAAACCACATGGACTTGTATTGCCCAATTTGTTACATGGCATCAACAGAACTATTAATACTTTTCTAGCACCCAAAGTGGGGGAACCACTCAATTTACAAAGAGTGAAGAGGAACGCACAGTTTTCAAAAACACAGTTTCAACCTAAGCTGTGTATGGCTGTGAGTGTTTTCATTCCATCAGGGAGTCCTGCTATGCAATGCAGCATTAAAGTTTTAAAATAACTTCACAGCTCTGCAGTCCTTTTATACGTTCCGTGATTTATACTGTTACCCCTGTATGACTTGGCCTTTGAGAGCTGCAGACCTGGTGCTGCAACCTACGCATCCATCATTTTAACTCCCATGACTGCTTTCATTGATTGTAATGAGACTACTCGTTTGAGTAAGGAATTTTGACTGTAGGATCAACCTCAAGATCAGCCCAATTTTTTTGTGTCTTTTTGTTTTACACTCATATTTCTTCAGATACTCTTCAACATTTTATTTTTCTTTCCACAACTCATAAATATAGCAAATAATTATACATAAATGCAGTGTGCTAACAACAAAGCACATAAAAGCAGACCAGGTACGATGCAATTAATTTCCTCACATGAAAAAATGACCTCCATAACTCACTTTAGACTCTGGCACTTGTGAGTTAAGGTCATTTATTTTTTGGCGAAAATAAATTTTGCTCTCCTATCATCTTGTACTGTGCATTTTCCTTTACATGTTTCAGTTTTTAAAGCAAAGGGAAACATAATCACTTGTCTAGTGCCTTACTAAGCAAATAATTTTCCTGCCCCCACAGCATACACTGAAAACGATGCTTTTGTAATAATTTTTACCTACTTTATTACAAGATTTCTTTTTTGATCAACTACAGCTGAATTTATTCTTTAAGAGTTGTGTCTGCTTTTAGCCAATGTCCTTCTTTAATTATGACACAAAACGTCCAGTTTGCGCACAATTTTATTTATTTTACAAATAAAATCTGTACTGGAAGCAAAAATTAATAAATAATAGCCTGATCCTATGAGCTGATTTAGTGGCACATAGAGCTTCGGATAGTAAGGATTAGGGTGATTAAAAAAGAAAAGAAAAAAGGATCAAATTATATTGCAATGGCTTGCTGCATTATGCTGGCGCTGCAAGCGTACCTGTTATGTTCCACCGACTTAGCAGAGTAGGTCGGCACTACTTATTCATTACTATGTTTTTAACGTACCCTTTGTCCAAGGAGATCAGGATAATGTATATAGCTAAACATAGTTTAACTGGGGGAAACTAGCACCGAAAGATGTGGCATAGTCCCATTATACAGAGCTGTAGAGAAGAAACATGCAGTTCCGTGTGTTGGATAGAATGGGGCACTGAGGACAACCAGAGGGGGAGCCAGGGGGGGCCGTGGCCCCGGGCACACATTTTTGAGGGGGCGCAATCAGGCGCCCCCACGACAGGCATGGAGCCCTGGCAGCTGAGGCACGGCGGCAGGCTGTTTGGTCTAGTGGGCAGGTGGGTGGATGTGGTGGGAGCCTGTTGGTGAGCTCAGTTCCTCCTCTGCATGCACCCTCACCCCAGCTGCCCGGTCCACTAGGGCGGCACAACACTTGCCCTGGGCACCGGCAGCCCACGCTACACTACTGAGGACAACAAAAGCCTCTAAATCAGCCTTCCCCAACCTGCTGACCTCCAGATATTTTGGATCACGGTTCACATCTGCCCAGTAACCATTGAGGGTAGGGGTGGGGAGGGAAGCGAAAATAAAGGAAAGCTTGTTACTGCATCTCTGACTGGGGTGCAAGCTTGAGAAGTTCTTGGGGGCTTGGTGTCCTCTTTCTACACCATTGCTTCCTGCACCACAAAGAGGCTGTTCTCCTCCAGGGCAACAGCACCAACCATTGCTGCCTTCCCGGTACCCAAAGGCAAGGACAACCTGCAGTCTTAAAGCATAGACCCAGAGTGAGGGAGAGGCTTGCATCAGCACCGGTGAAGAAGGTTCCTTCTTGATCCCACGCCCAACTATCTCTGCATAGTGAAGCCTCGTACAAGAGTGGTTGGGGAGAACCAGCCAGATAGGTGTGGTATAAATGAGAAAATGAAAATAAAAGACTTTTACAGGATCAGCAAGGAGATTGCAGAAACAAAATACTGCATAGAAGATGGCTAATTCTGCCTCCTTTCCTTTTCTGTTTCCCTTACGACATTCTTAACATGATAGCTGTGTAATACATGACCACACCAGATGGAAAGCTTCCTGCTCCATGGCCCAGTTACTGATGCGAGACCAGTTGGTAAATTTGGCCAACTGGCTTCCTGGTTACAATGTCATCAGAAAAGCACAGTGTCTGATGAAATGGAGGCATTTATTATTTTTTAAATTCCACTTTGGCAATATTGTGATGTATGAGCAAGTATATTACTGGCAAAGACAAGGCTGGTGCTTTATTTGCACTGTAAATCCACATTCATGGGTTCCAAAGCTCAGAACAGTAAAGTGGGTATAACAGGGAAGCATTCGAGAGAGAGAAAGGGCCTTCTCAGTGATGGTTCCACTTCTGTAGCACTCTTTGTCTATCGATATATATATTGATACAGTTTTTTAAAAACGGGTTTTAAAACCCTACTTATTCCAGCTTTATTTTTCTTATGGAAATTATGTTAAATCTTACATATAAATTACTTTTTCCAGAACAGAACAACTGCACAAAAGTACGTAGACTACAACATTTATGTTGTGAATGGCCCTGTGATCGTCGGATAAAATTTAAATAAATAAGCAAACAAATGAATGAATCAAAACAAACTTGTTTATCCAAGAAAAAGAAATGGTTGCAATTCAAGTTTATCAGCGTGCTTACTTGTTTTCTAAAATGAAAGTTCAGAAGTGCTTTTAGCTCTTGCCCTGTGTTAAGCACCTCCAAAGTTTAAAATGGGAAAATGAATGTTGTTTTAGCTGACTAGTTTTGTTTACATATGCCAAGAAGGGTATCTAAACAGTTTTGAAGTGGGGAAGTTATGCCCTGCTTCCTAAGCCTGTTCCCAGATTCATCTTGGGGAGGGGGGTGCGAACTTTGAATATTTGTCTGAATGCTTGTTTAGTTTCATTCTTTTTATTTTTTATGAATTGTCTCATATTTTATGTATTTTATTTTAATTACATTGTAAAGGTTTTAACTCTGAAAGGGGGCCTAAAATAGTCTAAGAAATAAAGAAGTCAATCTCTGTACGTTTTCCTATTACGTACCAGTTTTAATTTTTAGTGCCATCATGGATGACTGAAGTTACTGACATCATCAATATTTGTTTTCCCTGTTTTCAGACAGCAGGATTTCAGGAGATTCTGACAGAAATTGAAATTTTAGCGTTGATTGTGGGATGTTTGTGCCATGACCTTGACCACAGAGGAACAAACAATGCCTTTCAAGCAAAGTATGTTACTTCTTTCTTAATTCTTTGTTTTCCTTACATGTATTAGAAGAAGAATGCAGAAGAAAGCATTGATTTTAAGTTGCCTTGCACAGCAGAGTATTTTTATGCTTGCCTTTAAGAGAGACTATTCACCCAAATAATTTCCTATTCTTCCCCCCCCAAAAAAAAAAACCCCAACAACTTTAAATCACTTTGGCATCATGCTGTTGATTTGGCTTGCTCCATGTAAATTTCTGCCTTGTATAAAACCATGACACGGAATCTGGCTGTTCCACTCTTGGAATACCACATTCATTTACATACCTGCGTATGCCAAAATGGAGAGCGTTAGAAAATTCCCCATCTGTCTTTCTTGGTTCTGTTTTGCAGCTATGCAGATTTTCAGGCAATATTAAAAGAAACATAACTGATTGCATTCAAAACAGAAACAGGTGCTTTCAGAAACGGGGTCCTTCTGGGCTAATATGAACATATCACTACAAAACGCAGGGGGAGATCCTTCTTATTTGTAATATCTCTGTAGCTCTTACTCCAGTTTATGGGTCGGAAGGTTTTTTGCTATGTCCTCCACGGTCCATTTTGTAGGATAGTGAGCTGGCAATCCACAAAAGCAGTGGATCGCTTGGAGCTGAACCAGCTGCCCACACCCCAGCTCAACAGCAGGCCAGGCACTTAACTCCAGCAAGACAAGTTGTACAGTGGTACCTCTGGTTACGAACTTAATTTGTTCCAGAGGTCCGTTCTTAACCTGAAACCGTTCTTAACCTGAGGCGCTCTTTCACTAATGGGGCCTCCCGCTGCTGCTGCCATGGATTTCCTTTCTCATCCTGAGGTAAAGTTTTTAACCCGAGGTACTACATCCGGGTTAGCGGAGTCTGTAACCCGAGGTGTTTATAACCCGAGGTGTTTGTAACCCGGGTACCACTGTAGTTTCCCACCATCACAGGGCACAACATGTTGAGAAAGGGTGGCTGGTACAGTGGTACCTCGGGTTACAGACGCTTCAGGTTACAGACTCCACTAACTCAGAAATAATACCTCAGGTTAAGAACTTTGCTTCAGGATGAGAGCAGAAATTGCACAACGGCGGTGCAGCGGCAGCAGGAGGCCCCACTAGCTAAAGTGGTACCTCAGGTTAAGAACAGTTTCAGGTTAAGAACGGACCTCCGGAACAAATTAAGTACTTAACCCGAGGTACCACTGTATTACCTATGACTTGCCTGGGTAAGTGCAAGGGCTTGCATGTACAGTATCTGCCCTTTCACTAGCCTGTTGTTGTAGCTTGATCCTACCCTACCTTAGACACAGTATTTTATATAAGCCAAGGTTATTACTGGATTGAAAGGTGAGATACAATTTAAGTAAATCCGCCAAACCAACTCATGCTTACGTTCTGCTCTATTAAACCATGGGAAATAGTAAGGCAACCGGAAAGGTGCTGCGTTTTTAAAATGACCCTCCACCCAAACGGTTGCTGTAGGAGGAACCAGAAATAGATAATAGTATTTTATTTTTCCCCCTCCTCATTTTCTGTGGTGCTTGCTACTATGACTGGATTTTGACCTGCTAATGGGCATTACCCAAAGGAAATAAGCTTTTACACATGTTGATGGCCTAGAATTAAAGGTAGTGGCTGATACACAAGTCAGGAAGTTTGCTTAAGTTAATTAACTCTTTGCATATGCTAGTTCCAAGGGACTTAACAGCAGCAAACAGGCATCTTAAATACACACGAATCTGGCTATTGCCTCCATTGAAATTAGCTTTGACACTACAAACCTTAATTACTTTCTAGCACCTATAAATCTATAACAATACTATTATTGTGCTTTTACTGCCAGGGAGAGGAAGAGGTGCTTGTGGGATGACCCTTGGGGACTGTGTGCATTGATTTGGGAGGCACCATTTGATTCTCTTTCCCAGGCAGCAAAAGTCTTGCCCCAGTCCTGTTACTCGACAGTGAAATGCTAGTTTAAATGCAACCAGTTAGGGTTGCCATATGTCTTCTTTTTCCAGGACACATCCTTTTTTTAATGGGTAGAGTCATCATAGTGATCCATAGTTAAAAGAAGAAGTAGGCAAATGTGTCCTCTTTTTTGCTCTTCTAAATATGGCAAGCCTACGGCCAGGCTTAATAGCCTTTTCATAAGTGGCTGGAGCCTAGAATAAAGATGTGAAGATGTACATGCTTGTGTTTCTATGTGAAGGAGAAAGTTGCATGTGAACTGGCCTTTGAATTGTCAAGATGCCCTGGTAGATTATAGATTCAATAAATCATTGCTCAGACAACTTGACTTTAAAAAAGCAAAGCAAAACCCTGTTTAGCCTGTCCCACTTTTTTTCTGTGGGGATGATGCACAATTTGCCTTTTCAAAAGAAAAGAAGAAAGGTATCTTAAAGAGGAAACCAACCCATCAATCAAAGGCTATCGTTCGTTGTTTGCTGTCCCTTGTGCTTTTCTAGAGAGCTTACAGTCTTCCTATAATACTGTGGAAATCACTACAGAGTTTAAACAAAAGGCACATCATGACACAGCACGTCAAGTGCTTCAGCTGTAGGACTTGTAACTTCCACAATTTATTGTCATACGCTCATTCCTAAAACCAAGTCTAACATTATTTTTAAGTGCCAGGGTTGAGTGTGATGAAAGATCAAGAGGCATGTGATTGAAAACAGCATCACAGCTTCCCGAAATTGCTCTGTTAATACATCCCAGCATGGTTTTCTCTGGGGGGTTATGATTGCCAGTCATTCTACCCCCACCCCACCCCACCCCAATACAGCTGCCCCATGGTGATTAAATATCAGTATGGGGCAGCTTTGTAGTATAAGCTCCTAGGAGACTCCTTACCCCCCGCCCATTCCTTCCTAGCATAATCCATTATACTCATTTCTTTAGAAAACCACCACCACTACCACGACAAACCCCATCTTTTCACTTAAGGCTGCATCCCAGAAGTGAAATGCTGGCGTGCATTAATCTATTGTGACAGACCAATTCCATTGCTTTTCACCTTCAAACAATTCTCACTTTTTAAATTACTTTTCATAGTTTCCCCTTAATGGTTGAACTTAGCATTTTAAATGATGTGCAACACACACACACACTTTCTCTCTCTCTCTCTCTCTCTATATATATATATACACACATACACATACATACAGATATCGTAGTACCCATACTTTAGAAGGCAATCCTAAACGTGCTTACTAGGGAGTAAGCTCCATGCATATAGTTGGGCTTAAGTCAAAGTAGCAATGGATGCATCTGCAAATTTCAGTTACTCTCAGCTTTTCCTTTTTCCAGTGTTAGGTTAGGTTCAGTTTGACGTATTTTAACATCCGTTTGTGAATTTTTTTAAAAGTCCTAATGAAAATACGTCACCATTTCTCCTAATAAACACATTTCTATACAATTTTCACTAATAAACACATTTTGCAAGCAATTTTCCTTAATATGATGCACATTCGCTTAATGTTTTCACTAACATGTGCATTTTTATGCACTCTGTCCCCTAATTTACACATGTTTGCCCATATTTCTGGGTTGGAGAACGGCACTGCAAAATTAGTAGACATGTGAATTTCAAGAGACAGCTGTGTTTCAGTTTGTGCATTGCTTCTGGAAGTGTGAATTAAATAGGTTTGCATTAAAATGCGAACAAACCAAATATTCCCCTGTCTCTACTTCAAAGTAAACATGCGTGCGATTGCACTGTTAGGCTGCAGTCCTGTACATGCTTACCTGGGAGTAAGCCCCATTGAATTCAGTGTGAGTTACTTTTGAGTAGATATACATGGTGCTGATGGTGCTACATTTTCATGCCATTCTATTTTCTTGTTCACTGTAGCATGTTTGTTACTGTATGCTGCTGCTTACATTAAGAATGAAGTTGTAATTGGCACTAGACTTTTTGTATGTCTAGCCTCCCCTTTGCAAATTTTGCTTACATATTATTAATAGTATCTTTACACAAAACAAAGGTAATTGCTGCATCCAACCTAAAAGTATGCGTGGATATATATGATTTATGACTGTATATTTTGTGCATCTTTTAATGTATGTGCCCTACATGTATACAGTGGTGCCTCGCAAGACGAAATTAATTCGTTCTGCGAGTTTTTTCGTCTTGCGAATTTTTCGTCTTGCGAAGCACGGTTTCCCTGGGTATTAACGGTTTTAAGAAAAAGGAAACAAACTTGCAAGACGTTTTCATCTTGTGAAGCAAGCCCATAGGGAAATTCGTCTTGCGAAGCAACTCAAAAAACGAACAACTCTTTCGTCTTGCGCGTTTTTCGTCTTGCGAGGTACCGCTGTACATCTCTCCTTTATGTAGAAAACTTCATTTATTATAATAAGAGTATATAAAGCACCTGTGGTCCAAGAGAGCATTTCTATTGTATATCAAACAGGAGCTACTTTAGGAAAGTCATTCCGAGGTGACCCTAGGGTTTTGGGGGTCGTGGGCAAGAGAATCATTTGAGGCCCCTTAAAGGATTGTAAGCAAGTTAGGCATAATAACACGTCACTTAATTCTATACAAGAAACTGCAGTGAAAGTATGGATAAATGTCTCATAATGCATTTATTGTGGTCAATTTTTATTGTAACTGGAGTGGAGAATATTACTTCATGCAGTACATCAACACAGCACTGTAAGAACATGACTATAAATCATAAAAAAGAAACAAGCCATTAGCTCCATATGTGATACAGTGGTACCCCGCAAGACGAACGCCTCGCGAGACGAAAAACTCGCAAAACGAAAGGTTTTTTCGTTTTCGAGTTGCCTCGCAAGACGAATTTCCCTATGGGCTTGCTTCGCAAAACGAAGCTTGCCCCGGGGACAGCGGGTCTTCTCTTTTGAAGCAAGGGGCGGCGGGGAGAAGCGATCTTCTCCCCGCAGCCCCAGGTCCGGGGACAGCGGGAAGCGCTTCCCGCTGTCCCCGGACCTCTTTTGAAGCAAGGGGCTGCAGGGAGATCGCGATCTCCCCGCAGCCCCTTGCTTCAAAAGAGGTCCCGGGGCAGCGCGAAGCGCAGCGCTTCTTCCCCGCTGCCCCCGGACCTCTTTTGAAGCAAGGGGCTGCGGGGAGATCGCTTCTCCCTGCAGCCCCTTGCTTCAAAAGAGGTCCGGGGGTAGCGGGAAGCGCTTCGCGCTGCCCCCGGACCTCTTTTGAAGGAAGGGTTTGCGGGGAGATCGCTTCTCCCTGCAGCTCCTTCAAAAGAGGTCCGGGGGCAGCGCGAAGCGCAGCGCTTCTTCCACGCTGCCCCCGGACCTCTTTTGAAGCAAGGGGCTGCGGGGAGATCGCTTCTCCCTGCAGCCCCTTGTTTCAAAAGAGCTCCGGGGGCAGCGGGAAACGCTTCCCGCTGCCCCCGGACCTCTTTTGAAGCAAGGGGCTGCGGGGAGATCGCTTCTCCCGCTGCTCCGAAGCGGGGCGGGGGGACGGGAACACCTTCCCCCACCGCCCCGCTTCGGAACGCTGCTCCGAAGCGGGGCGGGGGGTGGGAACACCTTCCCCCACCGCCCGGCTTCGGAACTGTGCTCCGAAGCGGGGCGGGGGGGTGGGAACACCTTCCCCCGCCGCCCGGCTTCGGAACGGTGTTCCGAAGCGGGGCGGGGGGTGGGAACACCTTCCCCCGCCGCCCCGCTTCGGAACGGTGCTCCGAAGCGGGGCGGGGAGCGGGAACACCTTCTGAAGGCTGGCGGGGGGCAAAAGTCTTTGTCCCCCCTGCCTGCCTTCCCAGGGGCTTTTAAATCGCCCCGGACAGCGGAGAAGTCCTCCGCTGTCCCGGGGTTTTTTTAAATGCTGGGGGTGGGAAGAAAAGCCCTTATCCCCCCCCCCAGCCTTCAGAAGAGGTCCGGGGACAGACTGTCCCCGGACCTGGTCTGAACGCGGTTTCCCTAGGAACGCATTAATTGATTTTCAATGCATTCCTATGGGAAACCGTGCATCGCAAGACGAAAAACTCGCAAGACGAAGAGACTTGCGGAACGAATTAATTTCGTCTTGCGAGGCACCACTGTACTCTTATGTAAACAAATGCACCCCCGTGTCTCACAAAAGAAAATTGTAAGATGATATGGTAGGAGGCACATATGGTGAATTGGTGATAGCCAGTTCACTGATAAATAAGAGTATAGTGATTAATCACTTAAGAGTCAATTGTCTACTACCCTTTTTAATGAAATGAACGCTTTTGAGGCTTCCTGGGAGCAGGGCCCTCAATCAAATCACTGTAATTGTAATCCAAGTCTTTTCCAATCTTACGTTCAGCTGAAACCAGAGCTAACCCTACTAGATGTTTTTGGAACACAGAAGAGCGCAGATGTATTTTTAAAAATCAATTTCAACTTTTAAAATGGCCTATCACTAGATGCAACAGGTACAGTGAGAATAATGCTAATACTACACAAATTGGGGTGACACTTGTGACACAGTGTGAGGCAGCCCAGTGTCTGCATATTGTTCTTGTGAATCAGGGACTGCCCCCCCCCATTTCTTTTGTGCAACAACAGTGTATTTCTCTAAAACCCTTCATTGCTTGCCTATCTCTGATTCTCTTACTGCCTTAGCTTTTCTCTTTGTTGACCCTGAATGTTATTGATGTGGTGCCATCTTGATTGGCTAAAGAAAAAGGAAGGGGGTTGATGTGAACCAAATCCGTTTTTTGCTGCTGTGTTTACTGTTGTGCTGGCAACAACAGTAAGTAGCCAACACAGGAGAGAAATTCTTCCATAAAACCCACTGATCAGAAGAGAGGGGGGAAATTGTGTAATCCCATGCATATTTTCTCAAAGGTCCTACTATATGAAGGAAGATTCTCAGACAAGTGTGTATAGGATTGCGGCCTGCAGTTTTCTTTGGGCAAGGAAGTTTGCATTTGAGGAGGCAGGGGGGAAGAGCTTCAACCTTTTCCCTGTCTTAAGCAGATATTCTGTTAAACAGCTGAGTTATTTTCTGGTGCCACCTCCATCATCTTCTCGTCAGAGCCAGCAGAAAAGACTGAAGAACAATACTTTTCCACTTTGAAGAGATTTCACTGTGAGACAATACCTGTGGAGTTGTGAATGGTCTTTTCCTTTCCTCTCTTACTGAAACAAAATGGTGGCTGACTCCTCCTCATGTCCTAAGTGAACTGAGCAAGTGTATAAAAATGGCTTGGCAGTTCTGGTGTACTGCTGATACAGATGGATCTGGCTTAAGTGGGGAAAAGTTTGTGTTTCTTGTAGGGAAGGACTTGCAATGCTGCTGAGTTAAAGACAAGGCAGGTTGACTGCAGGAGAGAAGGCAAGCAGGGTTTTCTACAAGGTTTTGCCCCACCCCTTCAAAGTGTAGGACTCTGGGTATTTGCTCCTCCTTAAAACCACTGGTCTGAGGAGCATTCACCAAAAGATCAGAATTGTAGCCTATATTCCAACATTTTCAGTACAGGATCCTAGATTGGGCTAACAGGCCTTGCTGTTGTCTGCTAGCTTTGGGTAAGATGGTGGTGATCAGCACAGTGGCTTAAAATGGACATAGTGTCTAGCTGACTGCCCCATAGCAAAACACAACCTGGTATGAAGTCTGGTCACCTTTTCTGGTGGGTGGCTTTGCGGCCAGGCATCCGGGAACCCTGCGGAGATCCGGCGGGGGGCAGAGATTGACGCTCCCCTCTTGCTGGCGCTGGCCAGGGGCACGCCCAGGGGTGGCCCCGCTGTCCAATCAGCGCCGGTAGGGGGTGTGGCTGTGGGAAATTTAAACCATGGCGCAGCCGGGATGCCCTCTTCTCTCACCGTTCGTTGTAGCGTGGCTGGGGTTTGTGGAAAGAGGAACTCATGAGTGGTAAAGCAGAGTAGCGTTTCTCTCCTTTGCTGGAGGTATTTTGGCAGAAGGTCAGTAACCATCAGCCCGTGATGCTGTAGTTGCAGATCCTGCACTGAGCCAGGGTTTGGACGAGATGATATGTGGAAAGAATCAGTGTGGCTCCTTTGTGTGTGTTGCATTTTCCCCCCAGGATTGGATCCGCCTTGGCTCAGCTCTACGGGACTTCTGCTACTCTGGAGCACCATCATTTTAACCACGCTGTCATGATTCTTCAGAGTGAGGTACAAAGCCAGCAGAATGCCCAACCTCTTCTCCTTATGTAAATATAAGTATCTAAAATAAACCTGCTTTTCTTTTTATCACTTCAATGCATCTATTACTTGTCCCTTTCTTTGCAAACTGGTAGAAAAGGGATCCTGAGTTCCACTCCAGATTCCTTTGATACATGTGTCATTGGGTTTTGGGAGAAGGCATGTGTAATTTGAAATTATATTGTATTTGTGTTTATGCATAGTTTGTAAGCTGCTTTGTTGCCTGCAAAGTGGGCTATAAAACTGTTAAATATATAACATTGGCTCCCTGTGTCAAAAAAAGTTAAACAAATCCAAACAGCCTGGAATGTGATTGAAAAGTTTCTGACTTTTGTTGTTTACACCATCAGAACCACAGTAGTCTAGTAAATGTTCTGCATCATAAATACATCCCCCCCCCCAGAATATAGACTAACATTGCCTCTGTCTTGATTAATGCAGTAAGTCTATGATACAATCTTTCTACAGCCTTCTTGGTATTCATAGTAAATAAGCCCATCAAGTCAGAAAACACAAAACTATTGGGGGGGGTGTAAACTATTGATAGGTTTTTCCTCTCTAACATCCTCCTTCATCAGCACTAAGCAGGGTTTTAAAGACGACACTGTACAGTGGTGCCCCGCAAGACGAATACCTCGCAAGACAAAAAACTCGCTAGACAAAAGAGTTTTCCGTTTTTTGAGTCGTTCCGCAAGACGAATTTCCCTATGGGCTTGCTTCGCAAGACGAAATGTCTTGCGAGTTCTTGCGAGTTTGTTTCCTTTTTCTTAAAGCCACTAAGCCGTTAATAGCCGCTAAGTCGCTAATAGCCGTGTTTCGCAAGACGAAGAAACCGCAAGACGAAGAGACTCGCAGAATGGATTAATTTCGTCTTGCGAGGCACCACTGTAAAAATAAAATTAAATTCTGTGTGAATGGTTTTTCTGCTAAGACCAGCAAAGAAATACCAAGGATGATGCAGTCTCATGTACATTTTACAGGTTGGTTTTACAGATTAAACTATCAATTGGCTTTATATAAAGAAAGGTTGGTAATGATGTGGTTTCTCTTTGTAAGCTCCCCCACACACACACACCCAAGTGTAAAATAAATAATGCTTTCACTTAGCAGCTGTTTATGATGGCCATAACTTTTGAGCTGGTTCCAATCTTTATATACCCTTGCTCTTGATCCAAAGAGTCATGCCCCAAATGTTCTATAAATATATTGGGACTTCCAAGTTCCTTCTTTCTGTTGAGAGCCTGCCCTTCTGCATTGGCCACTGAACCACTCTTGAGATTTGGGGGCTCAGAAACATTTTCTGACACCGTATGAGGTCTCCCTGTTGAGTCTGGTGAGGGTGAGAAGCACGGTACGTTTGCACAAGCCTTCACATGTGCCAAATTCTTAATTTTATTCTGGGTCCCAGCTCATACGTTCTCTTGCTTTTTCTGTTTGCTTCAGTTAACACTGCTTCTTGCCAAATCCAAATATGTTGAAAACCTGATCTTGATAATAGTAAACATATGCAAGCTAAAAAAGCATATTGTCTTACTCTAATTCACAATTACTAAGGCTATAATCCTATATACACGTTTATCTTTGATCAAGCTCCATCAAACACAGTGGGACCTAATTCTGAGTAAACATGCCCAGGATTTATCTGTTCAGGTGCTTAATGTACTTTGCATAAATAATGCATTTATTTATTCTTTTTTTAACCACCGTTCATCAAATATTGTCCCTGGGTGGCTTACAAACATAAACACCTGTACATTAAAGCTAGAAAATGCAATATAACAATTTAAAACCAAGTTGAAATCATACTATATTATAAAGACAACAAGCATCCCATCCATTACAGCTGGACTTAACAGATCAACCTCCCTCAACCAGTACAAAGAGCAAATAAATCTCACATACATACTTACATTTAAAACACGTTGATTTCCTCCAAAGACTCTTGGAAACTGTAGTTCGTTAAGTGTGCTGAGAATTGTAGCTCTGTAATGGGTGAACCACAATTCCCAGAACTTGGTGCTTTAAATGTATGGTGGATGTGACCCGATAGTTCCTGTTATACCTCTGAGGAAGGGAATTGTACAACTGGGATGCCACCACAGAGAAGGCCCTATACTGAGTTGCCACACAATAGATTGCACTCAACAGTGGGGTATCTGTAAGATCCCGTACAGATCTTATCAGACATGTATATTTTTCTGTACTGAATTTTGGTGTAGCTCACCCCTGTGCATCCAATAATTTTTTGAAAAAAAAGAGTATGTAGTATTAGCATCAAATGCCTTGTCCAAAAAATAGCATTTCACAATCATTTTCCTGCCATTTACATTAACCATAGCTTAATGTTATGTCCGAACCCTGATCCTCCTCCTTTGACATTGGTTAAGTAGCCACCATCATTGCCCAAAATCCACAAATGGAGAATGGTTCTTCTGGGTTGTGTTTCCTCTATTAGAGGGATGAAATGAACCAATATTTAAGTGATTTGCCATATGTGCCAGCATTAACTGTGGTTTACTAGCTATGGCGAACGTTAACCGTGGCTTAGAAATATGTGCGAACCGGGCCAGTGTTTGACCATTCTGCGTTTACTGGTAAATCACAGGACATCCTGGCAGTAGCAAGCAGGTCCATCCTAAAAAGATAAAAAATAAACATAATACTCCCCATGTGCATTTACATTTATTTTGCAGAAAGAACTGGGTGGGAAACCAATGTGTGCCTTGATTTCAGGTTTCCTTGTGCTTTGTGTCACCTTTCGGGGGGGGGGATGACATTGCCTTTGGTTTTGAGAGCCCCGGTTTCTCCATATACTTGGTAGCCCATTGAAGTAGTGCTAACTTTCCCACAATGTTCCCTGACTTGGCAAGCTAGGGCTCTTATTCACAAGTTGTTTCTTTTAATAGGTAAGCTGAGGCAGACAGCCAGGAATTTATTTCTGGGCTGTTCTTTTCACACATAAACTGCAAGCCTGCAAAGAGAAGTACACGCATATACCTCAGAAAGGGGAAGAATAACCTAGAAATAGATGTGCACTGTAATTCCTAGCATACTCAAGAGGGAAAACTAAGATCCACTGAAACCACTGGAAATTATATACACATCTTTAGCACTGGGCCAACAGCCTAACAGCAATCTGTTGTTGCCTGTAGACCTCTCTAAAGTATAGTCTCAAAGGCATTTGCAAAAAGAAAAAGGGGGAAAGGAGGTATGTAGTTCATCAGTTACATATATTACATTTACGTGCATAATCCTTTTTTTTAATTGCCCATAATTTCAGTCTAGCAGAAAGATCTGGGAAAACATCTTAATTGAAGTGGCCGATGAAAATATTTTTGTCATGATTTCAGTATGCATAATAAAAAGAGAGATTTGCTGTAATAATGACACACATTGCAGAGCTATTGGAAAACCTTTCAAAAACAGTCTATTGATTCTAAGCTATTTAGCTTTGCTATCTCTTTCATTATAGGGTCACAACATCTTTGCTAACTTGTCCTCCAAGGATTACAGTGACCTTATGCAGCTTCTGAAGAAGTCAATATTGGCAACAGACCTCACTCTCTATTTTGAGTAGGTATTGGCATTTTCTGAATTTGACAAATGGAAATCCGAAAGAGCTACAGTCCCTAACGACCTTTTAAATACCAGTGAGGGCATGTGGCACATATTACCAGCAGTTACTATTTAATTATCATTTGAGGTATTTACTCTAGCGCGTGTGCATTTTAGTCTTCTGAAAGTTTTCAGTATGTTATGTGCAACTGTTTTCTGTTGTTTAAATGTACAGTATACTTAATTTATAAAGTTAAAACAAAACCACTTCATTGTTACTTCATTGTTTATGGAAGAATTGCATTAGTGAGAGCTAGGTTTTCTTCTTTCTCTTTTTCATGTGGGTTTGATTTTTGCTTTTTTAAATGGGGATCTTCTAAGCTTGTAACTTCCCATCTCTGTAATGAAGTTGCACAGCTACATAAAAGCCGTAATGCATGTTTAGAGTGTACCCACTGAAATAAATGGGACCCAAGTTAACCATTACTCAAGTTAAGTCCCATTGGTTTCAGTAGGTCTACTCTAAGAATGGAACCAATCCCACAGGATTTTTAAAATCTGAATTTGTAGATTGGCATCAGTGGGTCATATTCAGCTAAGTCATAGGCAGAGTAGATCCACTAAAATGAATGGGTATAAGTTACTTGGTTGCACTGCAGGTGTGACTCAGGTTGGATATCGGCCAATGTGTTTGAACAAAGTCACATCCCTGGATCAGAAGAATGCGTGGTCTCACTGGATGTGATTTTGTTCAAACATAAAAGTGAGTGATACCCAACATTAGTCATACTTGGAGTAAACTCATTGGAATAAATAGATTTAGTCTTACGCTCCTGTAGGTAGACAACAAAGTACCCTTAGTAGGAATGTTGCTTTGGGGGCAAGACCTACATGCCCCTCATGCAATGTATGGGTGAAACTGCCACCACAGATCAAATACCACAGAACTTGCAAATCTCCTGACACCTACTTTTTCAACAGATAACAGTTAACAGATTCAGTTGCTAGCATGCTTGATGACTGGTTTTTTGTTTGGGGGGGGGGAAATGGTGGTGCTCTTGTATATTTATATTTGGTAGTTTCAGGTCTGAGGGCATTGGTAGCAGGAAAAATGGCAGAAGCTAAATCAGCTCAAGGCAGCACCATGCTGTGTGAGGGGCATTGTGGGGAATGCAAATAGTGGTATCTGGCACCAATTGCAGACCTTCCTGCCAGCAGAAAAATGTAAGGGAGGGCACAGGGCAGATGTCAGCAGTGGATTACCACAGCCCCAGCAGTTGTTCAAGGATGTTACATACTGATACTGGGCCTGGGTGAAGCTTTTCCCAGTTCAATATCTCCTTGCTGAGAAAACGTTCAGCTGCTGAACTTCGGCCTCCTGTGCATGTTGTTAAAAGACACAGGAAAAGAAACAGAACTAGCATCTGTAACGGGGCTGCAAGGTGATGTTCATGTGGTGTAAATCAGGCTTAGTGATGGCCACAAGTTTAGATGACTTTAAAAAGGCGGTATTAGACAAATTCAAGGACAGGCATATCGGTAAGCTATTAGGCACGTCAGCTAAACGAATCCCCCATATGCAGAGCAGTGTTTGAAAATTCTCCAGGTGCATTTTGCACCTGGATGTTGGCCACTTGCGACCAAGTGAAGGTGCCTAGTTGCCAGGATGGCACCTGCCGTCTCCACCATCTAGAGGTGCGTGCCTTGGGGATCCTTGGATTTTGACTGTTTTCACACACTAGCAACACATCCTGTAGAATTCTATCCGTTATATATTTTTATCTGCACAATTGGAATGAATTTCAGGAACCAAAAAGTGGTATTGAAAAATGTGACTTTTGAGTCACCTGGCCCAAAAATGGCAGCTAGGCATTTTGTTTTGGTGACTGTAACCCTGGTTCAAGGAGCCGTTTGGTGCCGTGCTTAATAGATCTGAGTTTCTAACACTGATTCAGAGATGCCGTGGCACTGATTATCAGCTCCTAGAGAGCCGACAGTGGCAAAGGGTAATTTCCCTACAAACCCTGTTTGTGGGCTTTCTGGAGGCATCTGCTTGGTGGTCACTCGCTGTGGGAAGCAGGATGATCTGTTGAACTTCTGGCACCTAGTGAAGAGATAATAATAATAATAATAATAATAATAATAATAATAATAATAATAATAATAATTTATTTCAGCAGGCATTTTCAAGTAAGTTTCATTTTAACTGATTGTAACTTTAGTGTTATCTTTTAAACCTTACTGTGCACTGCTTGGAGACTAAGGTGTCGAGCAGTATATAAATGGTTGAAATGATGTGGCCGGCAGTGAGTGGTGCATCTAATTCAGGAGCCCAGCTGCCGCAATACTAAAATCCCCCTTTGATTGTTTTCTTCATTCGTTTCTTTGACATTCGGGCGCAAGAAAGGTGCTACAAAGGCATCAAGTGTTCTGCCACACTCCTAGCTAAAGCTAAAGCTTGTGAAACCTGTCTTACCTTTATGATGTTAAAAAATGAGTTGTTTAAGATGGGTGCAGGAAGGTCATGTTTTGATCGCAGATGAAGATCTTATTTACTCTTTTAATTTGTTACACATTGCTCAAGGGATTCTGAACAAGGAGGGAAATTGGATTTTCAAATGTGTTACTTGTTTTCTCAGGAAGGAGAAAAATGTGTTTTAAGTTGCAGCCTTCTTCTTCTTCTTCTTAGTTAAATAAAACAAGGAGCCACTCTCAAAAACACCTTGTGCAGCGCTGACGCAATGCGGCGTTGCATGGGAACAGCTACGGATAAGATTGATTTAAAGCCTATGTGCCCAGCTAGTCTGGGCTGTTAAAATTGTCATCACTGCAGTACTCATTCCCAGAGGGGCTGTTAGACCATCATGCCATGAATCTGCATGAGAGAAATGAACAGGATGAACTTTTGATAGGATGTACAAAGCAAAACGTGCAAGGGAAAAAAATATTACTTGAGTCTTCATTAACAGACTATATTAAATAAACAGAAAGTTCAATCATTTTTTAAAAAAACACAGATTGTTCTTTTGTCTCCTTTTAATGATTGACCTTAGAAGGTCATTTGCCTTTTGTAATGGACCATACTGGTGGCACCAACCCCATTTTGATATATATAACCACCATTATAGACTTTAGGGTGAAAATTGTAGTCATTATTGTGAGCAGCATGGGATAGTGGCAGCCACACTATTCCAAACGTGAAAAGACCCTACATCAAGCACAGTTAATGGAATATCAAGATTTCAGATCCTGTCTGTATACTGTCTTTCAGTAAGTTACATGGCTTAACCCATTGTGATGTCCCAAAGTCATTCCGTTGATGCCAGTCACTATGATAGAACTGGTCCCAGGTTATGGTTGGAAGGTACATGAGGCTACCCCAAAGCTAAGCATGTTTGGATTAACCCTTGAATGGGTGTCTGCCTTGGGTTCCATGATGGAACAAAGGTGAGATATAAAAATGCAAGAAACTAAATAAGCAAACTTTCCTTGTGCTTCTCAGGTCATCTGCCTTTAGCTGAGGAAGCCTGAGAGCTGGTTTATATGATACTGCCCCAATGTCAAGGCTTCCAAGAATACATGTAATGGCTGCAACATGTAATATTTACCATGCGAATCCTCTGTATTGTGTGGTGAGTCTCAATGCAAGCTCCAGAATTTGCATCAAATAATGCAGAGGATTTACATTGCAAGCTACATATCTTCTTCCAAAGTTTAAATTACTTTTAATACCCTCTTGGCTGCTTTTGGTTATATAGCTCTGTTGTGAACTGACTTTTTTTTCATCAATATGATATTCTCATTGCGTTTCATAGGAAAGTCTCTGCATTTTGGTTTCTCTAGGCATTGTTTGTATAAAAAAACATATTCACTCAAAGTTTGTGTTTCTTCATGGAAATATAAAATCTCTGCATTAGAGATTGGTTTTCCTAGACAAAAATTATAAAAACAGTTACAAAACCTGCCACCGAATGTTTTAAGGCACTTTGGTGTGAAAAAGTCACATGCCAAGAATTTTCATAATTATATACTTATTTATAATTTCTTTTGTATCCCACCCTCTATCCAAGAAGCTCAGCGAGAGACACACACATAGGGCTATGCTGTTTTTTCCTCATCAACCCTGTGGGGAGGTTAGGTTGAGAGATAATGACTGGCCCAACACCATTCAGTGAGATTTATAGCTGGGCAGGGCTCTGATTGTCTCTGATCATATAGCACTTGACTAAGGGCCAAGGAAGATTATATCACTTTGGCAAGTAGGGCAACTTCATATATTTCTAAAACATGAACATATATTAAAGTTACTTCATTCTTCAGAGTAATAATGTTCCATAATTATATCCTTGCTGCTAGTGTACAATCAGGAGACTATGAAATTGATGAACTGCTGTAAGAACTCATCTTGCAACTACAGTTGTACGTTGGAAGTTGAACAGAATCCGTTCCAGAAGTCAGTTTGACTTCCAAAACGTTTGGAAACCAAAGTGCGGCTTATGATTTGCTGCAAGAAGCTTCTGCAGCCAATCGGAAGCCCCATCGGATGACCAGCTTCCAAAAATAGTTCGCAAACTGGAACAGTCACTTCCAGGTTTGCGGCATTTGGGAGCCAAAACGTTCGAGAACTAAGCTGTATGACTACAATTTTTTTACTATGCTGGAGCAGAAGAAAGCTTTCCCCCAGGTCTTTTGCTACCTGTACTGGCTCACATGGAGAGGGCCAATTCAGTGGTTTCTGAAGAACCTTACTGGTTCGGGAAGCACAATGTTCTCACACAAAATTCCATTGAAAGCATTACAACAACATCTTATAAATGTTCTTGTTTCCTTCCACTGATACATTTTGTTGTAGGAGGAGGACTGAGTTTTTTGAACTTGTCAACAAAGGTGACTACAACTGGAATGTTAAGAGCCAGCGGGAGATATTTCGGTAAGTGAGGCCTCTGGGTTGGGTATGCAGCACATTTGTTTAACAAGATTGTTGTGGGAAACTAGACTATCCGCAGCAACAGAGGACCATATTCTTTGCAGGCACCTGGAAGTTCAGAGCTAGTCAGCGACGCTGTTTAGAGTGGCCACCAACACTGCTTCCTGGCTTGGGATCTGCACAGCTATTGGCCAAAAGGGTCTCTCCAAGACTAGCAATCCCTCGCCTGGATGTAATGCTTAAATCACCATATAGATTGCTGTCATCACACTGAGTCTTTAACCTCTGCCAGATGTCCCTAGCGGCCCTGGGCAAGAGTGTGGAGACTCTTAATATGATTTCCATGATTACTGTGGTACACAATTTTTGTACAAGTACTGTTGTGCTTTCCTCCTCTGTGTGATTAGATTTTCCAGGGACTGTGCCTACCCAGCTTTAGTTTCCTTTGGAAGGATAGATGACAGCAGGCTTGTGACATTTTTGTAATATTTGGGTTTATTTACGAATATACAAATCGGATATAGGTAGCGGCAGAAAGCATAGCAACCCTAAAAGCAGCAAATCTACTGCCTTGTGTCAGATGCTCAGTAAGGAAACCGACAACCACAGTTCCTTCTTCTTTTTTCAGCTTGAAGCATAGTTACTCTCCATCTTTCTCAGGCTGCAATTTCTCTGTCGTCACTGTAGCAAAACCTGCTTCTATTGTTCCCTCGCACACACCGCTCTCACGTTTATAAGATCCTTAGCTGGAGCAGGGGAGGTCTGCTACTTGCCTTGCATGCTGTTTGGTTTCTCCCATTCAAAAGTCAAGGAAAATCCAGCTTTACTGTCCGTTGCAGAATGATTCACCCTGTTAAATATGATGCATTCCTCAGCCCACAGAATGACTATGTCACACAACAGACTTACCCTGGGAAGAACATTACAAATATGTATACCATATAGCAGCTTAACATTAACAAGCTCTTGGAAATCAAACTAGGGTCTGCCTGCGATGTTGTTCTATGTCCATTTTTGTTGCAGAAAAGCTGCTACAGGGTGACAGCATTTTAAGTTGAGTAGCAGCAGGAGAAATTCATTTCATTTCACCTTCAAAGAGACATTTACAGAAATGTGTACGTCTTGAAGCAATATGCAACCCAAATCACAGCTATCCTTGAAAATTCGCACTTCGGTGAATTTTGCAACACAGTTCTGCAGCCCAAGTAATGTGTGCTAAAATTCATATGCTAAGTTAAGTGTCCATAAATGCATATATTGGTGAAAATAATACATTAAAATGTGTTATGTATGGGAAAATGGCATGGCAAAACTGCATTATCTTAGGGAAAGTTACATTAAAACGTTTTATTAAGGTGAATTCTCACTAAAATGCTGGTAAAGTCATGAAGACTTAAAAAAATATATCAAAATGGTGTTAAAATGAAGATTGGAAAAATGAAAAACTGAGAGAAACCAGGATTTGCCGATTTGCCCCTTTCCAGCAGCAGAGTAGAGTGGGCACTTTAATCTTTTCCCACCCCTTGTTTTTCTGCTGTGGTTCCCTCTCATTCCACCCCCATAGCATTCTAGCTAGACACATTCTTTACCTTCACAAAGCTGCACTCCATGGGGGGGGCAGTGGCATAGGTGGGGAGCTGCAGTAAAAAGGGGGGTGGGAGGCAGATGGGTTAAGCATTCCATCCGTGCCCATCTAGTTGTTGCCTAAAATTGCTGCCATTCAAAGCAGCTCTTTTGTTACAGGTATTAGCAATTAACATTTAGCTAAGCTGCAGGTGGGCAACCTGGGTTTTTTTAGTAGAGGATTCCATTCGCTCCGGGGTACTCTGTGGGAAGGGATGAAACAAGAAATGAGCACTGCCAGGGGCATCAGCGAGTGGGCCACCCATTTTCTCTGTCACCCCCCCTCCCCACACTGTGTGTGTGTGTGTGTGTGTGTGTGTGTGTGTGAAGTCCTTTGTACAGTGGTACCTCAACTTAACGTTTACCTCCAGTTATGTATCCTTCAGGATATGTATGCAGCAAAAGTATTTTTCTGGGTTTTGCCACATGTACAGAAGCGCTCCATCACCACGTGCGCATGTGCAGAAGCGGTCCCTCCAGTTGCGGAAACCTCGGGATCAGACCCTAGCTCTGGAACAGATCCCATCCGCAACCAGAAGTACCACTGTATAGCTGAAAGGACAGCCCTGATGTTCTCCAGTGGTGTTATGTAGCTGTAGTGTCAGGCAGGTCTTGTGCCACCCACAATGCCTGGTGCACACACATGCCCCCCCCACCATGCACACATCTCTCCTCCCTACATCCGCCCCATCAGACCCACCACTCCCAAGGGCGTCCTTGCACAGTTCACCACAACCTCTACATCCACCGAGAAACTTTTGTGAAAGAGCAAAGAAACATCCGGCGAGCTTTCTCCTGTATGCACACACGCCGTTTATGAATGGAGCTATTCATGTGATGGGAATGATCCTTGTGTTTTAGCGGAGGCATGGGTCATTTCCTGTTTTTCCATATCATTTCACTCATTCCCAATTTTAGAGCTTGGGCAGTATATATGCCACTTCTTTTATTTCCACTGTCCTTGTTCTTCATCTGAGCTTCCTCATAGTTTTATCTGCATCATGTACTGTACATAAATGCTTTCTCCAGCTGAATAGTTTCTTTCTCCCAACACTTATAAAACATAATTGTAGCCAGGTATTAAACTACAGTGAAACAGTGTAGTCCTTACTGTAAATCTTGGGGTTTTTATTGCAGATGAACCGTAGAAACTGCTTAAACAGTGTCTGGAATGCCTCTCATGGTTATAGCTTTTCTCTTACCACAGTAGTCACTTATAAGTAGGCAAATAGATTAGCCCAATCTGTATTTATTGTGTAATAACTCCTTTTCTTACATCATGGCAGAACCCCAGCTGCCCTGTATATTATAAATATTACTTTATTAGTCAAAGTGCAGCAAAATTAGTAGTTAGTCCGTGGTGATACATGTTTCTTTTGTAGCACTCAATGGATAGCATTGAAAATTCATTATCTGATGATCTATAATGCATTAGCTCTGCTATATCTAATGGCATTAAAAACGGCGCTGACTGTTGAGATTCAGAGCTGTGCCGTCCCTTCTCTAAGGGAAGAAGTTGCTAATTCTGACTGTTTAAAACAAGTTATGTAGCTGAGGCACATTTGTTTAGGAAAGCAACAAAAGGTTTGTTCAGCTTGTATTGTTCATTTCTGTTTTTCAGATCAATGCTAATGACAGCCTGTGACCTTGGAGCTGCGACCAAACCGTGGGAGATTTCAAGACAGGCAAGTCATGATTAATAGCAGGGCAAGGAAGAGGAGGTACTGATGCAACTGTTTTCCCAGGAACCTGACATAGAAGGGGCCAAATATGCAATCAATTTGCAGCAGTGTTGCTGTGTTTTAAAATAACACAGATTTTCTGCTGGGCATGGTTCTGTTGCCCAATGCTTTCGTTGTTCATGTTTATTTGATAGCACTGAGTCTAAGGTGTCTGAAGAACACCTCTGATTCCATCATATAAAATCACAGGAATGTAAGAGTGAACGTCTTCCTATTTTGTTCAACAGATCCTGAACCACCTTCTTACCACAAAATGTTGAAGGCAAAATGCTAAGTATGGATCATTGGAGGAGAGCTTCAAAAGTGTGGACTGTTTGGGGGAATAGATACCTAGAAAGCTTCACACACAGTTGGCAATCTTTTTTATATTTTTAAATATAAAAATAGATTTAAAACGAACATTTGGGCCTGAGCAAACATTTGTAAAAGGTTCCATGTATTCATTTGCAGGGCATCCCCTCACTCCTCTTTATAATTTGATTAGCTTCCAACTCTAAAAGAGACTTGTAATTTAATCCATGCCATCTAAAATCCTCATTGATATATAGCTAATTGATAATAATGTCAAATGGTTGATATCACAGAGGAGAAATACCTACTGCCTGCCCAGGAGTGTCGTGTTCTCTCTCTCCAGAATATAGCACTGAGGAGAGCCAGTGTGGTGTAGTGGTTAAGAGCGGTAGTCACGTAATCTGGGAAACCGGGTTCGTGTCTCCGCTCCTCCACATGCAGCTGCTGGGTGACCTTGGGCCAGTCACACTTCTGTGAAGTCTCTCAGCCCCACTCACCTCACAGAGTGTTTGTTGTGGGGGAGGAAGGGAAAGGAGAATGTTAGCCGCTTTGAGACTCCTGAAGGGGAGTGAAAGGCGGGATATCAAATCCAAACTCTTCTTCTTCTAACTCAGAGTACACCCACTGCAATTAATTGACCTAACTTACTGTAGTCACGTGCATTAATTTCAGTGCGTTGATTATTAGTAAAACTTAATTGAATAATACCCAATGTCTTTGAAAAAGAACCCATTTTTAAATACCCATTTTCCAGGATTGTATTTACTGTATTTCCTTTTGCATTAACGTTGGCATTCTTATAAACAGATTTAACTCCATACATGTTATACATTCAAAGCACCCTGAGAATCCTGAGAACTGTAGTTTGTGCTGGGAATTGTAGCTCTGTAAGGGATAAACTAGAGGGACGCGGGTGGCGCTGTGGTCTAAACCACTGAGCCTAGGGCAGTTCGAATCCCCGCGACAGGGTGAGCTCCCATTGTTCGGTCCCAGCTCCTGCCCACCTAGCAGTTCAAAAGCACGTCGAAGTGCAAGTAGATAAATAGGTACCGCTCCGGCGGGAAGGTAAATGGCATTTCCGTGTGCTGCTCTGGTTTGCCATAGTCATGCTGGCCACATGACCCGGAAGCTGTACGCTGGCTCCCTCAGCCAATAAAGTGAGATGAGCACTGCAACCCCAGAGTCATTCGCGACTGGACCTAACAGTCAGGGGTCCCTTTACCTTTACCTAAGGGATAAACCACAGTTTCCAGAAATGTGGTTTAAATGTATGGAGTATGTACTCAGCCCACATGTTGGAAAAAAGGGGGGGGGGACACCTGGCAAGGGGGAAGAACCTGAATGCTGAGCATTAGGCAATGCGTTCTCCCTAGGATGATGGCTTCGGATAGTACTGATCGTATAAGCTAGAAAACCATTAAATTATGCTACTTGTCATTTCAGATAGTATATGATCTCCAGTACAATTTTCAACACATAGTGTGCAGTTGTGTAGTCACACATTAGCAACAGAGAGAACATTGATAGCCAAGGGGCCTGTTTATACCAGTGTCCCTTGCTGTCTGCATCCTTGGGTTATTATTTTTTTGTAAAATGATACTGCATTTGGGTTTTGTTTTTTGTTGCTTTAAAAGCATATTGCTGTAGAAACACAACCTGAAAATCCAATTAGGATTAACTTTGCAGAAGAACACTGCATATTTCCAGAAGTTACTCATATGTATCCTTAGCTTTATTTCAATTAGATTTATAACCTAACCCTTTCTGAAGGCAAATTAAATCAATGAAGTAGATAAAACATTACAAAAGTGTCGAAACATTCTTAATCTCTTCTTATAATTAGATGTTCATGTACAACCAAGATATATGTAGCTGACTCTGAAGTAGGATATATATATATATATAAATAAATACTGGCTACATTTATTTTATTTAAACGAAGCTGTTTTACAGGTTACTTCTCACAGTGTGGCTGCCATGCAAAAGAAGCTTAAATCTACAAGTACCACTGCATGGTGCTTCCCTTGAACAAAGATACCTTGTTGTGGGCCACGTGGTCTCCATGTGAGCCAGACCTTCCAATAATAATAATAATAATAATAATAATAATAATAATAATAATAATAATAATATATTATTTGTACCCCGCCCATGTGGCTGGGTTTCCCCAGCCACTCTGGGTGGCTTCCACAAAGACCAAAAATACACTAAGATGTCACACATTAAAAACTTCCCTGAACAGGGCTGCCTTAAGATGTCTTCTGAATGTCAGATAGTTGTTTATCTCTTTGACATCTGATGGGAGGGCATTCCACAGGGCAGGCGCCACTACCGAGAAGGCCCTCTGCCTGTTTCCCTGTAACTTGGCTTCTCACAATGAGGGAACCGCCAGAAGGCCCTTGGCGCTGGACCTCGGCGTCCGGGCAGAATGATGGGGGTGGAGACGCTCCTTCAGGTATACAGGACCGAGGCCGTTTAGGGCTTTAAAGGTCAGCACCAACACTTTGAATTGTGCTCGGAAATGTACTGGTCTTTCAAGACCAGTGTTATGGTTTGTCTCAGTATCCTTCCAAAGCAGCTGTCTTGCGGCAGCATGGAAACGTTGGAAGCTGCCTTATGCCTCTAGACCAACCCTCAGTATTGCCTGCTCAGACTGGCAACAGCTTTCCGGGATTTCAGAGAGCAATTTTAACTAGTTCTGCCTGAAGATGCTGGGGGTTGAATCTGGGGACTTTACCATGGAAAAAACGTGCTTTCCCGCTGATCTGTGATTCCCCCAAAACATCCCCCCCCCGGGGGGGGGGAGTTTCGCCAGGGCCTTATCTTTGAAGTGACTCCATGCACACATCACATGGCAGTGGTATAAAAAGGAAACACTTAGTTTTGAGTTCAGTGGTTAAGCTTATATTCCGCTGCTGCCAGGTTATCAACACATGTTTTCAAAACGACATTTATTTGTCCAGTTTGAGCTTGGTGCCATTTATTTATTTTATTCCATAAAATTTATACATGGCTTGATTGTAAACAAACAGACAAACCCCAAAGCTGTTTACAAAATGATAAAATAAAATCAAGAAATCCACAACCATTCTTTAAAACCTACAAAAGTTCAAATCTAAAACAAATTAAAATTGCCTCAACTTTCTAAGCACCTGGGTAGGTTTGTCTTAACGTTTTTAGCAGGCACCAAAAAGAGTACAGTGGTACCTTGGGTTACAGATGCTTCAGGTTACAGACTCCGCTAACCCAGAAATAGTACCTCTGGTTAAGAACTTTGCTTCAGGATGAGAACAGATATTGCGTGGCGGGAGGCCCCATTGGCTAAAGTGGTGCTTCAGGTTAAGAACAGTTTCAGGTTAAGAACGGACCTCCAGAACGAATTAAGTTCTTAACCCGAAGGTACCACTGTACAGTGAAAGTGCCTGCTTGATCTCAATGGGCAGGGAGTTCCCAAGTTCAGGTGCTGCCACACAGGTTCTTACAAATGCAGAACGGGTATTGTGGGGCACCTGTAAGTAGTGCCAACTTTTGCATTCCCATTTAAATTCTCATTCTCCAAATGAAGTGAAAGAAGGCTAGCTCCAATCCATTAAGTCCATGCAAATTGTAGTGTTAAGCGGTTCAGAGCAGAAGACAGAAGTGACACCTGTATTTCAGAAGTTAAATGGATCAGAACTGTACAGAGTTGAAGCAACAAGCAGAGAAGTCAGAGTTAACAGCCAGATTTCCCTGGTACATGGGTGTGCCAGTTCCACCCAAAACTTCTGTACCTGGTATACAATCCCAACAACCTTGAAATTATTTGGGTGCCTATTCTGTTGGTACTTACTGGTTAGTAATGAGTAGCTTTTACACTACAGTGGTACCTTGATTCTCAAACTTAATCTCTTCTGGAAATCCATCAGATGCCTGAAACCATTCGAAAAGCAAGGCGCAGCTTCTAATTGGCTGCAGGAGCTTCCTGCACTCAAGCGGAAGCCGTGTCGGATGTTCAGCTTCCGAAAAATGTTCGCAAACCGAAACAGTTGCATCCGGGAGCCGATTTGTTCGTCAACCAAAGTACCACTGTATTCAAATACTTCAGCTCTGAGTCAGCAAAGACTGCAGGCGACCATATATATAAAAATGGGCGTGTTCTTCTGCTCGTTAATCAGGGTTTCAGTCAGGAAATTTGTTAACAAATACTATGAATCCTAACTGATTATTTGCTATTTGTTTTAGGTTGCCGAACTGGTAACAAGCGAGTTCTTTGAACAAGGAGACAGAGAGAGATCTGAGCTCAAACTCACTCCTTCTGTAAGTTCACCACTCATTTTAGAGTTCATTGTAAAAATGAGAACATACTGTAAGAAATTTGTTTTTGTTGCTGTGTTGCTGTTGTTTTTTTAAAGAATGTAGATGTTAAAATAAAAATGTGAAAAGACACACAAGTACCATGTATACTTGAGTATAAGCCGAGGCACATAATTTTAGCACAAAAAACTGGGAAAACTTATTGACTCGAATATAAGCCCGTTCACCACACCACAAACCTGGTGGTGGCAGCAGAGGAAGAACAAGCAGCCCAAAAGGGCTGCTTTCGGGCTGCTCGTTCCTCTGCCACCGACAGCGGCAAAGGTGGTGGAGGAGGAAGGAGCCGCTCGTCCCTCCGCCTCTGCAGCTCGCAAGAGCAGGCATAGGAGCAGCAGTTGGGAGAGGCACAGCGTAGTGCAGCGCCTCTCCCAACTGCGACTCCTGTGCCTGCCCAGGCGGGAGGCGGGCGGCGGCGGGACCAGCGGCGAGAAAGGGCTCCTTTTGGGCTGCTCGTCCCGCCGCCGCCTGCCTCACTCGGGTATAAGCTGAGGGGGGCTTTTTCAGCATAAAAAATGTGCTGAAAAGGTCAGCTTATACTCGAGTATAAGCGGTATATAACAATTAAAACCACAAAGTGTAAAAAAAAGTCCACAAAGGAACTAAACTCTTTAAAACAAAAACAAAAATAGGGACCCTGATTGCGCTTACTGTATTCTTGAATAACAAAACACTAGTTGTTTTTAAAAAGAAAGAAAATAGTTATTTTGTCAAGTAGCACCTACCTGGTTTCCATAAAAATACAAATGGATAACTGAAAAAGGTAAGAACAGATTAGACTACATTTCCAGGCAATATAAATTTATTTAGTCCTCAGTTTTATCTTGTGAATTCATTTGACATCAATGAGTCCAACCTCCTAAGGCACAGAAGTTGAACCAGAAATAACCAGAGATATTTCTACGAGCAAGCACAATTTCAAGGTTGGCTTGATGTCTTTTCTGTCCGTTTTTATGTGGTGCATCTTTCCTGAAATGAACACTTCTTGAGCAGGCAAAGGTATTATAATAGAGTGTTGGCCAGCAACTCTTGTTTTCCCCACAAGTAGCCTATTTTGAACTGATCATTGACTAAAATGACCAACATTATTAGCCCACTGATTCACACCTGGTTCACTCTTCTCTTTGACATGTACTTTAACAGGGAGGAGTTTCCAGTGAAAAAACATTGACAGATGCAGCCCCATTTGCCATCTGGAGTAGGTCCAGTCCAGGAAGCAGGGCTGGCACAGCTATTAGACAGGGTGAGGCCACTGCCTCAGGCAGCAGAAACCCCCAAGATGTCACCCTGTGGTGCCCTGCCAGCATTGGTGCCAATTTCAACTGAGATCTTGGCAATTTTGGCCAAGATCTCACCAGAAATCTCTCCTGAAATGGGCAGCGGAGGCGACAGGCTGGGCAATGCAGACAAGCTGAAGGGCCGGGCAGCACTTCCTCTTTTGCCTCAAGTGGCAAGACAAGATGTGCCACCTCTGCCAGAATGTGTTTTGCCACTGAGTTCTGTAGATTGTTGACACTGGTGCCAAGACATAAGGCAGTGGCTCTTCCAGTAGGATGAACGGCAACAGAGGCCACATCCAAGGTCTTCTGTACTGCACCTGAACTCGTGATTTCCATGTGCAAATCAAGGCAAAAGCAAATGGAATTGAAGAGTTGGTGTGCACACTAGGGGGAGGAGTCAGTTGCTATCCTCACAGGACAGGGAGCCCTTTGCTTTGTTTTGGCCACCCTGGGCTCCTAGGGAATATTATAATTTGATTCATTGATTAATTAATAATTTGCTTGGGTCTTGAGAGAAAGCCGAGTTGAGCTGCATAATAAATGGGGTCCCTTACAAAAAATTATCAGCCCATTTCAAGTTATTTTTTGGGGGGGTTGACTGGGTGTTTTTCTCATTAGTCTATAAGCCTGCAAACAGGACATGTCTTAGTTGTTTGTTTTTTTTATAGTGCCTAAAACTTTGAAGTGGTTTATAAATAATAAATATTACTGATAGTGGTAACAATGACAGGAAGAGAACATGTAGTAAGTATGATGCATCTCTCAGCTGTGGCTAAGTGCAGGGCAAATTACATATAAAACTACATTAATAGAAAGGAAAAACAAACAAAGAACACTAAATAAGCTATAGCCCTCCTGCTCATTATTTCCAATTTGGCCTTTGCTGCTGATTTTTCTACACTCACCCAGAAGGCCTGGGCCCAGAAGAAACATTCCCAATGAACAAAACAAAGAAAGAGGAAATAGTTTGTTTTCTAAATAGATTCTCTGTTCCATAACAACACAATTTCCAAGAAATGCAGCCCATGCTGATCATTCACTGAAGCTTCCGTCCTAAACTCACTTACCTGGGAGTACTGATGGACCTCTCTCTCAATTTCAGTTTCTCTCGGTGTCTCATTTTTCCAATCTTTAAGTTTAGTTCTCCTTTGCTTTTTTGTTAAGTCCTAATGAAAATTCATCAGCATTTTTTCCTAATATACGGATATTTGCATGTTCTTTTCACTATTTACTTGCATTTATTGCACCGTTTCCCATAATAAATGCTCCTTTTGCCTGGAAAAGTGCACTGCAAAATTTGGAGGAGTGTGAATTGCGAAGGATAGCTGTGTAGTATTCCAGAAAGTGTGAATTAGGTAGTGAACCAAACAGAATTTCTCCCCCGTCTCTAACTGGAAGCAGGGCCCCTTGAATTCAGTGACATGTATAGAATTGCACTGTACATCTTCCTCCTAAGAGAATGAAGAGAAGTCGGGGGCAGTTGCATGTCTTTATCATTGCCCTCCTCCTCCTCCTCTCTTCCACCTGCAACATGAATGCTGCCAACAATATGGTAGATTTGTTTGATGTTAAGGAATTACATGGTATAACAGTCAAATAAATTAAACTTACATATGCTGTAAACAGGGCCAGAGAATAAATGGTTTGCTTTTCATCGTAGACAAAAGATAGGAAAGTGTGCATAAAGATTGATTATGGTTTTCAAAAGCATTCAGTTTGTACCAATTTGATCCTGGATCCAAAGCGTTGGGATATGAAGCAACATCTGTAAAATACTGCAGAGTAATAAAGCATGACATATCCCTCCACTTTTAACCTCTCATTCCCTCCCGCTCTTTCAATTCAGGCTATTTTTGATCGGAACAGGAAAGATGAACTGCCTCGATTGCAGCTGGAGTGGATTGATAGCATCTGCACGCCTCTCTATCAGGTAATTTTACATACCGCTGCTGCAGAGGTGGGAGGCTGGCTGGCCCTGCCTCTCTGCAGAAGGGAGAAGGGAGATGTTATGTAACAGCTTTGCAGGAGGTTTCAATCTTTCGATCTTCATGAGGTCTGTCATGGGCTCGCTCATTCCACAGGGCAGGAAAAGAAGCCGAAGCATTTCTAATGTAGTAAAATAAATGTGTGCCTATGAGGCCCAAATCTTTATCCTCTGTCAGTAAGGAAGAGAAATAAAATAGCCAAGTAACATGGGCCTAGCTAGGATTTATTGGTGGGGGGGGGGGGCAAACATTATGTTGGGTGGGGCAGAACTAAGTTATCTGTGACGCAATTGGTCAGTTAGTTAGTTAAGTATTTTTATTTATTTACTTGATTTAGGGGAGGCAGCTGCCCTCACCTGCCCACACCCTGGCTATGCTCACGCCAAGTAACCCACCCACCCACCCCAATCTCCCTCGTCTGCACATTCAATGCTTTAAAGACCTTTTGTTTTAGCTCTAGTCCAAAGGTTTCAGGGTTTGGGTACTTCGTTTGTTCAGAATTAGAGAGTTGCTGCTGAAACTTGGTGACTATCTCAGACAGTTCTCAACAGGGGCGTCTTACCCATAGAGGCTAGTGGCACCAGGGCGCCAAGTTCTGGAGGGCGCTAGAGAAGAGGCGAAGGCTGGACGTGGCACCTCCTGGCATCAGCTTGCCGCCATGCCGCGCCAAAGCAGCACCGTGCCCAGAGCCTCCGTCTGCCGTGGCCACCGCAGCACGAAGTGGCCAGCTGAGCCGGGAGGTGCCACATCCAGCCTCCAGCCACTCCCTGCCTCCTCCAGACCCACCAGCAGCGCCGTCCTCCCTAAAAAAACTCTGGGAAACCGGGGGGGGGAGCGCCGGAGGGAGCTTTGCACCACGGTGTCGGATATGCTTAAGACGGCCCTGGTTCTCAAATGCATCACAGAAGAGCTACTGTTTAAAGCAGGAAACACAAAGCCCCCACTGCAGGCACCCATTTATATGCATAATGTGACTCTCGGACATGTTTGGTGTGGATGGCAGACACACACAGAGAGATTTTTCAGTGGTTCCTATGGAAGTCCTTCACTATTAAGATGCTCCCCATGCAGACCCTCACTGCACCCTGTTGACTTGATGTTCAGCTGACTTGGCTTTATAACGTATGGCTCATCCTTATAAGTTTAATACAGTTATAATTGGTAGCTTCAGATCAAAATACAATTAGGCACTGAATGAAATTGTAATAAGCATATTGTTTAAAATGGATGTCACATTTTAGATAAATTCAGGAAGAAGTTAGGAGGGGGGGAAATTAGGAACTGGTCATTTAAGAAAACCATTGTCTATTAAACCAGAAGAACTGAAGAGCCAGAAGAGCCAGAATTTGTAAGCAGGACGGCAAGAAAAGCATCTCAGGAGGGTTGTGTGAGAGGGCTGAATAGGAACACTAAGAGCATCACTTAGCTCTAAACTTGCAGGAGTTATCTGGGCAACAGAGGCACAACTGAATTCCTAACTCTCTTCCCCCACGGCCTTTGATTCATGCTGCACAACTGTTAAGCCGTTGCTCAGCTTTTCCCTTTCTTTCTTTCTTTCTTTCTTTCTTTCTTTCTTTCTTGCCTGCCTTCTCTCTCTCCTCGCCTCTTCCTTCTCTCTCTCTCTCTCTCTCTCTCTCTCTCTCTCCCCCCCCCCTTCTTTTTTCCATTGTCAGAACTTGAAGTTAATGCCATACCAGCCTTAGGGGTAAACAGAGAACTAGATGTCACAGTCTCACACTGAGTGAGATGCTCTCTGGAATATAAAGCTGAGTCTTAATTTCCAGGGCAGCCATTGCATCAATGATGCATAGAGGCACTGTAAATCCCATTTATGCATGGTTAAGAAGCCTAAGTTAGGACATCATGATCTAGACATCTCCATTTCTGGGATTCTTCCTTCCTCCACACAAATCCTGCTTTTAATGGTAATAACTTGTCTAAACACAGAATGTAATAGATATGGTAGCATAGCATGTTGTGCTTTTGCAAAATCTGGGCTCCTTCTTTCTTTTCCTCCCTCTCTCCCATTTGCAGATAAATGCTTGGATACGTACGTGCCTGCTGACAGTATAAAGGCATTTACTGTCAGAGAACAGCTTTCTCTGCTTTCTGGCGCCATTCCTTCCTTAGTTTCTAGAGTGCTTATTATCTATTATGCCTTATCTTTGACACTATTAGTGATACCACATATTACAACAAATGTAGTAAGGCCACACACAAAATATTATGATAGATTTTGTGTGTGTGTGTTTAAAAATGTTACTAGCAGCTGTGGGGAAACCTGAGCACCATAGGGACCACAGAAGGCAGACAGGGAGAGTTTAATTATTTTCCTGCTGCCATGGTCCTGGTGAACAACTTCTCCAGCTGCTATTTGCATCAGAAAGGAAGCTCCCATTGGTGCTGCCATTAGTTCAAAGTAGCAGCTTGAGGGGAGATTTACATCAGAACCATAGCAAGGGAAGGGTTGGGGTTGGACTACAGCTCCCATCATCCCTGCTCATGCATGGGCAGGGATGATGGGAGTTGTAGTTCAACAACATATGGGGACCCAAGATAGGGGAAGGCCAGGTTAAACCATGCCCCCCCACAGTCCCAGTGCTGCTCAAGCTTGCTCACAGTCACTATTAAAAACAAGCAAACATGCATTCAAAGTACAGTGAGACACGTGCAACTAAGGAGTTCCATAAGTGGGAGCCAGTGCAAAGGCTCCTGCTAGCAGAACGGGGCTTCCCCCACTGCACTCCCCCAAAATCATGCCAGTCTGTTTGTCTGTGTTCTTCCTCTCTCTAATCCATTGTAAAACTTACCTCAAATCCTGATGTCATCCCGGCATATTTTGCTTGACTGATGATGCACAATCTGATGATTCCAGCTACATGTTGTAAAGTAGCACAATGGTATAGGGATGTATGGTTCTTTTTAAAAAGTAGTTGTTCACCTACACACATTACTTTATTATTTTATACATTACTTGATTAGTTGTTGTTCCTAATCCTGCATTGTTCCTGGCCAGCCTCTCTTTTCTCATACCCTTTTTTTTTTTTTTTGCAGAAATACAAATCTGGGATATATTTCTGCTACATACTGCTTTCAGAATGTGTTGTCCTTTAAAAACAAATGACTAGGACAAAGCAGTAGATTTAGGCACACTTGCTTGGAAACAAATCCATTGAATTAAGTTGAACTTACTTCTGACTAGTAACTATGCTTAAGATCAGGGGTCAGCAAACTAAGGCCTGCAGGCCAGATCAGGCCCAATTGCCCTCTGGATCCTGCCCGCAAACGGTTCTGCAATCGGTGCGATCGCCATTTTTCCCCAATTGCTTTTTGGGTGCCATTTTTTGCAATTTTTTCTTCCTCCCTCCCTCTTCCTGGCTTCTCCTTGCCCTGCGGAGGAAGGGGATTGGGCTTTGATAGGAATCCTCACCGGCCTCCCCTCATGGCCGTGCTGTGGGCTGGAGCTTGGCACGCCTAATGGCCCTGCACCTCCCACCCGGGAAAGCTGTCCCAAAAAGGAGAGGTACCACCACAGGCAGAGCGGTGGAGGGAGGTAGGCAGGGGGAGGGGAGGGGAGGGGCTGGGGGAAAGAGAGAAGCCCCCTCTGCCACATGCACAGTCTGGCCCGCCACTAGGTCTGGGGGGGGTGAACCAGCCCCCTCCAAAAAAAGTCTGCTGACCCCTGCTTAAGATTGTGTTACACAAAACCAAGACAGCTAAAACTGAAATAATTTCTTGAAGGGTTAGCTATGCTAGTTTGTTGCAGTAATTATTTTACATATGTTGTCACTCAGGTTTTTTGCATTTAATTTTCCCTTTGCACTGCTTTCGTTTCCCCCCTCTACCTGTGTAGATATATACCTGCCATCTCAGAATAACACTACATGCATCTGATGAATTGAACTCAAGTCCATAAAATGTTATACCATAATAAATGTGTTAAGTCTTTAAGGTACAGTGGTGCCCCGCAAGACGAAAAACCCGCTAGACGAAAGGGTTTTCCGTTTTTCGATGCGCTTCGCAAGACGAATTTCTCTATGGGCTTGCTTCGCAAGACGAAAACGTCTTGCAAGTCTTGCGATTTTTTTCGCTTCCCCCCCTTTTTCTAAGCCGCTAAGCTGCTAATAGCCTTTTAGCCACTAAGCCTTTAATAGCCGCTAAACCGCTAATAGCGCTAATCCGCTAAGCCGCTAATAGGGTTGCTTCGCAAGATGAAAAAACCGCTAGGCGAAGAGACTTGCGGAACGGATTATTTTCGTCTTGCAAGGCACCACTGTGCCACAAAACTCTTCGCAGTTTGTGAAATAACATCAGTTAGCAGTCCTATTTGTGCAAGTCACTTAGCAAACAAATATGGTTTCAAATTCATCATTTGGTAACAAGGATTTTCTTACAGAACTGCAAAATGCATGCCGCTGGAAGAGAAGCATTAATTTCAATGTGCTCCAGTATGTTACAGTTCAAAACGTCACACCTGGAATATACGTGGAAACTATAGTCCCTATACTTAAATAGTTTATTCTCAGCTTGTTTTTTCTTGCCGTTACCTTCATTTGCTAAAAAGTCTTTGCTTTTTTCTGTTGGATAGGATCAGCTCCTGCTTTGTAAGACTTTGGAGGAAATGTGTGCATTGTTTTTATGCTTAAAGCGATGAGTGTCTAAAATGTGGATATTTGTGTGTCTTTGTGATCTGCTTTGAACATAAAGTTGACTAGATAGAAGATGCCAGATTAGTGCAGTAAGGAAAGGGCCAAACCAGTCACTCAGTGATCAATCCAAGTCTGAGAACCTGGGTTATTGCCAAACAGCTGCAAAGCAACAGGGAAGGCCACAGCATGCAGAGGGCAAGTGGGTGGAAGTGGTGCTTAGCTTAACCTTCCTCGCTCTCTGTTTCTTTCCTCTACAACTTTGTGCCCAGTCAGTTGTTCCTGTGATGAGGTAAGCATACGTTGAACCCAAAATGTGGCAAGAATTGCAGTGGTGGTGGTAGGTTTGCAGGAGGAAAGGAGCAAGCAGAAAGAAGAGGATTAAGCCCCTTGTCCAAACCCATTGCTTCTCTGCAGCAAATCAAGTGTGTCGCCCCATCACTGCACCTGTTTGGCCCAAAACGACACAAATCAAAGCAGTCTGTTTGTTTGCACATAGTCAAAGGGGCATCTTTATAGCTGTTTTGATTTTCTCTACAATTCAGTTATAACGAAGTGCTTCACACACAAGGGACAGCAGTCTTCTTATGAGAAATAGAAGATAACAAAAGAGGCTAAAAAGAATCCCAACCTATTACCATTCTGCGTTGTTAAGCAGAGACGGCAACCCCATGAGATGGAAGGATACAGAGGTCAGAGGCCAAGCTCTCTGGCCCTGTCTGAGTAAGAATGCGAGCAGGATGTGTTTTTGTGGGAGACATCCAGAGCATCTTTGCTTCTGTAAGTGCTCTGTTCTCTTTTTGGAATTCCAGATGGGATGTTCCTTTCAAGGATTTGAAAGAGCCTTCTTAAATCCCTGTGAATGCAGTACAAAGGGTAGAGGAATTGACATTGCTTCATCTCAACCCTCCAGGGTCAGGTTGCATTTGTCACTATATGTCTTCTCAGTGCTTCGTACATCATAACACAGAAGGAAAATGAAAGTCCTCGGAAGCATTCTTTATCAAATACGATACACTAGGAACACTAACAAAAGGGCATGCATAATGACCTCAGCTGCTAGCAAAAACGTTTTGATGTCCTCTCTAGCTTGTCATCATTAAGCAATAGATTATGTGTGACCCTGTAATTAAATGACTCTGTTGGGTGATGCCAACGGAACACTGCAGTTGTAACAAGTCCTTTAATTTATTCACAATATGCTCAATGAAAAGCAAAATGCTTGGGGGTGGTAAATGTACTGCTGTGAACCAAACGGGCAGTAGGCAACATAGTGCAGCAAATACAGTTTGCTTTGGATGCTGATTGCACTTCTGTGCCCTCCACAATCACTTGTGCCAGTTGTTCAGAAGCTGGAGGAGCAGCATTCCTTAGCAAACAGGATGTGAAAGAGGCCTTTGCCGTAAGATACAAAGCTTAAGCATTACAAATGGAACTCTTGATAATCACTTTTCACATAACTTCATAAGCAGTTCCCACTGGCCTGGAAAATGCATGCACCTCCAGGAACTACGTGTGAACAGTGGCATCAAGATTTCTCTATCTCCTGGAAGTGACGCCAACTGAGATAGCGGGTGGAGCTCCAAAAAGAGGCAACCATGCCTGACCAGATCTGGGGCAACCTTGATTACTTTGA
The DNA here is from genome assembly GCF_964188305.1 of Podarcis bocagei. Taxonomy (NCBI): domain Eukaryota; kingdom Metazoa; phylum Chordata; class Lepidosauria; order Squamata; family Lacertidae; genus Podarcis; species Podarcis bocagei. The sequence goes on from NC_138125.1 coordinate 118,347,158, forward strand.
GATTTCTTTAATACCAATCGAAGCAAACCGTTTGAACTACCTCATATATGTCCCGAGAGGGTAACAGGGTTATAAGAGAAAGTTGGTTATGTTTCTCTGGTTGCCAGTGACATATGTAGTTGAACAGTGGATTTGAAAGTTGGTTTTGAATCTGGTGAACCTGATAGTTGATGAGACTATAAGTTTCCCACCCCAACCCCATGATGGATTTGTTTTGTTTCATTAAGGTCGATGTTCTTTTCTGTTTCCTGCTTGGCAGGGGGTTGGACTCGGTGGCCCTTGTGGTCTCTTCCAACTCTATGATTCTATGAGTCTATGATTCTATGATTCATCAGAGTGGAAATATTGCATGGCAGGTATGGGGCACAGGACGGAACTGCTGGATAATGACTTCAGCTCCGAAGCATAATACAGTCGTACCTTGGAAGTCGAACAGAATCCTTTCCGGGAGTCCGTTCAACTTCCAAAATGTTCGGAAACCAAAGCGTGGCTTCTGATTGGCTGCAGGAAGCTCCTGCAGCCAATTGGAAGCCGCAGAAGCCCATGTTGGACGTTCAGGTTCCAAAGAACATTCGCAAACCAGAACACTCACTTCCGGGTTTCGATGGTTCGGGAGTCAAGGCGTTTGAGATCCAAGGTTGGAATAATAGGTTGATGAAAGGGTGTAGCAGTTGGGATGTTTTCATTTAGTGAAAAGGCAAGTAAGAGGTAACAATTAGCTGAGCAATATGTAGAAATGAACTGAGAGGGAAAGGTGCCTATTTAGAACCTGAGGAGGCAGACTGAGAAGCTGGAAAATGTGTCTGAAAAGACGGCCAATGAAGTAAACCCTCCGTTTTAAAACAAAACAAAACTTGCATCAAATCTGAAAGAAGATTAATGGATAATTTAACAGCTACTCAGTTTTCAAGAAAGACAAAGAGCAAACTCTATTGCCTCAGAAAAGGGCTAGAAATGATGATGGATTGAATGCTTGCAGTAAGTGTTGAACAAACCGGAATCACAGCTTACATCTGGCTGGCAAATTCCCAGCTGAGGGTAAATCTAAAGAACTAACTAAGGAAAAGAGACTGATAGGGACTGAAGAGATTTTCAAAATCTGTTTAACAGCAAGGCAGCAAGTATTGATTGCTGTGTGGAAGAAATGCCAAAAGTAAATGGTTAGTCATCTCGTGTTTTGCCCAACTCTCTTTGGATATGGCAAATTGCAGGAGCAAACGGAAGCCTACAGTTACAATTCTCAGGCTACCTTTGCTAGAGCTACTTCCATAAGAATGGCTTAAGGATTGCTGCCTATTCATTAATCTGAAGCAGCCACTCTTTGCAGAAGAGATTATAGACCAGGTTCTCAATTTTAGTGAAGTTACTATGGAGCAACAAAAGATTTGACTCACAAACATGGCACCTCATGACCTGGGTACATATTTCAGTAGAAGCGCCCATCTTTGTGCTCTTCAGTGATTTAACTACAGTGGTGCCTCGCAAGACGAAATTAATCCGTTCCGCGAGTCTCTTCGTCTTGCGAAGCACGGCTATTAGCGGCTTAGCGGCTATTAACAGGTTAGCGGCTTAGCAGCTATTAGCGGCTTTAAGAAAAAGGAAACAAACTCACAAGAACTCGCAAGACGTTTCGTCTTGCGAAGCAAGCCCATAGGGAAATTCGTCTTGCGGAACGACTCAAAAAACGGAAAACTCTTTCGTCTTGTGCGTTTTTCGTCTTGCGAGGCATTCGTCTTGCGAGGTACCACTGTATTCTAGCAACAGGAAATTTGCTTGCTTTAATTCTGGCACATTTTTGGATCTCATTCGCATAACCATTATAGGTAACCAGGTTCCTTTTTTCTCTTTTTCATAGTGATATAGGAGCATTTGCTCATTATTATTTTTTTGAGGAGTCTCCAACCTTCTTTTGTACTACATGCAGAGAGAGAGAGAGAGAGAGCGCTACAGAGCAAGAGGGGATAACCCTACACAGAACTTACATTTTTTGGTGGCAGCCCCAGATTTCTTGTAGCTTACTTCCATCCTTATAGTGGCCCTTAAAAAAAGGTCATAATTTATCTGAACTGAGAAAGTTCCAGGGTCCTTAGGAGGTGAAATGATCCCCCATATATTCTATAGAATAACCTAGTCAGCAAAACACATGCTGCAGTCCAGTTTTGACTCTATTAACCTCTGCAGGAGTTTCACATGCTCACACCTTTTGTCCCCTTTGAGTTCCTCTAGTCACCAGGATCTCTTTCAACTGCCTCAGTAAAAATGATTAATTAGAACCCAGTGGGTTACTGAGCAGTGTGACTGTGGTGGCTTGTAGCTTTCTGATATTCTGCTCAGTAATAAAAGAGAATTTATATGTTCTTATTGCACATACACACTTTACAAGTGTTAGATCTGCAGAAAGACGACTGTGTGCTGTTATCTTGTCAAAGCTCATGAATTAAACAGGCGAGTCAGAGCTGGTCAATATTTGGATGGGAGCCCTGAAGAAAAATCTACATTGCAGCAGAAAGTTCTGCTTGTAATTCTCTGGGTGACACACTGTTCTCTGAACCAGTTTGGAACTGGTTTTAGGGGGCAAGGAGAGATGCTTGATTTATAAAGCTCTTAAGTTACAGGTGTCTAACATCGTTGGGTAAAATAGCTCTTAAATTGCAGGATGTAATACTTCATTCTGCATTAGTAAGATCTCATCTGGAATACTGTGTCCAGTTCTGAGTGCTATACATTTAAGCAGACAAATTGGAATGGGATCCAGAGGAGGCCAATGAAGATGGTCAGAAGTTTTGTAAACAAGTCCTATGATGACAGATTGAAGGGTGTACTTAACCTAGAGAAGACTGAGAAGGAACGTGATAACATCATTCAAATATCCGAAGGGCTTGCTACTTAGAACAGGGGGGAAACAAGCTCATTTACAGCATATGATTTCCCCTCAAAGAATCTTAAGGGTTCTATTTTGTTAAAAGATGTTGGGAATAGGAACTCTTGTGAGGTGTAAGCTACAATTCCCAGGATTATTTGAGGGGGAGTCATGTGCTGTGCTTTAAAAGTACGATGCACACAGATTTCCCCTCTGCTACCTCAGAAGAAGGTAGGACTAGATGGGCTTAAGTTGCAGGAGGGAATGTTTTGGTTGAGCACCAGGAAAAACTGTTTCACAGTAAGAGCAGTTCAGAAATGGAACCAGTTGTTTAGGTGGTATTGGCCTGTCTCTCATTGGACATTTTCAAGCAGAGGCTGGTCAGACATCTATTAGGGATGCTCTAGCTCTGAGTTTTCTGAAGTGGGCAGGGAGTACAAATAAAGGTAAAGGGACCCCTGACCATTGGGTCCAGTTGTGACTGACTCTGGGGTTGTGGCACTCATCTGGCTCTATAGGTCGAGGGAGCCGGCATTTGTCCACATACAGCTTCCGGGTCATGTGGCCAGCATGACTAAGCCGCTTCTGGCGAACCAGAGCAGCGCACGAAAACGCCGTTTACCTTCCCGCCGGAGCAGTACCTATTTATCTACTTGCACTTTGACGTGCTTTTGAACTGCTAGGTTGGCAGGAGTGCAAGTCAATGGCTTTAAGGGACAACCCCCCAGAACAGCACACAGGTGGGAGAGAAGAGGGGAATTGTTCTATCTGGCAAGCTGCAATGCTTACACAGACACAATGTTCGTACTAGCGCAATGCTGAATTCCATCCATGGTCTGTATTTGACCTATGATTCTAAATGTTGCTTTTGATACAAATGACAGATCTCCCAGTGGCCACTGCCTCCCCTCAGGGATGGAGAAATGTGAAAGCCCAAATAATTCCCCGACCAAGTTAACAGCTTGGACCCACGAGAATTATGTTCAAGTCCCATCTTTGTCAGGGATGACAACCTAGAGAAAATATATATAATATTTATTATATTATATGACATTGTGACCCACTTCACAGAATTGCAAGGGCAAGCACAGGGCTTTGTAAAATAGTTTGCAAATGAACACTGCAAATATAAGAACGTGTATGGTTTTGAGAACAAGAGGTATGAATTTATACATAAGGCAGAAATTGACTGGCAGTAGGCTCCAATCAAAATAAAGTACTACTTTATGTGCCTGATTTGTGGAATTGGCTTGACAATGTGTAGTAATGGCCGCCGATGGGATGGCATTAAAAGGGAATTAGACAAATGCATGAAGGATATGTCTATCAGCAGCCATGATAGTTATGCCTCTGAATCCCTGTTGCCAGGGAACAAGAATGAGGGAGTACTGAATAGCTCAGTGGTAGAGCACATGATTTGTATGTAAAAGGTTCCCATTTAAGTCCCTGGATTCTACAGGTAGGGGCTGGAAAAGCTCCTGTCTGAAACTCTGGTAAGCCACTCCCCATCAGTGTATGAAGACAGTACAGTGGTACCTCGCAGGATGAAAGAGTTTTTCGTTTTTTTAGTTGCTTCGCAAGACGAATTTCCCTATGGGCTTGCTTCGCAAGACGAAAACGTCTTGCAAGTTTGTTTCCTTTTTCTTAAAACCGCTTGAAGAGGTGCAGTTGCGACTTGACCGTGCTTCGCAAGACGAAAAAACTCGCAGAACGAATTAATTTCGTCTTGCGAGGCACCACTGTACTAAGCTAGATGAACCTATGAGCTGATTCAGTATAACCCAGGTTCCTGGGAGAGTGTTGACTCCTTGCCCTGCTTGTGGGCTCTCCAGAAGCATATACCTTAGGATCAGGGTGGTGGACCAGCTTTAGCCTGATTCACCATAACATTTTTGTCACCTTATGCTTCCTGAGATGGCCCAGGAATGAGGTTCTCATGACCCGTGGGCTGTATTAGCTTCCTCAGGATCCTGCTTCCAAGAGTAGCTTCCCAAATACGTTTCGGATTCATGACCCTAAAGACTGTATGACTGTATCATGTCCCCAGTTCATGCTTCACAGTTGTCCACATGAGTCCATACCCAATAGACATCCAGACTGCTTTTAAATGCATAGTGTGAACCAGCCCACAATGGTTCCATTTTATTGAAGAGCTATAACCATTCATAATATCAAAGGAAGTTTCACCCGTGAATTTTTTTAATGAACTACCAACCAAATAGAAAGTATGACTATTTCAATGAAATTCCCCAGTTTTCTCTTCAATACACGCTTTTGTACAAAAACTGCATTACAGTGGTGCCCCGCAAGACGAATGCCTCGCAAGACGGAAAACCCGCTAGACGAAAGGGTTTTCCGTTTTTGAGCTGCTTCGCAAGACGATTTTCCCTATGGGCTTGCTTTGCAAGACGAAAACGTCTTGCGAGTGTTCCGATTTTTTTTCGCTCCCCCCCTTTTTCTAAGCCGCTAAGGCGCTAATAGCCTTTTAGCCGTTAATCCGCTAAGCCTTTAATAGCCGCTAAACCGCTAATAGCGCTAAGCCGCTAATAGGGTTGCTTCGCAAGACGAAAAAACCGCTAGACGAAGAGACTCGCAGAACGGATTAATTTCGTCTTGCGAGGCACCACTGTACCTGTAATGACTTGCCCTGATATTTACATGTGTTGATTACTGGCTGCAGTCAGGAAAAATATTTATTTTCCAATGGTAGCTGTTCACTGTCTGTGTAAAAGATCCTCAGTATGACTTTACTTCTCCAGTATCATCCAGCAACGGTTAGATTTTGGAGACCAAGCCAGACTCAAACTTGTCACATTTTTGTTAGAGTAGGAGTTGGGTAACAACTTTGAACTATCAGAATCCTTAAGGGAACGAATTAAGAGAGAAACAGTCTGCACAAAGCCAGCACTAAGCAACTGGCATTCAACAAAATGGCACACGATGCATAGAACAAAGAGCTGAAGGTACAGAGTCTCAGTTGTACTGAAGCCAAAAGATCTGAGCAGCTCAGGAATAAATTGGCGGATTGATTCAGATACGGACAGGTGCTAAGAAAGTTATTTAGTAAATGTTCAAGGAATCTGCAGGGAGGGAAGAGAAATGTGTTGCTTTTGAGATAATTTCCCAGAAGCTTCATAAAAGAAAATTGATTACAAGGATTTAATAAGTAAAAGAGAGCCAAAATATATAGTAATCAAATGAGTTTTTAATTACATCTCAGGCAGATATAAAATCCAAATAGTGTACTTTGTATCCAGAAAGTCTGAGAGTAATGCTTTGGTGGCTGAATTATTTTTAAAAGGCTAATTTCCATAGGAATTATAGTAGTCTGTTTAATTAAAAGAGTGAATCTGTGTCCCAAAGCCAAAGTGTATTAAAATGTACAAATAGGGCTTAAATATCAAAGCAGCCTCTGAAGAAAGGCATTTTATACCTTATACATAAAATCTAGCCTTCAGAGTTTTTCTAGTCCAAATGTCACCTGATTAATGTGCATAACAAACGATGGTATTTTTAATTACACTATATATTTTATCACTATTCTATAGAATTAATTGCCTATACTTTACTTATGACTGAAAAATCAAAGACCATGGAAATATCCCCTTCAATTTATTTTACTCAATTTTAATAACCCTAAGGCAATAAGGAAGAGCATTTGAGGCTGGCAAGTGTCCTCATCCTTGTTAGCTAATCTGAACACCTGAGTTGCTAGGCTCTTTTAATATACATAAAAATGTACTATATGTATGAATGATAGAAGGCATGGTCATAATCAGTTTATGAATGTATGTATGCTTTTTCCACAGATACATTTGTGCTCAAGGTGGTTTACTTTACTTGCATGATTTTAACTTGCTTTCCAGAAGAGCACATTACCGGCCCCCTTTTCTTCCAAGGATCCCATAGAGTAGGAGTGGAGAACCTCAGGACCAGCAGAAGAATGCAGCCAGGCTACTCTTTGCAACCCTTGGGCCCCTCCTTGAGCCACATCTTCACCCACCTCTAGTGCTTGAACTGAGATAATGTCTGTTGCTTGTCTGGATGAAGGGGGGGGGGGTGTGTGATTGCATTTTACTTTGTGGACCCAGGCTTGCTAAACCAGAAGTGAGGAATCTGTGGTCCTCCTTATGGTGCTGGAGTCCAAATCCCATCATCCTTGGTCTTTGGCGATATGACTAAAGGGAATGGGAATTGGGAGACCAACAGCATTTGTAGGGCCAGAGATTCCCTGCTCCTGCATTAAAAGTTGTATTCTAGAATAGTAAAGGTAAAGGGACCCCTGACCATTAGGTCCAGTCGTGAACGACTCTGGGGTTGCGGTGCTCATCTTGCTTTACTGGCCGAGGGAGTCGGCGTACAGCTTCCGGGTTATGTGGCCAGCATGACTAAGCTGCTTCTGGCGGACCAGAGCAGCACATGGAAACGCCGTTTACCTTCCCACCGGAGCGGTACCTATTTATCTACTTGCACTTTGACGTGCTTTTGAACTGCCAGGTTGGCAGGAGCAGGGACCGAGCAACGGGAGCTCACCCCATCATGGGGATTCGAACCGCCGACCTTCCTCTGTGGTTTAACCCACAGCGCCACCCGCGTCCCTATTCTAGAACAGTACATATCAGCAAAAAGACGCCATGTCTCATAAAATGTTCCAGAAGTGAACCTATCTCACAGAGCTCCAGGGAATACTGAACTGAGCAAAGATTCTATATTTTCAGTGGACTGAAATGAGCATCTATTAACCCAGTGATTTGTGACTCCTATTCTTCTGCTTCCTCCCAGGCTTTGGTGAAAGTGAACGGGAAACTGAAGCCTATGATGGATTCGGTAGTGGCCAATAGAAATAGGTGGGAGGAGCTGCACCAAAAAAGACTGCATTCCCAGGCAACCAGCACCACCACCACGTCCTCACCGTCCTCTTCCTCCACCTTTGCCATGTCTCGGGGGGTCATAAATTAAGTCGGCACATGTTTTCCTGCTGCTAGGATAGGAGGTGTCTGAAAGGCTTGTTTAAAGCTTAGTTGTGTCATTTTAAAACAAACAAAACAAATCCTTTGTCACGAACATGCTTAATTCAGATGAAAACAACCCGGCTGGTTTAGGCCTTTTTTTCTCCTGGAATTTCACTTGGTCTGAAGGGAGGATCTGCAATTCTGTTGGTATCTGCAGCGACATGAGCAGCTTGGTGCAGCCTGCTTTCGGTCAGCTTATTTTAAGCTGCTGTTTTGAAAGATGGCAAACATGGTCATAAAGGACTGGCGTAAATGAAGCTTACAGCTTAGTTTAATTAAGAGAGAGCATGGCTGAAATTTTGTAAAAATGACAGGCATCTACAAGGGGCTCAGGGGGGTGGGGCGGGAGAGAATAGTTTGTAATAATAACTTGGGTTTGCACTAATTTTGCATTTACTGATATGAACCAGTTATTACCTGCACTTCTCATAGTTATCCTTTTTATTGTGCTTGAATGTTCAGAGAAGCCTGCATTGTATTTATTCTACAGGAGGGGTTTTTGGTTGTGTGTGCTTTTTTTACAACAAAGCTCCAAATGATTGATCAGGGTTTTTAGAACTGCCTGTCTTTGCTCTGTTGAAGAGGAGATATGAACTCCATTACATTCAAAAACACCAACCTGTTCTGGCTTCCTTAAGACTTTCGTACTAGCAATGCAATTTGAATTGTTCTGCAGGCAGAAGCTTCTATAAAGGTAAATATTCTGCATGGTAATTTGGGTTCCTTTAGAATTTTGTTTTAAACATTTTTAAAGCTGCTTTGCGCCCTAAGAAAAAAACCAATGGTATTTCATGAAAATTACATAATAAAAATGAAATCTGTTGCCTTCTGGTAGAGAATTTGCACTATACGGTATGAACATGGCTTTCTAGTATATTTTCTGAATCACATTAACTTTGACTATTACTGTTAAAGATTGGTATGACACTGGAGTATGTCACAAATGGAGCAATGACTACCTCTGCTTTTTTTCTGGCCAGGTTGGTTTTAGTTTTTTTAACAATAACATGTTGGCCTAATCCATTATTGCAGCCAACCGAAATCAAGTCAAAAATTGCATGTACTGAGGATACAGTGAACGTTTTGCATATTGTGTGAAATCAGTGTGATTCATGTTTAATACCGAAATATATCAGTGGAGTTGCCTGCACTGGAAATGAATGCTCTTTTATTTAAGCACATCATATTTAGCAAAATTTCAGTACTGCTGGAATGGCATTGCTGCTCCTGAATGACATCCTCTTCCCTAGTTAGCATTCGAATTACATGGTCTGTTCAGGTTCATTTCATACAACCAGTTACACGTGTTGGCCTGGATGTATCAGCAAGCAACGCTCACCACATGGAGAATGCAATTGCTTCACCAAACGACCAGACCCCAACTCTTAATTATGTGAGCTGGGTGTTCACTGAAGAGACCAGGTAGCTTTACCTCTGCATCTTCCACGCTGCATACAAAGCCACACAACTCACATTCTTAGCATGCCAGCTTGGACCTCTGAATTGACAGGATTACTGATGGCTACCTGGGATTTTCGTACAGAATGGTGGCTGCCTGTACTTTCTGTTGTTATCACCTTCCCAAGGTGGTAGTACACATGGCACTGTCTTAAGTACTCAGAAGTATAGATTTTTGTAAAAGGGGGAGGGGGGTTCGGAAGGAACCAAACCACTTGACAAGAACCTGTTTCCAGGATTTCCGGAATGGGGGATGGAGAGGACAGTGGGGGAAGCAGAAACGAAAATGCACAGGTAGACTGTCAGGCTGTTAATTAAGTCTTTGGCCACCACAGCAGCTGAGACACAAGTGCCAGCTGAACACAGAACAAAAAAAAAGGAATGGGAATCGGCAGACGAGAGAGAAATTACCTCTCTTTCTGCTCCCCATTTCCCCTTTTCAATCTTCTTAACAGTAAGCATCCTGGAGGAAGAGATGGGGGGCACCACGAAGTTAAACACCCACCCACCCCACACATGTTTCAGAAGAGCAAAGGAATGAGGATCCTTTTTCCTGTGCCCATGCATAATAGTAAATGCTCAGGTTTTGAGGCTGTCAACCCTCTCTAGAGCTATATAGCACAACAGGGGAAAGCTCCCCCACCAAGCCTTGAAACATCCACAGCCCTACTCAGCTTGAACTCTCCTTACATAGCAGGGAGCCGTGCATCTTTGTGTGTTCTCTGCACTAAGACACACTGCACTTGCTGTCATTGAGGGCCAGTCCAGCCAGTGTAGAAAAGGTAGGAGGAGTTGCCCTAACTGCAAGTGTCCCCAGCTGCAGCATTCTACTTACCCATAGGAATGAATAGCAACCTTTCAGTTATATGGGAGAAAGGAAAGGGCTACTTATGTGAAGGACCTCTAATAACTTGGAACAGCTGCTGGATCAGATGGAGAAAACAGTATGGCCTATATTACTACAGGGCTCAGGTATCCCACTTCTTTTCTCTCTTCTTGGACCATACCCCTATAGTGCAGGCAGGACAGCTTTTTAGCCTCATGACATGCAACTGCCCAACTCTTAAGTCCCCACCCCGTCTTTCTAGGATGTTTACTAATGTATAAACCTTCAATCGTTTAGTCATGCTATACAATATTCTTCTTTCACCTGCCCCTTTCCCATCTCTCTGACACCTCCACATTCCGTTTATCCTTGAAGCTGGGGTTTAAATTTGGGCAATCATAGAAATAATAATAATTTAGGGGGGGATAGTTATATGTAAGTCCAGCAAATCAAAGGGAAATGTACCAAGGCAGTTTCCCTAATGTCACAGCAGTTGCATATAAGCACTTGTTGGGGTTTTTTTTTACAGTGGTGTCCTGGGTGAAAGGAAGAGTGTTCACCCTCTTCCAATGCAGAATACAGCAGAACGTTCACGGCTGTATTGTGCAGCTGCAGAGGGTTTTGTGTGTATGCAGATAGAGCTTGTTGGCTGTATTATATAGGTATGTTGGTTTCAAATTGTCGCTAACTACAGTAAGCATCAAATGCAGACATGTCTGGTTTCTCAGTTGAATAGAGGTGCTATAGCCTTTACTCAATGAAACGTAGTTTCTGTCTAGAAATCTTAGCAATCTGAATGCTGCAATATGAAACGTACTGCTTGTTCTCTGTCAGTGTCTTCTGAATGCATGCCAATCTGTATTAAACATACTTCTTATATTAGGATTTCAGAATCTTAAAACCGCCTGACTTAAGAAAACAAGGTGCTATGTTCATCCACTTTTGAAGGGCCCGCAAACATTGTAGACGAATTGCATTGCAGAAACATCAGTGGGAATGAATCCTGAATTACGATGTTGCGGACACAGATTTAAGACTGGAGGGAGGAGCAGAGATTTGCCACATCCTGTATAGCACAAAGTTCACAAAAGAATTTTTGGAAATCTGTTTATATTACCAGATGATCTTCAAACCTTAATATTATTTTCTGTTTGTAATAATGTTTGAAGAATGAAATGAACAATGTTATTTTAACAAAAATGCAAAACAGCTAAATTCTTTTGCCAAAGAGCAGACAAGGAATGGGGAAATCCATGTTACTTGCTACAGAGATGAATACTTGCACTGTTTGAACTTGTTTTTGTTACCTCTCCACTACCTCCCCTCCCCTTTTCTTCCCCAATAATAAATAAAGAACTGGGACGGCATGCTTTAAACCACATAAGGCTTATTTATATAATATGTGCTTTATGGCAAAAACAGACACTGTGATTGACTTGGTCCTGCTGGCAGCTGCATAAAGCTTTCCTGAATTTTGATACCGCATATTGCTAAGTGTGACATAATTTATAGCACATAACCTACAGCTTCTTCCAAGGTTGAGTGTTCCCTCATTTCCTCTCCTTTTTATTGGCTTCAACACATTGTTGCCCCTGGCAACAGCAGTGGCAGTGACAGGAATGCAAAACCACTGCAAGCTGACATACATTCGAAGCCCTAACAATGTCAACCATCCATCACACAGCTATTTGTAATTGCCTCCATCTATTTCCGATGTCTTTTGGTATCTTTTCTATTGTGGATCAAAATTCAGAATCTGCTGACTAATGCTGTGGTTCTGATTCACCCCTTCCCCTCAACTCCCTTCCCCTCTCCTGACTAATTTGGCGTTGGCTGCATTCATACATGATGCTAAACAGTGGTTTAACCAATGGTTCAACAAACCATGAATCATCTCACAGACAAGCAAATAGGCCAAGGGTTTATATTCCAAAGCTTGGTTTATTTTCCAGCTGCTCTTGCTCTTGCCCTGTGCTTTTGTTGCTTAACAAGTATTGCCGGTAGGATGGCCCAACAAAACATGCTTAAGCAAAGCTGCTGGGTTCAGAGATTATGGCAAACCATAGTTAAACAGTAGTTCACAAGCAGACAAGAAACAATGGCTTTCCTAGTTTGCTGGGCTGGGTTCACACATTCAAACAAACTATATTCCAGCTAAACAACTATGCTTTAGTGTTAGGTGTGAACTAGGCCATTCCTACATACTGAAGCAACTTCTTGGAAGCTGGGAATCATTACAATTCTATATTGTAATATTTTGAGTACCTGAGTTACTTGTTGGATTTGGAAGTGGTTGTACTTGCCTAGTGCTTGCCAGATAGTCATAACATATTAAGTAGTGAGCCCCAGTTTTTAAATTTAGATCTAGCAATCAGATTCCCATCTTGTATTATTCTATGATTCTAGACACCAAGAAGTAAATAGAGAAACCTGTGTAGTAAGTGTATTAGATAAAATGTACAATAGCATTGATCTAACAGTTGTGTTTTCTGATTACAAGAGTGTACAATAGCTTCCAAATACATGTAATTGTGGAAAAATAGAAAACAACAGTTTTCACAAAAGTGTAGGTTCTCCCCACCCTCTAAACGAGCACAGAGAGAGGGAATGTCACTCATGAAGCATATTTTATTTGCTGCTGCTTGTAAATATTAATTTTGACACTGTTCACGTCACAGTTAGAAAAGCCATGAAAAATATAATGTGAGATTGTCTATATGAACAGAAGTACATTGTCATTGTTGGAAAAAGGAAAGGAATACGATCCGACTAACTAGCTTGCGCACTGAACACAGATAGTAATCAATTTATCCACTTCCATAATTAGCAGAATATTTTCCCATTAAAATATTACTCACCATACATTATGCTTCTATTTACAAGAAAGGAGATCAGGTGGAACTTCTTGATGGTAAGAGATGTTCAACTGTGGAACAGACTCTCAGAAGGTGGTAGACTCCTTCACTGGAGGTTTTAAAGCAGAGGTTGGATTACCATCTGTCATGGATGCTTTAGTTGAGATTCTTGCATTGCAGGAGGTTGTACTAGATGGCCCTTGGGGTCCTTTCCAACTCTACTATTTACATTTAAAAAGAACTGAAGCCAATAGTATCTGATGTGAAAATAAACTTACAGGATGTCAAAATCAGTAGTTTATTCAAACCAGATACAGTACATAGTAATAATGCTATCTGTGCCATGATAAAACAAAACACATCCTATATGTTGTGTGCATGTAATCGTCTATTTGGCATTTGACCAATATACCAATTCGGCATTATTTTTACAATCACATTTGTAGCAATTCCTGCCCACCCAAGAACATCAAGGCACAATACATGGAGTTTAAAAAAAATAATGGTATCCTTCAGAACACTATTAGGCAAGTTAGGGTAGGAGACTGTTACTGGTCCTAAGTTAGTAAGAGAGCTTACATTAGCCAAGTCCAAATTTGAGTCCAAGGCTCTGCAGTCCTGCATGCCTTCAACTATGCCATACCAGCTCATACATGAACAAGAGAGAGAAAGAGGGGGACTGCCAGAGTATGAGAATGCAATCAAGGAAGAAGAGCTGGTCCTCTTCCCATTCTATCCCTGCCTCAGTTTCAACCTGAAAAATTAATTGGCATGTTTGTGTAAGGTGAAAAGGATTCAGACCAAAATAATATAAAATTCAGGGATGGAGAACCAGTGGTCCTCCAGATGTGGGTGGACCACAGCTCTCATGAGCCCCAGCCACCATGCGTGGCCAATGCCCTGGAGGCAGTAATGCTTCTGAATTACCAGTTGCTGGAAACCACAGGAGAGAGTGTGCTCTTTTGCTCAAATCCTGCTTGCGGGTTTCCCCCAGGTATCCAGGTGGCTGTTGTGAGAAGATGCTCAACTAGTTTGGTCATTGGCTTGATGCATCAAGCTCTTCTAATGTTCTTATGACAGGAGTTGTAGTCACAACATACGGAGGATCACAGGTTTACCACCCCAATACAAACTAAATATAATAAAGAGGGGCTTGGGAGTTACTATGGGATTGTTTATTATGTACTAGAAATGTCTTGCTTTTGTGCGTGAATACCTCATGTTGATCATTTTTTAAAGAATGATTTTTTAAACATTTTCTAATTTTGATGTTTGAGGTTATGGGCATATTAAGAGTTTCACCAGTCAGCGGTGTGAGAGATACTGTTACAGACTGCCTGTCAATATGTCTGTCACATTATATGAGAGCATATTTTAATTAAGGTTTTAAAAAAAACCCACAAATGAATCATGTGTACCATAAACATGCATATTCTGTGTAATTTGCGTTTGTATGATTATATATGTCTATTTATTTCTGCCTCTTTAATACAGCTCACTCCATTGGTTTGCCTTAGCTTATCCAACAACTCCAATTCAACTTTTATAACAGCATGTTTTTGAAATGGGTAATTCAGTTTGTTTTATCTCACTAAATAAAAGAATAAATCACTAAATGGATGCCTCACATTTTTTTAAAAAATTAGGGTTCACAACTTACTTTGAGTGGTTATTCAGTGACATAAAAAGCGAAGATAGGTAGCCGTGTTGGTCTGCCATAGTCAAAATAAAAAAAATCCTTCCAGTAGCACCTTAAAGACCAACTAAGTTAGTTCTTGGTATGAGCTTTCGTGTGTATCTGAAGAAGTGTGCATGCACACGAAAGCTCATGCCAAGAACTAACTTAGTTGGTCTTTAAGGTGCTACTGGAAGGAATTTTTTTATAAAAAGCGAAGACAGCTTTAGTGTTCACATTTCCTTTCCTTTTTTAAAAAATACGAAATTTTCATGGGTGCGTGAATGGTATCAGATCTGTGCCATGGTTCTTGTTGCCTCTGTTCTACAGATGAATAACCCTGTGGATGTCCCACTATCTTCAAATGATCTTTCTGCCAGGTAAGTGCATGCTCATACTGCATCTGCTTCCAATAGTTGCAAGATTCCGGACATGTAGAAAAATCTCACTCATGCAACTTGCATGCTTCTTGGCTTCTTTTCCTTGTGATGATGTGTGGCAGAATGGGGTCAATTTGAACTTTCCTTTGAAGGGAAACTAATGTTTTTTAGGCACCACACCTGTGAGTTTATATTTGCTTTTCCAACTGATCTACCAAAAGAGAAGCATCAGACAGGAAATGGCTCATCCTTCTCCCACCCACCACTTACCCCTGAAAATCAACAAGCACAGGGAATTAAAAGTACACACTTCTTCGCTACAAGTGGTGCCCCTCCACCACATTACTGTAGAGAAGGGCAATTTTTTTAATGAATTATTGAGTACAACAATGTTAGGGAACTGCCCAAATTACAGATTTTACAAGATGTGCATTTTTTTTCACCACCTTTGGAAGCCAGAAGCCTAAACTTTTATCAGGATTGATTTCCCTTACCCTTACATTTTTTCCTAGGCTGTTCACAAACACTCTTGAGCAACTTGAGTAAAATCCCATTAAGGGTTAATTCTGTGGCTTTTTATAACACTGCATTACGTTTATTGCTTAACCAAATTACAGCATTAATTAAAAGACCCTACTAAAAGTGCTGCCTACCAGCTTCTATTCCCTAAGGGCCTATCAAAAGTGAATGAAGTTGGACAGTGAAAATTAGAGGAAATGGCCATGCCAACTCTGGTTTGTGATTTGTGTTTTCATTTCATTTGAAAATGACCATCTGTCTATGCAGAATGCTTTCTTCAGCCTGCAGATCAGGAAGAGTACTGCATGGAAACAACTCGCAATGCTGACTCTAATGCCTAAAATGTTAAAACAAAAGTAAGTGTTGCCATTTGTGATCACAGCTATGTGGTTTTCCTCATGGGATAAGGTGCAGTCCTCTACATATTTATGTAAAAGTCACATACATACCTAAGTGCACACATGAATGCACCTCTTTATGTGTGTTTTGTACCAAAAATAATGCTTAATTGCATGGTGTCGATTTCCAAACCTTTAACCTTAAAAACACCTAAAGAACACCTAAAAAAAAAAAAGAAATAGTAATAAAGGTTTCAAAGCAAAGGTTTAAAAGGGGCTTGAGATTCAAATCTGAAGTGTAGAACTATATCCAGACAGCATAACACATATGAACAGTATAGTAAATGTGATGTGATGCCCAAGGAACACGTATTAATATTTTAGTGACTTCAGCTATTAGGCTGAGAAGCATAATGTTCCATGAAGCAAAACAAGGATGATATGGAAATATTAGGTTCCCCAAAAGGCTGTTTATTGTTGCATGGACTTCTTATAACTGTGTGTGTGCCTAAAAGACTAAGAAACTAAGCCATGGTAGTCCTCCAGGGGATAAAGAGCATATTATTGCTAAACAGAGTAGTGGCATATTGGTACAATAACCAGATTGTAAAACTTGTTTGGATAAACATTTTGAAAAGGTAAAAGATTAGTGGACTCTAAGGGAAGATCCTTTGCTTATCAGCCCTTTCAAAATTTTACATTCCTGCATTGCAGGGGGTGGACTAGATGACCCTCGAGGCACCTTCCAACTCTACAATTTATTCTACTCATGCTTTAGTTCCCTCCCGATGGGTGATCAGTTACAAAGGAAGAACAAGCCCCTGTACTTTTAGCTGTTGTGTTAGAGGGAATGTGAGTAGGAACAACTTCTGTCACTCATATAGAACTGTAGAACTACAGTAAGTAACACACACACACACTGGTTTAAACATTGATTTCAGATCTTCAATATCTCTTGAGGTAGTAAAAAGCAGGATGCATTTGCACAGAAGGAAGGGAACACAAGACACCTGGATTCAGCTTAATAGTTGGGGAATGAAAGAGATGGTGGTAATTTGATGAGATTTCTGTCATCTGGAGGTATGGGGTATCTGGGAGCCAGTGTGGTGTAGTGGTTAAGAGCGGTAGTCTCGTAATCTGGAGAGCCGGGTTCGCTTCTCCGCTCCTCCACATGCAGCTGCTGGGTGACCTTGGGCTAGTCACACTTCTCTGAAGTCTCTCAGCCTCACTCACCTCACAGGGTGTTTGTTGTGGGGGAGGAAGGGAAAGGAGAATGTTAGCTGCTTTGAGACTCCTTAAAGGGAGTGAAAGGCGGGATATCAAATCCAAACTCTTCTTCTTCTTTTGCTAGAAGCCAGCAAAAGTGACCAGATGCGCATGCAATGGGTGTTTGTGAGCAAATTAGGAGTTTAAAACAGTAGAACATTAGTTTGTAATATAAAAGGATGGATGAAGCTCATTTCACCAGCGAAAATAAAGTAGGTGACCGTTTCTAAAAGCTTCACTGAAGAGCTGTTAATGAGCATCTATCTGCCAGCTCTGGTCCCCATCTGAAATGGGGCGTTGCTAACATAGGGGGGTAAAGGACATGGGTGGTGCTGTGGGTTAAACCACAGAGCCTAGGACTTGCTGATCAGAAGGTCTGCGGTTCAAATCCCCGTGACGGGGTGAGCTCCCATTGTTCGGTCCCAGCTCCTGCCAACCTAGCAGTTCGAAAGCACGTCAAAGTGCAAGTAGATAAATAGGTACCGCTCTGGTGGGAAGGTAAATGGTGTTTCCGTGCAATGCTCTGGTTCGCCAGAAGCGGCTTAGTCATGCTGGCCACATGACCCGGAAGCTGTACGCCGGCTCCCTCGGCCAATAAAGTGAGATGAGTGCCGCAACCCGAGTCGGCCACGACTGGACCTAATGGTCAGGGGTCCCTTTACCTTTAACATAGGGGGTGGTTGTGACACCCATCTCAACATGCAATATGGATGGCAATTAACACTGGACTACACTGCAGGGTCGGTCACGACTGGACCTAATGGTCAGGGGTCCCTTTACCTTTACACTGCAGGGTGCTTGTAAGCCTCTCACGGAGCCCCAGTATTCCCACCCACGCACTCCCCAGCCATTCTGCGGGATATTAACAGCAGCTTACATTAGAGGTTTCTCATAAGCCACAGTCTCTCAGCCGACCCACCCAATTATACGCTAGTTTTATTTCCAGCTGCCCCTTTTAGCGCTCAAAGGACGGGCAGTCAAGGCGTAAATAACTACTGTACAAGCACGCAGACAATCCAACAGGCAAACGAAGGAACTGTCCGACCCTTCAAGCTAAGCCTTCCCACCGAGCCCTGTCCTCCTTTCCATCAAACTCAAAAAGCCCCGCAGCCGCAACGCTCAAGCCCGCCCGCCAGAGAGCCAACATGCAAAACAGCAGGGCGGGCAGGCGAGTCCCACTATTCCAACGTCACGTGACCCAGAAAAGAGCCCCCTCTTTCCCGACGCCTCCGGAAAGGAACTACTTATCCCAGAATGCTCGTCACTTACGGTTCTGGGAGACGAAGTCCACGCCGCTCGCAATTTACGTCATCCCCCCCTTTAGGGAATTTTGTTTGTTTGTTTCAAAACATATCGCCTCACGTCGCTGAGGCGGGAAATTATGAACAAATGAGACCAAAAACGTGAATACCCGAGGGCGCAAGGGAAGGCCGCTTCCTGGCGGTCCTGACTCCTCGAGAGCCGTTGCCACAGAAACCGACGCCCGTTGGCCGACGCGCTTCCGCTTCCGGCAGCGGCGCGTTGCCTAGGTAACGCTTCCCTGCGTGCGGCCTGTTAGAGCGGGATGGCCTCGGTGGTGGCTCCCATAGCGGACGGGGAGTTCACGGCGGCGATTTACGGCCTGATTCGGGCCGGGCGCTTCTCAGAGGCGGTGGGGATCCTCAGCAGCGAGCTTCAGAGGAGCTGCCGCTCCCGGGCAGGGCTTTCGCTGCTGGGCTACTGCTACTACCAGCTGCAGGACTTCGCGGCGGCGGCCGAGTGCTACGAGCAGCTCGGGGCGCTGCACCCGGAGCTGCACGAGTACCGGCTGTACCACGCGCAGGCGCTCTACAAGGCCGGCCTCTACGCCGAGTCCCTGCGCGCCACTCTCCCTCTGCTCGACGTGCCGGCCTTCCAGAGCCGGGCCTTGCGCCTCCAGGCCGCCACGCACTATGCCCAGGGCGACCTGTCCAGCGCCAAGGCCCTGGTGGAGCTGCAGCTGGCAGCCGCCACGGAAGGCAGCTCCGCGGCCGCCGAAGACCCCTCGGAGCTGCCCGACACCGAGGTGAACATGGGCTGCCTGCTGTACCGGGAAGGGCAGCACGAGGAGGCTTGCAGCAAGTTCGCCTCCGCCATGCAGGTGCTGGGCTACTGCCCCGAGCTCTCCTACAACATGGCGCTGTGCTGCTACGCCGCCAAGCAGTACGCCCCAGCCCTGAAGCACATTGCAGATATCATCGAGCGCGGCATGCAGCAGCACCCGGAGCTGAGCGTGGGGACCAACACCGAGGGCCTGGACGTCCGCAGCGTGGGTAACACGCTGCTCCTGCACCGCACGGCCCTGGTCGAGGCCTTCAACCTCAAGGCGGCCATCGAGTACCAACTGTGCAACCTGCAGGCGGCGCAAGAGGCGCTCACGGACATGCCGCCCCGGGCCGAGGAGGAGCTGGACCCGGTCACCTTGCACAACCAAGCCCTGATGAACATGGACCGGCGGCCCACCGAAGGCTTCGAGAAGCTGCAGTTCCTTCTGCAGCAGAACCCCTGCCCGCCCGAGACTTTTGGGAACCTGCTCCTTCTCTACTGCAAGTATCAGTACTATGACCTGGCTGCAGATGTGCTGGCTGAGAACGCTCACCTGACCTATAAGCTTCTCACACCCTATCTGTACAACTTCTTGGATGCCATGATCACTTGCCAAACTGCCCCTGAGGAGGCGTTCCATAAGCTTGATGAGTTGGCGGGGGCTTTGACCGAGCAGCTGAGAAAGCTGACCAAGGAGGTGCAGGAATCGAGGAAAAACCGTGATGATGAAGCTCTAAGGAAGGCGGTTAATGAATATGACGAGACACTGGAGAGGTATGTCCCTGTCTTTATGGCTCAAGCCAAGATTTATTGGGACATGGAGAACTATCCCATGCTGGAGAAGATGTTCCACAAGTCAGTGGACTTCTGCAAAGATCATGAAGTGTGGAAACTTAATGTGGCTCATGTATTGTTCATGCAAGAAAACAAATACAAAGAGGCCATTGGTTTCTATGAGCCTATTGTAAAGAAGCACTATGATAACATCCTTCAGGTCAGTGCCATTGTGCTGGCTAACCTGTGTGTTTCCTACATCATGACTAGTCAAAATGAAGAGGCAGAGGAGCTGATGAGGAAGATTGAAAAGGAAGAAGAGCAGCTCTCTTACCATGAGCCCGATAAAAAGATCTATCACCTCTGCATTGTCAACCTAGTCATTGGGACGCTTTACTGTGCCAAAGGGAACTTTGACTTTGGCATCTCAAGGGTAATTAAGAGTTTGGAGCCTTACAATAAAAAGCTGGGTACAGACACTTGGTATTATGCCAAAAGGTGTTTCCTGTCATTGTTGGAAAATATGTGCAAGCATGTGATCATGGTACGTGACAGCGTCATTCAAGAATGTGTCCAGTTCCTTGAGCACTGTGAAGTGTATGGCCGAAATATCCCAGCTGTTATTGAACAACCTCTTGAGGAAGAGAAAATGCACACAGGGAAGAACACTGTTACCTATGAAGCTAGGCAGCTGAGGGCACTGATGTATGAAGTTACCGGGTGGAATAAGTAACTGCTCTGACATTCCTATACAAAATGGCCAGGGAGCAGAAAATCAATGAGGTGCTGGGGCCATTCAAAATACTACATACATATATTTCATTTTCTTGTTTTTACGATTTAGTCTGTTGTAGTGTTTGAAATGGAAATGGGCTTTTTATATCAAATTAATACAAAACTGGTAAGACCCTCAGAGGCTGTTTCTTCAATATTGGAGCATATTTATACCTATCAAACTCGGCAGGAAATATTGAACTAGCTTGACACTAGTTTGAACTAGAGTCTTAAAGAACCCTGAAATATTGGGCTCCACTTGTTCATTTTTTAATTACTATTTTTCCTTTTAAGACGTATTGCAGATATATATTTTAAGAATGTAACAAAAGTAAATAGAATGAGTTTTGCAAAATAAAGTAGAAAGTTGTGCTATCCAAATGTTGTCTTATTACTTTGGAATGAACAAGGGATGAGTTGGTAGGACCTATGTTCGCATATTTTATCCAACAGACCAAATACAGTGGTGCCTCGCAAGACGAAATTAATTCGTTCCGCAAGTTTTTTCTTCTTGCGAGTTTTTCGTCTTGCGAAGCACGGTTTCCCATAGGAATGCATTGAAAATCAATTAATGCGTTCCTAGGGAAACCGCCTTCAGACCAGGTCCGGGGACAGTCTGTCCCCCGACCTCTTCTGAAGGCTGGGGGGGGGGGACAAGGGCTTTTCTTCCCACTGCCAGCCTTCAGAAGGCTGTTCTGAAGGCTGGCGGTGGGAAGAAAAGCCCTTCTTCCCACCTCCCGCCCCGCAAGCTCTGGGGACAGGAGGGCTTTGCTGCCGACCGCCAGCATTTTAAAAGCCCCTGCTGTCCCGGGGCGATTTTAAAATGCTGGCGGGCGGGAGCGAAGCCTCCGCTGTCCCGGGGAGATTTTAAAATGCTGGGGGTCGGCAGCGAACGCTTCGCTCCCGCCCGCCAGCATTTTAAGATCGCCCGGGACAGCAGACAGAGAAGTCTCTGCTGTCCCGGGGAGATTTTAAAATCTTCTCTGTCTGCTGTCCCGGGGAGATTTTAAAATGCTGGGGGTCGGCAGCGAACGCTTCGCTCCTGACCCCCAGCATTTTAAAATCTCCCCGGGACAGCAGAGACTTCTCTGTCTGCTGTCCTGGGGAGATTTTAAAATGCTGGGGGTCGGCAGCGAACGCTTCGCTCCCGACCCCCAGCATTTTAAAATCTCCCCGGGACAGCAGAGACTTCTCTGTCTGCTGTCCCGGGGAGATTTTAAAATCTGGGGGTCAGCAGCGAACGCTTCGCTCCCGACCCCCAGCATTTTAAAATCTCCCTGGGACAGCAGAGACTTCTCTGTCTGCTGTCCCGGGGAGATTTTAAAATGCTGGGGGTCGGCAGCGAACGCTTCGCTCCCGCCCGCCAGCATTTTAAGATCGCCCGGGGCAGCGGAGAAGTCTCCGCTGTCCCGGGAAGGCAGGCGGGGGGGGGAGCAAAGACTTTTGCCCCCCACCGGCCTTCAGAAGAGGTCCAGGACCTCTTCTGAAGGCCGGCTGTGGGCGAAAGTCTTTGCTCCCGACCGCCAGCAATTTAAAACAGGTCCCCGGAGATTTCCCTATGGGCTTTCGTCTTGCGAAGCAAGCCCATAGGGAAATTCGTCTTGCGAAGCGCCTCCAAAACAGAAAACCCTTTCGTCTTGCGGGTTTTCCGTCTTGCGAGGCATTCGTCTTGCGGGGTACCACTGTAGTTTGGTGGCCAGTTTTCTTCAGGGAAATAAATGACAAAGGTAAAGATTTAGTATACGTATTATGTTTCTTCCTCACCATTTGTTGTCATGAGACCTTATGAATCCCAGTACAGGAAGCTAGAATGCAGCAACACAAGATCCTCCATTATCTAGAAACTTTACAAGGGGGACCAATTCTTGGAACAAACAGTCTGTGTGGAAGGGGCCCTAGGTAACTGCATATGTGGTGGAGAATATGGAACCTGGGGGTTTCATGCTATGGTTTGCTGTGCTGGGAAACTGTTGTGGCCTCTGCAGGCTGGGCCCTAGTTGCTGATGCCTTGCCTGTACAGTTGTCTCTCTACCCAGCCTGACCTGATGATGCTACTTGTTTGTTATTGATGGCTTCTGCAGTGCAGTGTGTGCTGTCCAGTGCCTTAGCTTTCCTCACTTGCCTCTTAGAAACAGCCACCTAGTGGTACAATGTCACTACTGCTGACCACCCTTTTTCAGACAGGGAGTTTCAAGCAGGTGTGGGAGACCTTTGGCCTTCCAGATGTTGCATCAACCCCAGTAACTATGGCCAGGGATGATGGGAGTTGTAAGTTCAGCAACATCTGTAGAACCAAAGCACAGAATGACCAAATATTCCCCACATGTGAGTTTAAAGCCTTAGCTATGTTTTTGTCTCAGGATCTGTGTATAATTTAGGCCATGGTCATTGGCAGGGTGTTGGGATATTGAAATGGCATGGTGTGGGAGCAGTGTTGTTGCATGAAAACTCCTATTGTGATCCCCAGTTTTGAAGTGGATAAATTGTATGCTTGTGCATTTGTGAGAGGCCTCAGGTATGCAGCAGAGGTTATCCTATTTCCTCACCATGCCATTTTGGCACTGGCCCCCAGTTAATACAAGAAAAGGCCTCAAATTCATAAATGTGATGCGCCACTGAACAATGGCAGGTTCTGGCAGAGAAGTGAACATGTGGGTATTTAAGTGTGGCAAATCCCTATAGTATACTAGAAAGACACAATGGTGTATTAAAAATACATTTCAGTGAAGAGTTATTTGCTATATAACCAGAGTAGTGCAGATGGAAAATATGTCTTTAAAAAAAGAAACCAAACTAGCAAGTAAATCTGAGTATTGGATCCCTGGAGATTTTCATGGAACCCAGATTCATCATATTAAGAGTTGTATCCAATGTTTGTCATACTCAGAGTTGACTCTGAAATTAATGGACATGACTAACTGGCCCATTAATTTCAATGGGCCTATTCTGAGTTGAATTTAGTTGGCTACAACCTTCAGACTCTCCTTCCATGAGCATTAAACTGTTTATTAATTTGTTAGTTTATTTAATTAATATCTATCTCACCCTTGTTCCTAAAGGAGCCCGTGGCAGCAAACAACAAATAGCAAAACCATACAATTATTGTTCTGTAGTGAGTTTCACTGGTGTCCAATGATAGGATACAATGTATACCACCTTTCAGAAGTCAAAAGAGTAAAGTAACACTGCCTCTCTGCTAAAATTTACATGCAGGTAGAAAAAAATACATATAAAAACACACACAGGTCAATGCTTTAAATTTCCTGTGATTGGAGGTTTTTTTAATGCACATGCACTTGGGGCACATTTTAGAAATCTAATGATACAGAGGTTTGAAATCATAAAATATATGAAGCAAAACCCCTCTCGGTTCTGGTACTGTACCAGCAGAGGCATGGAAGCAGATATAGCATGCCATCTCCCACATTGCTCCCTCCAACTTTGAACAGAAGCTGATGTATGGACGGGGCCAGCAAAGCAGGGATGTGAAGTAACTGCACTGTCAATCACACCCAAAGGATCACTTTCCCTCAAACGTTATTGGGAGTGATGGCATGATGATGAAGCTCCCATTTTGCTGCTAGTAAAGTATGGAATGGCCTTCTGTAGCTCATTCCAAGATGACTTAGGAGCAACAGCCGCTGAGCTCTATCTATATGGGTGAAAACCACTGACCCCATTGTCACACTGGAAGACATCCCCCATGATGACTCCATGATCATGCAGAGAGAGTCAGCCCTTTGTAGGTGTCAGTCATATGGTGGCATGGAGCATTATCAGCTACAACTGCTTGGGAAGTGTGTTAATTCTGGGCTCATCACATGATGGCAGCCTAGCAAGGCTGGTGGTGATTCACATGATTAGAGCCAACATGCGGTACTGGTTGCTGCCACCCTATATTAAATTGCTTCCCACAATTGCTTGCACATCAGGAAGGGTCTACGATTTCAAACCTCGTTCACCTTCATGGAGCAGAGCAGCAAGCAGTAGAGCATGTTTCCAATTTACAGGGAGAATTGTACTAT
Organism: Podarcis bocagei; assembly: GCF_964188305.1. Classification (NCBI taxonomy): domain Eukaryota; kingdom Metazoa; phylum Chordata; class Lepidosauria; order Squamata; family Lacertidae; genus Podarcis; species Podarcis bocagei. Next base: position 118,371,984 of record NC_138125.1, read on the forward strand.
ATATTGTTCGATATAAACAGTGTGACCTTTACAAAAAGTTTTTAAAAGTCACCCCACATTATAGAGAACGGAGTAAAGGCTGTGGGCAACAATAGCAGGGCTTTGTTTAATATTCACCGTGCATTTTCTGTAAAAGTCAGTGGACATTTAAAACCAGATCCCCATGCATATTTGCACGAGTTCAAATGTTGAGTGCCCTCTAAGCAATGCAAAAGAGGATGAAGAGTTCTTTATGATTTTATTCATGGCTGACTACGTGGCAGTGTTTATGTGCTCTGCCCATTTTCACCTTCAGAATTGGCCTTTACGATTCCACGGCCAGCATCACCTCTTGGAATGTCAAGCTCCTGTCCATTACTTTAACATAAGGATCAACAAAGCCACAAATATTATTGTAAGCTATGAAGGGGAACAGCCTTCTGTAGGATATGCATTTTCACACCGTGCCTCCATTGTGCCCTCTGAACTCTATTGTATATTAAAAAGAGTGGATAGCTGAATTTCCCCCATCCCCACCAATTGAAACTTGGTGAATGTGGCTTGAATCATTCAATGAATTTGGCTGATCGCAGGTTAAGGACAAACAAGGGAAAGTACTTAAACTATGGAGTTTGCTGGCACAAGAAGCAGTAGCTTAGATTGCTTTTTAAATGCATTAGGCAGATTTATGGCAGGTGTTCTATCAATAGAGATTAGCCACAATAGCTTAAGGGCCAGAGGTACCATAGTTTGCCTCTGAATCCCAGAAGGGAGAGACAAACAAAGGTATCTGACTAGATACTGTTAGACCAGGGGTCACCAACCTGGATTTTTGAGTGTGAGCTGTGAGTAGGGCTGGGCAATATATCAATATATCGCCGAAAATCGGTTTGAAGTCCATATCGTGACACCGGTTTCATAATTTCTGACCTGGCAATACATATATCGCAAATCATGATGGGGGAGGGGGGGTGCTACGTAAAAAATCACACTGTGGGGAAAACTGAAGCCAGCCAATGCCTCTACATAGCTCCATCCTTATTTCGGACATCACAATATATCACTATATCACAATGTTTAGCTGGTGATATATTGTGATGCTGAAAACCAGATGTTGCTCACCCATTGTGGTCAGGGAGGTTAGAGGTATGGTGGACATCTGAAGAAGACCAGAAGGACACCTTTGACCCCATGTATTCCTTAGAATGAGGGACGCGGGTGGCGCTGTGGTCTAAACCACAGAGCCTAGGGCTTGCTGATCAGAAGGTCAGCGGTTTGAATCCCCCCGACGGGGTGAGCTCCAGTTGTTTGGTCCCAGCTCCTGCCTACCTAGCAGTTCGAAAGCACGTCAAAGTGCAAGAAGATAAATAGGTACCGCTCTGGCAGGAAGGTAAACGGTGTTTCCATGCGCTGCTCTGGTTCATGCTGACCACATGACCCGGAAGCTGTCTGCGGACCAACGCCGGCTCCCTCGACCAGTAAAGCGAGATGAGCACTGCAACCCCAGAGTCGTCCACGACTGGACCTAATGGTCAGGGGTACCTTTACCTTTACCTATTCCGTAGAATAGCATACCATACTAGGTGGAGACAAGTGACTTGCTCAAGGCTACATACTAATACAAGACAGAGTTTGGCCGGGGGGGGGGCAGGTTTACACTGTTCCATTTTTAATAATTTCCTGCTTCAAAAATAAAATTCCCTCCCATTTTCTGCCCCCCAACCACGCGCCTCATGCCCTTCTCTACCTGTCTCTGTTGCAGCACCACACGCACACATATACACAATACACATATACATATATACACAGGTGAACTAATGCCAGTGTACTGGAATAATAATAATAATAATAATAATAATAATAATAATAATAATAATAATAATTTTTATTTATACCCCGCCCTCCCCAGCCAAGGCCGGGCTCAGAGCGGCTTACAAGCTATAATAAAAACAAATTGAATGATTACAACTTAAAAACAAAATTAAAATACAACATTAAAATATGGAAACATTAAAACATTAAAATGTAGCCTCATCGCAGGAGGAGAAGGAAAGGAAAAAAGAAAGAAAGGGAGGGAGGGAATCAAATTGGCTCCAAGCCAAAGGCCAGGCGGAACAACTCTGTCTTACAGGCCCTGCGGAAAGAAATCAGATCCTGCAGGGCCCTGGTCTCATGAGGCAGAGCGTTCCACCAGTCCGGAGCCAGAGTTGAAAAGGCCCTGTCTCTGGTTGAAGCCAATCTAACTTCCTTAGGGCCTGGGACCTCTAGGGTTTTGGAAGAAGCAAAGATCACCAGTGTCAAAGCAATGATTCTTCAACATCAACTTTGTTGGACTGGTCATGTTGTGCAGGTGCCTGATTATCGTCTTCCAAAGTAACTACTCTATTCCAAACTTTAAAATGGTAAGCATAATGCTGGTGGTCAAGAGGTTCAAAGACTTTCAAGGCAAATCTAAAGAAATGTAGACTAAACACTGACAACTGGGAAGCACTGGCCTGTGAGCGCTCCAATCGGAGAACAGCCTTTACGAAAGGTTTCAGGGGCTTTGAAGAAGCTCAAACTCGGGGCGAAAGGGAGAAATGCGCTAAGAGGAAGGCAAAAAGTGGTTGCGAAAGGAGAAGACAACACAATGCTTCTCTTTTGGGGCAGGCAGGAAGTGAACCTTAAAAACCATTGCAGTTTCATGCATGCCTCTTAGTTAATTTTTATTTTTTATTTTTTTGCCCTTCTTCAAAATGTCAGGTTTGGTGCACTAAAGGTGGTATTGACACGTAGGGTTTCCTGCATTAGTTCAACTGACTGTAACGCTGGTGCTTCTGTCCAATTTGCTAACATTCCTCTCATACTTTACAAGCCTGTTCCATCGCATCTTGACCACTACGCCGCCATGTTGTCAGTCACACATGCCGTTCCTCTCCCTCTACATTCCACATTTCTTCTAGGCTTTGCCTTTTGGGCATGACTTTCTGTGTGGAATACCAGCATACTTTCTTGCCAGGCAAAAGAAAGAAAGAAGGCGCAAGCCTTGGAATAGGCAGGGATATGCCTCTTCACAGCTGTGGCATGAACCTGTGAAAAAGGCGGGAAAATTGCCATGCAAAACTCCCACAATTTTCTAGGTGGAGGGGGATAAAATAACACAGAAATGAGCGCTAAGCCTGCACTGTATTGCATTAGTTTCCCAGAAGAGGCTTTTTACATCGCGTGACAGCTCACAAATATTATGTGTCAAAACAACAGTTGGGGAAACATCCAGAAAACAGGATAAACTGCAGCGCGAATGCAGCCAGTGTTCATTGGATAAGAAGCTGTGAGTAACTATAATATCTGTTTTTATAGATGGGCCGGCTCCTTCAAAAAAACAGAGGAGGGTATAATGTATTTTTTCAAGTGGAAGTGGATTACATATAAATAACTAATCACCAGGTAGCCTGTTCTGACATGGGAAACCAGTGACAATTATGCCAGACTTCAAGCTGCCCTTCTGAACAGGAATCGGGCCTATGAACAGAAGTGGTGTGACCCTGTTGTGGCAGATGTGGTTTTTTTTGCAATGTCACAGTGTGTACAGGAAGAAAAGACATCAAAGATCTGTCTTCTCCCTCCTCCTCCTCCTCTTTCGCTTCCTTTGTTATCTTTTCTCCCTTCAGTCATTTACAATCCTTCCCCACCCAGCTGAAGAAGTGACAGCAGGCAGGAGGAGTTACTGCCAAGATCAGATGTGGATAAGTTTTCTGATGGCGCAATGCCTCCTTTCTCAGCTGCCTTTGAAAACCTTGGAGCTGGAAGATATATTGGTTATATACATGTGAGGGAGGGTCAGCCCTACGGGGTTGAATGTATCAAAAACAAGGAATGTCTCTGGCCAAAAGTAACAACTTCCCTCCTGTGAAATCTTTACATTTAAAAGTCTTTATAGTAGCAGCAAATATATGAAGCATGGTTTCGTCCCCAGTTTATGAAAGGATACACAAAACAACACATTCTTTCCCTCTTCCTATTTCCCCATCACAGCAGATGGCGGCTAATAATAATAATAATAATAATAATAATAATTTCAATTCTATACCGCTTTGTGTTTTAAGCAAAAAAATCCCAAAGCAGATTTTAAAGCATCAAATAAAACAGTCCAGAGCAAAACATTACTGAAGAAAGTCAAATATAAAGTATACACAGGGATTTTTTTCAGCCGGAACTCAGTCCTGGCACCTCTCAGGTGGGCACCATTGCCATCCTAAGAGAATGAGGGAGGTGTTCATTGCAGGTTCTGGCACCTCTTTTTCTAGAAAAATTGTATGCTTTCAAAGCAACATAATTAACAGGAAATGAAAACGTTGCCTTAAAGATTTCAAAATAAAACATTACAACAGAGGTCAGCTACAGAGTGCACATTTAACGCAGCCAGGAGATTACCTTAAACATTTCAAAAGAAAACGTTACTCAAGAAAGTCAAATATAAAATGCTTATTTAAAACAGCACAATTAATGAGAGAATGAGCTATTATCAGTGTTCAGTTGTGGGTGAACATATCAGATGACACAGCAATTCTTCAGACAGCTCTTGTTTATTCACAGGCCAGACCAGAACCAGAACTGAGCTGAAGGGTTCAGCCAGCCTGCTCATATAGAGCTCAACTACAACGCAACAGTAACAACTTTCTGTAACTATCCAATCACTGAACGTCACTTTCAATTCCTTGTTTGCATATGTGGACCTGAGTGAAAACTATCTACAGTATCCCCCTGCTGGCCCAGGGTGAAAACTTCAGTACATAACAATCAGGAGCATAGACCATATCTGCTGATGTTGCTGCCAGTCCTGCCAATGGTGGTTCATGGCGGACATGAGCCGTAAAAGCTCAAGCTCAGAGACAGCCAATATAGTCTCCGGCCTCCTCAGCAACCCCAGCTTTTGAAGCTGGAGTCAGTCAGGACCCCGTCCTCCCATGCTTTCTGTCCATGCGCTCTGCTCATGTCATGCCCATCCTAGGGAAGCCTGACTAAACTGCTGCTGTATCAATCACTTTCACGACATGTCTCTCCACTCAGAGAGTGGCAAGCTCATAATATTGTTCCAATATATACAGCTACCTGTAAGAAATAGAGTGGAAGGACATGTTCTCAGGGAACCCTGAGTTCTCCACTTTTAAGCAGACCTTGGCCACGTGAAAACGCAGACATTAGAGCATGGATGGCACAATTAGTACATAGTCCTGTAGCTCCTAGCAGCTGATTTTCTAGCAAAGCATTCCATTAATGGAAGGCTTTTTCAGAGACGGCTGCTCAACTGTTCAATTTCAAAACAAGTATCAGCAATGGAAACCTTATTACAGTCATTGCAAAACAGACAGAAGATAATAAGGAATAAACCAGAGGTAGGATTACTTTGGGTGTAATCTGCCAGAGGCCATAGACCGACGGTGGATATGTCTCCCTGGCCTTCCCTTTATTTCAGCTCCCTCCCCTGCCATTTATTTATGTAATATATAACGATATGAATATATCACTTGATGGCAGTAAAACTTCTAAGCAGCTCACGAGAAATATTAAAACCATCCCTAAACACGGTTGAAAACAATTTAAAACATTTAAAGCTAACTAAAATTAATAGCAATATAAATTAAAACACTTCAACATCTATGTGTCTGGAACAGGCTTGCCTAAACAGAAACGTTTTAAGCCAACAGTCAGGTGCCGCCACACTGAGCAGTCAATTTCTTACAAGTACAGAAAGGGTATTATGTGGCACCTGTAAGAATGTCATTGTCCAGAAATCCATGGCCTACCTGGTGGCAAGACAGAGATCTTGGAGGATCCAAGCTGAGGTCAATCAACATGGGCAGTTGAGACGACAGAGCATCTCAGCTTTGCTTCCCTGTTGGACTTTGCAGGCTGATTGCAGCATCTGGGCCTGATGAGGCAGATGACTCTCACCTGCTCCAAGGGAGGAATCACACCCCTCCTCCTAGAGCTAGCGAGCTCCACCTGGCCAGCTAGGGAGCTGGGCTGTGGGCCTTTGTTTGCCTCATCCTCCTGGACCACCCTGCCTGCTTCTCCCTACTCCTCAGAGCCCACTGTGTTCGTGGAGACAGGGACCCCTCTGACTGGTGATGAGGTTCCTGCTCTGGTTCCTGTGCACTGACTTCCATCCCCTCGTCATCCTCCGTCACCCTGTGAGTACTTCCTACACCAACCTCTTCTTCCCCACCCTCTGCTTGCCCCAGTGTGTCCCAGTCCTGGCTACACCCCTCTCCGGGATCCTCTTCCTCCTCTCCATAGTCCTGCCACTTCCTGACAGCCAGTCCCACAGCTCAAAGCAGTTGAGTGGGCACATATGGGAGACAGTGGCCCAACGAGAAAACTGGTCCCAAGTCATTAAGGGCTTTATATACCAATAGTACCTCCTCAGACCAGATGCAGATTTAGGACAGCACAACTGGTTCCACCACACTGGGCACCAAGCCTAGCGGTGTGTCGCAACTATGACGTAGTGAATTGAGCAGGTGAGAGGTGGTGAGCCGCTGAATTTTGGCCTCATATAGGGTACTACAGAAATTTGAAAGGTCAAAGTTTGCCCCTGCTAGAACTAGGGGTAGAAAACGCCCGCTATAAATAAGTCAGAAATTAAATCGTTATCACACACACAAAACAAACGCTATGGAAAACTGCATGGAATTTTCTTTTACTCTCCAACGCCATCTGGTATTGCATGTTTATAACACATTCAAAACACTGGTTTTTTTTACTAATGTAGCCGAGTTGTAGGTCTGGTAACAAACTGACAAGCAGTGCAAATGTTTGAGGAAAGATCTTACATGCTGCCAGGGCCTCACTCCTGTCAGCAACCACACTGCAGCATTCTGCACTAGCTGCAGTCTCTTGGTCAAGCGAAATCCAAACATGGAGTGTGCTGCTGTCGCCAGCGCCTGAGCTGTGGTTGATCCGAGTTTTCCCATTCCAGGAATGGCCAAAATTGTTATACCAGGCGCAGCTGGTGAAAAGCGTTTCTACCCACTGAGGCTACCTGCACCTCTGGTGACAAAGATGGATTCAGAAGCAACCCAAACGGCGAACCTGCTCCATCACGGAGAGGCCAACCCCAACCAGGGTAAGCAACTGATCCATTGATCAAACCCAGGAACCACTCGCTCACAGTGCCTCTGACTTAACTTGGGAGGAAGTTCTATTGAACTCAAATGAACATGCATAAGATTGTTCTGCAACTGCTGAGTGTAGAGGAATTCACAGCTAATCACAAAAGGCTTGCAAGTATATCTTCTAGGAAGCGTTACACAGTTGTGGTCTTGTCCACACTCCCACTTGTCCTGTGCCTAGAAAGCATGTTGTCATTGGCGATTTGGTGTGTGTTGGCTACAGCAAGAGCTGCTTTGGATTGGCTGCTCCTGCGTTAAGTGGGTTGGTGATTGGTTAGTCTGGCAAGTGCCACTTTTGGATTGGCTGTCACAGTGGCAATTGGCGTGCGATATTTAAGTGGTGAGTGGATAGATGCTTCTTGTGTTCTGCAACATGAGTGAATGTGAGCGTTTTCCATTCGGGTTATTTATTTTCTGCACTCCCCCACCCAAAAAAACTTAACAAATCTTTGTAATCCCCCCAAAAAAGCTCAACAACTCTGGGCCATCTCCCCCCCATTTTCTTAAATTTGATTCCCCCCAAATAGGGGGCGTGTTATACACAAAAATACGGTAATTTTTATTTTGTTTCAGAAGTATAAAATTATAACAGTACAACCATACACATCCATATTTTCAGATTCCTCCGAATCTCTGGACTTCCCAATTCCCCTCCATAGGTCCTATTTTAAAACTTTTCCTACTGCATCTTCTCCAGTGATCTATATTTTATATAACTCCATTGTCTCCATAATACTTGCTACATTTCAAGTGTTATTGCAATCCCGCTAATGTTTCCATCTGCTTACAGTGCTCTCCAAGATAAATTATAAATTTTTCCCATTCTTTGTTAAAGTGTTGGTCTTCTTGGTTCCTGAGCTTTCTGGTCAGTTTTGCCATTAATCCAACAGTTTAATAATCCAGAGAAAACTCAAATTGCTGGTTTACCCATTTAAGTGTGAAAGAGCAGTTTGCCCCCCCCCCCGGGGGGGGGGGGAGAAGCTATGGGACAAGAGGCAGTGTGGATGATGATGATGATGATGATTTATTGAATTTATATACTGCCCTATACCCAGAGGTCTCAGGTCGGTTCACAGAAAAGATAAACATAAAAACTACAATATATATAATTAAAATAAAAACAACAATCCAATCACACACACACACACACACACACACACACACACACACACTCCCCTTGTGTTTGTTTAAGCCTTGTGTTAAGCCAGGGGTCAGCAAACTTTTTCAGCAGGGGGCCAGTCCACTGTCCCTTAGACCTTGTGGGAGGCCGGATTATATTTTTTTTTGGGGGGGGGGAATGAACGAATTCCTATGCCCCCAAATAAAACAGAGATGCATTTTAAATAAAAGCACACATTCTGCTCATGTAAAAACACCAGGCAGGCTCCACAAATAACCCAGAGATGCATTTTAAATAAAAGGACACATTCTACTCATGTAAAAACATGCTGATTCCCGGACCATCCGTGGGCCAGATTTAGAAGGCGATTGGGCCAGATACGGCCCCCGGGCCTTAGTTTGCCTACCCATGTGTTAAGCCTTGTGTGTGTTTAGAATACCCAGTCTGCACGCAGGCAGGCTCTTTGGTTGCCTACCATTCTCCTGTGTTGCTCCAGAGGATGCTAGTGAGCTGCACATTGGCTTGCAGAATCATGAGCCTTGTTATCCCACAGGAGGTCAGCATTCTCATAACATTAAAGCTGAATACCACAGCCTGCTGAACTCTTCCTGCGTAAAAGAGGGAACGCAAAGTGAATGAAACAAAGCCAGTGTACAGTACTCATTCACACAGAAGGCACAGAAACCGCATCATGTGTGACTAGGAGCAGAAAAGCCTTCTGACTTAGAAGCACCAGTCTACTTCAGCCATGATTTTACATGCAAGGCCTAACTTCCCTGTCTGAGCTCAGTGTAGCTTCCTTGTTATAGACAGACAGCTAAAGGCTCACAGAGATCAGCAGTTGGTAATTCCTCATTCTAGGCCTCTACAAGGCATTCCTGGGAATTAAAATTATTGCCTTGCTGGAACGTAGAGTTCAGTGCGCTAGAGAGCATGGCTTTACGGGCTGCTTAAAAGCTGTTTGTAACCTCTTGGCGGCTTTTATAGTAAAGAAGACGAAACAACAGCAGCACCAATCTTATGTGCTGAATGCATTCGTAGCTCTGGTTGAGTATACAGTCGTACCTTGGTGTTTGAACAGCTTAGTTCTCGAACGTTTTGGCTCCCAAATGCCGCAAACCTGGAAGTGAGCTTTCCAGTTTGCGAACTATTTTTGGGAGCTAAACGTCCAACGGGGCTTCTGCGGCTTCCGATTGGCTGTAGGAGCTTCCTGCAGCCAATCAGAAGCCGCAATTTAGAAGTCGAATGGACTTCCAGAACAGATACCATTCGACTTCCAAGGTACGACTGTACTGTGGACCGCAAGCCTATGTAGGGAAGGGGAGCCCCACATAGGGTGCATTGCAGTAATCCTGTCTTGATGTCACCAGTGCCTCAACTACTGTGGTTAACCTCCTCTGGTCCAAGAATGGCCAAAGCTGTTGTATCAAGTGCAGCTGGTAGAAGGTGCTTTTAGCCATTTGAGGCTAAAAAGCTGGATCCAGAAGCACCTTCAGATTGAATGCCTGCTCCTTTGGGGGAATGCAGGCAATTGAGCAGTTTTCTCAGCATACTTGGTGTACCAAGAGGAAAGTCAACAGAGTTTTATGTGACTTAAGGCCTAGTGAATGTGTTTAAGATCGCAGTTAGCATCCTTATATTAAAAAGGGAAATGCTCTTAACATCTGAAAGACGGTAGACTTTCATTCTATGCAATTAACAAAAGAAAACTGCCTTTCAGATTGCAAATCCCCTTCCTTCCAAGATGACCAACGGCTCCAAACACATTTTAATAGCCTTAAAGAGTTATCTACTAGCACTAAAGTTAATGGGACAGTGGCACTGGCCACCAGTCTGGGATAAGAGCCTACTGTTTGTCCTTCGTGGAATGAATGGGAGCTCAGTTTTATTGAAAGAGGAATCGTCTTGATCTGGGCCAATGTTTCTCATTAGTTCTTTAAGACTGCAATATATACACTTTCCCGGATACACGTTCAACTGAACTAGACTTTTCCCCCCTCAGTGGACTTGCACTGTAAAGTGGGTGGGGGCAGGGACTGCAAAATGGAAGTGCATTGCCTAAAAACACAGAGGCTAGGGCATTGTTTTAACATTTTACCGTATATACTTGAGTATAAGCCGACCTGCATATAAGCTGAGGCACTTTTTTAGCACAAAATAATTGGGGGAACTTATTGACTCGAGTATAAGCCGGTTCACCACACCACAAACCTGGTGATGGCGGCAGCGGCAGAGGAAGAACAAGCCGCTGCTCGTTCCCTCCACCGCCGCCTGCCTCACTCGAGTATAAGCTTTTTCAGCATAAAAAATGTTCCTCCTCCTGGTTCCTAGTTCCTCTCCTAGTTCCTCCTAGTTCCGCCTAGTGCCTCCTCCTAGTTCCTCCTCCTAGTTCCTCCTCCTCCTCCTAGTTCCTCCTCCTCCTAGTTCTTCCTCCTAGTTCCTTTTCCTAGTTCCGCCTAGTGCCTCCCCCTAGTTCTAGTTCCTCCTCCTAGTTCTTCCTAGTTCCTCCTAGTTCCTCCTCCTAGTTTTTCCTCCTCCTCCTAGTTTTTCCTCCTCCTCCTAGTTCTCCTAGGAGGAGGAACTAGGAGGAGGTGAAGGAGGAGGAACTAGGAGGAGTGACTAGGGGGGACTAGGAGGAGGCACTAGGAGGAACTGGGGGAACTATGAGACCTAGGAGGAGGAACTAGGAGGAGGTAGAACTAGGAGGAGGGACAAGGGGGAACTAGGAGGGGGAACTAGGGCTAACTAGGAAGGAACTAGGGGAACTAGGAGAAGGGACTAGGGGGAACTAGGAGGGGGAACTAGGAGAACTAGGAGGGAACAAGGGGAACTAGGAGGAGGGACTAGGGCGAACTAGGAGGGGGACTAGGAGAGGCACTAGAAGGAGGAGGAGGAACTAGGAGGAGGAGGAGGAGGAACTAGGAGGAAGAACTAGGAGGAGGAGGAACTAGGAGGAGGAGGAACTAGGAGGAGGAGGAGGAACTAGGAGGCGGAACTAGGAGAGGAACTAGGAGGAGGGGCTAGGGGGAGGGGCTAGGGGGAACTAGGAGGAGGAACTAGGGGGAACTAGGAGGAGGGGCTAGGGGGAACTAGGAGGAGGAACTAGGAGGGGAACTAGGAGAGGCACTAGGAGGAGGCACTAGGAGGAGGAGGACTAGGAGGACCAAGGAGGAGGAACTAGGGGGACTAGGAGAGGAACTAGGAGGAGGAGGAACTAGGAGGAGTGACTAGGGGGGACTAGGAGGAGGCACTAGGAGGAACTGGGGGAACTATGAGACCTAGGAGGAGGAACTAGGAGGAGGTAGAACTAGGAGGAGGGACAAGGGGGAACTAGGAGGGGGAACTAGGGCTAACTAGGAAGGAACTAGGGGAACTAGGAGGAGGGACTAGGGGGAACTAGGAGGGGGACTAGGAGAGGCACTAGGAGGAGGCACTAGGAGGAGGAGGAAGAAGTAGGAGGAAGAACTAGGAGGAGGAGGAGGAACTAGCAGCAGCAGGAGGAGGAACAACTAGGAGGAGGACGACAACTAGGAGGAGGAGGAGGAACTAGGGGGAACTAAGAGAGGCACTAGGGGAACGCGGAGGAACTAGGGGGAACTAGGAGGGACTAGGGGGACTAGGGGGAACCAGGAGGAGGGACTAGGGGGGACTAGGGGGACTAGGAGGAGGGACTAAGGGGGCTAGGAGAGGAACTGGGGGAACTAGGAGGAGGGACTAGGGGACTAGGAGGAGGAACTAGGGGGGACCAGGGGACCAGGAGGAGGAACTAGGGGAGGCACAAAAGGAACTAGGGGGAACTAGGAGGACCTAGGAGGAGGAGGAACAACTAGGAGGAGGAGGTGGGACAACTAGGAGGAGGAGGAGGAGGAGGAGGAGGAGGAGGAGGAACAACTAGGAGGAGGAGGAACTAGTAGGAACCAGGAGGAGGAGCAGGAAGAGGAACTAGGAGGAACTAGGAGGAGGAGGAACTAGATGGAGGAGGAACTAGGAGGAACTAGGAGGAGGCACTAGGGGAACTAGGAGAGACTAGGAGGACTAGGAGGAGGGACTAGGGGAACTAGGAGAGGAACCGGGGGAACTAGGAGGAGGGACTAGGAGGCGGAGGAGGAACTAGGAGGAGGAGGAAGAAGTAGGAGGAGGAGGAGGAGGAGGAACTAGGAGGAGAAGGAAGAAGTAGGAGGAGGAGGAGGTACAGCTAGGAGGAGGAACTAGGGGGGACTGGGAGGAGGAACTAGGGGGGACTAGGAGGAGGAACTTGGGGGACCAGGAGGCGGAACTAGGGGGAACTAGGAGAGGACTAGGGGAGCTAGGAGGAGGTGCTAGGAGGAACTAGGGGCGACTAGGAGGACCCAGGAGGAGGAACTAGGGGACTAGGAGAGGAACTAGGAGGAGGCACTAGGAGGGAGGAGGAGGAAGAAGAAGAAGAACTAGGAGGAGGAGGTGGAACTAGGAGGAGGAGGAGGAACTAGGAGGAAGAACTAGGAGGAGGAGGAGGTACAACTAGGAGGAGGAGGAAGAAGAAGAAGAACTAGGAGGAGGAGGTGGAACTAGGAGGAGGAGGAACTAGGAGGAAGAACTAGGAGGGAGGAGGAGGAGGAGGAGGAGGAGGAGGAGGAGGAGGAGCGGAACTAGGAGGAGGAACTAGGAGGAGGAGGAGGAACTAGGAGGCGGAACTAGGAGAGGGACTAGGAGGAGGACTAGGAGGAGGCACTAGGAGGAGGAGGAGGAGGAACCAGGAGGAGGAGGAGAAGGAGGAGGAGGAGGAACTAGGAGAAAGAACTAGGAGGAGGAGGAGGAACTTGGAGGAGGAGGAACTTGGAGGAGGTGGAACTAGAAGGAGGAGGAGGAGGAACTAGGAGGAGGAGGAGGAACTAGGAGGAGGAGGAGCTAGGAGGAGGAGGAGGGGCTAGGAGAAGGAGTAACAACTAGGAGGAGGTGGAACAACTAGGAGGAGGAGGTACTAGGTGGAGGAGGCACTAGGAGGAACTAGGAGAGGCACTAGGAGGAACTAGGAGGAGCACTAGGAGGAGCTAAGAGGCACTAGAACTAGGAGGAACTAGGAGAGGCACTAGGAGGAACTAGGAGGAGAACTAGGAGGAGGAACTAGGAGGAACTAGGAGAGGAACTAGGCGGAACTAGGAGGAGGAGGAGGTACTAGGAGGAGGAGGAACTAGGAGGAGGAACTAGGAGGAACTAGGAGGAGGAATTAGCAGGAGGAGGAACTGGGAAGAGGAGGAGGAGAGGAACTGGGAGGTGGAACTAGGAGGAGGAGGAGGAACTAGGAGGAAGAACTAGGAGGAGGAGGAGGAGGAGGGCGAAACTAGGAGGAGGAGGAGGAACTAGGAGGTGGAGGAGGAGGAACTACTAGGAGGAGGAGGAGGAACAACTAGGAGGGAGGAGGAGGAGGAACAACTAGGAGGAGGAGGAGGAACAACTAGGAGGAGGATTAGGAACAACTAGGAGGAGGAGGAGGAACTAGAGAGGAGGAGGAACTAGGAGGAGGAGGAGGAGGGACTAGGAGAAGGAGTAACAACTAGGAGGAGGAGGTACTAGGTGGAGGAGGAACTAGGAGGAACTAGGAGAGGAACTAGGAGAGGAACTAGGAGGAGGGACTAGGGGGACTAGGAGGCACTAGGAGGAACTAGGAGAGGCACTAGGAGGAACTAGGAGGAGCACTAGGAGGAGCTAAGAGGCACTAGAACTAGGAGGAACTAGGAGAGGCACTAGGAGGAACTAGGAGGAGAACTAGGAGAGGAACTAGGAGGAATTAGGAGGAACTAGGCAGAACTAGGAGGAGGAGGAGGAACTAGGAGGAGGAGGAACTAGGAGGAGGAACTAGGAGGAACTAGGAGGAGGAATTAGCAGGAGGAGGAACTGGGAAGAGGAGGAGGAGGAACTGGGAGGAGGAGGAAGAACTAGGAGGAGGAGGAGGAACTACTAGGAGGAGGAGGAGGAACTAGGAGGTGGAGGAGGAGAACTACTAGGAGGAGGAGGAGGAGGAGGAACAACTAGGAGGAGGAGGAGGAGGAACAACTAGGAGGAGGAGGAGGAACAACTAGGAGGAGGACGAGGATGAGGAGGAACAACTAGGAGGAGGAGGA